>NC_080406.1:54365340-54977340 GCF_030265065.1 Corythoichthys intestinalis
ACAAAGATGATTGCCAAATTTCCTTTCCAAGACAGAATTTTGAAAGACTTGGTGGTGCTGGAGCCAAAGAAACGGTTGGACTACAACCATGTTGTGTCATTGAATAGGTGCCTTGCAGTGGATTTGGATGAAGAGCAACTAAAAGAGGAATGGGACGATTATCAATTCATGTTGATGGACATGAATGCAGAAATGGACACTGGGGACTGTGATAAGTACTGGGCCAGTATTTTGAAGGAGGTTACACCTCTAGGACACATCAGGTTCCCAAAGTTGAAAGTGTTGTTTTCAACTCTGCTCTGTCTACCACACAGCAATGCAGACAGTGAACGTGCATTTTCACATGTCAGAAAAATCAACACAGAGTAAAGGAAACCTTTGGGTGTGGACACACTAACAAACTATCTTCAAGTCAAACTGAATTGTGAGCTGAAGTGCTATGAAGTGCAGCCATCAAAAGACATGGTAGAAAATGCCAAAAGTGCTACATACAATTATAACAAAAACCACCGCAAAATTTTAGTAGTCATTATGTAGCTGAAGATTTTGATTGTTCTTTGATTGCACCAGGTAATACGTATGTGACAATATTTCCAATAAATTAATATCATTCTAAAAATTTAGTTTTATTATAAAATGAGTTCGGTGGAGTGGGGAGGCATAGCCACACAAAGCTACAGGGTTGCTAATTGTCATATTCTATTGTTTCGCCATAACTGGATTCATTACCTTTTTACTAATCATCCTTCACACAAATGCTGGAAACAGAAATGTTTAATCCATCTGCATGCGACCGGGAAATTGACTTTTGATTGATTGATGATTTTATGGCACTGTGCGGGTGTGCGCTGGTCCTCATTGGAAACGCAGTCTTCCTTAAGGCAAAACACTACCGCTTTTGTCCACCGGCGTCGCTAAAATCGACCAAAACTAAAAACTTACCAAGTGTTGCTTTAAAGGGCAGATGAAGAGTTCAATTCTTGAACGTTTTACTCGGTTAATTTGTAATTAAGGCATCATTCGCTGTGTCATAACTCATATCACAAAATAAAAAACAAAAACAAAAAAAACTGGCCGCGTAGTTTTTAAGTTCCTGCCATAGCCTGATGACGTAATTTACAGCACTCCAAAACGGAAGTATAGCACTACTCTATTCTCGTCATGTATTGCAAAGATTTTCTGGGTTTTACTCGCGAGATACATCATGCTGTCTCGATGTGTAGCAATGAATTTCTCACACAAATACTTGAGACTCTATCAGTGGCCCAAAGAACCTTCTTCTGCAATGATTTGGACATCTTTGTGAGAGTCAAGCGGCATCCGCGGCTCCTCGATCGCTTCTTTGTTTTTAACATTTCAGCGACGACAGCTTTGAAAGCCTAGGAGAAAATAAACATTGGTTTTTCAAAGATGTAAGTAGACCTTTACTGGCTTTTCAAATTCTAAAATTTGATGTAATTCTGTTGATATAGGAGGGCAAATCCTACTGCCGGTTCGTTGAAGTGCGACCTGTTTTTTTGTTGTTGTTGCTGGCCTGTGATAAGTAGATAGGGCAGCTGACAGGTCATCTATTCATGTGAATTACCTACATTTATTACTAAATCTATACACGTAACTCCTCGTCTGTTTTTGCAATTACTGATAATTATATAATAGAATGACTGGGGAAAGGTTCAGAGAGCAATCACAATGCTAGACATAGACTAACCACTATTCCTTTCATGAAGTGTCGAGCCGCCAATCGGCGTCATCGCCACCGTCTAATGTGGCGAGTATATTGTCGTCATCTGATGCCTCAAGTTCAAACATGTAAGGATTAATTGTAGATAATCTTTCCAGGGAGCCCTCGTCATCGCTAGCGTCATGAAAACGAACAGCTAGTTTCGCCACAAATATCACTATCGCTGGTGCTGCTATGGACAAAGTTCGCCATGTCATCTGTTGCCTTCCTTAAATGATGTCACATTTCTGGCTTAGGGAAGGCAGTATTGATGGAGTTCTAAACTAAAAAAAAGCAAATTCCTCTCGTAGTTACACGTTAGAAATGACAGTCATTTCAACGAAATCGTCCAAAATTTGTCAAATTACACTGAAATCTGACAAACTCTTTATCTGCCCTTTAAAGGCCCTCGAGTCTTTCTTTACACTATGATGAATGAGGATACAGCTTGAGCCCAGATGTTTCTATCCCCTTGTTCCCAAAAGTACTAAGGTTACAAATGTAGAGAGGATTTAGGGGCAACACTATGATGGCGATACCTTGAGTATCGTCATTGTGGTGACATTGAGTCGTTCAGTGAGTACCAATGAAGTACTTTATCTATCGACTTCATAGTTAATATTAGCATTCATTTATGTACAAAAAAGTGTACAAATCCCAATACTACTGCTAAGATTTTTTGTGAAAAAAACAAAACAAAAAACGATAAGGTAATATAAACAAAACAACGTCAATTAAGATAAAAAATAAATATACCTTCTAGAAAGACTCTTTGAACATAAACATTTCATTAGAGGTAAACTCATTAGCTGCCATAGCGGCAATACGCTTCCAATCCATTGAAAGCGAATGATCATTCGCTGCCAGCCCTCCCAATTTAAATGGATTAGATGTCTACTAGTGACACAAATAAAATCATCGCAGAAGGATGAAAAGAGTCACCTGATTGTGCATCTATCATTGTCAATTGCACTTAAAGAGAATAATCAAGTGCACGTCAAAAGGTGCTGGTGAGCTAACTTTTAACCTTTTAACAATGCTATTGTTTTGCAATATCTCAGTTGTTTATTTTCTATTCCTACTTCAAAAACATTGTGTTTTTTTCCAACTGAGTTGCACAGTTTGTACAGGCTACAGGCCAATTTTGTGGTTCAAGCGTTTTGGCTATTCATCTTTATCTCATTTTTTAATATCCCGAATAACTGGAATTTGAATAGGTGTGTGTTGCCTTTTTACACGCACACAAAAGCAGGCCCAACACAATGACATCCCTAAAGTGGATGTCATAAATAGACATACTGTACAAAGTACACCAATTAGCCCACAGGCAGAGGTGGGTGGTAACGTGAGGCCTCCTCCCACGTGAAGTGCAATCGAACTCTGGCGACACCTAACTCAATCTCTCCTTCGTTGTCGCCTTCAATGTCTCCCATAATGAGGCAAATTCACTCCCAGCTTGTGCCATCCTCCTCGCGCTTCACGCTGCCAGGCTCCCCCGGCAAACCTGTGCACAAACTGCTCTTCGCATGCGGCGAGTCTTGTCAAACGATCTCTCGCCGATCGTCATCAAAGCTTCCCATACAACTTGGATGGCCAATTTAATTTCTTCTTGCATTTTCCAAGACGCAGGTCTGCCAATTCTACTCATGCACAAAGCTGAGGGTCCGCCACCACTATTCATGCACAACGCACAAAGTTAAACCACCGGTAACAGTGCAAGCTATAGCGTCTTCCTTGACACATATATTCCATGTGTCTCACTCCCACATTCCATGCTCGAGCGCCCCGGGCGGCCGTACGAAAAATACACAAATTGGCCGCATCATTGCACACGCCGCAGGACCCAAACTGAGGGAAAAAAGTAGCGGCTTGTAGTCCGGAAATTACGGTAACTTCTTCTGAAGTATATATTAAAAATAGTTTAACACAAATGGAAATTCAATTGAAACACATGGGAAAACACTTAACTTTTAAGTGATGTGTGTTATCAAGCGTAATTCAATTTTTAGGTGAAAAAAAAAGTTTTTTGTAAGGTCTTAAATTTTTTGAGTGAAAGCAGTGAATTTGTTGTTTTCTTTTTCTAGTCACATCTGAGATGCAATTGTTGGCTGTTTGCAGCAAAGTACATCTAACATTAATTATACATTAATTGTCTAAAAATGGTCCAATATTACGTATATTTAATAGATCAATATTAAATGTCTTGTTTTCTCATGTGGAATTTTCAGCAGAATACTGGATTACTAAAATATTTGACAGCTGCAGATAATGGTAAAGGTTTCTGTCCCTTTAAATTGGTGGAAATGTTTTTCAAGATCTTTCTACTTTACCAGAGCCAGACTCCTGCAGCTGCACCATGTACTTTTTCATGAAAACAATATTGACCTACTTCTTGTTCAGCATAGCCCAACATGGAAAAGCCATGTACATGCTCTTTGAAAGTGGTCAATTTGCATGCTTCCTTTAGTTTTTTTTTTTTTTTTTTGGAACAGTCGAACACGATTTAGCCATTTTGCTCACAATTACAACAATGCTAGATAATTGCAAATACTCATATATCTACAATCAAAAACAGTCATTCTCACCGTGCACGGCGGCTGCATCCAAGGCTCACCGTCAATCTGCATCGGCAGCCTACGGGATGTCCTGTGGTGATGAAGCAGGAGAAGTGATGATAGTGGCTTTTTCACATGGGACAAACGTTGAAAACTTTCTGTCGCGACAGCCACACAAACCACTGAACACAGACATTTTTCTTCTGAATGTCTTGCTAAAATGTGTAATGTAACCATTTCCTCTAAAAATGGGCATAAAGTAGCAGATTTAATTTGCTCTTGTGTTTTGAAAATTTACATTTTGCTTTTGGATGGAAACTGTTTGACATTAGTCTTACGGAATTAGATACATTTAACAAAATTTAACAAAAATACATGAAGCTAAATTGATTTAATAAAGCAAAAAACAAACAAACTTTGAGAACTATCATTGCGTAGAGCTTGACAACTTTAATAACAGCACTCAATGCCACAGGTCGGGAACCTATGTCTCGTGAGCCATATCTCGCTCTTTTGATGATTGCATCTGGCTCTCCGCCAACCTGTAATTTTAAATGTGAAACCGTCCGGCTTGTTTTGACATGAACGAGCTGTGATGAGCTGATGGTCCATCCACACATTTTTCTTGGGTCTTCAAACATACGTCGCAATAATATGCTTCAATTCAGTGCCCACTGGTGGTCCTCCCGTCGCTGATTGCACGGAGCTGGGCGAAGGTACAGCGCTCGTCTTGCGCCTTTAATCTCTGCTCATCCAGAAGCGGGGATGGCCCCTCCCAACCCAATGTCGAGCGATCTGGAGTATGTAAAAATGCGTTGGGGAAAATTAAATCACGAAAAAATCACCTCAAGTCATAGAGGTGCGCAAACAGTTTGACTACCATGACTCTTTCACCTGTCAAAATTGTTCCCTGGTTGATGTTTTGAGAGCGCATCGATTGTAATATACCAGGTAAAGATGTCAGGCTTTCGTTGTTGTTTTCTGAAGATTTATTTCAATCAATCGGCGACTGCTCGACTACTCTCCCACATGATGCGTTCAAATGCGATCACGAAAAAAAAAAAACAGTGATCACAAAGCTGACTCAGACAAGCTGGCAACAGAATATGTAAATATATACAGTATATAGACACACACAGACACTGTATGGCTCTCGTGGAATCATATTTTAAAATATGTTGGGATTGTTGGCTCTCTTGGTCAAAATGTTTCCCGACCCCTGCTCTATGGTACAAAATAGCGGAAACAAACACAAATAACATAATATGACATCATTGTTGTTGTTGGAGTGTGCGCTGCTAATTTTCTTCTGACACATTAATTCAACAGCACAGTTGCCATTCATCATTGCTTGCTAACCATGCTAACGTGGTTCCAGTCAGAGTAGTGTGAGAATTGTACTCTAGTCTTAATCATTGATTAATGTGTTTGGTTACTGTGCATTTCACATTAGCTTAGCAATTAGTATTTGCTCTTCTCCCCTTTTCTTCTTACCGTGTCATGGACTGTTTGACCAATGGACTGTTTGACCAAATGATCAACAAAATGGTGATGCGGGTCTTCCTATGGCGTATGTTAACTGGAGACGAGGTAAACAAAGAGTTTATCTTATTCATATACCAAGGCCAAACACAAAACTGGATCGGTGTCTTGAATGGATAATACAGTGTGAAAGGCCTCACGCCTTTGTACAGAGTGATCCCTCGTTTGTCGCAATTAATGGAGCCAAGAACCCACCCCGATAAATGAAAAACCGTGAAGACGCGCCCCCTCCATGTAGTTATTCAGATTTAGCATTGGAAGGAGATAAACATAAGACATTTTTTTCACTTTTTTTTCAAAATGTATAATTGAAAAAAATACCTTCATGTATATCTATATATATATTTTGATCAATGGTTTTTAAGCGCTTCAAATGCAATATTTATGTTAAGTTTGAAACATGTTACTGTCCCACTGAATTACTTTTAAATAAGAATGAAGTAGAAAAATGCTTGTCTTTATTAAATGCTTCATTCAGTGAGTCCACTCAAATCCGCTCAAGCTGCTCACTTACACACAATGAGTTGCCACAGCAACTGTTTAACAAGTGAAGGGAATAGGTACCGTTCTCGCACACACCATATAATTGTTTGCATTAGTCTAACACATTCATCTAACTATAGTTTAGGCAGACCTCACTCCATGCCCTTGACACAGTAAAGTGAATCACCTTACCAGAGCTCATGAGGGGGAAATGAAAAAATGGTACCATTTCTCGTAGGCACCGTCTAACTGTTTGCATTACTCGAACACACGTAATATAATTAATCAGGGAATAGTATCATTTCTCATACTTACTGTAGGACTGCACTACTCTAACACACTTAATATAAAATAAATAGCACACCATAGTTTAAAGTAGCACAACGCCATCTTATCACTCTGGCAATCAGTTCTCCCGACAACGAACAAGGACAAAGACCAGTGCGCTTTGTCCTAAAACAAGTAGCGCAAGCCCGGATAACAGAGTTGATAGCGGGCGCTTGTGACGTCAAGACCAGCGTCGGTCGCTGTGGCAACCACGTCCCATCCGCGCACGAACATAAGCCGCCCAAAACCGGCCACAGAGTGAAGATCTCAAAGCAATGCCCGGACACACCTTCGGCCGGCCCACTCCACCACAGACTTAAAAAAACATTGGACATTGAGATAACACAGATTTGCTGCTCGGAAACATTTTCTATGTAGCCTTGTTTTGGATCCAGAATTGTCCCTCCGTCGTCTGTTTTTGCCTTGTTTTTGACCATTGTCGACGAATAAATTGTCAACCTGTTTTCGGTGAGTCTTCTTCAAACTTTTGAAACATGGAGTCAGTACAAAGGGTTAAAATAAGAAAACGCGCGGAATTTCCGCCTTCCCAGTTGGCGCCCGAAGTGTTAAGCGGGCTTGGCCGGGGAGGTGAATTCCAACACAAGTTAAGCGATGATTGATGGATGCGGCTCTTTGAAGCTTCGGCTTGCAAGCATCTGTGGCAACATCAAACCTTAACGTCTGTCAATCATCGTTAACTTTAATAAGCAACTCCAGTGACCAACAAAGGAGGGAGAGTGAGATTACGTGATCGGCTTGGGACGGCTCATCTGTATTTGTTTATTTTTTTTAATTGAAAAAATAATTGAAAAAAAAAATCTGCGATGGACTGAGGGCACGAAGTTGGAAGCGCGAAGTAGTTAGAGATCACTGTACAGTGGTGGCCAAAGGTATTGGCACCCCTGCAATTCTGTCAGATATTGCTCAATTTCTCCCAGAAAATGATTGCAATTACAAATGTTTTGGTAGTAATATCTTCATTTATTTTGCTTGCAATGAAAAAACACAAAAGAGAATGGGGAAAAAAATGAAATCATTATCATTTTACGCAAAACTCCAAAAATGGGCCGGACTTAAGTATTGGCACCCTCAGCCTGATACTTGGTAGCACAACCTTTAGACAAAATAACTGCGAACAACCGCTTCCGGTATCCATCAATGACTTTCTTACAATGCTGTGCTGGACTTCTAGAAAATTCTTCTTTGGCCAACTGCTCCAGGTCTGAGATTTGAAGAGTGCCTTCTCCAAACTGCCATTTTCAGATCTCTCCACTGGTATTCTATCGGATTCAGGTCTGGACTCATTGCTGGCCACTTTAGAAGTCTCCAGTGCTTTCTCTCAAACAGTTTTCTAGTGCTTTTTGAAGTGTGTTTTGGGTCATTGTCCTGCTGGAAGACCCATGACCTCTGAGGGATACCCAGCTTTCTCACACTGGGCCCTACATTATGCTGCAAAATTTGTTGGTGGTCTTCAGACTTCATAATGCCATGCACACTGTCAAGCAGTCCAGTGCCAGAGGCAGCAAAGCAACCCCAAAACATCAGGGAACCTCCGCCATGTTTGACTGTTTGGACCGTGTTCTTTTCTTTGAAGGCCTCGTTTTTCCCCCCTGTAAACTCTATGTTGATGCCTTTTCCCAAAAAGCTCTACTTTTTTTTCTTATCTAACAAGAGAACATTCTTCCAAAAAGTTTTTGGCTTTCTCAGGTAAGTTTTGGGAAACTCCAGTCTGGCTTTTTTATGTCTCGGCGTCAGAAGTTTTCCTGGGTATCCTACTATAGAGTCCCTTTTCATTCAGACGGCGACAGCTGGTACGGGTTGACACCGTTGTGCCCTCGGACTGCGGGACAGCTTTAGCTTGTTTGGATGTTAGTCGAGTTTCTTTACTCACCATCCGCACAATCTTTCGTTGAAATCTCTCGTCAGTTTTTTTTTGCCGTCCACATCTAGGGAGGTTAGTGCACTTATTGATGACACTGCGCACGGTAGACACAGGAACATTCAGGTCTTTGGAGATGGACTTGTAGCCTTGAGATTGCCCATGCTTCCTCACAATTTTGCTTCTCAAGTCCTCAGACAGTTCTTTGGTCGTCTTTCTTTTCTCTATGCTCAATGTGGTACATACAAGGACACAGGACAGAGGTTGAGTCAACTTTATTCAATTTCAACTGGCTGCAAGTGTGATTTAGTTATTACCACCACCTGTTATGTGCCACAGGTAAGTGACAGGTGCTGTTAATTACACAAATTAGAGAAGCATCACGCGATTTTTCAAAGGGTGCCAATACTTTCGTCCAGCCCATTTTTGGAGTTTTGTGTAAAAAGATAATGATTTAATTTTTTTTGCCATTCTAATTAATTGTTAGTAATTGCAATCATTTTCTGGGAGAAATTGAGCATTATCTGACAGAATTGCAGGGGTGCCAATACTGTATCTCTCAAAAATAAACGGACACATACCTGTGTGCTCTATAGGATGACCACCTGTCCGGTTTTAGGACAGACACTCAGCCTTTTCAGTGATGTGTACAGCGTCCGACACAACCCATTGGCCGGACTCTATTTGTCTGGCTTTTAATGAAAATGGGAGGCGGTGCAGTTTATGTGACGCACCTCAGCCACACGGTTGTCACAACTGGTCTGTGATTGGCGCTTCGGTTAAAATGTCTATATCATTGGTTTAAATGGAAAACAATGGCTCTCGTGTGGCAAAACGGCGGATATCTTTTAACATTGAATGGACGAAAGAGCAGAGATATCTTCGTCACCTTGCTGGTGTGACAGACATTAGCAAGAGGTGCAAACATTACGCGGACAACGCCAAACATAAAAGAATGAGGCGAGGAGCAGGTGCGTCAACATTGAAATTTTTTTTTTTCTTTCCTGGTTCTTCCCTTCCTACCTAAATATCTTGGCTCAAAATTTTGATGACTCTTGCTGAAAACTGTTCACCCTGAGATTATTCCGTTTTAAAGCTGGTCTAACTTGTTTTAGTCAAATAACAGGAAGAGAAGATCAGTTGTCACAGTAATGCCAAAGTGGTATATTTGAATAACAGTTATGAATGTGTACATAATTGTGTAGCTCATCCAAGATTGCGCTCAAAAAGGCCTTCCATTGAATTGAGGCCTTGACCTTTGCACATACAATGTCTTCAGCATGTGAATAGGATTTTCTTTAAAATTTAAAAAAAAAAAAGTTATGTGATGTGATTCAATGGAATTTATAAATGAATAATCATAATAAATGCACAGTGTTTGAAGGCTGGGTTGTATAAGGACTTAAATTTCTGTTCAAAATGTTTTCCTGCAAGATTTCATGTGAATATTCTCAACTTGGTCAGAAGCATGTTGCTGGAAAATAGTCCACTAGTTTTAAACTTTTTGTAAGACTTCTTAATAAATTATCACTACAGACCAAGCTTGCAGTATGTAGAGCTGTGTCCATTATTGTGAAAATGTACATTTTATTGGAGGCTGTGAGTCAGACTCGACAAAACGTCTACAGCTGCACACTTAAAAAATAAGAAAACAACACATAGCTGACATCTATAATTCATCACGTTTAGAAGCGCCATTGTGTGGAAACCCTCCAATGTAAAAGCAAATAAATAAATAACAGTCTGAGGTTGCTTAAAGTTGTTAGTTGGAGGTTAGATATGGGTGCAAGGGGGTACGAGAAGAAGGCATGAGGCAGATGAAATGTTATGGATGAGAAGTAGATCTACCCAGACGTAGGAAACTAGAAGCAGAGGCTACCTGATCGTGACATTGGTGCACTGAGCCAGGCGGCGTCCGGCGCTCTTCAGCCCTGTGTAGATTTGACCCATCTCAATGGCGCCCTCCAGGCCCACCACCTCCAGCAGCTGGTCACTGAAGTCTGCAAACACACAGCAGATGCCAGTTTAAGGCCCTTTCACATATACCCAGGGGTGAAAGTGGGCCAGAACGGTCAGGAACGCAATTCCGGTATAAGAGTCAGGGCCGCAATGCTGTTCCGCTACACGGCACTTTGATCCCGAAAATATGACAGCAACTGTCAAAACGCTATGTAAAAAGAAAAAAAAAATATTGGCATATATTAGCATATAGGTCGTTGGTCTGCCATTGGCAATTGTGTTAAACTTGCAGGGGTCCCCAAAATTTTTCCTGTGAGGGCCACACAACTTTTCCCTTCTCTGATGAGGGGCCGGGGTCAGTTTGTAACAGAAAAAGTGTGACGATTGCAGGAGTGCCTAACTAGGGATGGGAATTGATAGGATTTTTACGATTCCGATTCCATTATCGATATTGCTTAACGATTCGATTCTTTATCGATTCTCTTATCGATTCTAATTTTGGGAAAAAGAAGAACAAACGTTTTGATTGGCATCGAGTTTGTTTAATCAGAAGTCACAACCTTACAAACTCACAACGAGATCAAAAGAGGCCCAAAGCCTCAATGTTAACTGTGGCAATAAGTGGCAAATACACAAGAATGTGTAACATTTTACTGAAACATTAATCTAATAGAAATAAAATATTGGTATATATTGGCAGATAGGTTGTTGTTCTGCCTTTGGCAATATATGTTAAAGCAGGGGTCCCCAAACTTTTTCCTGTGAGGGCCACATAACTTTTCCCTTCTCTGATGAGAGGCCGGGGTCAGTTTGTAACAGAAAAAGTGTGACGATTGCAGAAGTGCATAAATGTAAAAAATTAATGTTTTTCAGAAAGCCACAATCAAATAACCCTTTCTGGATTCTTCACGGAATGAAAGTAAATAAAATAAAAATAATAATTAATAATAAAAACACTATTAATTAAATAGATAATAACCAAATAACCCTCTCCGAATTCTTCAAGGAAAAGGCCAGGAAATAAATAACACGATTGAGAAAAAAAAAAAATTCAAAATGGCCGGACCAAATGTGGAGGCGGGCCGTATGTGGGCCGCGGGCCACAGTTTGGGGACTGCTGGGTTAACGTGAATTATTTACCATTACATTGAAATGCATGCCTTTTAGTTTTTGTGGCGCTTACACGCTCAAGTGGGGGCGCCCTTGCGCTTCCTCACGCAAAGAAGAACGCGCTCACATGAAGAAGAGCGCGCTTACACCTGAAGAAGAAATGCCGCATCCAAGCGAGTGAGCGAGTTAGTGAGAGAGGGAAACACTTCTACGAGCCTACGTTCTTTGTTAATGTTAATATCTACAGAGGCAACGCCTGTATGTATCATCTTTTGTGTTGTTGTTGTTGTGTTTCCACTCGCGATCGGACACTTAAATCCAGTTGTGTAGTGGTTTGAACGATGTGCTAATGCTAGCGAACGAATGCTAACCATTTGGTATTACTGTTATTAGCAGCTAATCATCGCTGATTTACGTTGATGCAAACCTGTTTGTTATCGGGGACGAAATTGATTTGTTTCATTTCTTAGTTTCACTCTTCAAGTGGTGGTTGAATAAAGTCAGCAAATTATACCAACGTCTTCTGCTTCGTCATTTGGGAGTTTAGCTAGCTGTATAGCCAGGACTGAGCCTTAGCCTCTCTGTGAGGACAGCGCAGTCGTATTCCCTCCCGATGCAGTTATCTCCACCTTGCAACGACTGCAAGTCGCTTTGTTGTAATTTTTCCTCGTGAAGTGAAGACACACTTTCGAGCGTTTGAACCTACGTGCTGTCATTGTTATGTTTATGGCTGCAATGCTCGTGCTTACCCATCGTAACCTTTCATTTTCACACTCTTTCCTGGTGAAGTGTAGTCAAACTTTGGAGCGAGTGGTTCTTGGCTCCATGCTAGTTTGATGCGTCTGGACAACAAGACACGTCACGACGCAATACGCATCTTTAGGAATCGTTAAAGGAATCGTTAAGGCTTTTTCATTGTGATGTCGAGGCCTCGAAACACTCGGAACCGGTTCCGAATTGGAATCGGATTTCGATTCCCATCCCTATGCCTAACTGTAAAAAATTATTGTTTTTCAGAAAGCCACAATCAAATAACCCTTTCTGGATTCTTCACGGAACAAAAGTAAATAAAATAAAAATAATAATATAATAATAATAAATAATAATAACACTATTAATCAAATAGATAATAACCAAATAACCCTCTCTGAGTTTTTCACAGAAAAAGGCCAGAAAATAAGTAACACTATTGAGAAAAAAAAAATTCAAAATGCTCTCTGGTATTGTTCAGGGGGCCGGACCAAATGTCGGGACCTGCGGGCTGTAGTTTGGGGACCCGTTAAAGTGTATAATTTACCAGTATATTGAAATGCTTGCCTTTTAGTTTTTATGGTGCTTTCACGATCGAGTGGGGGCGCCCTTGCGCTTCCTCGCGTGAAGAAGAGCGCGCTTACACGCGAAGAAGCAGAAATGCCAAATCCAAGCAAGTGAGCGAGTTAGTGAGAGAGGGAAGCACTGCTACGACCCTACATTCTTTGTTAATGTTTGTAAAATATCTACAGAGGGTATGCCTGTATGTATCATCTTTTGTGTTGTTGTTGTGTGTTTCCACTCGCGATCGGACACTTAAATCCAGTTGTGTAGTGGTTTGACCGATGTGCTAATGCTAGCGAACGCAAGCTAACCCTTTTGTTATTACTGTATTAGCAGCTAATCATCGCCGATTCACGTTGATGCAAACCTGTTTGTTATTGGGGACGAAATTGATTTGTTTCATTTCTATTTTTAGTTTCACTCTTCAAGTGACGGTTGAATAAAGTCAGCAAATTATACCAACATCTTCTGTATTGTCATTTCGGAGTTTAGTTAGCTGTATAGCTGTCTCGGTGAGGACAGTGAAGTCTAGTCTATTCCCTCCCGATGCAGTTATCTCCAACTTCCCTCCCGATGTAGTTATCTCCACCTTGCAATGACTGCAAGTCGTTTTGTTGTAATTTTTCCTCGTGAAGTGAAGACACACTTTCGAGCGTTTGAACCTACATGCCGTCATTGTTATGTTTACGGCTGCAATGCTCGTGCTAAACCATCGTAACCTTTCATTTTCACACTCTTTCCTGGTGAAGTGTAGCCAAACTTTCGAGCGGGTGGTTCTTGGCGCCATGCTAGTTTGATGCGTCTGGACAACAAGACAGTCACGACGCAATATTCGTCTTTAGGAATCGTTAAAGGGATCGTTTAGACTTTTTCATTGTGATGTCGAGGCCTCGAAACACTAGGAACCGGTTTGGAATTGGAATAGGATTTCGATTCCCATCCCTAGTTCTTAAGTAGTTAAAATTGAGATTTGGCATTTAGTGTGTCAGGAAATGAGGGAAAATAAAAATTAGGAGATGGAGGTTGGGGTTATTGCTGTTTTTGTTAACTTTTATTTTGTAAAAATACAATTTTGAATGAAAAATAAATAAATAAAATTTCTGGCTCCTTGGCGACCTTCACGTCAGGGTTTTCCGGCAAGAAATGCTAGCTACTTTCACCCTTGCATATACCTGAACACCATTAAAATCCCAGGATTTAAACGGGTAGCCCTTGTGTGTGAACGCAATTTCCCGGTTCATCTGACACGGAGATTACGCAGCCATTTGCCGGGGCGTGTCTTAGTATTATGTCTGGGACTTTCCCGGGATGAGGCATGTGTGAAAGCACGTGTTTGAATCCCGGTTCACAGCACGATGGCTGATGACGTAAATATCATGGCGGGCCCATCGTCATTTCCTCTTTCTTCTCAGTAAGACATGGCAAACTGGAAATGGCAAAATTAAACTGAAAACATAACAAAATTAAATTGCTACTCGATTGTAGAGCCGAGGAAGAGAGTCCTTTGTGCGTCTTTGGAAATGTGTGGTTTATTTTAGTGCCGAGGTTAGGGTCCGCAACTGCGGAAACAAGGTTGTACCTCAAAGCAAAAAACAACGGAGGGGTGCTTTCAAGGGTTTATAAAATGCAAAGAAAAATACACGCAATCGAGGAAAATCGGGGAATAACACAATGGGTCCCTGACAGTAGGTCGATGGGGATCAATAATACAAACCCAAGCAGTAGCAGGGAGCCGATAAGACAACAACAACAACAAAAAAACACTCAAATACCAGCACAATTTCAAAACAAAGGCCGCAGACGAACAAGCTAGCAAATTAGCACGAAATTCCAGGGTACAAGGTGTCGAATGGCACCGAGCAAGTTAATATCTTGGCACCCTTCTCTTGGATCGCTTGGGCTTCAATACAGTCTTGATGGGCTTGAATTGGCTGCAGGTACGACGATGGGAATGCTCCCACAACAAACACAAAACGTAACAAAACACGATCTGACTGACAGAATGTGACAGCTAATGCCGACCAAAAATGACGTAATGTCTGCGAAAGTGTCCAACCCGCGTCATCCCAGGGATATCTCTCAATGTGTGAAATCAATCCCAAATCCCGAGTTACCTTACACAGGAATTTACCAGGATATGTGTGAGAAAGAGGCTTTAGAGTCTTGTCATTACTAAGGATGGGAATCGAAATCCGATTCCAATTCAGAACCGGTACCGAGTGTTTCGAGGCCTTGACATCACAATGAAAAAGCCTTAACGATCCCTAAAGACGCATATTGCGTCGTGACGTGTCTTGTTGTCCAGATGCATCAAACTAGTATGGCGCCAAGAACCACTCGCTCCAAAGTTTGGCTACACTTCACCAGGAAAAAGGGTGAAAATGAAAGGTTATGATAGTTTAGCACGAGCGTTGCTGCCGTGACCATTACAATGACGTAGGTTCGAACGCTTGAAAGTGTGTCTTCACTTCACGAGGAAAAATTACAATAAAGCGACTTGCAGTCATTGCGAGATGGAAATAACTGCATCGGGAGGGAATAGACTGCACTGTCCTCACCGAGAAGCTAAGGTTCAGTCCGGACTATACAGCTAGCTAAACTCCCAAATGACGATGCAGAAGATGTTGGTATAATTTGCTGACTTTATTCAACCATCACTTGAAACTAAAAATAGAAATGAAACAAATAAATTTCGTCCCCAATAACAAACAGGTTCGCATCAATGTAAATCAGCGATGATTAGCTGCTAACACAGTCATAACAAACAGTTAGCATGCGTTCGCTAGCATTAGCACATCGTTTAAACCACTACACAACTGGATTTAAGTGTCCGATCGCGAGTGGAAACACACAACAACAACACAGAAGATGATACATACAGGCGTTGGCTCTGTGGATATTTTACAAACGTTAACAAAGAACGTAGGCTCGTGGCAGTGTTTCCCTTTCTCACTAACTCGCTCACTGGCTTGGATGCGGCATTTCTGCTTCTTCGCGCTCTTCTTCGCATGAGGAAGCGCAAGGGCGCCACCACTTGAGCGTGAAAGCGCCATAAAAACTAGAAGGCATGCATTTCAATATACTGGTAAATAGAAACAGGGGTCCCCAAACTACAGCCCGCGGCTCCATATTTGGTCCGGCCCCCTGAACAATTCCAGAGAGCATTTTGTTTTTTTTTTTTGTTTTTTTCTCCCTCAGTAGTGTTATTTATTTCCTGGCCTTTTTCAGTGAATAACTCAGAGAGGGTTATTTGGTTATTATCTATTTAATTAATAGTGCTATTATTATTTATTATTATTATTATATTATATTATTATTTTTATTTTATTTACTTTTGTTCCGTGAAGAATCCACAGAGGGTTATTTGATTGTGGCTTTCTGAAAAACAAGAATTTTTTACATTTCGCACTCCTGCAATCGTCACACTTTTTCTGTTACAAACTGACCCCGGCCTCTCATCAGAGAAGGGAAAAGTTATTTGGCCCTCAGAGGAAAACGTTTGGGGACATTGCCAAAGGCAGAACAACGACCTATATGCCAAAATATACCAATATTTTTTATTTCTATTAGAAAAATGTTTCAGTAAAATGTTACACATTCTTGTCCATTTGCCACTTATTGCCACAGTTAACATTGAGGCTTTGGGCCTCTTTTGACCTCGTTGTGAGTTTGTAAGGTTGTGACTTCTGATTAAACAAACTTGATGCCAATCAAAATGTTTGTTCTTCTTTTTCCTAAAATTAGAATCGATAAGAGAATCGATAAAGAATCGAATCGTAAAGCAATATCGCTAATGGAATCGGAATCGTAAAAATCGTATCAATTCCCATCCCTAGTCAATACGCACATGCAGAACCCAGTTGACTTTGAATGATATACAGCAGTGGTCCCCAACAATGTTCCTTCTACTTTTTAATGTGTCTGAGGAGACACACAAGCTCCCTGAGCACACTGAGGATCACTGTGAGCAAAACAGGGGTGAAAGTGGGCCAGAACGGTCAGGAACGCAGTTCCGGTGTAAGATTAAGGGCCAGAACGCAGTTCCGGTATAAGATTCAGAGCCGGAATGCTGTTCCAGTATAAGATTCAGGGCCGGAATGGTGTTTCGGTACATGGTGCTTTAATTCCGAAAATGTGATGGCAACTGTCAAAACGCTATGCTAAAAAAAAAGAAGCTAAATGCCCCACATGCATTTCATCTCCAAGAAGAAAACAATCTACCAACATCAGATTTACATACACAAGTGTTAACAACAAGCATAAAAAAGTGCTTGTGTAGCGTCATCCATTTCCACCAATATTTATTATTTATTGTATTCCACGGACGGCATGGAGGTTTCCCCAGCTGCTGCAGTTATCTTAGTCTGACAATGATGAATCAAGTCAATGTGTGAATGCACGCAGCAAAGCAAAACGCCTGGACTCATTTATCCGTTCAATTGGCTGACATGTGATCAGCAGAGATAGTTAGCTTTGATTGGTTCAAATGTGCATGTTTCCTGGAACAGCAAAAAAAAAAAGGTTGTTGAAATAATGCGACAAAAAAAGGTTGTTGAATTGATGCGACAAAAAAAGGGCAATGCAACATAATTCGGATCAAATCTTTAAGAGCAACGAAAGAGTTGAAGAAGCTTATTTATCATATTTAGTTTTGTTTGCTCTGATGGGGAGGTTCAGAACATCAGAGCTGTCAATGTGCACTTTGGACTTATATTTGTTCATTTATGTTAGGCTACTTATTCATTTCATTATGATTTAAAAAAAGTGTCAATGTTTGCATGATCTTCAAAATATATTCCATTTCACTTTGCATAATATAAGTCATTTGTACTTATTTTTCTGAATGTATGTTACTTATATCTTTATTATTTAAAAAAAGTAAATTTTTACATTAACTTCAATTTTATTATACATCCTATGTTCTTAAGCAGTTAAAATTGAGATTTGGCATTTAGTATGTGAGGAAATGAGGGAAAATAAAAATTAGGAGATGGAGGTTGGGGTTATTGCTGTTTTTGTTAACTTTTATTCTGGAAATCATTGAAAAAAATACAATTTTGAATAAAAATCAGTTTTTGTAGTTGTTATAGAAATAAGTGTGCTAAAACAGTTTTCTTTGCATTTCAGTAGTTTAAGAGGTTTGACACCCCCAAAAATGAAATAAAATTTCTGGCTCCGTGGCGACCTTCACGTCGGGGAGTTCCGGCAAGAAATTCTAGCCACTTTCACCCCTGGAGCAACATCAGATGAGTACGCTGTGGCCACACACCAGTATTATGCCTGTTTAAATCCTTGGATCATAGCAAGTTAAATGGCTCATTAAAAGAACCAAATTACAACAGCAATTTTCATTAGTCTACTTTTAATGTAACTGATTTGGCCCACTTAGAATGAACAAAAAAAATCTCGAGTAAGTGAATTGAACTGTATCCTATTATTGGCTAGACACCTGTTGCTCGTTGAGTAATGTTGCAAAATGGTACAGAATTTATTGTTGTTGGTCTAATTAACTAATTTTTGCACTATATTGCGCACCTGACCATAAGCCACCACCCACCAAATGTGACACGAAAACGGCATTTGTTGATAGATAAGCCGCACTGGAAAACAAGCTACAGCTCTCCTCGCTGTATTATGGGATGTTTACACCAAAAGATATTAACCGGTAACACTTTATTTGTAAGCGGCATCATACAACTGTCATAAGACCAAATGAACCACCATGAAGCTTTGAACCAATTGGCTTTAAAGCTTCACTGCTTCAAGAAGCATCATTTGGCCATCACTTCTCCCTTGGGGGAGAGAGTCAACCTCTTCTGCCACCTGCTGTCAACACTGTTGTTGTCATACATGCCTCCTAGCATACATTGCAGTGCTACAAATGTAAATAACAATCAAAATTCACGTTCTATGCTAATTATTTATTCAGTTACTGTTCCAGTTGTTTCATTCATTGCTAGTATTTGGTAACACTTTTTTGACAGTGGTCCCTTATGACTGTCATTAGACAATCATAATGTCATTAGACAATCATAATTATGACATGACACTGTCATGAGCATTAATGAATGCTTATAACAGATGCCTTTTAGCGTCTTCCGGCAAATTATCTCACTTTTGAATGGATGTAAAAGATCCGAGTTGGACGTACAGTAAATGGAGTTAGTAACATACTTTTCCAATAGACACTTAATGACAACTGTCAAAAGCATTGAGTAATGCCCATGATAGTGTCATGTCATAATTATGACGGTCTTATGATAGTCTTATGACACTGCTGTCAAATGAAGTTTTACCAAATACAATAACAAGCAATTAATGAAACAACTGGAACAGTAACTGAATAAATAATTAGCACAGAACACGTATTTTTATTGTTATTTACATATGTAGCACTGCAATGCAGACTAGGAGGGATGTATTGCCTATTTACTCCAATTAAGCACTGTACTATAAGCCGCAGGATTCAAAATGAAGTAAAAAAAGTAGCGGCAATTGGTCCGAAAATTACGGTACATCAGCTGTAAAATTCTATTAATTGATACTGTAATGCTAGCTAAAATTGGGAGCGGAATGTTGCTTCAAAATCAGCACAGGAGTCTAGCCAACTTTTTACTCTTCATTTTTTTGTGCAGCCACCCATGTCATGCACCTCCCATTGGCAGTGTATCAAATACTTGTTCTCCCCACTGTATATGCTATCGTTGTGTAGTAACCCACCAATGAATACTGCTGTATGTGACGCACCAATAGGAGTGTCACGTTGCCGTATCGAATGGACTAATAGGAGAGTCGCGTTGCCGTATCGAACGCACCAATAGGAGTGTAGTGCTCACACATCACTGCGGCGCCGACAATAGTCCTAGTGACTCTGCGATGCATAGATTTTCTTGTGCGATGAGTCTGTGCAAGCAGTGTGCGTTTGCGCATGCGCGCAGTTTATAGGGAACCATGCTCTTTATTTATTATCGGGTAATTTACGGAAAGTGGTGCCTTGCCAGCTAATACTGTATACTGTATCTAAACTGAGTGAAAGCGCCTAAAAAATGAGTATGTCTAGAGAATTTTTATTTTTCTATTTTCTCAATGCTTATAATGTGTCTGGTTACAAAGAAAATCTAAAACCAAACCTTAAAAAGCTAACTTGAAAGTCAACATTTCTGAGGTGGGAATTCATTGGGAACTGTTCACATAGTGTACGTACATGCAGCGAACACGTGTAGCTTTACACAAATGATTTCCGACATGAATTATAAATGATATCACTATTTCATTTGCACAGCCGGTGTGATAATTTGTGAGCTGTGACAGCACAATCAACTCTCGCTGACAAACTTATGACTTATTTCATTTTTTCACGTTAACTGCGCACACATGCAAAAAAGCCTTCTGTGCTTTCTGGGGGCCAGTCCAAAAAGAATCAAAGCCATGCATTGAGTGGTGGGAGCATGGCCTGAGGGTCTGTGCCCAGACACGTCCAGACTGGCAGCCTGTTGTGACCTCAGTGAAAGCAACATCAATAATTCCCCAACACGGTTGAAGCCCACTAATTCCTTTTGCTGTCTTTGTCTTAATGCAAACAGGCCACTGTTAACCTGTGTTAAGTCCACTGTTCCCGTCTAAATGTACATCTGGGAATCAATCAGTGGAAGGACGTCATTAACTATATTAAATTGTTAATCTAGAATGTGCTGTATGTTCCTATTATTATCTTTATTATTAATGTTGTCTTTGAAAAGGTGGCTTCTTAATGAAGCTTGCATGTTTTATTTTTGGTCTGCCTATAATTGTTGTTGCAAACAACAACTTATTGACTAACTTTTTGTTTTTGTACACTGGAGGTCTTATAAACTGGGTCAGAGCTGCAGGCCGAACAAACAACAGTAATAAATCGAGTTGTGTTTTCACGTTGAATGACTGACTCATTGTTTATGTTTTTTTTGCTAAACGTAGAACGAAAATGTTGAATACTGGAAAATTGACCTTTCCAATTTACATGCTGCTTAGTAAATAGAACAGGAAAATCACGCACAGCAAATCAAGACTTAAGCTACCATAGCATACGGTGTTAATGGATTGCCATACAACGGTTGTTATGTCAGCTTCCAGTCAAAAGTCAGTCAAAGTCAAGTTGGCTGCCCCAATGAATGGTCATGCTTAGTTACGCCATAAACGTGGAGTGAGGTGAAGTCAAAATAAGTGTATCAAGGCATCAATGCCAATATATTAGTTGTTCAAGGTGCAATAGATATTAAAGAAACACATTTTTTGGGAAATACTTCTAAAATGTTTCTGAATGGTTAAGCGGAGTTGTTCCCATTTTAAAATAAGATTAATGCGTGCAAATTGTTTATGTTTTTCTTCCGTGGTCATCATCAGCCATTCACGAGACCAGTTTCCAGTCTTCGTCCAGGTTGCCACAGCTCTGTACTACTAAGCTGTACTAAACTAAGGCTGCGCCAACTTTGACAGTCTGAATTATCTCTTCCACACAAGCAAAAAACATTGTTACAAATCGCAAAGGATTCAAGACAACAAGAGAAGCAAAACAAGCATATGCATTCAATGGCGTACCGCAAGCAACACGTCACTTCCGCTCATTAATATTCATGACGTTAGCTACTGTTGCGAGGACACGCCACCGTTTGTCCCCAATAGGAAATGATTGGAAATCGTGTACGAAGGAGATGTTTACAGCGCTAAACCTACCAATGAAAATGATGTCCCTGGTGCCAAATTCACTGGCAAAGATGTGGAAGAACATAAAAATGTTCAGTTAAAGAGATGGCTTGAGTGTCGAGGGCTGAAAAAGACAAAAAAAACGAACCGACCTAAGCATAGCCTTAGCTTTTTTATCGACACCTTTTTCTTAGGCGACTGACAATGACATTCTCCTGTTTCAACAAGCTATCCTTTACCACCAGCCCTGTCTTTCTCATTCATTGTCAGACAGAAGCAGCACGGCAAAATGTCACGCTAAAAAAATTAGTTAAAAATATCAAAATGGCTTACCTCTTTGTCCTCTGAAAGACTACGCCAACCCAACAAAATGTTTACTGCATATGAAATGTGAATGGATTCACCGAGCTGGCGTTAAAAGTCCTTGTAAGTTGATTCATTCTTCACATTTTTTCCTCCCACTTTTTGGTTTCGGGAAAGGTATGGAGAACACATCCTTCATATGTCGTAATGTCTAGAGTCATTTCTACAAGTTCCAAAAAAGCAATGTGTGATCGGCATGTTGGTTTTTGAAAGATTACCGGAGAAAAGTAACAGAATTAGCATGGTTTCTATGCGAGGGCGGGTTTATAATTTCCCACTTCTGCTTTACTTCCGCTTTACGATGCGACGTCACTGTCCAAAAATAGCATGCGTGCGGTACGCCATTGGTGTAAATGTTCTACGTTATTTTGAATGTGGATCCATTGACCGTTGCTATGCTGTTTAGCATGTGGATCCATTGACCGGGCGGAGATAAATAGAATAGAACTTTATTGTCATTGTCAGCAAGAACGTCGTCAACAACAACGAAATTTGATGTGGCACTCCAGTAAAAAAATATGTATTCAAATAAAAAAATAGAATAGATAATAGGAAAATAGTCTGTACGCCTGTATATATTTAGAAGGTAATTGGAAATTAAAATTGGTGGAGCAATTAAATAGTCTTTGTGGATGCTTAAAGAGTATGTCATGCCCTGTGAAAATGTTAATATTCCATCATTTATCCATAAACGCATGCCTTTTGTATTCATATCATGCCACTTCGTGTAATTACACACAAGAAAATGAGAGAAATTTGGCTCGACTGTCAAGCTAAAACGACCGGCGCCCGAGATCTGGCAGATTGTGTGTGTGACGTCATTACAAGTGAAGAGAATGCCACCGGCCACTAGGGGGGGCAGCGCCTGTCTGCATCAATATAATTCCTTCTAGTGAGGGGAGAATTAGTGGTGTTTTGAGCTGTTTATGCTGTTGTATTGTGTTCGTCCTGCACATATTCCAGTTTCCCTCATGAAGAAACACCCCTCGTTGTCAATAAAAGAGAATTCAGAATTGAAAGTGAGGGGTGTTTCTTCAACAAGAAAAAAGGCTCAGTGCTTTAATACTGAATGGCGGCGATGATGGCAGACAATTTCGTTTCTAGTTTCAGCGACGAATCCGACGTAGAAGGACGTAACGAATGTTCATCTAATGGTGACGAGGAGCGTTACGAAGCTTTAATTGGTATTTTAGGTTACCAATTTGAGCCCAAACGAACGCCAATGCAGAGTAATGAAACGGTCATTGAGGGGAGCAATGACACTGATGAAACATCGGCAGCAGATCGTGTGGGAAACAAGGAATGATATTTTTTGCATTTCTTTTTGTGAAGCTGATACACCGTGACCGCAAAATAAAGTAATGTATAGAATAATTATCATTTATTGCGCTATCATAGTTTTTCGCTCTGCCAACAGACACAAATGTGAATGGGATCAGAGGATTTGTTCTATATATTTTACGAGCGATAATTTGTACATGTGTCCAGTCCTGTATCCAATGCGTGATATTTTTTTATTATAAAAGAGTACTCACTCTGGCCATTTCGAGCTTGGCTGCTCCCCTCCTTTGCTTAGCCTTAGCCTCCTTTGCCAGTCATCGTCCTCTTTCTTGATATCTCGGGACATTTAAGTGGCTGGTGTATGGTGGGCACCGCATCTGCTTTGAGCAGCAATCTTGCAGCAAAACCCGATTTCACTTGTCCATAGTTCGAGAAGCTTTCAGGTGGAAAATAACAGAAAACCGTGCCGGAGGCTGGGTCTAGAAAATTAGCCCTCTTTGCACGGATGAACTTTACCCATTGTCTGCGTAGTCCAGCTTTTTTTTTTCGCGTTCGGGAACTCATGGATACTATATTCCGATAAATAGCTATTTGTGCACCACATAGCACAGCAGTTTTGAACCATTTTAGTGATGTTTTGGTCAAACAAACCCAAACGCTACTCTCTTGTCGATAAAAAACAATGGCACCTTGCTCCGCCTCGACTGTCAATCACTTGTTGTGACGTCGCCGCCCCATTCGGCTGTTTCCGGAACACTTTTGGAAATGTTCGTCATTTTCGATCTATTTTCGATAATTGCTCATTAATGTGATTGATTTTTTTGTTAACTTTATCGATATTTGTTATCTTGGCACATAACGGTTCTATTGATGTCTCACACCCCCTTTGCCGTTACATACCCTTTAATGCCTTACCAAATTTTTTATTGCTTTGCCGGTGTGCTTATACATTGAGAAAAGCACCCCTCCCTATCTTCTGTCATGTTGACATAAACTAACTTGGACTTCGTATCAAGGCTCTTTTAATCGTCATTACTAAATATTGGCATTATTACGATAAAAAAAATCTTGCATTAAAAAAAAAAAAAGAAGGGCTTCTGCAGTGGACTCGTTGCTTGCCACTTCTATTCCTGCAGGTTCTCCAATGTGAAGTGGTGTTCTGGCAACCCGATGGGGGTGTCTTGTTGTGCTGGTCAATATTTTGATCTAGTTGCAGCACAATTTTCGCCTATCATCCTACATTTAAGCTTCTATTTTGAACAGGTGTAATACTGGTGTGCGGCTACAGCGTACACATCTGATGTTGCTCACAGTGGTCTGCTGTGTGCTCAGGGAGCTTGTGTGTCTGCACAGACACATGAAGAATTAGAAGGAACATTGGTTTTGGCGAAAATTTTAACCTCGTGCGCTATGCAATGACAATAAAGGATGTCTATTCTATTCTATTCTATTCTATTCTATTCTATTCTATTCTATTCTATTCTATTCTATTCTATTCTATTAAAACATGAGGCCTTTGATCTCTGTTGTGATTGGCTGCCTTTTATGGGCACCAACATGATGGGGGAAAATGTTTCATTTTCATGAATATTAAATGAATTCATATTTTCAGAGTGTGAAATAACAATGTATACACTTACTGACTATTTTTTCAGGTGTCTGTGCTTTTGCTGTACTTAAAGGGGAAGGATTTTTTTTGTGTGTGTGTAGCTTTGATTTGGTAAAATCGTGACATCTTTTTCACACAAATGTTTGTAGCCTAATTCACAGCATCAATTACCTTTAATACATTTTACTACATTTGCATATCTCCTCAATAATTTGAGCTAGCAAAACAAAAGGGAAATATGCAGGATTTCACACTCCGGTTTTCACAACATTGATTATATTGTGTTTAATATAATCTGACGACCTTCTTGAGTGCCCGCCTACATGCACTTGCACTCCTCTGCTTCCTACTAGTGCCAAACATGGGCACAATGACCTGCCCATGCCCCGCTGTGTTGAGGCACGATGGCAGAGTAGCCCCACCGTGCTCAGTGTTCTCACATCGGCCACGCTTTGGAATTGGCCATCAAACGGAATCAGCGAGGTAGGGCTAAGAATAGATGAGAACAGCCTCTTACATAATGCCAGCATGCAGCAATGCATCCTGGGATGGGATGGCATTCGCTTTGCCAAGTCCCTGAGAATTGGCTGCTTTAGCTTTTGTCTAATTCCATCCTGATGCTACTGAATTATTCTTTCAACATGACATAATACTGTATGACATACAATCAAAAACAATATCTTAAGATTGTTTTTGTTTGTAGTCTTTTATCAGGTTAGAGAAAGTAGATTTAGGTTTTCAAATGAGTATTTTCATACATGGTAAGGCTTCATGCTGGTTTATGGATTCAAACAAGTACTTAGTTTGTTAGTTTTGGTTAGGGTGTCACCAATTTAAGAATCTATGGCAACTTAAAGGTGCTATGAAACAGTAAAGTGACTTTAAAATGGTAGCAGACTCTTCCTTTCTTAGCTGCCTTGGCCCCGCCCACTAATGTCCCCAAACAGAAGATGTCACACCCAGATCAGCCGCAGATGTTTGTGTCTGCTAGCATGCTATCCATAGACTTTCTATTTTTTCTTTGCCGTGTGACCGTTCTGTCGCTCTGTCAACAAGTACTAGCTGGCGCAGCGCTAGAAAGCTAGTCATGATCTTCAATTCTTGTTGTGACGTCGAAACCGGAATTGTTAAAAAAAAGTGCTCGTTCCCTGGTGCATTGTTTTGAGTGGAAAAACTATGAGATGATAAAAACAGCCAGATTTGGGTGCCAAATGTGTTTTCTACGTGTAAAATTTAGAGATGTCCTAATCTGATCACGTGATCGGAAATTAGGCCAATCACGCCATTTTTCAGAGGATCAGCATCTGGTGAAAAGGATTGGGTTTTTAGTTTAAAAAAAATTCTGCTTCATGCTCGTACAGCCTCTTACACTCCCTGCAGTTTGAGTTTGCTAGTTAAAGTTAACGATGATTGACAGGTTTGTAGCTTTAATCTGGCAAGTGAGGGCTCTGTAGCTCTACGATCAAAGGCACGAATGTGTCAATCATCATTTAGTCAAACTTTGTTGTCAATAGGTTGTTGTCGGCAGCGTGAGCGTCAAAGCATGAGTGAATTTGAATGGACTCACATGAATAATATAAAGGTTTAGGAGAGTGATTATAAGTATGGCGTTAAAGGTGATGCAGTGAAAAATTTAGGTGCGGCTACATTTCGTGCTGGTGCACCAGTGCAACCAATGCAAAAAGTAAGTATGGAGCCTTGGCAATATATATCACAATGTTAATTTTTTCCAATATCATTCAGGCCTAATTCATAAATATATATGGCAGAAAACACAGAAAACACTGAAAGAGCAGTTTCTGCTCTTGCATCCCTATTAAAAATAAACTGCTGTATTTTACGCCAAAAGAACTGCTGTGTTTGATAGAACTATATGGGTCTATATGCTGCCATAGCAGTTTCATGGCGCATTAAGCCCCCGAACTACTTTTAATTTGTCTGTTGTACACTGCAGACCCCCTTTTCCAGACAACGCGCAACCACTTTTGTTTCAACTCGACCATAAAAGTAATTATATTTATTGTTCGAAATGTCCGTCATTTTTAGCTTCGAATCATTAATTGATGTCTACTATTTGGTTTTAAAAAAATGACTTAAAAAAATATTCACTTGCATATTTTAAACTTTTAACCAAATTACGTCACAATGAAAAAAATAGTGTCTGTAAAAAAGTCATGGATATCTACCTCATAACTATCGCTCAATTGTAATTTTTTTTGTTACTGTCGCATTTTCCCCCAATAATTTAGATGATAAATAATCGATCCAAACAAAAAAAATAGAAAAAAAAAAAATGTTTTGGAAAAAGGAAATCTCGACCACTCCTTGATGTCTGTGATTTCTGCATTACGACCCTTATTATATTACCATGTTGCGCCCATAAAATCCCCCGAAAGTTCAGCTGTTTCCATTCACAGCTGTGTCCTGACACTCGGTGAGACACTTGGATCGAAACAAGGTAATTACGCGATAATACCTCGTTAAAATCACGGTGTCTTTAATTATGCTCTCTCATGCTCTCACCTCCAGTAAGGGTTTAGGGGTTAATTTAAAAAAAAAAAGCCCTCCAGTTCAAAATTTTTCTTCCCCCAGAAAATTGAGATTTTAAGCTTTCCAATGCATAGAGGACAATTTTTAAATTTTGACAAATTTGGGGTCTCAGGGCGGAACGTCAAGTCACCTGAGTGTTTTCCGCCGTATATATGCTTATATATATATATATATATATATATATATATATAATCATATATATCAGGCTTCAAACATAAAGATATGAAATTTTTATTGCAATATTATTTGGCCCCTTTACTTTCAGTGCAGCAAACTCACTCCAGAAGTTCAGTGAGGATCTCTGAATGATCCAATGTTGTCCTAAATGACCGATGATGATAAATAGAATCCACCTGTGTGTAATCCAGTCTCCGTATAAATGCACCTGCTCTGTGATAGTCTCAGGGTTCTGTTTAAAGTGCAGAGAGCATTATGAAAACCAAGGAACACACAAGGCAGGCCCCAGATACTGTTGTGGAGAAGTTTAAAGCCGGATTTGGATACAAAAAGATTTCCCAAGCTTTAAACATCTCAAGGAGCACTGTGCAAGCCATCATATTGAAATGGAAGGAGCATCAGTCCACTGCAAATCTACCGTCCTTCCAAACTTTCTTCTCAAACAAGGAGAAAACTGATCATAGATGCAGCCAAGAGGCCCATGATCACTCTGGATGAACTGCAGAGATCTACAGCTGAGGTGGGAGAGTCTGTCCATAGGACAACAATCAGTCGTACACTGCACAAATCTGGCCTTTATGGAAGAGTGGCAAGAAGAAAGCCATTTCTCAAAGATATCCATAAAAAGTCTCGTTTAAAGTTTGCCACAAGCCACCTGGGAAACACACCAAACATGTGGAAGAAGGTGCTCTGGTCAGATGAAACAGAAATTGAACTTTTTGGCCACAATGCAAAACGATATGTTTGGCGTAAAAGCAACACAGCTCATCACCCTGAACACACCATCCCCACTGTCAAACATGGTGGTGGCAGCATCATGGTTTGGGCCTGCTTTTCTTCAGCAGGGACAGGGAAGATGGTTAAAGTTGACGGGAAGATGGATGCAGCCAAATACAGGAACATTCTGGAAGAAAACCTGTTGGTATCTGCACAAGACCTGAGACTGGGTTTTATTGATTTATTTACTTTTTATTTATTTGATTTTATTTACTGATTTATCTTTCAACAGGACAATGATCCAAAACATAAAGCCAAATCTACAATGGAATGGTTAAAAAATAAGCGTATCCAGGTGTTAGAATGGCCAAGTCAAAGTCCAGACCTGAATCCAATCGAGAATCTGTGGAAAGAGCTGAAGACTGCTGTTCACAAACACTCTCCATCCAACCTCACTGAGCTCGAGCTGTTTTGCAAGGAAGAATGGGCAAGAATGTCAGTCTCGATGTGCAAAACTGATAGAAACATACCCCAAGCGACTTGCAGCTGTAATTGGAGCAAAAGGTGGCGCTACAAAGTGTTAACGCAAGGGGGCCGAATAATATTGCACGCCCCACTTTTCAGTTTTTATTTGTTAAAAAAGTTTAAATTATCCAATAAATTTTGTTCCACTTCACGATTGTGTCCCACTTGTTGTTGATTCTTGACAAAAAATTAAAATTTTATATCTTTATGTTTGAAGCCTGAAATGTGGCGAAAGGTTGCAAGGTTCAAGGGGGCCGAATACTTTTGCAAGGCACTGTATATATATATATTACTTTTTAAGGCCTAAAAGTATCAAAATAATCCAGAAATACAATGGCATTGCCAAAAGATACAAAAATATGTTTTATACTCCGCGACACATACTGTAAAAAGTTGGATATTTTGTTCAAATAAAAAAACTTTTTTTTACGGTATTGGATTGGGACTCGGTATCAGCAGATTCTGAAATCAGGTGACTCAGACTCGAGTGAAAACTGCGATTGGGACGTCACATCCCTAGTAAAATTACATTAGCACAGTTTTGACATAGTCACCATTCCATGGAACCTTTTTAATCGTTTTAAGTTAGGGTTTATAGCATGTCAAGGGGTTCCAATGAGTCAAGGTCTTTTCTTGCACTTTAAAGGTCCATCCCAAAATGCAAACAGTAACGCTGTTTTTAATGAAATAAATAACTGATTTATTATTTTTGTCCCCAGTTTTGTTATTTGTTTGATATGGTTGTTGTCTCATTAGACTGGCTGGTGATTGCACAATGCAACCATTTCTCTGACAAATGTTTCATCTTCCATTGTTGCGACAATTTTAGGAAAGCATATTTGTGTATTCCTCTTGCTGAGCGACCCGCCTGTTATAGTCTTGGGGTGGTCCGAGGGGTGGCAGATGGTCAAGAGGAACTACAGTAGATCACCTCCAAGGGAGGTAAAAGTCGGGGGAGAGCACTTGGCCGTGTGACAAAGAACGCCTTGCTACTATGATACAGTCCAAAAATAAAACCAGCACCATTTCAGTGGTTACAAGATGAATCACAAACAATCTGATCTAATGATTTTGGAGATATTTTCCAATGTATAAGTAAATATAGAGAAGTAGTAATGGTTAAATAGAAGATACCAACAGTGGTATGAAAAAGTATCTGAACCTTTAGGAATTTCTCACGTTTCTGCATGACATCATCATCAAATGTGATCTGATCTTTGTCAAAATCACACAGATGTAAAAACAGTGTCTGCTTTATATAACTAAAACCACCAAAACATTTATAGGTTTTCATATTTTAATGAAGATAGTATGCAAACAATGACAGAAGAGGGAAAGATAAGTAAGTGAACCCTCTGGCTAAGGACACTTAAAGATAGCAATAACTTCAACCAGACGCTTCCTGTAGCTGCAGATCAGTCTGGCACATCGATCAGGACTTATCTTCTCTACAAAATTGCTGTAGTTCAGTCAGATTCCTGGGATGTCTTGCATGAATCGTCATCTTCAGCCATGCCAGAGCATCTCAATGGGCGTCAGGTCTTTGACTTGGCCACTCCAGAACATGTATTTTGTTCTTCTGAAACCATTCTGAAGTTGCAGTTCCATTTTTCCTCCACACATGACATTGTGTGTTACTCCCAAGCTATTCAACTTTTGTTTCGTCAGTCCAAAAAATATTTTGCCAAAGCTTCTGTGGATTGTCCAAGTGCCTTTTTGCGAACATTAAATGAGCAACAGCAGTGACTTCCACCGTGGAGTCCACCCATGAACACCATTCTTGGCCATAGTTTTACGTATAGTTGATGTGTGCACAGATATATTGGACTGTGCCAGTCATTTCTGTAAGTCTTTAGCAGACACTCTAGGGTTGTTTTTTTTTACCTCTCCGAGTATTTTGCGCTGAACTCTTGGCATCATCTTTGGTGGACGGCCACTCCTTGGGAGAGAAGCACAACTCTCTCCATTTGTAGACAACTTCTCTGACTGTCAATTGATGAACATCCAGACATTTCGAGAGGGTTTTGTATCCTTTCCCAGCTTTATACAAATCGATAATCCTTGATCGCGGGTCTTCAGACAGCCCTTTTGACCGAGCTATGATGCACATCAGACAATGCTTCTCATCAAGACATTTTTTTTTTTACCAGGTGTGTGTTTTATAGTGGGCAGGGCAGCTTTAAACCGCTCATCAGTGATTGGGCACACACCAGACTTAAAATGTTTGGTAAAAATTGGTTTCAATTGCTCTTTAAGTCTCCTTAGGCAGAGGGTTCACTTGAAAACCACCATGAAAACCAATAAATGTTTGGGTGGTTTTAGTTCAAGAAGACACTGTATTTTCATCTGTGTGATTTTGACAAAGATCAGATCACATTTGATGGTGATTTTATGCAGAAATGTGAGAAATTCCAAACGGTTCAGATACTTTTTCATACCACTGTAGCTATTGGCTACATTACTACTTAAGTGCATTGCGGTTGAAAAATTCTTGTCATTTACGGTGAGAAATGTTATAGGACAATTAACTATGATGTTGCATGTTCTTCCAAGTTGTAAATGCCAAAGCTTTTTTGATGGCAAAAAAACCTCGATATGTCAATTTGCTTAAATGAAGTTTTCTTCATGCGGTATGGTACGCGAAGTTTACAACTAAACATTGTAGTTTAAATATATCAAGTGTCAGTTGGAAAGAAGATCTAAACTTCTGTGTGGTTAACATCTGGAAGAGAGACTCAAAACCTCCTATAATTTGATTTCAAGATGTATATGGTGAAATTCAGAAATAGTTGTAGTCACTGATGAACCCGCTGATTAATTCAAGGGATACCCATGAATGAAGCAAATTAACCTTTCCTCAAAAAGGGGCGAAAATGCTGAAATCCAACTTGATTATCAGTATGTGTACCCCGCTGAAGTGGCAAAGAAGTTATAATGTGTTAATGTGTCAGCAAAAGGTCACCCACTTTCCCACCAGCCAGTCAGCAGCTCAGTGACTTCCTACAGGAAATATTTCTAGCCTCGCAAATCAGTCGGGGTGGGCGTACACTGGCAGCGGCATCAGGGTAATTATAGTCTGCTGTTTTTGTTCTTTGAGAAGAAAACAATTTGTCGTCTCTGGATGCGACGGACCTAAAATAGCCTCAAATGTGGCAGCTCCCAGCGTGAGTGTTGTCAGCCACTGTGGGTGGGAGCAAACTATGTATATATTCTAGGCCAGTAGTTTTCATACAATTTACTGAAAGTTTCAGCAAAAATCATACTTTCTACCTATATCAACTTTTTTACAAAAACAATATTAAAATAAAGTACTGTAGGTTATTCATTCATTCATCTTTCGTGGCTCTTATCTTCACAAAGGTCGCGGGGGTTCCGGAGTCCATTCCAGCTAAGTATGGGCAGTAGGCAGGGTACATCCTGGATTGGTTGATAGCCAATTTCAGGGCACAAGCAGACCTACAACCACGGACACACTCATACCTATGGACAATTGACCTCGCGCAAACTCAGGGTCCTAAACGGCAATCGACCAATCATACATTCTAGAGACCGTTGTTAAGTAAGCGTGATCCGACAATAACTCGGATGTCCTATTGCGTAATTGATTGATTTGGTGGTTTTGATAGCGCTAACTGCCATAAAACTGTACGGAAGAAAACAAAAAAGATCAATAAGCTGCGGACGTCCAAAATGGTGAAGCAATGCGCCGATGGAATACCTAAATCGGACACGAGTCAACAGTATGAATGAGGTTCTTTCCCTTCCCAAAGCCGATAAAACAACTGGATTCCAATGGATTAAAAAGTCAGGACGTACGACATAACTTCTGGCTAAAAGTCTCCAAAACAAACAAGTTGCAGACGTGTTCTCTTATGGTAGGATTAAGCTAACGCCAGAGGCTAATTAGCTAGCTTTCTTGCCTAACTTGCACGTAAAAGCAAGGAACTACAACTATATCCAGAATCCAGATAAGAAACTTTAAATTTTAGACATACATACTGTACAGCATAGGGTTGTTCCGATCATGTTTTTTTGCTCCTGATCCGATCCCGATCGTTTCAGTTTGAGTATCTGCCGATCCCGATATTTCCCGATCCGATTGCTTTTTTTTTGCTTTTGGAATTTTGATTCAATTCCAATCATTCCTGATAATTTTTCCCGATCATATACATTTTGGCAATGCATTAAGAAAAAAATAAATAATGAATAAAACTCGGACGAATATATACATTCAACATACAGTACATAAGTACTGTATTTGTTTATTATGACAATAAATCCTCAAGATGGCCTTTACATTATTAACATTCTTTCTGTGAGAGGGATCCACGGATAGAAAGACTTGTGACTTTGTATATTGTGACTAAATATTGCCATCTAGTGTATTTGTTGAGTTTTCAGTAAATGATACTGTAGCCATGCCCAAATGCATAATGGGTGGATGTAACACGCCTTTAGCAACCATGACTGTGCGTAGTGCTACCAATTGATACATCTTCTCTGCGTTGGGAAATAACATAGGGTGTTAAGAAAAAGATCAATTGCTACCTTGCTTCCCCACATTGTTTCCCACGATACTTCTAATCGTAGGGAGAGGGACTGTAAGGCTTTAGCCAATTAAAAAAAGGCTCCTAAGGCTGCCAAAATTCACTTTACTCATTTTACGCTGCCTTTTAGCTCTCTCTATAGGTAAAACGGCGCCATTACAGATTGAGCACGACAATGCGTGAGTGGGTGGTGCAGCGCATGCATTAATTGAATTAAATATTTTAACGTGATACATTTTTAAAAAAATTAATAACCGCCGCTATCGGGATAAATTTGATAACCCTACCTTAAGCCTAAACTAAAGACTCTGCATGAGTGTAACATATTATGTCTGTAACGCTAAATACAATTAGAAAACAATATTAAAAAAAAAAAAAATATATATATATATATACTGTATATATTAAAAAATGTCCGATATTTTTTTGCCGATTCCGATACTTTGAAAATGACGTGATCGGACCCGATCGATCGGCATCTCTAGTACAGTATATGAAAATGACAAAGATGGGAGACGGACATTTTGGCACTGTGCATTAAAAATCTCCAATCGTTATAAAAGTTTGAACAGTACAATTGATGGAAGATTTATTGTAATATTCGGACTATAATCCGCTACTCTTTCCCTCCGGTCTGAACCCTGCGACTTATAGTCCAGTCTGTCTTATGTGTGGATTTTACAGGTCCATAAGGTGTATGTGTTTATTAGGGTTGTTAAAAATATTGAATTGTACTGATACTGAAATGTTCTGTCTGGATACGATATTTGATTACTCAGTTACAGGGGTACAGAAAAATATATGAATCTTTTTGGAATTTCTCACATTTCTGCATAAATAATCACCATCAAATGTGATCTGATCTTTGTCAAACTCACACAGATGTAAAAACAGTGTCTGCTTTAACTAAAACCACCCAAACATTTATAGGTTTTCATATTTTAATGAGGATAGCATGCAAACAATGACAAAAGGGGGAAAATAAGTATGTGAACCCTCTGCCTAAGGAGATTTGAAGAGCAATTGAAACCAATTTTTACCAAACAATTTAAGTCAGGTGTGTGCCCAATCACTGATGAGTGGTTTAAAGCTGCCCTGCCCACTATAAAACACACACCTGGTAAGAATTGTCTTGATGAGAAGCACTGTCTGATGTGCATCATGGCTCGGTCAAAAGAGCTGTCTGAAGACCTGCGATCAACGATTGTTGATTTGTATAAAGCTGGGAAAGGATACAAAACAGTCTCTAAAAGTCTAGATGTTCATCAAACGGCAGTCAGAGAAGTTGTCTACAAATGGAGAGAGTTTGGCACTCATGCTTCTCTCCTATGGAGTGGCCGTCCACCAAACATGACGCGCCGACACGAAGAAGAGTTCAGCGCAGAATACTCGGTTAAAAAAAAGAACCCTACAGTGTCTGCTAAAGACTTTAAGAAATCACTGACACAGTACAATATCACTGTGCACACATCAACAACATGTAAAACTATCACCAAGAATGGTGTTCATGTAAGGACTCCACGGAGGAAGCCACTGCTGTTGAAAACAACATTGTTGCCCGTTTAATGTTTGCAAAAAGGCACTTGGATACTCCACAGAAGTTTTGGCAAAATATTTTGTGGCCTGATGAAACCAAAGTTGAATTATTTGGGAGCAACACACTATGTCAAGTGTGGAGGAAAAAATGGAACAGCTCACCAACATCAACACCTCATCCCCACCGTGAAGCATGGTGGAGGGAGCATCATGATTTGGGGCTGTTTTGCTGCCTCGCTGCCTGGACAGCTTGCAATCATTTATGGAAAAATGAATTCAAAAGTTTATCAGGATGTTTTACAGGAAAACCTGAGGCCATCTGTGAGACAGTTGAAGCTAAAAAGATGATGGGTGCTGCAACAAGACAATGATCCAAAACACAGAAGTAAATAAACTTCAGAATGGTTTCAGAAGAACAAAATACACGTTGTGGAGTGGCTAAATAAAAGCCCGGACTTAAACCCCATTGAGATGCTGCGGAATGACCTAAAGACAGTGAATCATGCCAGACATCCCAGGAATCTGACTGAACTACAGCAGTTTTGTAGAGAAGAATGGGCCAAGATTAGTCCTGATCGATTTGCCAGACTGATCTGCAGCTACAGGAAGCGTCTGGTTGAAGTTATTGCTGCCAACGGGAGGCACAAAATATTAAATGTGATGGTTCACTTACTTCTTTTTTCCCCCTCTGTCATTGTTTGCATGCTATCCTCATTAAAGTATGAAAACCTATACATTTTTGGGTGGTTTTAGTTAAAGTAGACACTGTTTTTTCATCTGTGTAATTTTGACAAAGGTCAGACATTTGGTGGTGATTTTATGCAGAAATGTGAGAAATTCCAAAAGGTTCAGATACTTTTTCATACCACTGTATATATTTTTCTTCTTTTACGTTTCTGTTCAGGGAAGCCGATCCCAGCTAACCTCAGGCGAAACAGAGATGACACAATGAATCGTTCCCCTGCAAAGAAGTCAGGTGAGTCATCTATTTAGAGACTTCAATGAATCTGTTGTACTGTATCTTCTAATTAGGTTGGTAGTAACGTGTTACATTTTTCTCCGTTACATTTATTTGACTAACCTTTTGAGGAAAAATTTACTTTTATGCATAGCTTTACCATGTTAAATGCTCTTACTTGAGTAGATTTGTGAAGAAAAAATGCAACTCTTCTTCGCTCCTTTGGGCCACCCGAGGGTCCTTACATTTGTACTATTCATTCTACATTTTCTACTCTTTATTCTCTTTCTATTCTACAGAGGTGCCCACATTGTCTCTACCCATATGGTTTCACCATATGAGACGTCGCAAAATAATCACATGACTCCTCTATTCCAATTAGACATAATAATACAGTCACATGACAACATGACAGCTTGCAGTCCGAAGTCCTGTGATTATGTCATTCTGTTCAATCACAGGCGTCTTCAAAGAGCCGTAAAAATTAATCTATTTGACATGGAGTCAACATTACTCTAAAGCGCAGATTTCACTTGCTCTCTTGGTTTTTATTTGACACCGATGGAGCACTGAAAACTGGAGATATAATCGTTTTAATTTCATAGTCGGTATTATGTTTTTTCTCCACTAGAGGGTACTCATTCTCTTTTGACGGCTGATGTTTAATTTTCCTTGTCTAATTTCAATGATTTTTGTCTATTAATTTGGCCTGAAATGATCATGTAACAGGTTCATAAAAGTTCATATAGATGACGTTGTGCTGAGAAGCAGTGTCAGCAGTTACTTGAGTATTCTTTTCATTTTTTGGATCAGTAGTTTTAGTTTTACTTGAGTAATATTATTTTTAAGTAACAGTACTTTTGGATACATTTTTTGGCTACTCTATCGACCTCTGATAAAGACAGAATGTCATTGAGTAACTAACTAGGTAAATATGATCGTGTAAAGTCAAGCACTCATCCACTAACAATTAAACAAACGGGGTGAACAAGGCATAGTTTTTGATGTATGCAACTCCTTAACACTTGCCTTATTTATCAATATGATCAAAACACAGAACAAAGCATACTAGCTGTTTCTATTATATCAATTTAACACTGCAGTTGCTCTCATTCTTGCTTGCCAACAGCCTCTTTTTATTTATGTTCATCAATTGGCTGCAGGAAGTTGAGGAAATTTGATCTGGGTGCAGAGAGGAAGTCAACAAGGGAGGCATCGATGGCGCACTGATAAAGGGTAAGGAGCTGGTGCGCCACAGTGGGAACAGTTTGCACGTAAATCCTCTTCCTGTCATCGCTGGGTTCCTCTGACTGTCATTTGTCTTCAGCCAAGTGAGAAGACTGTTGTGGACGGTTGCCCCTTCGAACTTTGACAAAGGTTGGCATCTGTTGCCGATATAGAGGCCAGAACATTTTTGTTAATGTGCATGAAGTCATTCATTGACAACATTGCACAAAAGACTGGTTCATTTTTTGCTGCCAGAGCAATACATGCATACCTGCCAACCCGAGGCCGTTGATAATCTTACAAATAGTGACGTATGCCCTTACAAATTGGTGACTAATCTTACAACAATTTATATAGCGTGCAAAAATAAAATTCAATTTTTAAAATAATATGAATTTATTGGTAATATTGTATTATTGTCACATATAACCTGCTGCCATCAAAGAACAATTAATATCTTCAGCTACATCACAATTATTAAAATTGAACAGTGACTTTTGTTAAAATTGTATGTAGCACTTTTGGCAATTTAATGTATTTTGATGGCTGCACTTCATGGCACTTCAGCTCGCAATTTAGTTTGACTTGAAGTAGTTTGTTAGTGCGTCCAATTACAAATTAAAAAGGTCAACTGATAAAACTTACTTACCGATGCAATCTTTGAGTCAGGGAACATTTCTTTTGCTAATTCTGAGAAGTGACCAGCAATAGTTGCGGGCAAATTGTGTTCGGCAACAAATTGGCAGAATAAAATCTCCACTTTCGTCACTTTTCATTCTGCAGACTTTATCTTTATGACCAGTGTTTTTAATCTTACTTTAAAAAAGTAATTAATTACAGTTACAGATTACTTCTCCCAAAAGTAACTGAGTTAGTAACTCAGTTACCTGAATGTAAGAGTAATTAGTTACTTGGCAAAGTAACTGGTGTTACCTTTCTTTTTTTTTCATTTTTCAAAAAAATAAAATACAACAAAAAAAAAAAAAAAAACCCAGTAACCTTTGCTATGTTTGGAAGACATTTAATGTTGTTAATCAACCGTTAAAGTTGTTAAAATTGCTTTCGTTTTTGCATTACTTCCCTTCTGTCTACTTTCGACATGTCAAAGTTTTAAAAGGGTTTAATCATTTAAAGATCGATTCAAGTCAAGATTTTGTCGGTGTACTGTAGGAGTATTTTAGACAGAAAGTACTTAGGTTCGCTAGGTAGGTTCACTACAACAGAGCCTTTTTGAGAAGTCTACTGCTTTAAAATGGCGGCTGTTTACCAACGCCGCCGAGTCTGTCATTTCGCATATAGTTCTATACGCATGTGATATCTAGTGTAGCATCAAGTGGGCGTAGATTGTAGGCTGTCAGCTACAGTCAGGAAATATTGGAGCCACCTAGCCTAGTATCGCATTTGCAACAGCGTCACAGCACTCTTCCCTCCTTCCCACTCCCGCTCTCCTCTTTCTGTGTCTCTGACTTTTCTCGCGTCATTCAACCAACGTAGTAACGCATAGTAAACCGCATTGTCTCTCCATTTGTAGACAACTTCTCTGACTGTCGATTGATGAACATCCAGACTTTTAGAGATGGTTTTGTATCCTTTCCCAGCTTTATATAAATCGACAATCCTTGATCGCGGGTCTTCAGACAGCCCTTTTGACCGAGCCATGATGCACATCAGACAGTGCTTCTCATCAAGACATTTCTTACCAGATGTGTGTTTTATAGTGGGCAGGGCAGCTTTAAACCACTCATCAGTGATTGGGCACACACCAGACTTAAAATGTTTGGTAAAAATTGGTTTCAATGGCTCTTTAAGTCTTCTTAGGCAGCGGGTTCACTTGAAAACCATTATGAAAACCTATAAATGTTTGGGTGGTTTTAGTTCAGGCAGACACTGCATTTTCATCTGTGTGATTTTGACAAAGATCAGATCACATTTGATGGTGATTTTATGCAGAAGTATGCATTGTAATGCACATTGTCTCATTGCCGAAACGGTGACAAAATCCAAACGGAGGAATAAAAACGTAATGCACAAAAAACGTACAGATTTTGAATGTACGGCGTACACATTTAAAAATCAGTGCTCACTAGTACAAATTATGCCGAAACTGTACAACTTGACAGGTATGTATATGATGCAACAAAGGAAGGACCCCAAAATTTTGTCATACCGCTACACTTAAAATAAGAAAAAACAATGATAGGTAGGTCCAATTGTGTAGATTTACAGTATATTATAATGAGGCTATTATCATTTCTCAGATCTCCACAATTACAGTGCGGGTGTAAAATAATAAATATGGAAATTATGCTGTACACCAGTGTTCTTGTTATTTTGTTAACGATAACAATAACAAAATATTTCGTTGATGAATATTTTTTTTTCATGACGGTGACGCAGGAGTGGACTGGAACCACAAAAATGGCCCTGGTATTTCTTTCCTGGGTGGCCCACCTTGGTCACGGGACAATAAGTAGGAGTGTGGTGATTTGTACCTTTTGTAACACATGTCACATGTATCACATACCTGTCAACCTTGGGCCCATGTAGAACTTATGGAGCATTATTATTTTTTTTCTGTAAAACTTAAAACCCGAGCGGGGGTGGTGCTAGCGTAGCGCATTTATCTACATTGTTAATTTGATTAATTTATTACAAATCCTGTAATTAATTAGTTAAAAAATGTTTAATTGCCTGTCAGCACTAATATATATATATAAATATATATACATTTACATATACGTGCATGCATATACACACATACAGTATATTTACAGTATGTAGTCCCTGGGTTACGAACAAGTTCCGTACCTACGCTGGTGACGAAACCCGAATTTCCGTGCAAGTCGGAATTAACCCTTTAAGTACACCGAAGTACCCCCTAAATCTCAAAATATCTACCCAAAAACATGCACAGCGGTACCTCTACACCCGAAGTTAATTCGTTCCAGGACCTTGTTTGTAAGTCAAAATGGTCGTATGTCGAGCAGGATTTTCCCATAAGAATATATTGTAATTCCATTAATTCGTTCCACAACCGGAAAACCTACTCTAAATCCTTAATAAATGCTGCTGATGCTATTGAAAATAGCAACTACACACAGCTAAAACAAAGAAATATATAAATAATAATTGAATTGATAATATAAAAATAGTAATAACGATAATAATACCTGTAAAAATATAACGGATCGGGTGTAATGTGGTGATTGTATTTTGCGTGGTGTACTTGAACGCACCGCGTGGCTGACTTGACAGTAGGGGTGTGACAATAAATCGAAATGGTGATATATCATGATACTTTGTATCCAAAAAGGTTATCCATATGCGCTTGCCAAGAATCGATATATTGTTGGGGCACTTACAGGTCCCTTTTCATTCATTTTAGGGAATCTTCAGATTACAAAAACTGGAGGTGATGCATAAATGCCACAAAAGCAATACGAAGTGACCAAAAATCAACGGCAACAGGCCTGAAATGCACCCAAATTAAACTCATTGGTTGCTCTTGACCACTATAGACGTCCAATTCGTTTGAAGTGGGAGGAATCTCAGCTCAAACGGATTGCACGTCATCTCGTGATAAACGCATTCCAATTCACAGCACAAGGATTAAAATAGCTTTTTTTTCTGTTTATTAGTTGTTATGTAGAATGATTTCCTCTCCAATGTATCGATAATTGTTGTATCGCCATATCGTGAGATTATCGTTATCGTGGGCTTTGTATCATATATCATATCATATCATATCATATCATATCATATCATATCATATCATATCATATCGTGAGTTACCACCCCTACTTGACAGAGCTCTGAGAGAGGACTTTTTATTTTCACTATGCATGTTCAGCTGCGGCGGACAGTAGGCATGTTGTGCTGCACAAGTTCAGAAATAAACGATTACAAACCTGACGAAGCTGGCGATTTTTTGGCGATGTAACAATAATAACAATTGTCACCTTAACTTATGTTAAGTGTAATTCTAGCAAGCCTTTAAATTCTTCTGCATCGCATTCAATGTTCCTAATCGGATTACTCGATTATTCGAACAAACTAGTTAATAAATTAATCGATTAATTAAATAATCGATAGCAGCAGCCCTAAATTGGATTAAATTATTCCGCTAACTAGCTAAAAAAACGACCAAAAAAACCCAAAAACTAATCTTCCTTGAAGCACCCCCTCCAGCTGGGCTCACTCATCGTTTTAAATGTTAGTACACGTCGAAAGTGCCTAAAGCATTTGGGTAAATATGCACAAGCGATTATTCGCTTCGATGTCAGTGACTTGGTAGCTCAGGGACATTTAAGGAACGTGAATGACGCTATCATCCAGTGTACCTGAACTCCGTCTCAGCTGTGTGCAGGCATAAAACGAAAAGATGAAAGTGGTGCAGACGTGCGCACGCCTCAGGCTTTTTGCAAAAATGTACAATTTGGAAGATTACATTAACTTCAGCAAATGGACTTAAAAGCCACATTTTGCTGCACCAGACAATGTTTCCAGATGGACAAACTGGCTTGTTCATAGAGCCACGATAAGAGTCCCTCTCCCAAATTATAAATGAAGCAGAAAAAGCTTATAAATTAATTGTGATGCTAATATTCAAACGCACCTTCTAACCTCTACAGTGTATCACAAAAGTGAGCACACCGCTCACATTTCTGCAGATATTTAAGTATATCTTTTCATGGGACAACACTGACAAAATGACACTCTGACACAATGAAAAGTAGTCTGTGTGCAGCTTACATAATAGAGTTCATTTATTTTCCCCTCAAAATAACTCATTAATATCTAATCCCCTGGCAACAAAAGTGAGTACATCGCATGGGAACTACGTACATCCCTAAATGTCCAAATTGAGTACTGCTTGTCATTTTCCCTCCAAAATGTCATGTGACTCGTTACAGGAGTGCTGTTAGCATTGTTGCAGAGATTGAAGAGGTGAGGGGGGCAGCCTGTTAGAGCTCAGATCAGATGCCGCACTCTACATCAAATTGGTGTGCATGGCTGTCACCCCAGGAGGAAGCCTCTTCTGAAGACGGTACACAAGAAAGCCCGCCCGTCTCATCTGACCATAGGACATGGTTCAAGTAATCCATGTGCTTTGTTAACATGTCTTCAGCAAACTGTTTGCGGGCTTTCTTGTCAATTTGGACATTTAGGGATGTACGTAGTTTCTAAGGGGTGTACTTACTTTTGTTGCCAGGGGTCTAGATATTAATGGCTATATTTCGAGGGGTGAATAAATGAAATCTATTATATAAATTGCACACAGACTACTTTTCATTGTGTCAAAGAGTCATTTCGTCAGTGTTGTCCCATGAAAAGATATACTTAAATATCTGCAGAAATGCGAGGGGAGTACTCACTTTTGTGATACACTGTATATGTCGTACACTAATAACTGGCGTTTTTTTACTAATCTACTTATTTTCTGTATGTTATTTTCAAATGTCTTTAGTTGGGCTGTCAAAATTATCGCGTTAACAGGCGTTAATTAATTTTTAAAATTAATCACGTTAAAATATTTGACGCAATTAACGCATGCACTGAATGATCAGCTCGCACATTGCCTTAAACAGATTACAATGAGGCCATTTATGGACATTAAGAGTGAAGAGAATGCCACCGGCCGCTTGGGGGCATCGCCGTTCCATACTAATGTTATTTCTTCTAAATGTGGGAGAATTAGTAGTTGTGAGATGTTTATGCTGTATGCACAATGCAATGCAAATTGCTATTTGTGCTCCACACATATTTCGGTAAGTTTTCTTTCTTATAGTGGCAATTATGTGTCTCTTGTTGTATTTTGGGTAAGATATGTACAGAGATATGTATTTTATAAAGGCGAGTGGACACAGGCGTTCTTTGGACCGCGCCGTTTATTGGCATAAGCTTCTCCTTCACAACAAACATAAGTATCATTTAGTGAAAGCACAACAAAAATAATATTCCTATCTCTCTCAAAAAAAATAATGTTCACAAAAAGAAAAGCACTTCAGTCTATAGTAATGAGGCCCTATTCTCACAGTTAAACAACAATGCAAAATGAAGTGGCATTCCATATCAAAATAGCTATGGAAAATACACGTAAAACTTAATCAGACTTTGGTCACTCTATTCTTATTATTGTTATTTTTATTCTTCTTCTTATTATATTAACTCTACTTTTGATTGAACATTTTACAAAATTTATTAAAACAAAAACATGAAGAGGGGTTTTAATATATAATTACTATAACTTGTAACTATAACATTTGTCTATCTGTGGATCACTTTAACAGAAAGAATGTTAATAATGCCATTTGTGGATTGTTACAATAAACAAATACAGTAGTTATGTCCAGTATGTTGTATGTATATATCCGCCTTGTGTCTTATCTTTCCATTCCAACAATAATTTACAGAAAAATATGGCATATTTTGTAGATGGTTTGAATTGCGATTAATTGCGATTAATTACGATTAATTATTTTTTAAGATGTAATTAACTCGATTAAAAATTTTAATCATTTGACACCCCTAGTCTTTAGATATATTTATACTTTTAAAGCAACACTAAGTAACTTTTCAGTTTTGGTGGATTTTAGCAAGCAGACAAAAGCGGTAATGTTTTGCCTTAAGGAAAACTGCGTTTCCCGTGAGGACCAGCGCAGAGTGTCAGAAAATCCTGATCTCCCAGTCGCATGCAGATGGATTAAATGAGAATTCTGTTTCCAGTGGCGGTGTGAAGGATGAATAGTAATGAGGTAATGAATCCAGTTGTGGCTAAACAATAGCATATGACAATGTTTAAAAAAAAAAAAAATGTTTGTTTTTGTACTGTATTCCACCAACGCAGCAAACCCCCCCAGGTTGAAGGGGGATGGGTTACACCAGCGAGTGAAGCCGAAAGTTTATTCTTGAGTGTCCTTTTATCCTAATAGCCTTCCTTTTTTTTTGTCTCTTTGGACAAAACGTTTTGTCTCTCTTGTTGCACGCCATCTTTGTCGAATTCGCATTGACTTCTGTCTTTATAACAAATGGGCAAAAGGGGAAGTGATGAATGCCGTAAAGCAGTCAGCACATTTGTAGTTTTTTTTGTGTGGCAGGTTTCCTACCACCCTCCTCAAAGTTAATTAGTACCGGTGAAAGCGATACAGACCCACTCAAGATATTAAAAGAGGTGTTATTCAACTAGTTGTCAGTGTCAGATGTCAGTATCATCACAAATGTTATGAAAATATTTTATAAGGGTTGAAAAGTTACCTATTGTTGCTTTAAGTGTTGTACTTTTAATTATGATCTTCCGAGAATGGCTCGGGACACATCTAAGAATAATAAGCATCACTTCGTAGTAAATAAGACATATTTGAACGTTTTCATTGTTGCAGGCAAACTAGACCTCAAGAGTCCTGGTCTTTGTTCTCACCGACCCAAAGCAGACAGATTAACCAATGAGATTTCGGTGGAAACAAGAAGCACCAGATGGAAATCAACTAATTGCACTTGTAAGACACCAGATGGGTGAAAAGGTGTCCTCTTGATGGGTTGGAACGAAAATCTGTACCCACAGCGTCCCTTTTTGGAATAGTTTGCCCATCTCTGTATTAGATAAATAATGATTCTGAATGGTTCCAGATGATGTACGAGAGTACATGGTGGCACAGTTGTTATCTTGAGCCTTTTAGTGATGGTTTCCATATCTGTAACATGTTGCTGAGAGTATTAACAGGAAAATTAAATTGCAGCAGCTGAATAAGGCAGGTTAACCCAGGGGTCGCGAACCTATGTCTCGCGAGCCATATCTGGCTCTTTTGATGAGTGCATCTGGCTCTCCGCCAACCCGTCATCTTAAATGTGAAATCGGCCGGCTTGTTTGACATGAACGAGCTGTGATGAGCTGATGGTGCATTCACCCATTGATTTTGGTCACTTCAAACGTACGTCGCAATAATAAGCTTCAATTCATTGCCCATTGGTCGTCATCCCGTCATTGGATTGTATGGAGATGAACGTTATAGACCGCACCTCGCATGCTAAGTCTCCGCTTAGCCAGCAGTGGGACTGGCCCCTCCCAACTCAATGCCGAGTGAACAGGAGTATATAAAAAATGCGTAGGGGAAAATGAAACCACAGAAGTGAACTGTGTGGCACCCCAAATTACGTCGGTTTGACTTTTATGACTTTTTCGCCTGTCAAATTGTCGCCATTTCCAGGAGATCGAGACTCATGATCGGCTGCCCTAAGAGGCTTAACCTTTCTTGGCCGCTGTTATGCACATGTCCCCCTGGCTGTGGTTTGCACTTCCAGGAAATAAACGTAATGCCACACCATGTTTCTATTTGTTATTTTCCAAGTGATGAGTGCGCAATTGAGCAACGATTATAACATCCCAAATAACGATGTTAGGCTTTCGTTGTTTTCTCTTAATATTTATTTAAATCACAACTTGGCAACTGCTCGTAAAAGCTGAGCATGACCTCACTCTTGCTCCCATGTGAGGCGCTCATATTCAGTTCACAAAAAAAACGCAACGTCTTTACATGGCTAAAATGTAAATGAGTACAATATTTTTAAAACATTTTGCCTACAAAACGAATAGAATTTAAACATACATTGCACAAAATAGGTTCAAATAGATGCTTCAGCGAGGGATTAATTAAATACGAGACTAGTGGGGTGGTGTTGTATGTAGTACAGTATAGTATTTCTGGTCAGTCAGAGTGACAGGATAAGGATAAAACTTGGCACGAGGACAGAGTGTGTCTCAAGAGGATACTTTAAAGACTGTGGAGGAATCAGGTCAGTGCTTAAAGCATAGGCCAGGAAAGGCTGTAAAGGCTCTTACAACAACTCACAGCACGGTGTGTGTGTTTGTGTATGTACACTACTTTACTGTGTCTATGTGCTCTGTGTGATTGAACTGAATATATGATTTTAGGAACTAAGAAAGCAAGCGCTCCCTCCACTCATTTTATTTGATTTTTTTTTTTTTCTCGAAAATACAATTTGTAATAAAAAAAAAAAAATAAATAAAAAAAGAAAGAAAATACAACCAATAAGCAACCTTACATATATAAATTTCACGAGAATATGTTTTATTATGATGAGAATAACTTTTTCTTGAAATTAATGATGCAAAGTGAAAAGAAGAGTTAAAAAATATTCTGGCGTTTTATGCAGAGGTGGGTAAAGTAGCCAATAATTTTACTCAAGTAATAGTAACGTTACTTCAAAACAATATTACTCAAGTAAAAGTAGTCATCCAAAAATGTACTCAAGTACAGGTAAAAACGTATTTGGTAAAAAGAGTACTCAAGTAATGAGTAACATTGTGAGTTACTGCTTACAATGTTCATTTATTTATTTTAAGCAATGACTTTTTTTACTATCAGCACAAAGTTATCTACATGAATTCTCATTACATAAATACATAAAATACCATGTGAAATATGAAATAAACATGCTTTTTGCTGTCATAGGCACTTTAAAACAGTGTAACTTCCCAGAATGTTTAAAAGGCAAATCATGCAATATCTGGGCAAAATGATGACAGGCCTATTGCTCTGACATCCGCTGTCATGAAGTCCTTGGAATTTCCTCATGCTGGCCCAACTAAAGAGTGGCATGGGAACAATACTTGAATCCCTGCCGTTTGTCTACCGAACAAATAGTTAGATAATAATTAGAGATCTGGGAAATTACAGTCTCTCAGGACATGAAGTATGAGCAGGGGAGAAAGTGGACCGGAACGAGCCGGATCTCCGTACCGGCATGAGTTTTCGACCCGGAACGCCGTTCCGACAGTACTTTGATCCCGAAAATATGACGGCAACGATCAAAATCCTATGTGTGATGGTTTGTTTAAAGTATTGTACTTTGTCAAATGATGCCCTCTGGTGGCGGAGTTGGGTGTGTCTGAACTCTTGGCTTTAATGACTGAGAAGCAGATGTTTCTGACATGGCTAAGGGACAGCTACTTACTCTGGTTCGGCCCACTTGAAGCTGTAGGTTGTTTCAGTTGGTGTATGTTGGTGTTGGCAATGGTAGTAAGTTTGGAGATACTGTTTGCTTTGTTATGTTTAGCGATTTGCTATGAGAGAAGTGTGAATACGTTAGTATTCGTAGCATCTAAGCTAGCGGACTTTATTATGCAGACTGGGCTGAATTGATTTACTAAATTTACATATTGATCGTACTGGAGGAACGTATGATCATCAATTATTTTGTGTAAAATGTTTATTGTTAATATGTGTGTCATTTTGAACATGTGTTGCAGCTTTATGATTCATCAAAAGTGAAGAAGTAAAAGCTTCAAATTAAAAAATCCACTATTGCCTCGTTTTGCTGTCCGTCAACCTAAACAAATTCACGTTTAGTGAGGACAGAACACTGTTAAAAAAAAAAAAAAAAAAACACTTGGTGAATTGATGCAATAAAAAGGAGAAATGCATCAGAAAATTGACCATCTCTTTACGAGAAAGGGAAGAGTTGAAGAGGCTTGTTTATTTGATCTACTGTCCATCATTTATTTAGACTCATCAAGTTTCATTGTAAATTCTCACTGAACGTAAAAGAAGTATGAATGAACATGTGTGGAACTATGTACTTAGTAAAAAGAGGTGAAATAACTAAAACATGTATAATATTGTTGTATCTTCTAAGTAGCCTCCTTTTGCTCCGATTACTTTTTGTACACTCTTGCTATTCTCTTGGTGAGCTTCAAGAGGGAGTTACCTAGAATGGTATTTGACTTCACAGATATGCCTTTTCAGGGTTGGTTAGTGAAATTTATTGCTTTATCAGTGGGGTAGGGACCTTCATTTGTGATGCGTGTCTTTTGGCCTGTACTGCATGTTAGTTATATTACGGTATTTTGAATGAAAATGTTTTTTGTTTGTATGTGGTATAGGAACAACTGTGCCAAAAACAGTTTTCTCTGCATTTCAATGGTTTGAGGAGGTTTAACACCCCCCCTCCCTAAAAAAAAAAAAAAAAAAAAAAAAAAAAAAAAAAAAATTCTGGCTCCGTGGTGACCTTCTTGACAGGGAGTTCCGGCAAGAAATTCCAACCACTTTCGCCCCTGAGTATGAGGCCAACATCAGCTCTATTTTCATTTTCTCCTTCCAAAAGACAATGAAAATCTAACTAAAAATGGCACTTGACGTTTCGCAAAATCTCTGCCCCCACTTAGTACAGTTGTTAAGACGATAAGTCTGCAAAACCAGGAAATAAACTCCGCCTTTACTTCGCGGATTTTCGATTTTTGCGTGGAGGCTGGTCCCCATTGACCGCGAAAAACGAGGGATCACTGCATACACACAAAATCCATATGGAATTGTAACCTTTTAAACAGTGAAATTATAATCTATCATGGCATTTTGTTAATTTTGCACATCTGTTTTGACAATATTACAGCATTCATCATTGTAGCTTCAGTTGCTGATCAGTATTCCACACTACTGGTAACTTCAAAGCACTCAATGACTATCATACAGTATGTACCTCTGTCATTGTTCATTAATTTACTTTTTGTTATAGGGACTGGTTTCTTTTAGTAGTTGTCTCAAACTATTGGTGACAAATTCCTTATGTGTGTTAAACATGCTTTGCCAAAAAAAGATGATTCTGGTAGTGGTAATTTGCTGGACACAAACAGGCAGGTGCATTGGAAACATTTAAAACAAACAATAGACATCTCTGATTCTCTGACTCCGCAACTAGAGCATTATCACAGAATTTGGGCGATGTGGTAACAGGAAATCTAAGCAGTTATCCTCATTAAATAATAAATGATGAATGGACTTTCACATGTAAAGCGTTTTTCTGTCTTGAATGTACTCAAAGCACTCTTGACATTGTCGCCTCATTCACCTACAAAATCAAGAGCAACGCAGCATTGAGTGTTTTGCTCAAGGATACTTTGACATACCGGATAGCGACAGTAAAGACGACAATATTACCACAATAGATTATTTGTTTTCAACGATTCCCTTTCAACCCTGTCAAAAATGGTTTCAAGACCGAGACTCGGCTGTAACAAAATTCGACTTCGAAGAACAAGAAAAACAGAATTAGCCTCTCCAACCTGCAGAGAAACAAATTAGAGGGGGGCTTAGATGCCCCTAACTTCCAACTCTATTATCTAGCAAATCAAATATAATACCTCATTAAGTGGTTACATCTTAACACTGAACAACAATCATGGCTGGAACCCTTGATCTCAGAACTGTGAGGCAAATGTGCTAACGACTCTGCCACCGTGCTGCCAATCTTCAACTTATACCGTTTAAAATACTGCACGGATGGCATAGCATACAACAGTCTAATATGTACAAAATGGAGTTTTCCCAATCCGATAAATATACAAACTGTAACGAAGACACTCCAGATACATACTTGCATGCTTTTCGGCAATGTAAACCAAAAAAGCCAAAAAAACAATATTGCTAAATCGGAAAAACATGCAAAATGTTAACACGAGCCAATGGCTAAATCTAATCACTGAACCTATAACATTAAAGAAAATATCTTCAAAGCGGACAAATAAATTGAACAGCAATATACAACAATGGGAAACAGTTGCTAGAATGATGAACATAGAATAAGGATTCTCTCTTGTCTGCGAAGGAATGCCATAACAACAATAAAAATGTATACATACATTGATATACGTGTATATAAATAACCAGATTAATATCAAATAAGGAACTATGTTAAATAATACTGTACTCTTTACTGGTCCTTGGCGCACATGTATGGGCCCTCGTTAAACCCCTCTAAAAAATCTCTTCTTTGGGCAACAATTAAAAATTCTAATTGTGATTTTTAGCATAAGATATGTGCGATCAATCGCAATTAATCAGGTGATTATACTCACAGTTCAATAATAACTGTTGCCTATTTAAATTTGCCTAGAACCAATCCATAACTGATTACTTTTTTCTTGGAATATGTAATCGTACATACAGTATTATATTTTGAGATTAAAGATGCATTTTCAATAGTTGTGATTTTAGGACAAACTCACCTTTTCCTTTCAACAAAAAGTTGAAGTTCAGTATTATAGCTAAAAATTGATTTTTTAAAAGACCCATTTTCAACAGAAATGTACACTATTGATGTGTCTCCTGTAGTCAAATGGTTGCCATCACAAATCCTTTTACTATAAAACACCCGTGCCCAGGGCTCTATTTTTGTGATGGTGCAGCTGTACCCCAGCGTACGAAACATGAACGATCAGGAATGCGGATAGATACATAAAGCCCGCAGACATATTTAAGTTGCGACATTAATCAAGGTGCCCATTTACATTGCATGTTACCAGATTGGGTAGGTTTCTGCCCAACTGGGCTATTTTCAAATGCTCGGGCGGGAGAAAAATGTATTAGGTGGGGGGCAACTTTTGACAAATTCTGGTATTTATAGAAGGAACCGTTTTGATTAGTTTAACAGCTAAACTTGTATGTTTACATCATGAAGTTGAGATACATTTCTTTCTCACAGGAGCATCCAATTTGCTCTAACTATATCTGGAATTTTACCACATCACAGCGCGTGGGGAACATGCAGTTGCATGTTATTTCTGATTTGAACACAGTCAAATTCAACAATAATTCCAAAAATGATGTATTAAAATGTTTTTAGGAACAGTATTTTTTTGTGATTGTATTCTTGCATACTCTGGGGTGTTTTGAATAGTGTCCTAGTGACAGGTGGATTTCCTTGTGCTTTTTAAAACAGTCGAAATATTTAAAAAAAAAAAAAAAAAAAAAAAAATATATATATATATATATATATATATATATATATACACTGAAAATTCTATCGATTAATCGAGTAATCGGATAAAACATTTGTTCTTAGGTTAAGAACAATTATAAATATACATGAGAAAAAAAGACATTTGTTCCAATATTGAACCATTATCAGTCAATCAATATCTTTATTTTCGATGTACATTGTTGAAAACAGCCAACATTTGCATTTCAGATGTGACTAGAAAAAAAAAAAAATCACTGCTTTCACTCAGAAAACTTCTAGATCTTATAAAAAATACATATTTCTTACCTAAAAATGTAATTACACTTGATAACACACATCACTTGAAAGCTACGTGTTTTTCCCACGTGTTTCAATTGAATTTCCATTTGTGTCAAGCTATTTTTAAGTTCTAGTTAAGTTTTAAGTTAGTCTAAACTGTAAGTACTGATAGGATTTTGAGATTTTGCAGTGTTCAAAATAAATGTATGATACCTGCTGTATTGGAGCACATTAGGTACCAGTGCTACTTGGTGTTTTATTCAGCAATGACTGCTGAGCTAAAACTGACAGTTAGCTTTATTATGTTTTAATTTTACACCCTCATCACTCGACAGCGCTGTTTTTACAGATTAAATAAAGCCTGTATGTAAGACATGTTAGCCACGCATCGACAGTGGTCATAATCAATAGAAACCTAGCCCTCCGAAGGGCTAACGTTAGGTGAGCGAGTGACAGTAACGTTATATTTATTAGCCCTGAGAAGTGTACTGCTTAAAGATGGCGGCTGTTTACTAACGCTGCCCAGACGCGGGCAAGTCTGTCATTTCGCATCTTGTCCTTAATGCATGCGATATCTATGAGACGCATCGAACACTACCTGCTACCACATTAGCATCATGCGGGCGTAGTTTTTAGCAATGTCGGCGTGGTTTGTAGCGGCTGTCGGCTGCAGTAAGTTTTTTTTTTTTTTTTTTTTTTTTTAATTGCTTCTTCCGCTACGCACGTGACGTCTTCGCGTTGTCCCACATTAAAAGTAGTCCGGGCAAAACGTGATGCTTAGAGCTGGCAAAATTAAACGATTCCTTGAGGTGAATAAAATTACTCCGATCACTTTTTAAAGTCGAGTTACTCGAGTTGCTCGAGTATTCGTTTCAGGTCTAATATATATACAGTATATTTCCAGAATGCACTTCAAATCGGCTCTGGAAAATATTGTCAAAAGTTTTACTTCGAGTCAGTGATTTCTATTGACTTACGAGTATTTTTTATGTTTAACGATGAATGAATGTATGGTTAAATATTGTATTAATGGAAATGAAGATAGTACAATATATTGATCCCTCGTTTTTTGCGGTTAATGGGACCCCCCCGCGAAAACTGAAAATCCGCGAGGTATTTTTTATGGTAGGGAGGTTTTTTGTGTGTTCAATGTATTTATTCAGATTTAACAGCATTGGAAAGATTTTTTTCCCCCCCAATGTATAATTAAATTAAAAAAAAAAAAAAAAAAAAAAAAAAAAACATGGTGGAAAACACAGACAAGGCTGACAAAGCACTTTCTGCTCTTGCACTCCTCTTTAAAATAAACTGCTGTATTTTAAGCCATAAGAACTGTTGTGTTTGGTAGAACAATATGTCTATACCCTGCCATAGCAGTTTCATGGCTCGCTAAGCCCCCGAACTATATTTAATTTGTCCATTTTACCCTGGAGACCACCTTTTACAGACACTGCGCAACCGCTTTTCTTTCAACCCAGCCATAAAAAGTAGGTAATTATATTTATTATTTGAAATGTCTAACATTTTAGCTTTGAATCATTAATTGATGTGTAATATTTAGTTGAAAAAAAAAAAAATTATTCACTCGCATGTTTTAAACTTCTAAACAACAAAAATGTGTCTGTAAATAGGTCATGGAAATCTACCTCATAACTATAGCTTAATTGTATTTTTTTGTTACTGTCGCATTTTCCCTGATATTTACATGATAAATAATCGATCCAAACAGAGAGAGAGAAAAAAACAAAAAAACGTCTAAACGGGTAAATATTTGAAAAAGAAAATCTCGACCACTCCTTGATGTCTACGATTTCTGCATAGCGACCCTTGTTATATAACCGTGTTTCACCCATAAAATCCCCCAAAAGTCCATCCGTGCCCATTCACAGCTGTGTCTTGACACTCGTTTATACATGCTACACGGAGTTTTTGGATCGAAATAAGGTAAGTACGTGATAATATCTCATTTAAATCATGCCGCTTTAATTCTGCTCTCTCATCCTCTCACCTCGAGTTAAGATTTAGGGGTTAAATTTTTTTTTTTAAATGCCCTCCTACTCAAAATTTTTCTTCCACCAGGAGAGGGTCTTAGAGAGGAACTTCAACTTCCGTCATATGTATATTTTAATAATTTTATTTTAATATGATTTAAAATGATTTGTACATGTATACAGTACATGCATATAGACCCTACTCACGTGACGTCACAGCCACGCCCCCGCGCCATGATGTCCGCATACTCGCCATAGAAATGCATTAGCGCTTCGTAAATTCTTCCTATTATTGCACGTTTTACTGCTCGTCAACATTAATACTCAAAATGGTGAAGTCGTGTGTGGCGGTCGGTTGCAAAAACAGAGAAGATAGACGGAGAGACTTGAATTTTTACCGTATTCCGAGAGACACGAAGAGGAGGCCGCGATTGACTGCTGCAATTCGACGAGACAACTGGGCTCCAAACGACTACCACAGATTATGTAGTAGTCATTTTATATCTGGTAAGATGCATTTAATATATATTTAGAGGGTTTCGGGCTGACAACCACAATTAAGATCATTGCTAGGCTAATCGCCGACAACATACACGTATGTATGTAGTTAGTGCTATCGCTAAACCATATAAACATTAAAAGCCCTAGCTCCATTGACAAATGACATGAAATACATTAGACTTGACAGTGGATGTTAGCAAGAACAAAAGATTTTCAATTGAAAATTTCGTAACTCACCTTCCGAGCACAAGATTCCTGCCGAATTTTCGTGTACGAGGACGTGTTTCACCTAACCAGCAACGTAGCATTTATAAGCCTCCAAGCTCTTAAAGTTTTTCAAACTTTCGTGAGAATAGGCTGATTTTGTGTGGGTATCAGATGTCAGGCGAAGCCAGCGGGTCGAAAAACATCGATTTAGGCATCAAATACGGATCTGGCGAATGGATAAACTGAAGCTTTTCCACGTAACGCCTTTTATGCAACGGATCCAATGAGTTTACAGCGTCAGATAACACCGGGGCTTCCATGAATTGCTCTATAACTTGCTCGACTAATAGAAAACAATGAGAATAGGTCTGAAAAAGAGGTACAATATGGCGGCCGGAAACAGCGACACGCCCATTTTGTGACGTAGGTGAGTAGGGTCTATATCTTAACGTTTTTAAAGAAAATCCAGTTTTTTTTTTTTTTATTTGGAAAAAAAAGTCACCTGGACTGAAGAGCGTGAAGTTTGAAGCGCGAAGTAGCAAGCGATCACTGTATTCAGATTTAATAGCATTGGAAAAAGATACATATATTTTTCCCCCCATTTTCCCCCCAAAGTATAATTAAAACAAAACAAAACAAAAACCAGAAAAAAAATCACTTATATTTGTATAGTCCTATGTATATTTTAATGAATTGTTTTTTTAGCACTGCAAATGTAATAATTATGATATAAATGGGTTATATATGAAGGAAAACACTGATTTGTACATGTATACATGCATATACCTTAACACAAAATACTGTATTTAAAAAAAAAAAAGATCTGTGATGGACTGGGGGAGTGAAGTTTGAAGAGTGAAGTAGCGAGGGATCACTGTAGTTTTAACTTTTTCTGGGAAGAACTACATCCCCCATGATGCTTATTGGGAAAACGGCAATGACTTCTTGACAATGTGTCTCGAACTCTTGATTTTTTTTCCTGGTAATGATATCAAAATATAGATTGAGTTGCATATGGTCTTACGTTGAAATTGAGGCTGTACTGTAATTAGGGGTGGTTTTACGATGTGATTTGACTGGAAACTGTCTTTCCCATCTGGTAAGTAGGGTTGGGCATCGTTTGAAATTGAATGATTCCGGTTCCGACTCCGGTTCCATGTTTCAGTTCCGTTTCCAAACGATTCTCATTCCGATTCTTTTAAAAGGCAGGGTCAAAAAAAAAAAAAAAAAAAAAAAAAAAAAAATCCTATAGTTTAAAATTTTGTTAGGTTATATTGATGTTATTATTTATTATGATTATTATTATTTATATAGATTAAAAACTTACCATTATTACTATTTATTTTTAATACAATTAGTATGAAATTTATGAATTATATGAACTTCTCACAGGGTTATTTTTAACTTATATATAAATATTAGGGGTGTAACGGTACACAAAAATTTTGGTATGGTACGTACCTCTGTTTTGAGGTCACGGTTCGGTTCATTTTCGGTACAGTAAGAAAACAAAATGCAAAAAATAAATGTGCTCGTTGTTTATTACACATTTTTGTGCTTTCAACAATAGGAACATTAGCCTATACAAAGCTAGAATTCTGCTCAAAAATAGAAAATACAATATTCTGAAATGTAGATATTTTGAAAAACAAAATAAAAATAAATGACATTGGCTAAGACTTTTTCTTTAAAAAAATATCTGATGTGCAAAATTGAACAGTTGCAACACAGATCAGTTTCAAGTTTCTCATATTAACTTTATTATCACAGCCTCGAAAAGTAAGGATTAGGTAAGGGCTGTCAAATGATTAAAAATTTTAATTGAGTTAATCACAGCTTAAAAATTAATTAATCGTAATTAATCGCAATGCAAACCATCTCTAAAATATGCCATATTTTTCTGTAAATTATTTTCGAATGGAAAGATAAGACACAAGACTGATATATATACATTCAACATACTGTACATAAGTACTGTATTTGTTGATTATAACAATAAAACCACAAGATGGCATTAACATTAACATTCTTTCTGTTGAAGACATTTTCTTTTTCTCTGCAAAAACAAACACACAACAGAGCCTTAAAACAGTAACAAAAACAGTATTATTTATAATGTGTGCAAAGTGTGTGTAGTGTACACATAAATGTGGCCCTCTTCCCTACTCATCCTCTAGCCAGTCGCTGAGGCAAACCAATTTATTTACATTTTCTGAGAGTTGTTCCATCTATATTCTTTTTTCATTTGAATTCCCCACCCAGAGGGCCAACCTGCTTTTCTTTTCTTCCATGTTTACATTTAACCGTTACCCACGCTGCTCACTGCACTTCTGAGTGGTGCGACGGCCCTGGCCGTTTAATTGTTATCTTTTTTGAGACTGTCAGTCAGCTGATCGTCACGTCCGCCAGCTGGCTGCCTCCCCTCCCAACGTGACTTACTCTGATTGACGCCGGACGGGCAGACGACGTCGCCGCCGCTGATGGGCCACCCGAGGAACGGTGGCAACTTCAAAAACTAGCCGCTGTCTGTCATGTATCCATTGTGCAGCGCTTTGTTTACATTTGCGGCAATAACGACACTTGCTTTACGGCAGCTAAGCCGATACAAGGTAGTTTGAGCTCATATCCCCGCGTGTGTGTTGTATTTTGCCTGAGTCATGTTAACCAAATAAAGGCAGCATTAACAAAAGTAACTAACCGCTCGTCATTTTACAGTCAACACTCTGAGAGTTCGCATTTGACAGCATACGTGCTGCCTACCTCCTCGCCAGCTGTTTGCTCGCCATTCATTCACCTGTGCATTTGATTGCTATTTTGTTCCTTTCGCTTTTTCAATGAGGTATTTTGTGTTCATTCGTTATTGGATCGTTTTTGTTTACCACTGTAAATAAGAGCACCACAGCAGTAGAGGTAAACTGCCGTTTTCGTTCAACCCATTTTGTTTAGTGTAGAAGCTAGGGTAGTGGCTGTCTTTTTTTTATTTCCTTTCCCTGATCAGGGTTTACTTAGTGGGTGGGGTTAAGTGTTGTTTCATTTTGTTTGTTGTTTTGGCCTGGGCTTACGCTGAAGCCAGCTTCTTCTGCATTTTGTATATTTTGTTCATTGCGAGTTCGACTTGTGTGAATAAATTTGTGTCCACTTGCAACTTGTGTGTGTGTGGCTCGTTTTATGTTACGCCCTTAGCGAGGCGTCTGTGGGACGTAACAGTGGGATTATGGGATGCATGAGCGGGTCATTTTGCGCTTGCGTTAAAAGCGTCAAATATTTTAACGTGATTAATTAAAAAAATTAATTACCGCCCGCTAACACGCTAAATTTGACAGCACTTTACATTACGTAAGAAACTCGTTCGGTATGCCTCCGTTCCGAAATGAGCACCCCGTACCGAAACGGTTCAATACAAACGCATGTACCGTTATACCCCTAATAAATATCAGTCTTTGAACTCGAATGTGATGAGGTTTCTTTCCACAGGAGTGTACTTTCACATAGATGATTATTTTTCAGAAGCTCACGGAGAGAATATTTACTTATATTCTTTTTCCATACATGTACCCAGCTACAACGAAGCATTAGTATAAATTCTTCTATTGATTATGATTTGATGTATACTGTATGAGGCAAAATAATTAGGTTTCCTTATTTGTAAAACCGATTCTGTTTTGTTTACAGACACATGCAATGTTTATGTTGTGACAATATCAGTTCTCTTTATAAGTTCTAATGCCGTCAAGTCTGTCATTTCGCATCTAGTCCTATTTACATGTGATATCGACCATAGCCTGACGTAATAATATGATTTATTCTCATACTATTCCATCCATCATCTCTGCGCAATTCGGGGTGGGGTCACAGGGACAGTAGAAGACAGACATAATGTATTTTTTTACTTACGACGCAGCGTGTCAACTACGAAGCACAGCACTCAGCTAGCTTTGCATTTGGCACTTAGGCTATATATAATTATTCCACATTTTGTAACTGTCAATGATACCGATGACGATGACAATAAACATTTCATTCATTCATTCATTCCATGAAGCCGGTCGTGCATAATTGGTCGTGCAGCCACCTTTGCATTATATAGCTGTGTTGCAAATGTTGCTCCGAGCTGAATGGTCATTTTTGTTGTTTTTGTAAAGTTAAGCCAAACTTTTGAGCGCCGCCGCACCTTGTCATGGTTGCAATCAAGTTACAATGCACAAACACACGCTTCTTGTGGCTTCTTCTCCGTGGTTTTCGGCAGCATTTTTTCCCCGCTCGGCGGTCAAGGCATCGAAACATGGAATCGAAATTTAAAAATTCAAACGGTTCCAGGAAAACCGGCGTGTTAGAACCGGGTCCCATTGATGCTCAATGCCCAACTGTACTGGAAACCGTGAAATAGCCAAACCAGTGACAATGCTTCAGTCATGCTAAGATCACGTCATAAATATTACTGTAGATGGCTCCATGTGACATTAGCCAATTTAATGGGACTGACAGCAGCCACTCTGATTGGCTGTGTTCACGCTGGCTGAAACCCTCAGTCTTAACCTAAATGACAAATGATGGATTAACACCAATTTGATATTTTGTGCTGATAAGCCTCACACACTAAACTTTTTCACAAATTGTAAAAGTAAATTCTCCCCGGGCTTGTGTGGGTTTTCCCCTCTTCCTCCCATGATACAAAAGCGTGCATTGAAGGATGACTAAAAACTCAAAACACTCTGTAGTCATGGAATGTGAGTGTGAATGGTTGTTTGTGTGGTTTTGCAAGTACAGTGGTACCTCTATGTTATGTCCTCTGGTCTTATGTTGACTACTTTTTGGGTTTAATTTCTTTCTAAGATTGTACATTGTTCATCCGTCCACAGGATGTCGCTATTCTAACTCAGAATCTTAAGTTTTTCTTTGGTATTGCTGTTTGCGCTCGGCTTCCCCTAGTGGCGACTTGCTGTAAGCAGCAGGCAGAAAGAACTTTTTATTTCAGTTGGAAAAGAGGCCTTGAGGTGTTAAGACGTTACACACCTCCTCTGCACCATACATCGTTGGGAACCCTTGACAAAACAAAATCTTTTTACCACACACACACACACACACGCACACACGTTGACACAAAGAAATAAATGAGAGGAAGGAGTTCGGGCCTCCAAGTTTCTTTGTCGGTTTAGCTCGCTGCCAAAGTCGAGTAGCCATACGCTCGGCTGAGGGCAGAAGAGTAAAAAGATTTTCAACACATCAAGCACCCAAGATGTCTCAGCAAGAAGTTTCACCACCTATCAGCCAAGTGGTCACCAGGTCGGAGGCCAGTCATTCTCATTCTTCACGCCGGTCCAGAACGAGTCAAGCTGCTGCACAAGCACGAGCAGACGCCGAAGCTGCCTACGCCAGAGCACGGTACGCCAAACGCCAAATCGACATGGAGGTCGAGAAGGCACGCATCGAGGCAACACTACACGCTCTGAAGACGGAAGGTGAAGCAGAAGCAGCGCTCGCCGCAGCTAAAGTTTGGGAGGCGACTTTCGAAGAAGAGGAGCGCGCCAAAGTCGACCTCAGCGAGCAAGGGGTATTTTCCAAGACACCCCCCTCCATCAGGCGTGCACAAGAGTATGTGCATGCTCACTTTGACGACCAGCGTGTCCAAGCAGATGGCACACAAACGCCAAACAATGAGCACCTGGTTAGGCACAATGACTCTCAACAACCAGAAAATAGCCCAAAATCAGCTGGTGCTTTTCCACATGTGCGTCACATCGACATCGCTGACGAAGAGCATCTCCAATCTCATCGTGCGAGAACGGACATCTCACACCAGCCTACTCCTTCAGCAACCCCACAAAGTGAACTGTCCAATTTAGCAGCCTATCTAGCACGGCGTGATCTGCTGACATCGGGGTTCAAGGTTTTCGACAACCGGCCAGAGTCCTACCTGTCCTGGAAGTCCATGTTCTGCAACGCGACGGAAGGCCTCAATCTCAAGCCCAGCGAAGAGCTCGACCTTCTCACCAAGTGGCTCGGCGGGGAGTCTCTTCAACACGCTCAGAGGATCAGGGCGGTCCACGTGAGTAATCCACAGGCAGGTCTCCAACGTCTGTGGCAGCGGCTAGACAAGACTTATGGCTCTCCAGAGGTAATTGAATCCTCACTCTTCCAACGGTTGCAGACTTTTCCAAGAATCTCCAACAAAGACACTCACTTACTGCAGGAGCTTGCTGATCTTCTGTTAGAGCTATCGTATGCCAAAAGTGAAAGTTATTTGCCGGGTCTTAGCTTTCTCGACACACCAAGGGGCATAAACCCGATAGTTGAAAAACTCCCATATGGACTCCAGGAGTCATGGGTTACACAAGGTACCAAATACAAAAGGGAAAACGGTGCAGTCTATCCACCTTTTTCGTATTTTGTGCGGTTCGTAAATGACTACGCTGAAATGAGAACAGACCCTAGCTTTATGTTACAGTGTTCAAACGTAATAAATCCAAGGGTTGATAAGACATCAGTAAGACGAGACAAATACAGAGTTCCACTAGCAGTGAATAAAATAGAGATCAGTCCGGCTAAATTGACAGCACCCGATCCAGACAAACAATGTCCTATCCACCAAAAACCTCATTCACTCGTCAAATGCAGGGGGTTTAGAATGAAAACACTAGACGAAAGAAAGAACATTCTCAAAGAGCACGCCATTTGTTTTAAATGTTGTGCGTCCACAAATCACAGGGCTCGAGACTGTAAAGCTATTATCCAATGCTCAGAATGTGATAGCGATGCTCATGTGTCTGCCATGCATGTCGGTCCACCTCCATGGACACCTCAAGACTTTAATCCCCCAACCCAGAGTCACGGCGGGGAGTCTGAGGGCCCAAATCCTGTGAACACAGCCAGTTGCACAGAAGTATGTGGGCAAGGCGTAAAAGGAAAATCATGCTCAAAGATCTGTTTAGTTAATGTATATCGCCGAACTTCTCCAGAAAAGAAAAAGAGGGTATATGCCATGTTGGATGATCAGAGCAATTCATCCTTAGCCAGATCTGCGTTTTTTGACATGTTTAATGTGCAAGGTACCATATTCCCATACACCATGAGAACATGTGCAGGTTTATCAGAGACACGAGGTCGCAAAGCTGATGGCTTTATTGTAGAAGATGTAGATGGTAAGGTCTCCATGATGCTGCCTACAATAACAGAATGTGATCAGATTCCAGATAATAGAGACGAAATTCCCAGCCCTGAGGTAGCAGCAGCTCACCCTCATTTGCGATCAATCGCTTCACAGATTCCTCCTCTCGACCCATCGGCAGACATTCTTCTGCTCCTGGGAAGGGACATCATTCAGGCTCATAAAGTTCGTGGTCAGGTAAATGGGCCAAACAATGCACCTCATGCCCAGCGTCTCGATTTAGGATGGGTTGTCATAGGTGATGTCTGTCTCTCTGGAGCTCATAAACCCACATTGAACTCATTTAAGACGAACGTTCTAAACAGTGGACGTCCCACGTTCCTCAGTCCTTGCGAAAACACAATCGTTATCAAAGAGAAATACACCAAAAACGATCCACTAAACACACAAGCGGAACTAGGACAACATATTTTCCAACAAACAACAAATGACGACAAAGTTGCACTTTCGGCAGAAGATGCGTTGTTCCTAGACATTATGCACAACAACTTTGCTAAAGATGAGGCGAATAACTGGGTAGCTCCACTTCCATTCCGCTCACCTAGGCGGCGCCTACCTGACAATCGGGAGCAGGCCTACAATCGTTTAATGTCGCTCCGCAAAACGCTGAGAAGAAAACCTGAAATGAGAGCGCATTACGCTGAGTTTATGGAGAAAATATTCAGCAAGGGCCATGCCGAACCAGCGCCCGCACTGGCGCCAGATCAAGAGTGCTGGTATCTCCCTAGTTTTGGCGTTTACCACCCGCAAAAGCCAGAAAAAATTAGGGTAGTCTTTGATTCGAGTGCTCAACTTGACAATGTTTCTCTCAATGACGTGCTCCTCAAGGGACCAGATCTTAACAACACTCTCGTAGGAGTTCTGATGCGGTTTAGGTCCGACCCATACGCCGTTATGGCAGATGTGGAGCATATGTTTCACAACTTTATAGTACGAGAAGACCACCGTAACTACCTTCGTTTCTTGTGGTTCCAAAATCATGACCTTGATGGAAAAGTGCAAGAATTTAGGATGACTGTCCATGTGTTTGGTAATTGTCCTTCCCCATCAGTCGCCATCTTTGGACTGAAAAGAACAGCCATAGAAGGAGAAATGGAATTTGGCAGTGACGCAAAAGAATTCATTGAACGGCACTTCTATGTAGATGATGGGCTAAAGTCATTCTCTTCCATAGAGCAGGCCATTGATGTTCTTAGTAGGGCACAGAAGATGCTGGCTCAGTGTAACATACGCCTGCACAAAATCTCATCCAATTGTCCTCTCGTAACAGGAGCCTTTCCAACCGAAGATCGTGCTGTAGGCATGCAAGGTCTTGACATTGGGCAGACTACCCCACCAATGCAGCGCAGTTTGGGCTTAGGATGGGAGCTGTTGACTGACCAATTCAAGTTCCAAGTAAGAGTAAATGAAAGGCCGTTCACAAAAAGGGGAGTTCTGTCAGTTATCAACAGTGTGTTCGACCCACTTGGTTTTGCTATTCCAGTAATCGTAGGGGGTAGAACCATACTCAGAGACATTTCCACAAATGTTTCAGAGTGGGACACTGAACTGCCAAAAGACAAATTAGAACAGTGGCAAAAGTGGAAAAGTTCCCTCGGACACCTACAACATCTTGAAATTCCCAGAATGTACACTTCAATACCGCTGTCTGCAGCCCAAAGAATAGAGATTGACGTTTTTTGTGATGCTTCCACAAAAGCCGTAGGTGCGGTAGCCTACCTCAAACTCACAAATGAGGACGGACACAGCGAAGTGGGATTCCTCCTCGGCAAAGCACGTTTAGCTCCTAAACCAGACATCACCATACCCCGACTTGAACTCTGTGCAGCAGTCCTGGCCGTGGAAGTAGCAGAGTTGGTTCTAGAGGAGCTGGATGTCACAGTCGATCAGGTGAATCTTTACACAGACTCAAAGGTAGTGCTTGGGTACATCTCAAACACCAAGAGACGCTTTCACGTTTATGTGCACAACAGAGTCGAACGCATCAGGCGCTTTGCACAAACTCACCAGTGGCATTACGTGCCCACACACTTAAATCCGGCAGACCATGCCACACGAGCGTTGCCCGCTGAGCAGCTCTCCAGCTCCAACTGGCTCAGAGGCCCAGCTTTCCTCTCCAGGTTGGACCAAAGTCAAGTTCGAAGTCAAACCTTCGATCTCATAGACCCAGAGACTGACTGTGAGTTGCGTCCTGAGGTAACAACTTGCACTACCACCCTATCAAAAGGCCAGTTTAATAGTGCCAGATTTGAAAGGTTTTCAAGTTGGAAGGTGCTGCAAAAGGCTATTGCCAAACTCCAACATATAGCTCAATCATTCAAGAACAACTCTGAGGTTTCCTGTCGTGGCTGGCACAACTGCAACAAACATTTAACTGAAAAGTCACTGCAACTAGCCAAGACCACGATCATTCGCACCGTTCAAAGAGAGGTCTTCGCAGAAGATATTGGATGCATTGAAAAAGGCACAGCTCTAAAAAACTCAAGTCCACTCAGCAAACTGAATCCATTTGTTGACACGCAAGGGCTCCTTAAAGTTGGAGGCCGACTAAAGAAAGCACAGTTGTCTGCAGAAGAAACCAATCCCATACTCGTCCCTGGAAAGCATCATCTTGCTCAGCTCATAATAAGACACTTTCACGAAAAATTATGTCACCAGGGAAGGCATTTCACGGAGGGAGCAGTCAGAGCAGGGGGCTTTTGGATTGTGGGAGGAAAAAGAGCAGTAAGCAGTGTGATTTTCAAGTGCATCACATGCCGCAAATTAAGGGGCAGGCAACCTGAACAGATAATGGCTGAACTTCCTGAGGACAGGCTGTCCACGGACCCTCCTTTCACAAATGTAGGCCTTGATGTGTTCGGTCCCTGGTCCGTTACAGTGAGAAAAACGCGTGGTGCTAATGCAGATGCTAAAAGATGGGCAGTCATATTCACCTGCATGAGTACACGTGCAATTCATATTGAAGTGATTGAGTCAATGGACACATCGTCGTTCATTAATGCACTGCGTCGTTTCTTTGCCATCCGAGGTGGTGCCAAACTCTTGAGATCTGATTGTGGGACAAATTTTGTGAGTGCCTGCAAAGAGCTCCAAATAGACAAACTAGGCTGTCACAATGACAAAATAGGCACATTCTTGAAAGACAGTGCGTGCAAATGGCAGTTTAATCCTCCACATGCATCCCATATGGCTGGTTCCTGGGAACGCATGATCGGCGTCACCCGAAAAATCCTCAATGCAATGCTCCTTGAACATCCATATGGGAAGCTCACACATGAAGTACTCGTAACATTGTTAGCTGAAGTTACCGCAATTGTAAATGCACGCCCGCTAACGGCTGTTTCTACAGATCCCGAAAACCCAGTCATTCTTACTCCTGCGATGCTACTCACGCAAAAGGTTGGCACACCACCGATTCCACCAGGGCAGTTTCAGACCAGTGACCTATTCAAAGCCCAATGGAAGCGCATGCAGTACTTAGCTAATGTTTTCTGGAGTCGTTGGCAGAAAGAATACATCGCAGGCTTGCAGGTTCGTCGCAAGTGGAAAATAAAAAAGCCGAACCTTCAAATGGGCGACGTTGTTTTAATGAGGGAGTCTCTGGAACATAGGAATAATTGGCCACTCGGACTGATCACAAAATCTTTCCCAAGTGAGGACGGTAATGTCAGAAAAGTTGAGGTTAAGATTTGCCGAAACGGCGAGAATAGGTTTTACATTCGCCCAATTCGTGAAGTTGTGCTTTTGCTGTCTAAGGGTAGCATGTAAAACGAGTTGTTGTTGTGTATCGTTCATTAGTTAAGAGCTGACATCTTGCAGATGTCAGGCGGGGAGTGTTATGTCCTCTGGTCTTATGTTGACTACTTTTTGGGTTTAATTTCTTTCTAAGATTGTACATTGTTCATCCGTCCACAGGATGTCGCTATTCTAACTCAGAATCTTAAGTTTTTCTTTGGTATTGCTGTTTGCGCTCGGCTTCCCCTAGTGGCGACTTGCTGTAAGCAGCAGGCAGAAAGAACTTTTTATTTCAGTTGGAAAAGAGGCCTTGAGGTGTTAAGACGTTACACACCTCCTCTGCACCATACATCGTTGGGAACCCTTGACAAAACAAAATCTTTTTACCACACACACACACACACACGCACACACGTTGACACAAAGAAATAAATGAGAGGAAGGAGTTCGGGCCTCCAAGTTTCTTTGTCGGTTTAGCTCGCTGCCAAAGTCGAGTAGCCATACGCTCGGCTGAGGGCAGAAGACTCTACATACGATCGCTTCGACACACGAACTTTTCGACATCCGACGTAAAATTTGACTCGCCATTTGTTTCTACATCCGACGACATGCTCGAAATACGACGACAATGGCAGCACCGCAGACGAATGCACGGCGGATTTTCTTGTGTGACAAATCAACACTGGTTTCAGAAAAGGTTGGTACAGGTGGTGAAACAAGGAAAAAGTTGACACTTACCTTCTAAATGAAGATGCAAATGACAGAAAAATATGAGCGTAGGGTGGGCATCCGTGAAATGGCTCAAAAATACATCTCCACGGTCCTCCTCCGACCATCGTTCGCCAGTCTTTATAAGTTAAGCTGACAATTCCTTTTGTGGTAACATCTCCAGAGAAATCGCCAACTTCGCCACGTTTTTATCATTTATTTCACAACTTATTCAAAACAAAAACACCTTCTGTCTGACGCAATTGAGGTGTTCTCAAGAAAACATTCAAAGTGAAAGTGAAACTCAAGCTCACCGGTCTGTCTCTGGCACGTGAGCCCCGCGGTGCGTTCAGGGTCAGCAAAAAACGTCCGCCACATTAGAACCCGATTCGTTACATTAATACAGGAATTATTATTATTATTATTATTATTATTATTATTCCGATTTTGATTTATAATTTATTTGTTTTGCTATGTGTAATTGCCATTTGTAATAGTACCAGCAGTATTTTTTAAGGATTTAGTGAAGGTTTTTGGGCTGTGGAACGAATTAATGGAATTATAATGTATTCCTATGGAAAAATCCTGCTCGACATACGACCATTTCGACTTACAAACAAGGTCCTGGAACGGATTAACTTTGTATGTAGAGGTACCACTGTATTGCCACATTTGTTTTGTTGTTGAACTTTTGAGGAAATTAATTTGAAAGTTTCAGAATTTTCGGTTATATTTCACAATAAAATCTATCTCACACATGAAAATACTCATTGAGTCAGTGGAGCGATAATGTTTGCTTTCTTTTCATAGTTCTCACGATTCCAGTTGACTTCACTGTTGGCCTGCACAATATATTGTTTGAACATCGCCAACCCGATGTACGCATACGCAGTAGTCCCACCGCAGGACATGTGATTGTTTTTTTTTTTTTTTTTTTTTTAACACAAACTTTTGTTTTTCGTCATAAAAGCAGCAATTGTGCAGAGATATGTCCTCCCGAATCCCCAGAAATCTTTATCATTCACAAATGAACCCCTTAGCATGCACAATGTGGCCATAGTGAGTCAACTGCAGTTTTCCTGAACAGAGCTATTCAAGTCATGGTGAAAATTCTTCCAGTTTTAATGTTGCAATTTATATCGCAAACCACCAAAAAGTTGCTGTGTTAGTTTTGCTATAATATCGTTCAGTCCTACGTTCACTGTACAAATACGGGTGTGTTATTCTAATAAAGTTGAATGAGTACTCCATGCTTGAGGCCGGTGGCTACACACTAGCGACACATGGTAAAAAATGAGTCACTGAGGCAATCTCTTAGGCATGCTGAGCATAACCTTGCCAGCTCCATGGCAACATGCTGACAAGACAGTGCAGGAAAAGAGATGAAGTTTTTTTTGTCTTTTTCTGTCATTGTTCCATCACTTGGAATACATAACGCGCTGACTTCCACTCACCTTGAATGCAGAACTTGAGCTCTTTTGGATCAGTAACAGTGCTGCCTTGCGTCCTGTCGGGAGCCTTCTTGCTCATGCGGTTGTAGTTCCGCCGCCTTTTGGTCTCTCCCCACAAGTTGGAGCCACCATGCATGCTGGGAATGTTGAGCACGGCGATGCCTTCCAATGAGGTGTTGCTCAAATCCAATATGATTCCATCACACTGCACCACCAAAAGGTTACACTATTATCACCTTTAGACATTGGTGGCCAAAGCAATCACATTTTTGTACTTACGTAAAATAAGGAGACCACACGAGCAATGATTTGAAAGTACAGTGATACCTATGCTTAAGAACATCACTACATAAGGAATTTTCAGTTTACGACACACCTCAACGGGAAAATATTGCCTCTTGTTACGAAAGAAATTTCAGGATACGAAAGGCAAAAATAAAGTATGGACTGCTACTCTCAGCTCCTCTGCCATTGGCTATTGCATAGCATCTTCCTGGCATCCAATTGGCCAAGAGGGACCTCTATTGTATGTGTATGTGTGTATCCCAGCGTCCTCTTCATTCGCCCCTTGTGTTCAGACAGCTTTACGTGAGTGTATTACCTTTTATTCTTTGTTCTTTAACCTTATGCAGAACTCTTACTTTATTGTTATTGTGCAATTATCAAATTGTAACATATATTTGCTAGATGTTTTCATTCATTTTTATGCTTTGTAAAAGATTTATGTCTGAATTTTGGGGGGTTTAGGATTAAAGGATTTTTTGTGGAAAACATGTCTCTACTTACGGAATTTTCACGTTACGAAACTACTTCCAGAACTAATTAATTTCAAAAGTAGCGCTATCACTGTACTATGAGAAAAAGTGCACCAATGGTATTTGACATGTCGAAAATCTGACGGTTTTATAACATTTTATAGTTTTCCAACTCAAAACACCGCATCAAGTGATGCACTTTTTTCAGCATTTCTGGTTGTGACATCACAACCACAATTAATAATCATTTCTGGCTTTCTTGGGCTGTGCTAGTTAGTACATGTTGACAGAATGACAGGCAACAAGAGAATAGAAAATCTATGGATAGGATGCTAGCAGTCTGCAGAAATCTGCAGTTCATTCTGGTTGTAACATCCTCGTTCTAATTTTTTGGTGGGTGGGGCAAAGGCAGCTGTGAAAGACTAATTAGGATCTAATTTCATAAGCATTTTTTTTTCACTTTTTTGGATGGATTTGTGTCCAAAATATAATCTGCTATCATTTCAAAGTAAATTGCTAACGTATTTCATAGCATCTTTAACTCATTATCTGCGCTACAACCAGAAGTAATAACAAATATGTACGGATTTTAGTAAAGTTAACTAAAAAAAAGACCGAGATTTACTTGAGTACAAAAAGTATCTTGTTTTACTGTTTAGCAGTGTTGTTAATCTTACTTTTAAAAAGTAATTAATTACAAATTACTTCTCCCAAAAGGTAATTGAGTTAGTAACTCAGTTACTGTACCTCATTGTAAGAGTAATTAGTTACTGAGCCAACTAACTGACATTACTTTTCATCTACTACACATCATTACATTATACATTCTATAACATCTTTCATATCAAAGATATTATATGTACAATACATATACAATATATACTGTATCTTTGACCATTTAGTATTTATTTGTACCAAATATATTACAGTCAGAAAACACATATGTAAACTGACCTTTAAATTGCCTGTGACAGCTTAAAAAATCTTAAATAGCATAATTATTTGAATTAGAATCATATTTTGAGACTATTGGATTATATACAGTACAACAATTTGGCAAAGTGCAGATGACAAGAAATTAGTCTTTTAATCTGCCCTTTTAGCCCCCCCTGTCATTATACCGCTCTAGCGTCTCCAGGTGGAAGATAACATCGGCAGATGAGGGGGAAGATTCAGAGCGAGGAAAATGCAACAAAGAGAGCAGCAAAATGAAATTGTTTGAATCTCCAATATTTCCATCCATATCCAATATTTTTACAGGATTTCTTTTTATCCGAGTATTTTTCCCAATTGCTAAATAAATGGTATTGTCATGATAAATAACAGTCTTGTGCTAAATGGAATATGAATTACTTCATTATGGTCAAAACTGTCGACTTCTTACACCTCCCGAACGATATTTTATGCCATTGGAGTTAGTCCGGCTTTTGTCAATATATTTATTATATTTTAAAATGATGTTTTTGCGTCTTTACATGATAGTTACCGTGTTTGTTCATGAGTTTTAAATGATAATTTTCTTTTTTTTTTTTTTTTTCATTATTTTGACATAACCATTATCATGTGAAAAAGTGATACTGCACTTGTTTTGGGGGCGCGGTAGCAAAACTCTTCCGTAGCTCTGATCGTTTCAGTGACAAAATGTTTGTTAGAGCTCTGGTTTTTAATTCCTCGTTGAAGGTGGTGAGTGTTCAAGGTTGGGAATGTTTTCTTGTGAAGACAAATGGACAAGCTCCTTTACATCCTGTTTACTCATCTATCTTCCAAAGCATGAACTCACCTCGACCTCTATACACTCGTTGAGCCTCTTGCAGGTCGCTGAAATGGTCTCAGTCGTGCCGAACTCAAAGTACCACAGCTTGTTCTTCATTCTGACCGGCAAAACAAAATCATTTTCAATCAAGGGCACATGAAAAAAAAAAAATTGCTGTTCTGGCAACAATAAGGTCATATGATTTTATTTCTGACATATTGTAGCTGTCTGCTGTCATGTCAATAAACTCTCTGCACAGCTCGAAATAATGTCACCCAGCGGGTCAAACCTCCCCAAAAGCACTTTAAAGGTCCTCAGCAAACATTTTCACCAGGATACATACAACATTGCCTCAGGTGGGGTGGTCGGTGAAACATTGCCTGTGGATACTATGAATCAGGACAAGAACCAACTGTCACTCAACACAACCTGCAGGGCAGTCTAAACGGCAGTGCCCCGAAGACAGACATGTCAAGGGTGGTGTCATTTCTCTTTGTCTTTCTCTCTTTTTATATGAATTGGGACACTTTTGGGTAAGGGAAACATGAACGTTGTCACTATCAGAAGTGATTAAAAAAAACTTTTTTTGAAGTTTTGGACAGCTTTTTTAAACACAGTTCGTGGCATCCAGGTGGGTACAATTAATTGAAAATAATGTAGTTTTTACTGCTGAGTGTGTGTTATCACCATGTGGCGTTGTCCTTGTAGAAGCTACAATATGTGCTTGTCTGTCAATGTTCATTCGAAATAGTTGGAAACCTTTATTTACTTATTTATTTGTTTTTGAGTGAAACATTTTTAAATTTCACAGACGAAAACATTTTTAGCAAACGTCGACCATAGAGGAAATTAGTCTTGACTTTTCGTCAACAAATACTAGAGAAAGACAAACACATTTGAGATGACTAACATATGACTAAGACTAATAAGTATCATCGTCCAAAAGACTGAGACGAAGACGAAAATTTAAAGGGCTGCCAAAAAAAACACAGGACTATACCCTATCTGTGTGTAGTCCTGTGTGTGAATGTTTAGACATATATTTTCAAATAATTATTTCTAATCATACATATTTGTTTATTGATGGTCTATTACTGTGTTCAAGCATATTTACAAAGTGTGTGCTAGGGTGGTCCAGAGTTGTACTTAAACAAATAAAAAATCAGATTTTCTTTAGTCTCACCCCCTAGAAATGTGATCCATATACTGTAAGTATGAAGCAAATACAAAAAAAAAAGACATTTCTGATAATTCTTACTGGTAGCACAAGCACAGTTTATGTTTGGTTACGTAAAAAAATGGTTACAATGGAAAAATAACAATATGGACATGTTGAACTTAGGTTAATTTCCTGACAATGACTAGTTTACATAATCAGGCTTGTTAGCAGTTGCAAAACTTTTCCTGTGTGCTTCTACCAATAAGAATTGCAGCTGTTCCTCATTCTCAAGTGTTGATTAAGTCTTAAATCGGAGCAACTCCTCGCTCTGCATGATCATTGATGACTGTTAGCCCAGCAGTTGCTCTATATAATGTTTGATTTTGCCACCCACCAGGTGGGTGCTGCAAGAATTCAGGAAAACCCAGTCCAAGAATTTCAAAGAACGGCTTGGATGTTCTCGACTTGTGTAAGAGTGACAGTAGCTTTCAGTCATCCATTTCCATGACGTAAAAGTAGGGTCATAGCGGTAACAATCGCTTCCTTCTCTTGATTAGACACACCATCATCAAACAGGCACAAGGCAACCAAAGTTTTAGATAGGTACTAAAGATGCTGCTAAAATTTTGCAGTTGTAGCCTTGGACCAGTGTTGTTTTCATAAATGATGACCATAACGAAAATATTTCGTCAACAGACACTTTTTTTTTTCATGATGACGACTAGACAATAATGAGATAAAAACGGGTTTTGAGAGACTAAAACAAAGCGAGACGAATGCCAGTTTTTTGTCTGACGAGATGAGAAGAAAATGCGCTATAGTTTCTGTCACATGTTCACAATGTGTGACATTTTATGTGTAGTTAGCCTGTATAGTATAAGTGTCTGTTTGTGTCACTCATGTTAAGTCTGTTGCTCTCCAGTCTCCAGGCTTTCCCACGCACCCCTACACCCCCTCGCCCACACACACGGTAAGGTTTGTTTTCTTATCTTGGCCAGAGAAAATATGCAAGGTTGCTTTAGCCTATAAAAGGTCTGTTCTGAGTGATCATCACACACTAAATGTAACTCGTAGCGTTGGCACAGCATTTGCGTCAGCATTACGCTAATGATAACGGCAAGCGTCCTCTTAAACTCTTGGACAACTTTTTCTACATACAGTTCGTGGCGTCCAGGTGGGTATAATTAATTGAAAATAATGTACTGTTTTGCTGATTGTGTATTATCACCAAGTTGGTGATGTCCTTGAAGCTACAATATGTGCTTGTCAGTCAATGTTCATTCGAAATAGTTAGTTAGTTACCTTAATTTTTCAATTTATTTTTGATTATAATTTTTTTTTAATTTTAAAGAGGAAAACACTTTTAGTAAACATCGACTAAAATTAGGCGAAATGAGTCTTGATTTTTCGTCAACAAAAACTAGATGAAGACAAATCATTTTGAGATTACTAAAATATGACTAAGACTAAGAAGTATTCTCGTCCGGAAATTAAAAAGGGCTACCAAAAACAACACTGCCTTGAACATAGAATTGTTGTATGTTGCAAAAGACAGCAACTGCCTGAGAAAGTGTAGATCAACGTTGGGAGTTACAAAAGCAACACTTGCTTCTACCCAAGCAGGGATATACAGTGTATCACAAAAGTGAGTACACCCCTTATATTTCTGCAGATATTTAAGTATATCTTTTCATGGGACAACACTGACAAAATGACATTTTGACACAATAAAAAGTAGTCTGCGTGCAGCTTATATAATAGAGTTAATTTGTTTTCTCCTCAAAATAACTCAAAATATAGCCATTAATATCTAAACCCCTGGAAACAAAAGTGAGTACACCCATTTAAAAAAAAACGTACATCCGTAAATGTCCAAAATGTCCAATTGAGTACTTTTCCCTCCAAAATGTTATGTGACTTGTTACAGGAGTGCTGCCAGCATTGCTGCAGAGATTGAAAAGGTGAAGGGTCAGCCTGTTAGTGCTCAGACCATACGCTGTACTCTACATCAAATTGGTGTGCATGGTTGTCACCCCAGGAGGAAGCCTCTTTTGGAGACCGTACACACGAAAAGCCTGTGAAGACATGTCAATAAAGCACATGGATTACTGGAACCATGTCCTATAGTCTGATGAGACGGAGATTAATTTGTTTGGTTCCGATGGTCTCAAGCATGTGTGGCGGCGACTAGGGGAGGAGTACAAAGATAAGTTTGTCATGCCTACAATCAAGCATGGTGGTGGGAATGACCCCCCCCCCCCATCTCTTCAATCTGTAGAGCAATGCTGACAGCACTCCTGTAACGAGTCACATGACATTTTGGAGGGAAAAGGACAAGCAATACTCAATTTGGACACTTAGGGATGTACGTCATTTCTAAGGGGTGTACTCACTTTTGTTGCCAGGGGTTTAGATATTAATGGCTATATTTTAAGTTATTTTGAGGGGAAAATAAATGAACTCTATTATATAAGCTGCACACAGACTACTTTTCATTGTGTCAAAGTGTCATTTTGTCAGTGTTGTCCCATGAAAAGATATACTTAAATATCTGCAGAAATGCGAGTTGTGTACTCCTCTTGTGATACACTGTAGATTCAGACACCAAAGACACACACGTCACGGAGACCCTGCTTTTCTTTCTTGGTCAGACGAAACTGGTCCGAAACATTCAGATCTTACACGCTGGTGCAGATTTACTCACAGTTTTCTTCAGTTCATTGTGGTGGTAAAAGAAAAGCGTTACAACCTGAAGTTTTAATGAGAGTTTGCACTCAGAAATGCTGCTTTCACTAAATCCAATTAGAAAAGCATTGTTATTGTGAATGCAAAGGTGGGAGGAAACAGCTAAAGAAAAACTAGAAAGTAGTCATGTTCTGAACATAAAAAAAAAAAAAAAAACTCTAAAATGGCTGAAGACATTACGTTTTATTAGTAATTGGATTTATTTATGAATTAGGTGACATTTTTATAGTTAATGGAGTAATGCATGCTTTGGTACTCTTGTGCCTATACAACTATACTGTAGTAGGACGAGATAACTCAATGTATGTAAAAACATGGGCTGGTGTGTCATCAAATCCATCTGAAATTTTGCATGGAGCATTGTTTCCAACTAGTAAACAACATAAGGGGTGAGAGTGCAGTAACTATATACTCTTATTTTTTGGGTCACGCTAGTGTCTGCTCTCTTTTCTGTAAATATGTGGAAGCCGTGATAAGACGGCATAGGAATTTATTGTTTACTCTTTGCCACCTGCTAGTATTTTTCCACAGTGCCCTTGGCCTGGCCCATGGGTATGATATTCAGTGTTGTTAATAATGGCGTTGGAGTAAAACGGTCTTTTTTTTGGTGTTTTTTTCAGTAGTGAGTAATCTAATTAATTACTTTTCCCTTCTTTGGGAAGGGAGGCGAGAAGAGGAAAGGGGGTGGTGATGCTGTTGCAAGCGCGATGATGATTGGCGAGGTAGCTCGGAGCGTTAGCATAATATTTGCGTCCTTGTTAGCATTCAGCGTGGCGATATTATTCTTGAGTTTTCGTCAACAAAAACTAGACGAAGACACATTTTGAGATGACTAAAATATGACAGTTGTTTTTGGCAGCCATTTAAATTTTTGTCTTAGTCTTTTGGATAGAAATACTTATTTCTCTTAGTCGCGTTTTAGTAATTTCAAAATTTGTTTGTCTTCCTCTAGTTTTATTCATCGAAAACAAATTTCATCTAGTTTTAGTCGTTTTACTCAAATGTTTTTGTATATAAGCTTCAAAAGTTTTAGTCCATGAATAAATAAATAAATGAATAAAAGGTTTCCAGCAATTTTGAATAATATTAACAGACGAGCACATAATTGTAGAGTGAACAATGACATCACCATCTTTGTGATGTTAATACACACTAGGCAGGAAAACAGTACATTATTTTCAATTAATTAAACTCACCTGGACGCGACAAACTGTATGTAAAAGATTTTCCAAGCGTTTAAGACGACACTCAACACGCTAAATGCTAGTGCTAACGCTATAGTACCACTACAAATTGCAGTGAGTGATGAACACTCAGCACAGACCTTTAAAGGCTATAGAAACATGGCATATCGAGCCAAGATAAGAAAACATACCAAGCAGCATCTGACGTGTTTCACAAAGGTCTGAAGCCTTGAGAGGACATACGCTTATTCATTGGTTGTGAGTAGGCGTTCAAGTGGGGCATGCCCAAGGACTGCTATGATGCGTGCTAACTACACATACGATAAGAAAATGTCACACATTGTGAACTTATGACAGAAACTATGCCCAATTTTCATCTCGTTCTCATCTCATAAAACGAAAATTGGCATCCATGTCGTTATGTTTTAGTCTCCCAAGACACGTTTTCATCCCGTCACACACATCACATCATAACGAAATATATTCAATATTGTGATCGTTGAAAAAAACAACACTGACCAATACTAGTAAGTATTATCGGCCAAAAGACTAAGACGAAAATTAAAAGAGCTGCCAAAAATAACACAGGTCCTAATCAACAATTCTAAGACCAGTGTGACATGTTAACTGTATAATTTGGCATAAAATTTGCAGGTTGACTTCAAGTTAAATCTGAAAAAGAGGAAAGTTCCCTGCTTTAATCTACAATGTGGAAGGGCCAGAGAGTATCACCTTCCCCACGGAGCTTTGTCACAAGAAGTGATTGGGAGCTAATGTGACATCACAATTAGGAACAGTTGCAGCGCTCCATGAGCAAAGGTGTCTCAGCTCATTAAGAAGCTTACACTGGAGATGGCTTGGAAAGAAGTAATTAAATCACATTCCAAAAGCCTCTCATTTTGCTATCTTATCACAATTTCCACTCTATGTTTAGTGATGTTATAGTCACAGTTACCGTACAAAAAAGAAATGCCAACAAAGGTAAAAGAAATCAATTTCTTTCCATTTACATTGATAAAAGGTACCTGGCCTCAGTGCACGGAGCTGATGGATGGAAGCATTTTGTTATTAAAACACAGTACAGGAACTGGAGTGGTGCTCTTCACGACCAAATGACTCCCCTTCTCTCCTGATAAGCATCTCTTTAATCCGTAACATGAGCAGTGACCCCATGGTCACATGGATTTATTTTTTTTTACCCTCTTCTACCTACTCTTCACATTACACAGGGTGATCAAAAAAAAAAAAACGGAACTTTTTAACAATCCAGTAAAACAGTGATGGAAGAAAAATATTTTATTCGTAGCAGTTGAAACGTTAAAACATGCTATTTAAGAAACAATTATGAAATTTTCTTTAAAACAAAACAAAACAAAACCTTTAAATGGTGTCCTTCTGAACGAATGCATTCTTCAAATCTACTGTTCACCATTGACCGCTGCAATATCTCAGCTCGGATACTGTGAATATCATCCCGAATTCACTATGGTTATTAAAATTGCAGAGTTTTTTCACTTGCTCAAGGTCACTTTGTCTAGCAGTGCTGCCACTTACTCATGTTTGCACTTTCACATTTTTTTCTTCCATCATTCTTGTTTTTTATTGGAGTGCTATAAAGTTCACCCTGTATTATTTGACCAAGTAACTATCTTTTACTTGCTATATTTTATCAGCGGTAAATAAGGTAGCCAAAACCTTTACTCAAGTAAGAGTAGAGTTACTTCAAAATGATATCATTCAAGTAAAAGTAAAATATGTCAAGCAAAAAAATGTGCTCAAGTACCGGTAAAAAAGTATTTGGTAAAAAAGAATACTGAGATAATAAGGAATTGCTTACAATGTCAGATTTTTTTTTTTACCATGGTATAAAATATTTTTTCTCAGCAAAACATCTAAGGAACTGTTAGAATTATATTGAGCTATGTAATCTATTGTTCCCGTATAAGGCCCAAAAAATACACAAACATCATTGAATTCCAACGCGAAAATCTACAGAAATGAAACATTGCCCGCCCTAACACCACGAGTGCCCTCGAGTGGAGAAAATATACCATGTATTTAAAACAATCTTATCTGCAGTTTTATGAGGTCTATTAGTACCAAATAAAAACTGAGCGACAGCATGCGCTTTCGCGCTCTTTGTCAAATAGTAGGGCTGTCAAATTTGACGCGTTAACGGGCAGTAAGTAATTTTTTTAGTTAATCAATTAAAATATTTAACACATTTAACGCATGCGCAGAACGACCCACTAATGCGTTGCCGCAAACAGACTACAATGGCGCCGTTTTTTGTTCATTGAGAGCTATGAGAAAAGCGAGTGAACGCAGGCATTCATTGGGGCTGCGCCATTTATTGGCTTAAGCTTTGGCAACTCTTTCACAACAAACATAACTGTTGTGGTGAGCGGCGTGGGGAAGAATGACAGGAGATGATCTTTTTCTTAATTTGCCTAATTTGGTCAATGATGAGATGTATTCTAGGTTCTCATCATTTAACCGCTGGTTGTCTAGATGGTGCCCAGAAAACGACATAGTCTTTATTGACAACCGGCATACGTTCTGGGGAGACGGCATTCATCCGACTTGGGACGGTGCTGCTCTCTTAACTCGAAACATGGCCGCCAAACTTAGTCTCCCAAAGTGACACTCCAGTGTGGGGGCCTGGGCGCAGTGTTGTAGAGTAAAACACAACTCTGTTAGTAGTGATTAGGTCTTATAAAGTGCAGACTAAAAATTCAGAATCTCCTATAAACCCTTCTAAAATATTAAATAACTATACCACTGTAGACCAAATTGATGTAATTTCAATTATAATGTCCTCCAAACCATCAACGTGCCTCCTAGACCGGATACCAAACAAACTTTTTAAAGAGACCCTGCCTCTAACTATTGATATTATCCTAAATATAATAAACACCTCATTAGTTACTGGCCACGTGATGCAGTCCTTTAAATATGCAGTTATTAAACTGCTTTTGAAAAAAACCACTCTTGATCCTGATATCTTGGCCAATTATAGACCTATCTCTAATCTACCATTTCTCTCCAAAGTTCTTGAAAGAGTGGTAATAAAACAGCTCTGTCAGCACCTACAGGACAAGAGTTTATTTGAACATTTCCAGTCTGGCTTTCGAGCTCATCATAGCACTGAAACTGCATTAGTCAAAGTATCTAATGACTTGTTACTAGCCGCTGACATTGGATTAGTCTTGATCCTGGTTCTTTTGGACCTGAGTGAAGCCTTTGACACAATCGACCGTAATATCTTATTGCAGAGACTAGAATGTGACATAGGCGTTAGAGGAGCAGCCCTCTGCTGGTTTAAATCATATTTATCTAATAGGTACCAGTTTGTCAATGTAAACCAGCAATCATCACCGTACTCTAGAGTTAGTTATGGTGTGCCGTAAGGATCGGTCCTCGGGCCCATCTTGTTTACGCTTTATATGCTTCCTCTGGGTAATATCATCAGAAAACATAGCATTAACTTTCAATGTTACACTGACGACATACTATTTATCATAGTATTTATCAATTAAACCAGAGCAGATCAGGCAAGTGGACAAACTAAGCACCTGCGTCCGAGATATAAATACCTGGATGAGCACTAACTATCTTCTACTTAACCCTGAAAAGACAGAGGTCCTTATAATAGGCCCGAAAAGTGTGAGAGACTCTTTAGCTGCCCAGATAGTCACTCTGGACAATGTAAGTGTAGCCTCCAGCACCGCAGTTAAAAACCTAGGAGTTCTATTCGACCCTGACTTATCGTTTAAAGCTCATATTAAACAAACCTGCAGAACGGCCTTCTTTCACCTGCGCAACATAGCCAAAATTAGAAATATTTTATCTAAAAACGATGCAGAAAAATTAATTCACGCGTTCGTTACATCGAGACTGGACTACTGTAACTCCCTACTTGCAGCTTGTCCTAAAAGTTCTCTAAAAGGTCTTCAGCTAGTCCAAAACTCAGCAGCAAGACTTTTTACAGGAACCAATAGAGGAGAGCACATCACCCATGTGCTCCAGGCCCTTCACTGGCTTCCATTCGAGTTTAGAATTAAATTTAAAATCCTCCTTCTTACATTTAAGACCATTAATGGGTTGGGGCCATCTTATCTCACTGATGCTCTGGTTCCATACCGCCCCAATAGCACACTCCGCGCTCGGAATGCAGGTCTACTGGTAGTTCCCAGGGTTTCTAAAAGTACTGTCGGAGCTAGAGCCTTTAGCCACCAAGCCCCTGTTTTATGGAATCAGCTTCCAGCTAATATTAAAGAAGCTGAGACAGTCTGCACATTTAAGATTAGATTAAAAACGTCAGGCTAGTTGAAGTCGGAGTAGACTCACAGTTTAGTGTAAGCTGCACTAGAAGCTATAATTCTGGGGGAAGGTTAGGGTTAGTTCTATCTCCTTTTTCTCACTCTACCTACCACTTGTCTTTATTTCTATTTTCCAATGTTAATATCTAGTTGTCCAGTTTCTTCATCACTAGTCACCCAGTGTCCCCTTGGGAGGGGTATTTTTGATCTGCAGCCTCCTGACTGTCCGGACCCCTGGCTGGATGGACGTCCGCGCTGCTACCCCCGTCTCATCTGGCTAGATGGACCTCTTCTTGTTCCTTTACTACACTGCATATTTACGGACTGTAACTTCGCCTGCTAATTCCCATTAGCAGTCATGGTGCTTCCTGTCTATCCGTCCTGGGAGTGGATCTCTCCTGACTGTGGTATTCCCCAAGGTTTCTCATTTTCTCCCAAAGACGTTTTTGGAGTTTTTCCTTGCCGACATGGAGGGTCTGAGGATGGGGGATGCCCAGGACTTGAACTGTATTTATTCATCTTTGTTTGCTTCATTTGCTGTTTCTGATTGTGTATCATATTGCCTCTGCAAAACCCTTTGAGACAACCTTGTTGTGATTTAGGGCTATACAAATAAAATTGAATTGAATTGAATTAATACACTTCATTGAACAAAACGCAGAACCTATACCATTTGCAGCCACCACTGACAGTCATGGTTGCCCACCTTCCCATCATGCATTTGGGCGGAACGGTTAAGTCGTTACAGTATCATTTACTGAAAGCACAACAAAAATAATATTCCTATCTCTCAAAAATAATGTTCACAAAAAGAAAAGCGCTCAATGCAAAGAGAACTGGCATTCCCAACAAAAATAGCTATGCAAAATACACATAAAACTTACTCAGACTTTGGTCAAACTCTATTCAATCATTTCGTTTAGCTCAACAAATACACTAAATGGCAATATTTAGTCACAATATACAAACTATCAGAGGTCTTGTACGTCGTGAAATCAACACTCAAATGAACGTAAGGTACAATGAACCCGGAAACTACGGCGTCAGTCGAGGGGCAAAACACACTAGAAAAACTTGGCTAGATCTCTTATTAATTTACAACTCGCCTTTGACACCTTCTGTTGTATTTCAATCACTACGTAAAGACACTGTGGAAGAACGGCTGTGACGTCACCACTCGGGGACGTCAACAGTGGCGAGCTACTAGTTTATTTGTTGATTGAAAATTTTACAAAATTTATTAAAACGAAAACATTAAGAGGTGGTTTTAATATAAAATTACTATAACTTGTTCTCACATTTATCTTGTAAGAACTACAAGTCTTTTTATCCGTGGATTCCTTTAACAGAAAGAATGGTAATAATGTTAATGCCATCTTGTGGATTTATTGTTACCATAAACAAATACAGAACTTATGTACAGTAATGTCTATAGCCGTCTTGTCTTATCTTTCCATTCCAAGAATAATTTACAGAAAAATATGGCATATTGTAGAGATGGTTTGAATTGTGATTAATTACAATTAATTAATTTTTAAGCTGTGATTACCTCGATTAAAAATTTTAATCGTCTGACAGCACTATCAAATAGTTGATTTTTCACAATGCGTTAAAGACACAACTTGAGCAAACAGGCTGGAGTGACCTTAGCCTTCCGACCGAAAGTCTTTGGAAGTGTTGTCATGTGACTGTATTGTTCTGTTGATTGGCATAATGGAGTTAGTGATTATTATTGCCGTGTCTCATCGGTGAAACTGGTAGAGTCACTGTGGGCATTTCTGGCAAAAATAAAGTAAGAACCTATGGAGCTATCACTAACCACCGGTGCGTTTGGAGAATAAGACTTCAAGTCGAGCATGTGTGGATACCCACGAGTTGTCATAATGGAACACTCTTTCTCATCATTAGAGACTGAACGCACTCTCGGTGGTAACGTCAACATGATGTGCTGGGCCGCGGTGCGAGATGAAATGAAAATGTTATTTTTTTTATTTTGAACGAGAATATATAAAGCTTGTTTGTCAAAATAAATAAAATAATAAATCCATTTATAAGGTGTGAAAGAGTAGTGGCTGATAGTCTGAAAAATTCAGAACGTTAAAAAGGATTATAATTATTAGATAAGTCTGTACAAGAAAAGAAGCTCCGCTAAAAACATTATTACAAAGTATGAGTATAGGGGGAAAAAAATCCTTCTCAATTATGCAATTCACACAGCCACAATGTTGTGGAGTAGGTGTCGAGAAGGTGCTGACGTCTGATTCCCCCTAATCAGTTGATTACTTTATTTCCCAAGGCAGCGTAAATGGAAAAGAGCTAATTATGAACAAGAGGTCGATGGTCAACTTGACGGACACTAGTCCATACACATGTAGAAACACAAAATCAATAGATCAATTAAATAGAATAGAATAGAAAGCTTTTATCATTGTACAGAGCACAACAAGATTTAAAGCTTCCTCATAATGTGCACCACATAAAACTCAAAAGTGCAAAAAGGCTAATATAAAAACACAGGTTACAGTGTACACAGATTGGGAATGAAGTGAATAAGTGACTAGCTGCAATTATTGATGTAGTGGTGATATAACAAAGCGCAACAGTGCGTATATGACAATTTACAGTACTCATACATGGAGGCAGATGGCTGACCTGATGATAATGCAAATGACAGTTTTTGCATAGATATTGATGTAACAGTACACAGATGCACAGTTGGCACATTTTTTGTATGGATAGGGCCTCATATTTTATGAACCTTCAACCATAGATACAGTAAAATGGATGAAGTGAAGAAAAATACAGCACACCGGTACTTCCAGCAAATTAAGGGGCAAAACACACGGGAGGTGATGAGGGATGGCGAAATGCGAAAGCCATCACTGTTGAGCTGAAAGCCAACACCCGGGGCGCGATGCCACTGGAGCGGCAAGCAACGACAATTCTGCCTGTGCCCCATCGCTTGTCTCTGATTGGCTATAAATTTGGAGGGCATTTTAAAGCCAACAACTTCCTATGCTTGCTGCTGTCCCGGAAATCATGCCGAGAGGTATCAAAACAATGTGTTGATACGCTCCTCCAAGTTGACAAAGTTTTTTTTCTTTACAGACAAAAGGTAAAAACAAAACACACCCAAAAAAGGTTTATTCAGGCATTGATTTCACATTGTGAAAAAACTGAAAATGTACAAAATAATGCAATCCAACCAATAAGTCATGACATGAATGAGAACAAAAGCAACATTTGGACTTATTTTAGCATTGTTTTTGGTCTTGCGCATATAAATATTCATCAGAATAGTTGCCATTGACAGTGATGGACGCCCTATCCAAGCAGCCAGTGAGTTATACGTAAGCCGGTTAGCTAAATCCTTATCATGGCAACCGTCACCATTGCGGAGCTTAAATAAGACTTGAAAAATTGTGCGGGTTGAGGTAAAAAATGACACCGAGCATCTTGTATTCCAAGTAAAACAAAGTCAAAATGAATGTTGACAAAGTTATTATTTTTATTCTCAAACCTACAATTACAGATGCAAACAAAAACAGGCTCTTGACAGTACTGTAGAAAGAAACCCTATAGGCCTATATAACGTTGACAAAGTGTGGCGTATGGATGTCAATTTCCAGGTTGCCCATTGTCCTCACAATTGATTTGTCGATCAGTAAATCTGTTGCTAATTGGTTGCACTGCCAGGCTCCAGCGATAGAAATAGAACCATTTCTTATTTTCTTATATCACGTCACTGGTCTGCGTGTGCACGTATACATGCACGAGCGCGAATTTTCACGTGCACGAACGTCGCGTGTCGCTTCGCCTCAAGAGTGTTGGCGATTTTCGCCCTGTCGCGCTCATTCCATAGAAAAAGTGTTGAACGCGGGCGTCGCCTCCCTATGTGTTTTGCCTCTAATACTTGAGATTCAATAAACGGAAATAAAAACAAATTAACTTTAGCTTATTCTTTTCTGTCCGCTCATATACTGCAATGGTGACAGATACATTTTACAAGACGTCTTGTGTAACAGTTTTATGGGGTTTGTGCGTTGCTCAATGGCATTTTTGTGCAGCTTAGTTGGATAGTTGTTTGCAGTGAGATTTGAGCCATTGAACTCATTGTTTCCAAAGCCAAATGGCTATGAAGAATGCAGCTCCGCTTCCAGCACTCACGTCAAGCTGCGGGTCATTCCCCTCATGTGAACGCTTAGCTTTGTTAGATTGTGTGAAACATCCCTGGCACCTAGGCTCACATAACACACTGTCTTTTCAAACAGGCCCTGGACGGCAAGGTAATGCTGAAGGTTGAGGTTGTCTGTGTGTGCGTGGCAAAGAGGGCTGGGTCAAAGGCAATCGATCATCTTGTCACCCTCGTATATTAAAAAATGAAAGAAAATACATCTTTTCAAGTCAAACAGCTTCAAATAGGATGCAAAGTGCCAAGTCATCTCCACAATGGCACAGTTGTCGCTGTCAATCAACTATCTGTAGCTCGGCGGAGGATCATTCTCAGATGAACAATAGCCTTCAGTGTTGTCTTACTGTAAATAGTGTTGATTAGCGTGTCGCTTAAGTGTCACTTTAACGCTCTCGCTGGGGGCTCAGTGTGATGGCAGCCATTAGAAGCTCACTTGTCACTCAAATAGTTTATTAGTGTTACACTGCAAGGTTCCAGCTTCCAACATTATTATTATTATTCCAAGATAGGGGGGGAAGAGTTGTTGAAAGCTATGCATTAAGTTGTCGTGGGCTTTAAAATTGATGAGGCACAACCTCCAGCAGACGACGGGATCGCCGACATGTAGTGATGAGAGAAGTTGTAGTCATAGCTGTCAACATTCTGTTCGGTTATATTTAAAGAAATTTTCTTTCATAATATTTCATATGAGGATTCTTTAAGTGCTGCGTGCGGAAATCCTATGGGGAGTTTCCACACAAATGCATTAAAGGGATCCACGGGAGGAATGACTTGTAGTTCTTAGAAGATAAACGTTATTATGAGTTAAAACACTTTGATATTGAAACTCCTCTTGATGTTTTCGTTTTGATACAATTTGTAAAATTAGTTTAACCAGTAGGTCGCCATTGTTGTTGACGTCGTAGGCCGGTGACGTCACATGGTTACGCTGCCGGGCTTCCAGAGTATGACTCTAGCGACATAAACACGTCATCTGTTCAGCCCTTTCAATTTGAACCCGAAATGAACATTACTGAGCATGACAGCACTGTCGACACGTCATCTGTTCAGCCCTTTCAATTTGAACCCGAAATGAACATTACTGAGCATGACAGCACTGTCGATATTTCACAAAACGAGCAGCAAAAGCAAAATGAACAGGAAAGACAGGATGAGATGAGAGAGAGTAGGGAAAAAAACAGTGTTCTGACAAAATGTGCTACACCTGCGAAATATCTACAAGAGGCGAATTTGACGCCCTAAATACTACCGTGCACTTTTAGCTTGTTTTGTTTAGATGCATACAGACAGAATATACTAAAGATGCCTTAAGAAAATACTTAAAGGTAGTAATATAAAATGGGGATGGTTTACATACATTATGTGACTAATGTGGTCAACAGATCAACAATGTGCTTTAAAGCCATAAGCAGAGTTCGTTTGACTTTTGTGGGAGGGGGCACAACACATGTTGATGACCTCGGATCACACTGTCAGCAAGAAATTAACCTTACAATACATATATACATATATGTATAAATATATATATGGCGAAAAACAGGTGACTTGAAGTTCCGCACTGGGACAGCAATTTGGCCAACTTTCAAAATTGTCTGATATGCATGTGTGATATCTCATTGGAAAGCTTAAAATCTCAATTTTCTGGTGGAAGAAACTTTTTGAACAGGAGGGCATTTTTGAAAACAAAATTAAACCCCTAAACCCTAATTGGAGGTGAGAGCATGAGAGAGCATAATTAAAGACGCCATGATTTTGACGAGATATTATTGCGTACTTACCTTGATTCGATCCAAAAACTCCATGTAGCATGTATCACTGAGTGTCAAGAGATAGCTGTGAATGGCCACAGCAGGATTTTATGGTTGAAACATGGTAGTATAACAAGGGTCGCGATGCAGAAATCGCAGACCTTAAGGGGTGGTCGAGATTTTCTTTTTCATATATTAACCCTATTAAACGTTGTTTTTCAATTTTCCTTTGTTTGGATCGATTATTTATCATCTAACATATCGGAGAAAATGTGACAGTAACAAAAACAAAAAAAACAATTAAGCGATAGTTACGAGGTAGATATCCTTGACTTTTTTGCAGACACCATTTTTTAAATTGTGACGTAATCTGTTTAAAAGTTTAGAATATGCGAGTGAATACTTTTTTTAAAGTCGTTTTTTTTTTAAATGAAATATTAGACTTCAATTAATAATTCTAAGCTAAAGATAACAGACATTTTGAATAATAAATATAATTAATTACCTTCGTTTTATGGCTGTGTTGAAACAAAAGCAGTTATGCGACGTCTGTAAACGGGGGTTTCCAGGGAAAAACGGACAGATTAAAAATAGTTTGGGGGCTTAATGCGCCATTAATCTGCTATGGAAGCATATAAACATATTGTTCTATCAAAACAACAGTTCTTTTGGCTTAAAATACAGCTGTTTATTTTAAAGAGGAGTGCAAGAGCAGAAACTGCTTTTTCAGTCTTGTCTGTGTTCTTCGTCATATATATGTACAGACTGTATATGTATCAGTGGTATGAAAAAGTATCTCAACCTTTAGGAAATTCTCATATTTCTGCATGAAGACTTCACAATGGTTTCAGAAAAATAAAATACACATTCTGGAGTCAATGTCCAGATTTGAACCACATTGAGATGCTGTGTGTGTGCCAGACATCCCAGGAATCTGACTGAACTACAGCAGTTTTGTAGAGAAGAATGGGCCAAGATTAATCCTGTTCGATGTGCCAGACTGATCTGCAGCTACAGGAAGCGTCTGGTTGAAGTTGTTGCTGCCAAAGGGGGAGAGGGGGGGCACAAAATATTAAATGTGATGGTTCACTGACCTATTTTCCTCCACTATCATTGTTTGCATACTATCATCATTAAAATATGAAAACCTATAAATATTTGGGTGGTTTTAGTTAAAGCAGACACAGTTTTTTTCATTTGTGTGATTTTGACAAAGATCAGATCACATTTGATGGTGATTTTATGCAGAAATGTAAGAAATTCCTAAAAAAATCAAACACATTTTAATACCACTGTATGCCGACAGTTAGTGTTAGCAGTGACACTGCTAACACTAACTAAATTCCTAACAGATTGACTCAAACTCTTCCCTTGGCTAACGCTAGAAGACAATCTGATGTTCTTTATATATTTTAAAGAGCAGAAGCAAACTGCAGTCAAGCCAGTGTACATTTGTGTTCCCGTGGTCAAATGAGTGGATTTTAAAATTAGCGCACCCTTGTAATCCAAGCATTACGCCAAATGCATTCTGACCGGACGGCAAAGCATTTGACTTCCGTGTGCTCGCATTGTTCCCAATTCTTAAAACTCTCAACACTATAAAATGTATAACGCCACCATTGTCATCATTTAAAAATGAAATAAAGTCGCTTGATCTTAAAACCGCTCCATCTACATGTATGTTATGTGCGCTGTCATGTCAGCACAATATGATACGACTCCTCTGAGCAACGTGTCGTTTTAGTAGAAGGTAAGTTACAGACTAGAGTTTTCATTTTTGTGGCGCTGTAAATCCACAAATCTGAATAAGCCCAGGCCAAGGTTGGTGAATCTTAGTAGTGGACCTCTCTGCCTAGTCCCCTAATCAAAACTATGTATTTTTACTGTACCAATATTTGGAAAAATGAAGTAAAAGTCCTGCATGTGAACTTTAACCAGGTTACAGTTCTCATGTTTGTAATACTGTAGATCCATAGTTTTGAATATGTTCTGGCCATGGTTGGTGAATATTAGTAGTACACCTGATGATGTTGCCTATTTCAGTTGTCCAGTATGAAAGGGGCTTCTCTGCTTAGAATGGGATTAGAAGTTTTCAAAAGAAGCAGCCTGGCAGTATTTACTATAGATGACCTAATCAGGATCACTCTGGAGGGGCCAAGCCAAGAGGATCGATGAATTTAGCCACGAGTGCTAGGCGACTTTACTTTAGGAAATGGGACAATGATGTTGTCTTTAGATACCAATATACTGCAAGTGGATATTATTTGTGCACTATATATAAGATATATATAAAAAACTGTGCTCCTATTTTTTTTCTGTGCTCCAAAATTTTTCATTTTGCGATTACCTGTGCTCCTGACGAAAAAGCTTAGCATATAGAGTTGCAGCGTACAGAGTTTTGTATTGGACTTCATTGGATTTTTTGTTGTGCTACTGTATATAGTGTGTCACAGATCAATTTTCAGATTCAGATGGGCAGGCAGCATACATGAAAAATAAGGGTATAGCCCCCTCCTCCCTATGATCTATGAATTTAATTCAATATATGAATTTAAAATGAAGACATTGCCGGTAAAATGTTGTATATAAAAGTTGAAAAGCAATAAAACAAAAAACAAAAATGAATGAAATGAACAAAAAACTATTTTTTATAATGGGATCAAAATTATTTTTCAAACAGATCATGTGATTAGCACCTAGAGACAGTCATTTGCTTTCCTTAGCCCCAAAAAAACCCCACACTCAGGACAGAAAAGGCAAGATGGATATACGTAATTTTTTCAAACCTAAGCTTTCAAAAGCGACATCTACTACTGAGCGAAAACCAAGAATTGAAGATGTGGACCATGAAACGCCAGAGAGCACCGCCAAAATGGTGAGCGGAGTTTCAGTTTGCCCAACTAAAGACGTTAATTGTACAACAGAGCCACCGCCGGGTGTACCATATTCTATGGGCGACGATCTTGGCTAAAAGTATACCTTTCATAAGCAGCCAGATTTAGAAATCCCCTAAAAAAATAGGGAAAACAAAAAAAGGCTCATTTTCAATGTGTTATTGCAAATGTTCCTGGCTGGAATATTCAGTCAAAACAGATGCAGTGTCTATTTCTCCACTAGGTAAGACAGAAAAATGTGCGCGCTGACACTTGCACGAACACAACCACACACAGTTTGGATACCTGTATGTACGAGCATGGGCTGAGCTACTATCGGAGCATATATGTTGTAAGTTAATTTTATTGCTGACCCTGCGTTTCTGGGTCATCAACATTTTTGCCTCCCCTGCCACAAAAGTCCAATTCCGCCAATGGCAGGCATCCATTGCTTTTTGTTGATTGGCTCACATTTCCAGATTAAAAGTGTGAGGACAATAAAACATGTCAGTTATACATATGAATCTACACTGCTAACTAAATCGCTCGCAACAAAGTAGCCGTTTAGCCAATAAGAGGAGTAAATGCTCATCTCCGAACCTGCTGTTGAACTTCTCCGGGTGTTTCTCCCTCATCAGGTGGAAGCGATGGGCAATGGAGGCATCCTGTGACAGAAACAGCATAAAACCCTTTACAATAAACAATGCCAAATGTGTTTTGAGCATTAATTTCTAATGAATGAATAAACAGTTCATTGATATAAATCTCAACTTTACAGATGATTTTTTTGGAGAGTGCTGTAGAAAAGAAATATACTGTGAACACAGCTAAAAAAAAAATAAAAAAATCGGACATAATATGTCAAACATGACATAGCCATTAGTCCCTGGAGGGAACTGTAACTCATGATTCTTTTACAGTAGGTCTTGAGTGTGTGCTGTGTTTTTAAAATGTTTTGGTTTAATTAGACAACAGTGGCCTATACTACGAAGCCGGTTTTCTGGCTTAGCAGGGTAACTTCAAGAGTAACTTTATCACGTGCGACGTAAGTTCGCAGCTATGCGAGACTACGAAAGGTGGATATGTTGGAACCGAGAAGTGTTGCCATGGCAACACACGCCACACGCCAAACCTGGTCGTGTCAGAGTTAGATCTTGCTTAACATCAGGATTCCAATTAACCACGCTCTATTTAAACAGCACTCCTCCGCGGACGTGTCCTCCTGACAATGACAGCGTACTTGGACGACCCATACGACATTGGCGCGCGGATTGTGAGGGGCTCTCTCCGGAGGGCACGGGTATTTCGGGACCGCCATAATCCGCTGGCGTACCCGGAAGATGTTCTCCATGAAAGATATAGATTTTCAGCTGAGGGAATTCTTTACCTGTGCCAACTGATCTAGGCAGACGTCACTAATGTAACCCGCCGAGTCAGGCCCTCACAACCGCGCAGATTGTGTGTGCCTGTCCGGGCGCTCTTTCGCCAGGGACAATATATGTATTCCATCGGTGATGCTGAACATCTGCGTAAGAGCACTGTATGCCGTGCGATTCGGAGTGGGGTATGGAAACGCTTCAAATTGATGCATTTATAATAAGCATAGAAATATGTAGACTATTTAAACATTGAGAAAACTTGCGTTTTTTTCTGCCAACTCGAGGAGATTAAATTAAATGTCAAATCCACTGATAGGACAGACGCACAAATATAAAAGATATAAATGTTTATTGAATATGCATCTTACGTTCTTGTTTAACTGTGAAAAGTCGTTACAAAAGACGGGCTTTTATTTATGCAACAACGCATGGCATCCCCGCATTTCCTTCTTCTCCTGAGTCCTCACAAATATAACATAATTTTTGGGGGGGGGGCGGGGGGGGGGTTGTCGGGCTCGGGCCTGCAAATCAAGTTTATTGATCGGACTCGGGTCGGGTCGGGCTGGATTTTTTAGGCCCAAACTAAAAAAAAGAGCATACGTATTCGTACAGTCAAGGGGACTAAACATACAATCATCCTGTTTCGTGTGGTGATACGTGACAATTATTTCTTACTGTTAATGTACCAAATCTTATTTTATTGTCCTGACAGCAGGCTTTATTTCTTTTCATGGACATAAGTAAACTGGCATATTGACGCATTCACAAATCACACGATCTGTAAATTCGCTGTCAACAGACCCGTTGCGCTCTACTCGCCGAAGCGGTGTTGGATTTCGCGGTGAGGGTGGATTTTAATTCCTCATAATTCCGCATGATCATTGCGCATTCCTCCTCCGTGAAGTAAGGTGCCCGTGCCATCGTCACAAGTAGTGTTTGACTCTGGTCACCGCCCCCTTTTATGTGAACGCGCAGTAACTCTGACTGGGTTGACACAGGTTCGACTAATCAACCTCATAATCAGCGTCGTAGCACCGATTGACCACAAACTAGACAACCAGGTTTTGTCAACTCCGGTTACCCGATGGTAAACTGGATTACTTCTGGGGAGGTTGAACTCGGTTCGTAGTATAGGCCACAGGTCAAGCTTGAGCAGAAGCCAGTATGTGTGTATTTGTGAGTGTGTTTTCGAAGACAAGTAGCAACCATTAAGTTATAAGGCAAACAGAGGCGGAAATAGTATGTAACGAGCAAAAATTCGATAGTGTCAAACATGTCAAATCGTGTTACCCACAGCCTTTTTCTTTGTACTGTACAATGACATCATATGTTGCTTCTCTCAAGTGTCTGAGAAGAAGATAAGTTAATTTCCTTCAAGTGCATCCTCACGCACAAGGCCAATGTCTATTGGTATAATGGGTTATATAGGTTAGAAGCGTCTCTTCTGTCTTGTCTTTCTTGTAACTTTCTTTACTTTTCTTACTACTATCACATGTGGCTTTAATGAAACATATAGACTCTCAAATCATTTCATTAGGTACACCTACAGGATTGAATGAAGTGGATGAGAAAGTTTTTGTTCTAACGATATACATGTTATGGAGCTTTTAAACAGCAGAGGTGTACAACTGTACTGTAATGAACAAGAGGTACAAAAAAAGAATTCAAACCAAAAACGCATATTAATTGCAAATATTCACGACCATTGATTGAAAATAAAAAGCTTTTTTTCAGGAGCGCTGGAAGTCACTTACAGCAGGGGGGTGCTGAGGATCTTATTTTGTTTTCCCCCATCCAAAAACGGCTGTTTTGATGCAAATTTGTCATGCTCCCGTTTTTACCCCATACAAGGCGTGCACAATGGCAGGACATGCATGCTGGATAGTTTACGTACTACTGCTACTACAAAGACAGCGTTCTAGTTCATCTACAGTGTGTGTTGGAGTTTTTGTTTTGGAAATAAATGCGGCGGAGTCATAGACTTCACTATCAGTTGACGGGACACGGGGCTCGGGGCCGATCCATAGGGGGCCTATTTAAAAAAAAAATCAATATTTTCAAAACCAAAGCCACTAACGACCTAAAACCAAAACAGGCCCCTCCCTTAGGCATATATCCATGAGCAGCAGCATCAAAAAATTCACAGTCGTTCCATGATAAAATCCTGATTTATTATTTTTATATTTTTATAAGTATAACAAAACTTAAAATGGCTATAAAATTCTCAGATTTTATGCTAGATGCACAAAAATCGCCAAATGCAGAGATAATGACCTATATTTTCAGGATCAATAGCAATATTTAATATATAATATAAGTTTTTGCCAGAAATAGCAACTTCATTTTTTTTAATTTTTTTTTTGGACAAAATCCAACATGGCGGCTGTCACAAAACAAAGAGCTTTTTAAGTTGAAAATTCTTGTAAATAAATGCTTAAAACGCGCAATTTCTATAGATATGAAAGCAAAAGAGCCTAGATTCTTGGTTAAAAGCAAAAAATGGGCAGTTATCATTCATTTTACGTAAATATTTCAAGCCAAAGTTACCCAACTTTTATCTATTGATTTATTTACAACTTTTCAAAGTGAATTCTACTATTTAGTATGATAATTACCTTGAATCCTCAACACTCCTGCCGGCTTGTATGCAGTAAAACCTTAATCCAGTTTCCACCTAAATCCGGCATTAGAACGCAGCGTGTGTATGAGTTTATCACAAAGAAAGCCAACTCATCATTCTGCCTGGCTCGGCGCCCGACGGGAAGGCGTAGCGCAATGTCTGTGGGAGCTATCTTGTCAACGGATAGTGGAGTCAAACGTGATGCAAAGCCTCGCAGCTAGACGCCGCAATGACACGCTAACACTTTTGAAAACTAAAAGGTCCAATAAGCCTCGGTTAAACACCCCCTTTTCACAACACCCAAATAAATTGTACACAAATAGCAAACAGTGCCTAGCCCAGCACGGAAGCAGCTCAACAGCAACAAGAAACAATAATAATCATCCCACAATGCAAGCTTTTCTAAGTACGCCACGGTCTACAACTTTTCCTTGCTGATCACTATTATAAACTATCATAATCATCTTCATTTTTTACCTCTAATCAAATTTTAGAAAATTCCACTGTTTTTGTAAAGACAAATGGCTAATTCGTTTTTGCATATTGGTAACGCCTCCTCTGTCAAGAGTTAATCTTTCCATTCCAACTGCACATTATCCAACGTGACCTGGTAGCATTCAAGCTGTCAGGTGGTGACCATGTTATTAATGTTACAAAAAAAAAAAACTTTTTCAACATATACAGTATATTTAATCCCCAAAGTTAAATACGCGATTGTTTCACAACAACAAAAAAAGAATCTACCAAAACACTTTATTCCCCACAAAACCAGGGGGTGCTGCAGCACACTCAGCAACCCACTTCCTACACCACCGCTTTTTGTTTTGACTGAAAGAAACCGGACAAGTTATAACAGCATCGTAATCAGAATGCCGGATAAGATTGGCAATCCCCATTTTAAAAAACAGATGTCGCTATACATTACTTGAACTTCCATACCTAATGTTTTGGTCAAATGGAGTTTAAACATGCAGACTGACACATCTTCGGGATACTTAGAACTAAAAAAAATTAATTTGATATGTACTTCCTCCTTGATTCTGAAACTAGCAAAAAAAAAAAAATATGGATAATGTATTGCTTTTATAGCCATCCATTTTCTATGCTAGTTGTTCCGCATCGATATGCGGAACCCAAAGAAAAACTGCATAGAGTGAAGGAGAAAAAAATTGACATGGGAAAGTCACTGTCAAAATTTAAACCATGACTTCTTAGTACTATAGACAAGTTTTTTGAGCAAAATATGGGCGGCGCCTTCTTGGAAAATGTCTGCTCCGAGCTTCCGGTTTGGAAAAAACGTCATTAGTTGCGGTTGAAGTAAGCAGTTGTTCACAAAGTTAAAACTGCAAAATTAAAGCAGAGGAACTCACGGAATATCCCAAAATGGATACAGCACGACGTAGATGAGATTGGACAAAGTTATAACAACCTGTCAGACTGTGTTGACGTGAGGTGTAGATTGATACGCCAGCCACTTGAGTGACCGAAATGAGGTGAAATGACAAATTACTGTGTATTACATTTCCCTAATGCAGAAGGGCTGACACGGATTTTGTTGTTAAAAGGAAATACTAGAAGCTATGTACTGTACATATAAACAAAAATAGTATGTCACTCTTTTTTTATTGCAGATATTGATTGCAATAAAACATTTGGACAACATGATTCCATTTCTTGTTTTATTTAAAACGATTGGTGCATGTGCAAAACAGGTCAATCGATCACAATTTATAAAATTGTTCGAAAAATATTAACGAAGGTTGAGCAAACAAGGAATGTTATCAGATAGCAGAGCTTAAGGGTGCCAAATTTTCACCCAACATTACGAGACCCTCAGCGGCATTTAGATGGGCTTTCTCCTGTTGTCTTCAGTAATTCCAACTCGAATAGCATCTGTTAAAGTTGCTGCAGGTAAAAAGCTCGTAGTTGGATTTCGGGATCGAGCTGACGATTCGCCACGAGGCGAGTGACTGTCTGTCCCAGCCCCCGGGAGTCGAGCCTTCCATCATCGAAGTAGAACGCATGTAGTCTCGATATATGTCCATCAATGTACAATTAAAGGTGTCTTCCCTTGCCTAACAGCGTTTTCCAGCTGTAAACAAACAAACAAAAAACTTGTAATGCTTGCATTTACGTTGCGTTGACTTAATTGTACCATCTACACGTACTGATTAGCAACAGGCTAGCAGCAGATACAGTAGCTGTAGTAAATAATATTAAACATCATCATAATTACAATCATCATCGTAATAACAATATCAAAGGCAACAAGTCGTTTCATGCGCAAGATTTTTGCTTTAGTATTTTTTGAGCACCGGACATGAAAATGCAGGGATAGGAGGAACATACCTTCCATAACACCAGCGACAAAATGATTACAAAAACACCCGGTCTTTGTGGTGGCACGACCTTGGTTCCACATCTGCCTTCACGAACATGTTGTCCTCTCCTGTCGTAATGATGGCAGATGGATGTGGTATTTCCAAATAGTCTTTTTTAAGGGATTTTGATGAGTAATGTTACTGAAGCTCTTCTGTTATTTTGGATGGAGAAATTCTAAAACGGAAGTTGCGAGCAGACATAAGGAAGTAAAGCGGAAGTATCTCGGAGGCTTCTCTATATAGCAGATGTGCTAACTTCTTGGTCAACCACGCTACCTAACCTTATGCGTACATACACTATAAATAAACACGCACACACACACACAAAAATCTTAGGGATGCACCGATTTATATACGATATTCTTGGCCGAAAGTGAAAATGAGAGGATCGAGGCCCGGAAACCAAAACCAATTATTTTTCAAAAAGTTCAAAATTTTTAAAAATGTTATTCATTTATCATTATTGATTATTTAGCACACAAGAAAATCTATGCAGTGCACAAAAAAAAATTCAACAGAAACTTATTGTAGCGTAACTAGGACTACTGTCGGCGCTGCAGTCATGGTCAGCGCGACACTCCTATTGGTGCGTTTGATACGGCTACGCAACGCTCCCATTGGAGAGTTACTACACCATGATTGAATATAGTTGTGAGGTGCGTGACCCGTGTGGGTTCAGTTCAGAGAAAATTGAAGAGTGAAAAGTGAGCTGGTGACAGAATTTAATCCACATAGGCTGCCCAATGTCACCAATAACTTTTATGAATATCAGGATCTTGGCACCCAAACCACATTTCGACTGAAAATATTAAGCCACCAAATATTCAGTGCCTCTGTAATTTATTGTCAGTCTAACAGCTCACAGGCTTTGACTTTCTAGCTTTATAATCACGGTGGCAAAAGCAAAGCAAATGCTTGAAACAAGATTAGCGTAAAAGAGCCAATGGTGTAATCTTCACTGAACCATGGACAAATTAACAAGGAAGTGAGAAACATCTGGACAAAAAAACTAGTAGCTTGAGAGACCGCTTGGATTGCACAAGGACCGTGACTGAATAGAACAGGTGGAGACCTAAACCTGACAGGGTGACAAGACATAGGGAAACGTGCCATCTGAAAAGAAATCAAATACTGCACTCAAAAGTCCACCATCACAGATCATGACATTTACTCTGGCAATTGCTGACTAAATAAGATACTTGCTAACACTATATTTGACAGTGCATTCTTAAGACTATCATAAAACCTTCATAATTATGACATGACACTGTCATGAGCATGAATGAATGCTTATGACACATGTCAGTAAATGTCATCAGGCAAATTATGTCACTTTTTAATGGATGTAAAAGATGCGGACTGGACATAAATGGAGTTAGTAATATAATTTGCCGGATGAAACTTAATGACATCTGTCATAAGCATTCATGAATGCTCATGACAGTGTCATATCAGACTTAAGAGTCTTGTAAAAGGTTGTGCATTGATGCTTTAAGTATCCTGTCTTCTTGTGATAACAAAGGGGTGGCGTGGCTCAGTGGTAGAGTAGTTGTCCCCCAACCCAGAGGTTGTGGGTTCGATTCTTCGCCCTGATGAACTCGCCTAAGTATCCTTGAGCAAGATACTGAACCCCATGTTGCTCCTGGTGCTGCGTCACCAGTAGGTGAATAGTGAGATAGTGTAAAGCGCTTTGAGCGCCTTGAAAGGTGGAAAAGCGCTATATAAGTATAACACCATTTACCAGTATAACACCAACAATATGGATTCTATTGGAGGGCTGCAAAATGCCAACTTCAGTGTGGCTTGACAGACACTGATGTGCTGATCTGACCACATCAGCAGATTTCATGTCTTAAAATAGAACCGTCAGAGCCGCTTTAATTGTCAGAGAACTTGAAACCCACCGAGCGACGGGACATCATGAGCAATCTGATTGACCGAGAGGACACTGGGAATATGGGGATATTTTTTTTGCAGTGTCTCACAACACGCGAGACACAACTGCAAGGTGACTGCAATGTCAAAAATGAAGCCCAACTGTAAAAACAGCAGAATTGAGGGATTGGGAGAAGAGCATCGTGAGACCCCAAGGGTACATGAAAACATGTTTTTTGTAACTCATTTGGGACAAGGACAATACAAAACTTTCCAAAACATAACAGGCTGTCATATAGGAAAAAAACTTAAATATTCAATATTGCCTCCGGTCGCTTCTACCATAAAATGTGTTTTGATCGTAAAGTTGTTGTAATAGAAAGAATAAAAGACAAAGCCACATAACCCCCAAGATAGAAACATTTTCTAGACAGTGAGCACGGACACATCCTCAAAATTAGTGTTGACTAAAACAAGTATTAGAAGCACTCACCTACGTTTGGAAAAGAATTTTGAAAAACAATTTGACTTTATCACAGGCATACTGTAATTAATATTTTAAAGTCACATTTCCAGAAAGGCTAGACATTAGGGACCGAGGGGTGGGTGTAGAGTATTGGTGTTTTTGTTTTTTTGTTTTTATTGGGATTGATAATGGTGGTCACAAGTAAACAATTTATTAACTAGATTTTTTTTTAACCACAAGTTCCCTGAGCGAAAATTGGTCAGCGCCATCTTTGACATTTTCTGCTCCGGTCTTCCGGTTTAGACAGAACACAATGAATTGCAGTTTGTTAGAAGTGTTTTGCATACAGTTAACATTTATGCTTTCCTTATAATAGTCAGTCACCAGATAGGATAACTTCTATCTAGTCAGCCTTTCCTTTGTCCTAGCCCATGTGGCCCCCATGTAGTCTATGTATTCTATTCTATGTTCTATGTTACTTTCCTGACCCCTCCCATCCTATTGTTTGCACCTGAATAAATAAGGTTGCTATCACAGCAGCTAGAAGAGCAGCTACCAACCTCCACAAAAACTACATCGACTTCCTGCGTGTTCTTTTTAGCCAAGCTAGGTGTATATAAACCTAGCTTCAAATCTAACATTTTTTTGGTCCTATCGAGCCGGGACGCAACATATCTGGACGACGCCAGCCAGCAAGATTTATCACCATCAAGTTTCAATTTTTTACTTAGGTGAGGAGATTTTTCTGGTTTGTTGGCGTTCGAGGATTGACGTGTTTCCGAAGTACAGCAAAAGAACAAGCGGGAGGTAGGTTTAGCTTTTGTTTTATGGATGTGTGTGTGAAAGAGGTGAAATTCCTTCGAGCGGTAACTCGTAAAAGCGTACTAAAATAGGTTTTGCAATGGTTTCCTTCGAGTGGCGACTCATAAAAACTAGGACGGTTTGTGTAATCGTTGAGAGCGGTAACTCTCAGAAACTAGGTTTGGTATCTCTTGAGAAGTTATTTAGAAATTACCAGGTTTTGTACTTGTGTATAAAAGCCTTTCCTAGGGTCTCATAAGGACTTGGAAGAATACCTGAAGGACTTTTGTCTTATAGGGGGTTTGACTAGGTTTGTTATTCCTTGAGAACAGGTTTTTTACGGGTGTATAACAGCCTTTCCAGGGTCGCATTAGGACTTGGAAAAATACCTAAAGGACGTTTGTCTTATAAGGGGTTTGGTACACTGGGTTTGGTATTCGATCCTTGAGAAGTTACTCAAAAAGCACTAGGTTTTATGCAGGGGTATAAAAGCCTTTTCAAAATTCTCTCAGAATTTGAATAAATACCCGAACGACGGTTGGTCTAATAGGTGTGAATGAGAACTTGTGGTTGGTTTAAATGGTTTCACAGTGTGTGTGTTGCTGAGTGTGTGGTTGCTGCTTACATGTGTTCTTCTAATGTGTTGGGTTGCTTACGTTATGGCGGTTGAAGCAGAAAACGTTTTAAACTGCAAAATCAAACCAGAAGAACCCACGGAATCTCCAAAAATTGATTCAGCACGACATAGATAAAAGTTAGGGATTTTCTGTGCCCAACTCCTGGAAGTGCCCATATATACGCTTGGAAATTGAATGTTTTGAACGGCGTCCAGCTTCAAATCGCCAGTGTGGATCGACATTGCCATACGCCTTAAATCGAAATCAGCAGCAGATTAAACTTAAATTAAAACTCAATTAACAGCTTTAACCCTTAATGATCCAACTAAAAGATTGCTTGTTTATTCTTATCACTACATTGATCATTCGGGGACAAAATTCTACCAATGTGTGCAGCCTGTGTTAACATGGGGTGTAGATTGATGCGTCGGCCACTTGAGTGACCAGTATGAGGCAAAATTACAAATAATATTACAGTTGCCAAATGAAAAAGGGCTGACACGGATTTTGTTGTTACAAGAAAATACTATAAGGTCATTTTTATCTGGTTACATATTGTTGCGGTATTATGAGCTCGTCGCACATATATGAACACAAAAGTATGTCATTCTTTTTCTGTTGTTGCTGATATTGATCGCAATAAATTTTTTGGACAACAATATTCCATTTCTTGTTTTATTTTTTTTAAAAAAAAGTGTGAATGTGCAAAACAGGTCAATAAATCACAATTTATATAATTATTAGGAAAATATTAACATAGGTGGAGCACGAACCGAGCCTTCCAGTATCAAGCTAGAATGCACGTAGTCTCGATATACGTATGTCCATCAACGTAAGTGTTGTTTTGAGGTACATCAAGTTGTCAACCCTACCTAACAGCATGTTCCACCTGTAATAAACGAACAACAAACGTGTAACACTTGAATTAATGCATTTAGTGCAAAAAGCCCCTGTGTGACTTGTAGTATATGTGTGTTTATTTTCCATTTCTTTGTCGTTGAAGCTAATGGAAAGCTAATGATGTCTCACCTGTGACGCAACACACATAATTGTAGTCAAACTGAACATAATTGTACCTGTTACTGCTTTGTGGTGGCACTGTCTTGGTTCCACATCTACCTTCATGAACACAAATTCCCATATTCATGTATTAGGACACATTCAACTGGATGCTTCGGAGCTTGATTGCGTTTCCATCCACTGCCATTAAATCAATAAAATACATAACCATTTTGGTTGTGGCGACTCTTAGCCATTTCTTCATGTTGTCCACCTGTGTCGTGATGATGGCAGATAGATGTGGCATTTCCAAAATGTCTTTTTTGAGGGATTTTGATGAGTAATGCCACTCTATCTCCACTGTTGTTTTGATTAGAGAAAGTGTATGTGTCGATAAGTTGCAAAGCATTATAAGGCTCACCGTCAATAAACGGGCTTATTTCATACATAAGGAGCACCTGATTACAAAGTGCATTAATGCATAAATGTACTGCAATTGCCACTTTATCTTGAAAGACTGTAATTATTGTTTATTGTATTGATTATTTATTTCATTGTTTTGTGCATGGGATTGAGGAATGTGTGTCCTGAGCACTTTGTTGGAGCAGTATAATAAATAGTTATGCTCCACCAAAATCAGTTCGAGGTCATTAACAAAAATGTATATGGAAAGCATACTGTCAATTTGAGAAAATGGAGGACTTTAAGTGCACCTTATATTGAAATATATATTTTTTTAGATGTGACCGAAAATTTAGCGGCGAAAACTTTTGGCCGAAAATAGCTAAAATTGCATTTTCGGATATCAGTTAAAGACCGAAAGTTTACCACTGAATAGTGAGAAGAACCGTAGTCTTCTTGTGATGACACTATCAAAGCCAATATGGCAGCGGTTTGGAAGTATTTTGAGGTATCAGAGAAATATATAAATTATTAAATGAAGGGAAATAAATTTGCTTCATTGCTGCTACACACTCATTCTGAAATTGCTTTCCATTGATGTCTCGCGTCACATAGAGTACAGTGCATTTGAGCTCGTGAGTGAGTAGTTTGGAGTTTAATGAAGTGAGCAGTATACAAATAAAGTAGTATTTAAATGCATACATGTTCAATAATTTCATGGCACGACCACTTCATCTTTTTGTCACATTTTTTCTGCTACTTCCACACCCCATTTGCCAGTTCCCCGGCCGGGAGCGACTTCACTCGGCTTCATCACCGGTAGGACTCGGCTCACTCGCCTGGCTCTCGATCCAAGTCCACTTTTAGCACAAGAAAACAGCGAATCTTATTTTAAGGAGTGCGAAAGATTGTAATAGCCTTGTAAAGAACTTTACTGGTTTCGGCAAGAACGGAATAGTTTTTTGTTGTTGTTGTGAACTACAGTTCCACACAAACGTCTATTGACATCTCATGTAGCTTAGCCACTGGAGGCGTGAGACCCATTTTTCGAGTGTCCCAAACTTCCAAGAAAGCGCATTTATCAAGGTTTCATCGGTCATGAGGTCCACTGAACAGTATGCTATGACGACGCCGTCACCTCTGCTGTAGGAGTTTGCCACAAAATGCTCAGTGCCGCCGGGAACACGCCCTCCCAAGGGATTCAGAATCGGCACCTTTCAAACAAAATTTCTCAAGCCTCAGGGGTCGTAGAACATTTTGATTCTGAAAAAAATATTTAAAAAAAAAAAAAAAAAAAAGGGCCAAGGTAAAGGGACAACAAGTAGGTTGACTACTGCTATCGCTACATGGGTAGCCAGAGACTGTAGACCCAATAACATAGTCGAAGACGAGGATCTTGAAAATCTCATCCAGATAGCCACGGGTGACCCATCATACAGAACACCTTCACGGGCAACTCCTGTCCACTACAGTGGTTGGTATGCACACAGTGGCGCCCACAGTAAGCTGTCCCACCTTGCAAAAAAGTATCTAGCCACACTTGCCACAACCGTTCCTTGCAAGACACTGTTTTCTTTGGCAGGGCACATTGTTCAAAAGAAAGGGTCTGCTCTGTTATCTGAAAATGTCAACAAGCTAGTTTGCCTGAGCAGTTGGTTAAAAAAAAAAAAAAAAAAATAGAGCATGACTGGCTAACTTAAGCAGTGTTTCTAAACACTTTTACACACAGTTTAGTGTAATGTTTTTCAGTTAAGTGTTTCAGCTTTCAGGACTTTTAGTGTAAAACTGCAAATGCTGCATTAATTTTGTGTGAAGTGTTCAATTTAACAGACAAGTTGTTTACACATTTTTTGAAACACTAGTTATTGTTACTGTATTGTGCTTGTCTGGTCTTTAAGTTGGCGGTTACTTTTGGGTAATATGTCAAACGGTACTTGAGCCACATTGTTAGTCTGAGGCACTTTAATCTGTTTAAGTCCTTTGCTGTATAATACAGACAATTTATTTTATTTATTTTATTTTATATGAGTTCAGTGGTTAAATAGAATTTGAAACTCTATTTGGCTAAGTATTAATTCATTCATACATCATACATTTCATCTTAAAATAAATTTTAAGTCTTTTTTTTTTCTTTTTTTTTCCTGAACAGCAACTTTATTCATCCCGAGGGAAATGTGATTAATCATGATTAATTACAAAGTTGACGTATGATTAACTAGATTAATGTTTTTTAATCATTTGACAGCACTAATATATTTACACATATATATACAGTGCCTTGCAAAAGTATTCGGCCCCCTTGAACCTTGCAACCTTTCGCCACATTTCAGGCTTCAAACATAAAGATATAAAATTTTAATTTTTTGTCAAGAATCAACAACAAGTGGGACACAATCGTGAAGTGGAACAACATTTATTGGATAATTTAAACTTTTTTAACAAATAAAAAACTGAAAAGTGGGGCGTGCAATATTATTCGGCCCCCTTGCGTTAATACTTTTTAGCGCCACCTTTTGCTCCAATTACAGCTGCAAGTCGCTTGGGGTATGTTTCTATCAGTTTTGCACATCGAGAGACTGACATTCTTGCCCATTCTTCCTTGCAAAACAGCTCGAGCTCAGTGAGGTTGGATGGAGAGTGTTTGTGAACAGCAGTCTTCAGCTCTTTCCACAGATTCTCGATTGGATTCAGGTCTGGACTTTGACTTGGCCATTCTAACACCTGGATACGTTTATTTTTTAACCATTCCATTGTAGATTTGGCTTTATGTTTTGGATCATTGTCCTGTTGGAAGATAAATCTCCGTCCCAGTCTCAGGTCTTGTGCAGATACCAACAGGTTTTCTTCTAGAATGTTCGTGTATTTGGCTGCATCCATCTTCCCGTCAATTTTAACCATCTTCCCTGTCCCTGCTGAAGAAAAGCAGGCCCAAACCATGATGCTGCCACCACCATGTTTGACAGTGGGGATGGTGTGTTCAGGGTGATGAGCTGTGTTGCTTTTACGCCAAACATATCGTTTTGCATTGTAGCCAAAAAGTTCAATTTTGGTTTCATCTGACCAGAGCACCTTCTTCCACATGTTTGGTGTGTCTCCCAGGTGGCTTGTGGCAAACTTTAAACGAGACTTTTTATGGATATCTTTGAGAAATGGCTTTCTTCTTGCCACTCTTCCATAAAGGCCAGATTTGTGCAGTGTACGACTGATTGTTGTCCTATGGACAGACTCTCCCACCTCAGCTGTAGATCTCTGCAGTTCATCCAGAGTGATCATGGGCCTCTTTGCTGCATCTCTGATCAGTTTTCTCCTTGTTTGAGAAGAAAGTTTGGACGGCCGGCCGGGTCTTGGTAGATTTGCAGTGGTCTGATGCTCCTTCCATTTCAATATGATGATGGCTTGCACAGTGCTCCTTGAGATGTTTAAAGCTTGGGAAATCTTTTTGTATCCAAATCCGGCTTTAAACTTCTCCACAACAGTATCTCGGACCTGCCTGGTGTGTTCCTTGGTTTTCATAATGCTCTCTGCACTTTAAACAGAACCCTGAGACTATCACAGAGCAGGTGCATTTATACGGAGACTTGATTACACACAGGTGGATTCTATTTATCATCATCGGTCATTTAGGACAACATTGGATCATTCAGAGATCCTCACTGAACTTTTGGAGTGAGTTTGCTGCACTGAAAGTAAAGGGGCCGAATAATATTGCACGCCCCACTTTTCAGTTTTTTATTTGTTAAAAAAGTTTAAATTATCCAATAAATGTTGTTGCACTTCACGATTGTGTCCCACTTGTTGTTGATTCTTGACAAAAAAATTAAATTTCATATCTTTATGCTTGAAGCCTGAAATGTGGCGAAAGGTTGCAAGATTCAAGGGGGCCGAATACTTTTGCAAGGCACTGTATATATATATATATATATATATATATATATATATATATATATATATATATATATATATATATATATTAGGGCTGCAGCTATCGAATATTTTAGTAATCGAGTAATCGACTGAAAATTCTATCGATTAATCGAGTAATCGGATAAAACAAATATATTTTTAGGTGAAGAGCAATTATACATATACATGAGAAAACAAGACATTTCATCTAATCTTGAACCATTTTCAGTCAATCAATGTCTTTATTTTCGATGTATATTGTTGAAAACAGCCAACAATTGCATCTCAGGTGTAACTAGAATAAAAAAAAAAGACTAATTCACTGCTTTCACTCAAAAAACTTTTAGATCTTATTAATATATATATATATCTTACCTAAAAATGCCGTTACGCTTGATAACACACATCACTTAAAAGTTAGGATTTTTTCCCCACGTGTTTCAATTGAATTTCTCTTTGTGTCAAGCCATTTTTAAGTTCTAGTTAAGTTTTAAGTTAGTCTAAACTGTAAGTCCTGATAGGATTTTGAGTTTTTGCAGTGTTCAAAATAAATGTATGATACAGGCTGTATTGGAGCACATTAGGGACCAGTGCTACTTGGTGTTTTATCCAGCAATGACTACTGAGCTAAAATTGATAGTTAGCATGATTAAGTTTTTATTTTACACCCTCATCACTCCACAATGCTATGTTATGTTAAAGCCTGTATGTAAGACACGTTAGCCACGCATCGACAGCGGTCATAATTAATTGAAACCTAGCCCTCCGCAGGGCTAACGTTCCGTGAGCTAGTAGCGACAGTAACGTTAATCTTATTTATTAGCGCTTAGCGCTCTTTATTAGCGCTTAGCGCTGTACTGCTTTAAGATGGCGGCTGTTTACAAACGCTGCCCAGACGCGGCCGAGTCTGTCATGCGCATCTAGTTCAACATACATGTGATCTCTATGAGACGCGCCAGACGCTGCCTGTTACCAATGTAGCATTGTGCGGGCTAGTATTTAGCAACGTCGGCGTCGTTTGTGGCGGCTGTCGGCTGCGGTAAGTTTTTTTTTTTTTCCCCTTCTTCCTCTCCGCACGTGACAGCGCGTTGTCCCGCATTAAAAGTAGTCCTAGCAAAACGTGATGCTTAGAGCTGTCAAAATAAACGATTACTCGAGGTGAATAAAATTACTCGGATCAGTTTTTAAACTCGAGTTACTCGAGTTGCTCGAGTACTCGTTTCAGCTCCAATATATATATATATATATATATATATATATATATATATATATATATATATATGGCGGAAAACACAAACAACACTGAAAAAGCAGTTTCTGAGCTTGCAACCCTCTTTAAAACAAACTGCTGTATTTAAAGCCAAAACAACTGTTGTGTTTGATAGAACAACATGTTTATATGCTGCCATAGCAGATTCATGGCTCATTAAGCCCCCGAACTATTTTTAATTTGTCCTTTTTACCCTGAAAACCCCTGTTTACAGACGTCGCACAGCCGCTTTTGTTTCAACCCAGCCACATGTTAGATGATATGATGATCCAAACAAACAAACAAAAAAAATTGAAAAAAAAAAAAAACGTTTAAAAGGGTAAATATATGAAAAAGGAAATCTCGACCACTCCTTGATGTCTGCTATTTCTGCATCGCGACCCTTGTTTTATTACCATGTTTCACCCATAAAATCCCCCAAAAATCCAGCTGTGGCCATTCACAGCTGTGTCTTGACACTCAGTGATACATACTACATGGAGTTTTTGGATCGAAACAAGGTGAGTACTCGATAATATCTCCTTAAAGTCATGGTGTCTGTAATTCTGCTCTTGCGTGCTCTCACCTCCAGATAGGGTTTTGCTGTTCACAATTTTTTTCTTTCCCCAGAAAATTGAAATTTTAAACTTTCCAATGATGTATCACACATGCATATCGGACAATTTTGAAAGTTGGCTAAATTGGGGGTCTTAGAGCAGAACTTCAAGTCACCTGAGTGTTTTCTGCCATATATATATATATATATATATATATATATATATACATTCCTTTTTTGTTTTATATTCATGAGCATTGTGTGGTATATTGGAGATGTGTATCACACTGAAGTAGTCACTGAAGTATATAACCTAAGTGTGTAGCTATCAAGCTGGTCATCCTCACCAAGTATCCAAAGGTTTCTCACACACCAATTTTACAATGACAGCACTTTTATTTGACAACGATATGTGGCCGCCATTCTTACCTCCAAGGTTGGTATTGATAGATTAAGTAAGGTACATTGTCACTGAAGGCCCAGGTACCAAATGTTCTGACCACCACAACTCCAAATTGCTAAAGAAGCGTTACGTGTCAAGAATTGTACACAAGCACATCATTTTGATTACTTTAAATCTGTGTGAACAGGATATGCTACCAGAAAGGACTGGTGGGGACAGAAACAGCTTCAAGTGAGTTATCAACAAGATTAGTAACGTTAGAGCCACACTTGCCAAAAATAAATACTTAAATACAAAGTTGACCGAATTTGGCGCGAACACAATCATGGAATTGCGCTAATATTTGGACATGTACTCGACAAAGCGCAGAGGTCACCTCAAATGTCTGATCCTCAGTCATTATTTCAATTCAGCGTGCAAATTTATTAGCCTTGCATGGCTCCAACTAACACAGTTAAACAGCCAAACAAGCATTGTATAATTCATCCACAAGCCAGCGTGTGGGTGGTGGAGTTAAAGCAGCATGAACCCACAGCTTGAGATTAGTGTAACCGAAAAGTTTGTTTCCTCATTCTCGTAAAACTCGTGATTCCCATGTTCTTGTCAAACAAGATTGTGATTCTCTCTGTTACTGTGACAACCATCCGTTCCAGATTTACACGGTATCATTTTGTACATCTTGTAAATGGGTGCTTTGACACCATTTCCTCATTCACCTCCTCAAATCATCAGGGGCAACGTGTGGTTCAGTATCTTGCTCAACAACACTTCGACCTAGTCACCTGTCTGAGAGGATCTAACTCACAACCCCAGGGTAGGGAAACAAATATTACGCGACGAGAATCACGTAAATCGGGTACGTCGTAACCTGGGGACTATCTTTATACTTTAGTGTATGTTCGCGTTTTTGTCGAGTAGGTGGGTATGGTGTCTTCCCGGCTGAGGAGTTTGTTGTCAAGGAATTTCATCATTGGCTGTCACTTTGAAAATTGCACTGCTCCCCAGGGCAAGACATGAATAGTACATCAAATGAAATCAATCAAATCAAATATTACGCCACGAGACTCCGGCATCGTAAAATCATGTAAGTTGGGTACGTCGTGACTTGGGTACTACCTGTATTCCCAAAACGTATTGAGGTGAAATTGAAGGATGATTTCGAGAAAGAATCATAGCTTGAACACAAACATCATTTGACCTCAAACGTATGAATATTTTTTTTAAGCTTTCAGGGATCCCATGGGAGGGCAGCTTAGGGGGGGGGACATGTCTCGTGTAGGAGGGTGCACCCCTCACGTTTATCTGTAGCCTTCAGTTAGGGCAGGCCTCCCGCAGAGGCTTGCCTCCTACGTCACGTACTATTCACTTCTCACTATAAATTGTTGACACATTCGGGCACCCAAATTTTAGTTCAGTGTCTTTGGCATGATTAATATATCATACCTCCCACTGTGTGATGAGGGTTGGGTTCAGCGCGGGGGGCATAGTGAGGTGGCTGCCCATTGCTTGTTCTGCTTCACCCTCACCTCTCTTAATGCACCACTTCATCATACACTTTTGGAAAAGCTGCGGTAATCCAGGTAGAGGCCAGACGGCGGGAGCAGTTCCCCGTTGCTGTCCCACCATTACCTTGGCAGACTCTACGATTTTAACGCATACACTGCACTTTATCACGGTTCCATCACAGTGTTAGGTTAATGGCTGTCAGTCGGGAACCAAGCAACCACATAGAGTAGTGGGTGTGTACCACTTTTCTTTTGCCGTTGTCCTTGGGCTAGGCCTTCTCTTCATCTTGGCAGTGGCCTTGATAGTGGTGGCGGCTCCTCCCATTCTCTGGCCCCCATCTTTGTCTCATCCGTCCTGGCGTCCTGTTTGGGCCCCAGCGGTGGTTAGGTGGTTGTTGTTAGGGTGGCGGCGGGTTGTGTGGCCTGGCGGGTGGTGAAGAGTGTGAGTGTGCGTGGGTAGTTGTGCTCTCAGTCGTCCTAACGCTAAAGGCTGATTAGTGCTGACTCAGTTGGGCTGGGGGACCGCCCTGGATGGTGCTTTATCGGCTATGGCTGTGGTCAGGAAGGGAGCTTGCGAAGCTTGCTTCCACTTGGGATGGCAGGCCCGTGTCAGGCCTGTCCGACGGCTCCCGCACGGCAGTTTTGTTCTCTGCCTGACTAACACATGTTAGATCAGGTATACGCAATTCGTTCCAGGACCTTGTTTGTAAGTTGAAATGATCGTAGTTCGAGCCGGATTTTCACATAAGAATACATTATAATTCGATTAAGCCCGAAAACCTACACTAAATCCTTAAAAAATACTGCTAGTACTATTGCAAATAGCAATTACACAAGCAAAACAAATAAATTACGAATAAAAATCTGAATAAATAATATAATAATGATAATACCTATAATAACGTAACAAATCATTGTTCTAATGTGGTGGATGTGCTTTGCCTGGTGTACTTGAACGCACCGTGTGGCTGACATGACAGAGTGCGAGAGGACTTTTTACTTTCACTTTTCATGTTCAGCTGAGGCGGACAGTAGGCATGTTGTGTTGCACAAGTTGTGAAATAAATGATTAAAAACATGAAGAACTGACGATTTTTTTGGGCGATGTTACAATAATAACAATTGTCACCTGAGCTTATAAAGACTGGCGAACTGAGGTCGGAGTAGGACCGTCGAGAGCCAAGACATTCTTCGGCCATATTGTCAAGCCAGTTCAGGGACGCGCACAGCACGCTCATATTTTTCTAATATTTTCATCATCATTTCATTGGTAAGCCTCACCTTTTTCCTTTTTTCACCACCTACACTAACATTCTTGGAACCCATGTTGATTTCTCTCACAAGAACCGTGCGTCGGTCTTGCGGGAAAACAAAGAAACTGCGGTGCTGTCATAAATCGTCAGATTTCGAGCATGTCGTCGAATGTAGAAAGGAATGGGAAGTCAAATTTACGTCGGATGTCGAAAAGACAAAGACGTGTCGTAGCGACCGTATGTCAAGGTACCACTGTACAGGTATAAAAACCGTTGATGCCAGGACTAGTGATCACAGAGAAGAAACTAGGATGTCGCCTCATTAATACTCACGGGTGATTTGTCCTAATACAGTGGTAGCTCTACTTACGAAATTGATTGGTTCTGGAAGTAGTTTCGTGACCTGAAAATTCTGTAAGCAGAGACGCGCTTTCCATATAATCTGTTCCAAGACCCCCAAAATTCAGATATGAATCTTTTATAATGCATAGAAATACATCATAGAAATACATCAAAACATAACGTAACAAATAGGTAACAATTATATTATTGCACAATAAACATAAAATCAGAGCTGCATTATGTAAAAAAAATAAAATAAACAAGAATAAAGAATGAAAGAGGATGCTGGGCTACTACCATACACATAGTGTAGAGGTCCCTTTAAGCCAACTGGATGCCAGGAAGATGCTCGGCAATAGCCAATGGCAGAGTAGCTACAAGTATGTTACGTTCAGTAAACGCTGGGAGCTGCGCGTACCAGCCATACTGTATTGTCGCCTTTCTTATCCTGAAATTTCTTTCGTAACAGGAGGCAATAAAACTCAGATAGGGTTAAAATCAACACTTTTTTTGAGTTTATATAATCATCACGGATTCTGAGTTAAAGTTACACTTTGTAAAGTGTTAATATTTTAGCTCATTAATTGTGTTAAATATTTGACACTGTCAGTGTTGTTGAATAACACATTAATGTGTACTTTCAACACTAAATTGCGATACTCCTTTTTCACTCTGTGTGTTGTTTTTTTTCCATTCATGGTGTTTTTCTGACACATGAGAGTGCATTTTTAATACCAAATTTTGTTGTTTTCTTCCAATAGGAGTGTTACTTTTAAATATTCATTAGGATGTTGTTAATATTTTGGATGAGTGTGGGACCCAAGCTCAAAGAGTGGGCCAAGCTGGCAATTGTATCGTATTGTTGCACTCGTGAGAGGCATCAGAGATTTTGCATCCCTTAGGTAAGCATAGAAGTCAGGCTCACTTTCACTAGTTATTCATCCGAACACACCCCACCTATTTACAGACAGGAACTCACCTTCCCCGATCATACTCCTATTTGATCTACAGTACCTTCACTCTTCTAAATCTTCGGTCACTTGGTATGCCCTGCCCACACGGTGCCCCCTCGGTAAGAGTAGTCATACTGACGGACAATGCTACTTTTAACTTATATTAGGGATATTAAGGATTATTAAGGACTGTGTATACAGGGTGAAAAAAAAAAAAAACAGGCCCCAAATTTGGATAGGTGTCATGTCTGCAGCCAAACAGCTAAGTTTATTGTTAATATGATTTATGATGTTATATGAAAAAAATAATTACAGTAGTTATAGTGACAGTCCCTTTATTCTGAGAAAAAAAAAATCAAGAAATGACGCCTGTTTTTAATTCTGTATTTAAAGACATTTTTGAATACCCTATGTTCTTCTCCTCCTCCCTCATAAACCCTTTTCTGTCCAAATGCATTTTGTGAATAAACAACACCCCCCACAAAAAACAAACAGCCATGTGATGTATTAAAAATGTTTTCACCCCTCAAAGATACTCCATAGACTTCAAAATGTATTGACTGGACACTGGGCCGATTCATAAGGGGCCTATCTCCATCAAAGCTGACCGAGTAGAAACACAGACAAAGAGTATTTTCTGTTGAAAATTCTTGTGAATAAATGCTTAAATTCCTGAATTCTTTATAGATATGGACGTAAAACAGTCTCGATTCTTGGTTCAAAACAAAAAAATAAAAAAAAAACGTGCAGGTAGCATTTATTTTACATAAATATTGCTAACTATGAGGCTAGTCAGTAAGGAAATTAGTGGCCGCCATATGTAAACAAAGAGCTTTTTATGGTGAAAATTGTGAATTGTGAATAAATGCTTAAATCCTTGAATTCTTTATGGATATGGACGTAAAACAGTCTCGATTCTTGGTTAAAAGTAAAAAAAAAAAAAAAAAAAAAAAAAACCCTGCAGTTATTTTATGTAAATATTAGTATAGGTATAATGCCAACGCTGTAGCGGCTAACTTCTCCCATTGATTTTTTTCACAACGTTTCAAAATGCACGCATGGTATGTAAAATATATTAAGTACCTTGAATCCTCGAACAAATCACTCCTCAAACAATCCTTCCTGTTTGAATGCGGTACAGCTCTCGTACTTTTTCAACCTAAATATCAGATCCCTCTGCATGTGTTAACTAACGACCGCGCCTGACTGCGAATAACTGAAGCGGACTGTAGGACAACCCCTACTTGAAGGCGTTGCGTAGTGGCTGACGAATGTGACCTGTCAATACAATTATGAAGTCTATGGACACTCATGTTTAACATTGTCCGTATCCAAGCAACTAAACAGGACAGGCTAAAAAAAAAAAAAAAAAAACACAATAAACAGCTGAACAGCAAAACAAAAGGTATTTAAACCTTGAACATTTTCTGGAAATCCACTTCTATGCTTTTCTGTGGCTGTTCAAGTCTCTCTGCATTTCTGTTGCGATCTAATCATGCTAATCACTAACTGTTGCGAAATTTGTTGTTCAGCTCCATGATTGAGAACATCATGTTCTACACATCAAGTGTAAAGTGTTTTAAAACATTTCACAGTTGAATATGCGCATTCATTCCTGAAGAGGAGGTCCATGTTTTCATTTTGTTTATAAAGAATTTTTGAGTTCTCAAATGTAACCTGAAAAAATACAATCACTCTTTTTGAGTAGACCTAATGTACTGTATATTATGCATCCATACCATCTTAAAATAATTGCCAAAGTAATTATTTTCCAGGTTTGTCAGGAAAGAAAATATGAACCATTTGATGAATCCTTTGTATTTTTACAAACAAATTTGAAATAATAATAGTAAAAAGCCTAGACGTGGGGCTCGAAGGCAAGCGTCTGGTGGCCGGGCCTATATCGATGCAGCCCGTTCGGGCAGAGTCTGAAAAGGCAACGTGGGTCCCCCTTCCCATGGGCTCACCACCTGTGGGAGGTGCCAAGGGGGTCGGGTGCGTAGGGAGTTAGCGGGAGCCAAAGGCCTTGGTGGTCCAACCACCATGCTACAGAAGCTAACTTTTGGGACATGGAATGTGACCTCTCTGGCGGGGAACGAGCCCGAGCTGGAGCTTGAGGCAGAGAAGTTTGGGTTCTCATACCATTCCTCTCGAGAGGGGTTGGACTGTCTTCCACTCTGGAGTTGCCCACAGTGAGAGGCGCAGAGAAGGTGTGGGCATACTTATTGCCCCTCGGCTTGGCATGTGGAAGTTGGTGTTTACCCCTGTAGACAAAAGGGAAGCCTCCCTCTGCCTTAGGGTTGGGGGACGGGTCCTGAGTGTTGTTTGTGATTAAGCACCAAATAGCAGCTCAGAGTATCCACCCTTTTTGGAGTCCATGGAGGGTGTGCTGGAGAGTGCTACCGCTGGCGACTCCCTCATTCTGCTGGGGGACTTCTGCATATGAGGCGCTGAGCAACGCTTACGTGGGCAATTACAGTGAAACCCAGAGAGGCGTGATTTGGAGGAACACCCTCCCCAATCAGAACCCGAGCGGTGTTCTGTTAATGGACTTGTGGTCATAACGGATTGTCCATCACGAACACCATGTTCAAACATAGGAGTGTCCATATGTGCACTTAGCACCAGGACACCCTCAGTTGCCGTTCGTTGATCGACTCTGCAGTTTTGTCATCGGATTAGCGGCCCCATGTTTTGGACACTCAGGTGAAGAGAGGGGCGGAGCTGTCAACTGATCACAACCTGGTAGTGTGTTTGCTTCGAGGTTGGGGAAGATGCTGACCAGACCTGGCAGTTACAAATGTATTGTTAAGGTCTGCTGGGAACGATGGCAGAATCGCCTGTCATGAAGAGCTTCAACACCCACCTCTGGCAGAACATCTCCACTGTCCCCGGGGAGGTGGGGGACAGCAACTGAGTGTGAAGTGTTTGGGATGAAGATCAGCACCTGCAAATCCGAGACCATGGTCCTCAGTCGGAAAAGGGTGCCGTGCGCTCTTCGGGTGAGGGATGAGATCCTGCCCCGAGTGGAGGAGTTCAAGTATCTTGGGGTCTTGTTCATGAGTGAGCGAGATATCGACAGGCGGATTGGTGTAGCGTCTGCAGTGATGTGGACTCTGCACCGGTCCGTAGTGGGGAAGGAGCTGAGCCAAAGGGTGACGCTCTCGATTTACCGGTAAATCTACATTCCTACCCTCACCTATGGTCACGAGCTGTGGGTCCTGACCGAACGAATAAGATCCTGGATACAAGCGGGCAAAGTCAGTTTCCTCCGCAGGGTGTCCGGGCTCTCCCTTAGAGATAGGGTAAGAAGCTTGGTCATCCAAGAGGTACTCAGGGTCAAGCCGCTACTTCTCCTTGTTGAAAGGAGCCAGGTGAGGTTGCTCGGGCATCTGGTTCGGATGCCTCCTGGACAGGTCCCTGCAGAGGTGTTCTGGGCATGTCCCACCGTCGGGAGGCTCCGTGGACGATCCAGGATACGCTGGAGAGACTGTATCTCTCGGCTGGCCTGGGAACGCCTTGGGATCCCGCTGGAGGACCTATTTGAAGTAGCTGGGGAGAGGGAAGGCTTCCCTCCTAATGCTGCTGCCCCAGAGACCCCGACCATAATGGATGGATGAATGGATGAAAGAAAAAAAAGTTTTAAAGTATTTTCAAGTCATTAAAAAGATAATTATTTAACTGAACTGGACCTGATGGGTGCCAAGTAGAAAAAAGCATGGTGATCTACAACCGCACAGTTCTACACTTAGGTAAGAAATTACTACTAAATGAGTTACTGTTCTTGTGCATATTATATTTACAACTTTCCATGATGATCTTTGCTGAGATAGTAAACAACAAATTGTGTGCAAGTGGATATACATACAGTATGTGTGTGCATGCATTCTTGTGTGTGCACATGTTGGAGTATTGCTGGCATCCGGTGAAGGTCAGGGGAAGTATCAGTGACAGGAAGTCAGCAGCTGCCAAGTCCATGCCAGGTTATTCATAATGGACGGTAATGAATAACCATGCTGAGAGACACCTGCCGACTCTTCAAGACCTGAGGAATCCTGCTCAAGAGCACTAAGGTTACATGTCTACACATTTTAGTTCAAACTACTTTAAATCTTGTTGTTGTTGTTGTTTTTTTTTTCATTAAAAGGCTGTCATTGGAATACCAAAACAAGAGGTATCACTGACTGTGTTTATTTTCAGCAGACGGAAGCATGAAGAATGCTATTTTCAAAAAAACACATCAATAAGAGGGATTTGAAGAGTTGTGTACAGTAACATTGTTGCATATATTAATTGGGGCAATTCACAACAATTAAATTTAATAAAGGACTGTGCTCACCCCCCCACCCCTCCTTTCTCCTCAGATCTGGTCTATATGTTTTTGGCTCTAAAATAATGTTATATTATATTTCAACATATTAACACTTTATTCATTTAGCTGCTATTTATGTTTGCTTGATGCTAGACAAGCTAGACTTATTTAGCTACATAAATTACCAGTTTTACTCAACTTAGGTCGCTGCTATTAAAATGTTGTCGTTCAATTAGATAAATTACCTGCTATGTAGAGAATTAATTTTTTAACTAGATAGTCTACATATTTACTATTATTCACACAAGCATATACTGTATTTGTCAATTTCACATTGTCTCAAATAATTATTTGTTGTCCCCATAGCAATATGTTGTGTCTTCTTTGTGGACACAGGGGACAAGAACTGTTTTCCTTACAAGGAGTATCTTTTGTTCAAGGTTATTGATAGAGATGGGCAGTGAGTTTCTGTTCTCTTTCCCTTTCCTGATGTGTTTCTCGTTTTTTCCCTCTATTTTTATAACAACAAATATAAACTGAATGATCTCGAAGGTCGGGGCAAATCTACTTGGGGGCACCTGCATGAGGCTCTCAGGGCCGTTTGTCCCAGTTTTTAATTGTCATTTCCTTAACAAATGCATTTATTAGGGATGTACCGAAAGCAAAATTCTTGGCTTTAACTGAAAACAGAATATATTGGAAACACGGGGCGGAAAAAAACAAAAAACTAAAAGGATGCAAAATACACATGTATATCCCTCGTATTGTGTTGAGGTGAGAATTGACCTATTTTCAAATTTTCGTATGCAAAACTCAATGGTACGTTTGACAGACCCAACCTTGAAAATGGGTCTATCTTGACCCGAAAACCATATACCGAATTTTTCGGACAATAAGTCACAGTTATTTTCATGGTTTGGCAGAGGGTGCGTCTTATACTCTGGAGCGACTTATGTGTGAAATTATTAACACATTATTATATCATTGTTGCTTGTTAGCATGTTCTGTATGCTATAGTTATCTCATTAACTCTATGTTCCATTAACATACCAGGCAGGTTCTCAGTTCTTTGTTTGTGCGTCATGTAATGTTAGGATACCGTACACTTATTCACCCTGTTGTGCTCTATTGTATTTTTATCTTAAATTGCCTTTCAAAATGACGTCTGTTCTTGGTGCTGGATTCTATCACATAAATTTCCCCCAAAAATGTGACTTATACTCCGGTGCGACTTATATATGCTTTTTTCCTCTTCATTGCACATTTTTTGGCTGGTGCGACTTATACTCAAGTGTGACTTATAGTCCAATAATAGGGTATTGCAAAGGTTTAGTATTTTCAGCCCAAGTTAATTTAAAGATCAAATTTAATTCACTAGCAAAATATGGGCTGATTACTAACACAAGACAAATGTTATATTTTTTATTTACTTTAAAAAAAAATATATATATATTTTATTATTTCCCCATTAATGCCCTTTGCCTTGGCATTGGTTCTTCAACGTCGGAGGCTCGAAAAATTTAGTTTGAAAGCTGAATTCTGAAACCCCATGAGACGGTGTGTTCATGGAGTTCTGCCAGATTTTTTACCCCATCAGAAACTGCAACTCACGGCAAATTTGGGGCACTCGAAAAATGGGTCTTACTCCTCCAGTTGCTAAGCTAAATGAGATCTTGATATACGTTCGTCTGGAACTGTAGTTCACGACAACAAAGAAAAGCTATTCCGTTTTCGCCGAAACCAGTAAGCTCTTTTATTCAACGTGACACGGGACATCGATGGAAAGCAACGATGAAGCAAATTTATTTTATTTTCCTTCATTAAATAATATATTATGTCTTTGATACCTTAAAATACTTCCACCGCAGACATGTTGGCTGTTAGCAAGTAATGTTAGCTCGCTATGCTTTGATTACATCATCACAAGAGGACCAAGGTTCTTCACACTTTTTTGGTGGTCAACTTTTGGCCTTTTAACCGAAAACCGAAAATGCAATTTTAGCTATTTTCGGCTGAAAGTTTTCAGTGCTGAATTTTCAGTCACATCGTTAGTATTTATCCAGTGACTCCATAACTGTATTGACGGGTCACATCCGTCACTGCGCAACGCTTTCAAGTAGGAGGCCATCCCACAGTTAGCTTCAGTTGAGCGGCCATATTGTCCGTCAGCTCATCGTGTTTACATATTACCGCTGCGTACATTCCTCCTATTACTGCGTGTTTTTCTGCTTGTCTAAGGAATCACCGCCCAGTTAATGAACCCAAAAACCTTCCTGACAATCGTTAACATTGATTAATCAAAATGGTGAAGGCATGTGAGGCGGTTGGTTTTAGTCGTGATGCCAACACGATCGCAGACATCATCAGACGGAGACTATGAAGCTCGTCGCCACGGTCGCGCAGCAAGAAGGTGAACGCTACAACAGGTGTTGTGCCGAAAAATAGCAGCCCCGCGTGAAATGTCCCCCCTGACGGGAGCGCCCACACGGAAACAACTTTCTTGTATCGTGAATATGTATTATTTTACTCTGCTTGAACTAATCAATCTTGTACTGTGAATATGTATTATTTTACTCTGCTTGAACTAATAAATATCATACCTGTGTGATTGTTGTTGGGATATGGTCGTGAAAACCTGTAGACTAATACATTTCTGTTCAAAGATAGTTTTGTTGCCCAGTCCACGACCACGATTTGTTACTAAAATACAGTACTAATATTTTGTGTAATTTAATTATTTATTTAAAACTGATTTTACAGTCGTAAATCCAAAACTGTAATGCGTTCAGGAAAACATTTTATGTTTTCACTTCAATAAAGCGTTATAAATAAGTGCGCCCGTTGTCGAACCACGGATCAAGTTTCATTTTACAATCTTGACAATGGTGACGCTCAGCTGCCCAAATGTCGGTTTATATTCAGGCCGGTGCCGATTTTGGGTACCCAACGCCTCATCGTAACATCAACTGGAGTATGACTGGAGGTTTTTGCACGGGACGGGACCGGACGGGAGGAAACATCGATTTGGGCATCAAATATGGATCTGGCCTCTGGATCAACCAAAGCTTTTGCAAATGACGGCTTTTATGCAACTAATCCAATGAGTTTACGGCGTCTGAAAGCACCGGGGCTTTCATAATTTGCAAGTGAATCCACCTTTAGAAACTACGATCATTGAAAATACGGACAAACAATGACTGACAATATGGCGGCACAATACAGCGATCACGTGATTGTGTGACGTTGGTGATTGGGGTCTATAAAGAATTCCGGGATTGAAGCATTTATTCACATGAATTTTCAATATAAAAAGCTCTGTGGTGATAAGGCGGCGCCACAGTGGCTTAAAGACTAGCAGCACATTCGATATATTTACGTAAAATAAATGCTAACTGCCCGTTTTTTTTTTTTTTTGCTTCCAACCAAGAATCGAGACTGTTTTGCGTCCATATCTGTAAAGAATTCAGGGATTTAAGCAATTATTCACAAGAATTTTCAACGATAAAAACTCTTAGTCTGTGTTTCCACTCGGTCAGCTTTGATGGAGATAGGCCCCCTATTAATCGGCCCCGCATCCCGTGTCCCGTCATTATCATTATGAAGTCTATGATTCATCATAGGCAATCATTGCCATCTTTTTGTTCCTGAATTATGTGTCAACTCAAGACAATAAAAGAACCCTAACCTTAAATGCTAAAGAGAAAATCGATTTTTTTTCTTCTTCATTATCTAGGTAGTTAGCCAGCTACAAAGCTAAGTGATATCAAAATCGGAAGTGGATTACTGATTTAGCTCTATATTAACTCCAGAAAGTGAATTCACTCACAAGTGCCGGCAAGTCATCCGCCGTCATTGAAATCTCCGGATGTTTTGACAGCACTTAAGTTTCATGGTTAGACTATACATATCACAGGAGGTGCAGTACAGTCGACACCATCTTGGCAAGCGATCAATCAAAGTGTTGTGGTAAACATCCGGAAAAGGCTAGGAGTCACCTGCCAAAGTGCCCAACATGATCAGCTTGCAGCAAATGCTTTTGCACCCTTGAATGCACACGCACACAGGCGTGCAATTCACCATTAAAGTGAAGTATTAACTTGAAGCACTCTCCACGATGGCTTCTGACACAGAATGGACTCTGTGCACAGCAATGACATTAGGCATTTCCAAAGGAAAGGTTGGGTTGCATATGAGTTTCCATTGTTGAATGACATGATTTTTTTTTTTAATGTGTGACCATGTGGGGTTGTGTAATAGGTAGGCCTTTATTCTATTCTGGCATGCCAGATTGATTGTTCCACGTATCCGCTACAAATAGATTAAACATATCAATCTGAAAAAGATCAAATTCAGATCTTTTTCATAGGAGGAACCTTCAAAAAATATGAGGCTGCTGATTTGACGAAGGCTCTTCTCGTCTCACTCATCACCGACCAACCCACATTAAGCCACGGTATTAGTCAAGAGGAAGTGCTGAAACACTTGCCACGTTTACATGGAGCCAAATATTCCAATTACAATCGGAATATTTGTTCAAACCGAATAAATGTGTTCCATATAAACATCTCATTCGGAATGAACAGGCCCAAACCGAATGGAATTTCATTCCGATTCACAGGGGTGGAATATTCCTTTTCCCAAACCGATTAGAAGTAAAATTATATCATGTAAACAGGGAAGCGGAATGGTGGCTGGTTGCGTTCTTTCTGCACATGCTCCGTACTGACGTGGTGACGTCACTTGGTGACGTAAGTAACGTCACTTGCAACATGGCTTCCAAGCACAGCGCACCTAATTGGAGTCCGGCGGAAAGATTGTATTTAATTCAAACTTTAAAAGAATTGAATATAATTGCTCGCTTAGACTGGCGTAAAACGAGGAACAGTGAACTATTTAAAAAAGTTCACGAGAGGTTACACGAAGCCGGAATAGACCGGAGCGTTGACCAGATTAGAAACCGGTGGAAAACCGGCTACTACAAGGCAAAAGAGCAAAACAGCAGAAGCGGATACGACCCCACAAACACAACAAGTGGGTTAAAGTTAAAACAGCAGCACTCTGATGATCGATATCCATGTTTTGCAACGTGACGCTTTGTTTTGATTAATCTGCGCATGTCAGACGGCAGTTGTCAAACGTCCTTTCGGAATAAAGGCAGACACATGTAAACGCTGGATCGGAATAGATGAAGTGACATGTAAACAGCTGATCTGAAATTTCCATACGGAATGATTTGAATCGGTATGAATAAAAGTCAGCATGTAAACGTGGCTATTGTTTCCTGTCAAAAAAGCTTTTGATTGCTCCTCTTTTAATGAGGAAATGAAGTGCATTTCCGAATAAAATTGGGAAATTGACCTATATACAAGAACCGCTTAGCATTTTGCCATAGTATTCAAGCAGATACAGAGTCCCTGCAGCGTTCAACAATATGAATTCAAGACTTTTAAAGACTTTTTTAAGACCACAATGAATAAAATTTAAGACCCATTTCACATCGATACAGGCAAAAAACGTACAAGATTTGATGGAAAATTGGAAGCCCAAATTTACTTGCTAAGTATATGAATTTATTCGCAGCTCTGTCACACTGTGATACAAATGAGCACGAAGGACTTCTATTGTTGGAGTAGTAGTAGTAGTAGTAGTAGTAGTAGTAGTAGTCCAGTACCGTATTTTCCGCACTATAAGGTTCATCGGAGTATAAGGCCACCTTCAACGAATGGCCTATTTTAAAACTGTTTTCATATATGGGGCGCACCGGTGCATTAGTCGTAGTTGTTGGGCCATTATGCATCCACTAGATCAGGGGGCTTTAGCGCAGCCCTAGTGGCTGCTTGGATCTTTTTCAAAAATGTTCGAAAATGGAAAAAGATGGGGGAGGGAAATATATTTTTTGTTTTAATTAAAATGGTTTTGTAGGACAAACATGACACAAACATTCTTATAATTCATTAATATTGTAATAAAGGTAAAATTGAGGTGGCATCGTGCAACAGAAAAGTCACGTTGTGTGTCATTCTCTATAGCAGGGGTAGCCAACGTCGGTCCTCAAGGGCAACTATCCAGCTTGTTTTCCATGTCTCCCTCCTCCAACACACCTGACTCAAATAAACAGGATCATTATCAGGCTCCTGCAGAGCTTACTGATGAGCTCATCATTTGATTCAGGTGTTTTAAAGAAGGGAGACATGGAAAAAAAGCTGGATAGGGGCCCTCAAGGACCGGAGTTGGCTACCCCTGCTATACAGGATGCACTGCAGGTAAAATAAACTTTCAATGATGAAGGCTCATTATGTATTTGTAGCCAGCTTAGTGATTTTGATAGTAGGCTAATATAGCTAATCGAAATACATACAGCATGTGTTGCCTTTGTTATAAGGCTTATATAAGGCTTTTAATTTTTTGCAGCTCCAGACATAGTTGGTTTTTTGGTTGTTGTTTTTTTTGTCCAATATGGCTCTTTCAACATTTTGGGTTGGCGACCCCTGCACTGGATGAAGCTGCGCTAAAGGGAATGTCATGCCATGATTAACCAATACTGATCCATATATAAGGCGAATCGGATTATAAGGAGCACTATCGGCTTTTGAGAAAATTGAAGGCTTTTAGGTGTGCCTTATAGTGCAGAAAATACAGTAATAAAGTTACGTCGATTGATTTTTAAGACCGTTGAAAATTGTATTTAAGACATTTGATGAGATTTAAGGACAATATTGGACATTTTAAGGCCTTAAATTCATAGTATTGGATTGAAGATATTTTAAGCCCCGCTGATACCCTGAGATAGTTGCTTCCTGGTAACGTCCTGCCTCTTTCTTGTGATTGGCTCACCATCAAAAGCCACCCAACCCATATTAAGCCACAGTATGACCTATTGGTCGGGTAAAGCGCCTACCACGTATGGTTTTGGGATGTGGGAGGAAACCAGATTCCCTGAAGAAAACTGACGCAGGCATGGGGAGAACATGCAAACTCCACACAGGAAGGCCGGAGCCCAGGATTGAACCCTTGATTTCAGAACTGTGAAGCAAATGTGCTGTTACCTCCCTCGCGTGACTCGTGAGGTGACAGGTGGAAAAAGAGGATGGCTGCTCTTGATTTCTTTATAATGGGTGGCGTTTATTGCTGCGCACACACATAACGTCCGACTGCCTCAACGTAGCTAGACTCTCTCGCCTTCCGGCGCGCGCTCTCTTTTCCCCGCGCGCGCATGCGCATACACCCGCCTGACGTCTCCCAGGCAACCCGTGCAACACTACCCCCACTCTGGATGGCAATTGAAAAATAACATTCCAGCAGACTAACAATTATAAAACAATATTAACATGAACAAACAAACCTGCGAGGCAGCCGGAACAACATTAACAACAAAGGCACAAAAGAACAGTGCAACTTTACGTGACCCAGTCACCATAACGGTCCGGTGCTCTGGTCCGACGTCCAGGTCGTTGAATTCGTCCTACCAGCTGGAGAGACTCGTCCGCCACACCCCCACCTGCTTGATTAACAACGTGGGAAGAGGAGGACGGGCCGAGCCCTACCAGAGAGGAGTCGGTGAAAGTGGAGACAGACGAGGGCACAGGATCAAGGCTGGGCACCATCGAAAAGGTTCTGCAAATCCAGTGCTGAGTCATCTTGATCCTCCACAAGAACAGGCGGTGCCACTTCGGTGGGCGTCCATTTTCGTGACTGGTCCAGGGCCCAGGCGTTGTCCAACGGCTCCCGACTGCGGTAGTGCTTCAGCTGATCATGGTGCACCACCTTCGGCTTAGACCTTGGGTTCTTCTGGATTCGATAAACCAAATCATCCAACTGACCAAGGACGAAGAACGGTCCGTCATACGATGGGAGGTACCACACGGGATCGCCAACCTTGTACTGCGTCTGGAAACAGTTTTTGTCATATTGCCGTTTTGCACGTGCAACTGACTCACCCAAGACATCGCGGGTAATTCTGTGGGCCAGCTCCAGCCGATCCCGCATCTGCTGCACATACTCCGGCTGAGAGGGTTGATCGTCCATGTCGGAGGGCAAACCTGCCACGGGGTCACCGGTTCACTCACTTCTCTACCAAACATCAAGAAGTTTGGAGTGAACCCGGTGGCACTATGTTTGGTCGCTCTGTAGGCCATCACTGCATACGGAATCATAAGGTCCCAGTCCCAATGGCAACGATCTGCGGTGGTGGCAAGGATCTTTTGTAGAGTGGCATTGAACCGTTCAACTTGACCATCCGACTGCGGTCGGAACGGTGCCGTATGTGTCTTCTCGATGCCAAACAAGTTGCACATCCCTTGGAACACCTCGGACTCAAAGTTGCGCCCCTGATCGCTGTGCAACGCTTGAGGGATCCCGTAGCGACAGACCCATTCGGACGCCACAACTTCTGCGACAGTCCCAGCTCGCTCGTCAGGAAGGGGAAACGCTTCAGTCCATTTGGTAAAGTAATCCTGAATTACTAACACATACCGGTTCCGGCGTTCGGTCTCGTTCAGCGGCCCCATAATGTCCAAAGCGATGCGTTCCATGGGAGCCCCCACTCTGACGGTCCCCATTGGAGCTTGCGGTCGTTTCAGTGGACGAGCTCTGGACGCACAACTGGTACAGGTCCGGCACCAAAGGGAGACGTCTTCCCTCATGTGGTACCAGTAGTAACGGGTCCGCAATCTGGCCATGGTCCGCTCGACTCCAAAGTGTCCGCCTACCGTGCCTCCATGCATTTGGTCCAATACATCCGCTCGCAGGTCACGTGGCAACACAATTTGGGGGTAGAACTGGACATCATCGAGGAAGAAGAAACGGCAAACCAGGATGCCCTCTCGCAGATAGAGTCGGTTCCACTGGGACCAGTACGTTTTAATTGCTGGGCTGTACGGCGCGACCGTGGTCCATGGAGGACGCTCGCTGCTGGCCAGCATCCAGGTGCGTATGGGTGCAATGTCAGAGTCCGCATCCTGGGCTTGGCTCAGCTCATCAACAGTCCAGCCATGAAATAAGGAAGACAGCAAAGACGCGGTATCAGGTGTTTTCGTCACAAAAATAGTCTCATGCAATTTCAAATTAGGCGTACTAGCCACTGTATCACATGTGAGGGTATTATTACTTACCCCCACTGGACACAGGGCCAGGGTCGATGGTTGCCCCTCCACGCCGTCTGGACTCAGAGTGGGAACAGCCGCTCGTCCCGCTACCCCCACTGGGCTCAGTGGTAAGTAGCTGGCACCAAGGTCGAGACTGCATTGGGTCGCCTGATGTGTGACACTGGTGGACGGCGCTGAGTGGACCTGCACCTTGCATGGACAGGACTGGCGGCAGGGCCTTCTGGAGAGTCCATCAGCATTGGTGTGCATTCGACCAGGGCGGTGGACAACCTCGAAGTCATACTCTGCCAACTTCTCGAGCCAACGGGCTAACTGACCTTCAGGCTCTTTCATAGACAGTAGCCAGCGCAGGCTACTGTGGTCGGTGCGTACCTTGAAGTGGCGGCCCAGGAGATATTGGCGGAAATGAGCTGCGAATTCCACGATGGCCAGTAGCTTGCGTCTCGTGGTGCAGTAGTTCTGCTCAGCCCTGGTCAACTTGCGGCTGCCATATGCCAACACCCGTTCCACACCCTGCTGCATTTGGGACAGGACAGCACCGATACCTGAGTCGCTGGCGTCCGTGTCCAGCGTCATCTCGCCCTGGTCGAGGGGATATCCCAGGACAGGAGCGGAGGTGAGTCGGTACTTTAATTCATCAAATGCAGTCTGGTGTTCTTCGTGCCATTGGAAGTGGGCATTCTTTCGGGTCAGACTGTGAAGCGGCTCTGCTACTGCGGCAAAATCTTTCACGAACCGGCGGTAGTACGAAGCCAACCCTATGAAACGTCTAACCTCGTGGATTGAAGTCGGCGTGGGCCACATCTGGACTTGCTGAACTCTGCTGGGGTCGGTGGCCACTCCTTTTTCGGACACCACGTGGCCGAGATAAGCAACTTGCTGACGAAAAAAGGCAACACTTACTCAGTTTCAGCTTCAAATTAGCTTGTTGGAGTCGGTCAAACACTTGGCCCAAACGCTGCAACATCTCCGGCACGTCCTTGGCAAGCACTATGATGTCGTCCAGATAGACCAGACAGGTCTCCCACTGCATGCCAGCCAAGACACGGTCCATCAGGCGCTGGAAGGTCGCCGGGGCGTTGCAAAGGCCGAACGGCATGACGTTCCACTCGAAGAGGCCCGACCTGGTGCAAAAGGCGGCGGCTCGGCGTGCCCGCGGGGTCAGCTCCACTTGCCAGTAGCCCGAAGCAAGGTCCAAAGTGCTGAACCACTTAGCTGTTGAAAGGGTGTCCAGCGTGTCCTGTATACGAGGTAACGGATATGCGTCGGTTATGGTACGCTCGTTAAGGGCTCTATAGTCAATGCAGAGGCGGTATGACCCATCTTTCTTGCGTACCATAACTATTGGCGAGGCCCAACTGCTGTGGCTGCGCTGGGCAACGCCACTCTCCAAGCCGTCGCGAATTTGCTGGTCAGCGTGCTGTTGTTTCTCGCTTGCCATTCTCCGCGGCGGCTGTTTGACTGGGGCACCTGGAAGGGTTACAATGTCATGCTGGACAAGGCTGGTTCGGCCAAGGTCAGTCGGCCCGGTAGAAAATACGTGTCCATAGGCGCAGAGCAAGTGTTTGAGCTGGAGCTGCTCTTCCCTCCCGAGACCAACCGAGCTCTGCGTATAAAGTTCTTGCAGGTGGAGAGGGACCACCGGAGTCGAAGTCACAATTTCGCTGGTACGAAGCATACCGGCCGGCTGAATGGCCACCACCGGCTGGAGGATACCAGCGATGGACCCTTCTTTGATGGTCACAGCACTACTACCTGGGTTAAAGAGGCGTAGCGGAACAGCGTTAGATGGTCGGGTAGCAGTCAGCACCCTAGCGAGGAGCACTTTGTGCTTTTCGATGAACCCCTTGGTGGGACAAAGCATCATGTCACTCTGGCCTTCCGCACCGGGTTCTACTTCACCTCTAACAATGTATTCCCACCCCGGTTGAATGATGACAGTTCTTGCTACTCTCACAGCTTGTGACTTAGAACTGGCTTCAGGCTAGTAGTAGGGCACCTCTTCGCCAAACAAGATAATACGGTGACGGCCGAAATCAAGGCGGGCTTCTGCTTGGGCAAGAAAGGGATGACCTAAAAGGACCTCGTGGCCGGTGATGTCCGCCACCACGAAATAAATGTCCACTTCCCGGTTATTGATGTTTACAGTTAGCTGGACCTCACCCAAAACAGGAACATTTTCGGGTCCCACACCCATCAATGTATCGACGGTGGACGGTCGCAATGGGGGCCGCACGTCGGGCTGAATGGCATCGTAATAGTGCAATGGCAGTACACTTCTCCGAGCACCACTGTCCAGCACGGCGCACACCCTTGAGTTGTAAAAGTGTACAGCGACGCACATTTCTCTGTTCTGTGCCTGGAGATGAAGGACAGTGGTTTGGCGACCCCCACCAGGTGCACCATCAGAGGCCGAAGCTTTGGCAGACTTTAAAGGGGAAGAACAATGCCTCTGAACGTGGCCCCAACCTTGACAATTCCGGCAGCGAACTCCCCCACTTTTATTGTCATCCCGTTGGTTGGGTGCTAAAGGGGCGCTTAGTGCCGGTGAACGGGTGGAATGTCTGGTTGAGCAAAAATCTTCAGCCGCCGGGTCGTTGTCCTTCTCTCGTACGACAGCAGAGCGGGGCCGAAACCCAGGAGCGCCACGGGTGACTGACTGCATGGTGCTGGTAACATAAGACGCAGCCCTTTTTGTGATCTCATGTCGACGGGCTAGGTCATATGCTATGGCCAACGTGGGTGGGCGCTTCTCCAACAACTTTTGAACAAGGTCTGCATCCCCCAAACGGTTGGTGAAAACTTCAACAGCGATGGAATCTTGTTCAGTCTCTGTCTTGTCACCATAAGCGACCGCCACTCGCCCATAAATGTCATCACGGAAGACGTGCAGGGCTTCTCCCGGTCTACGCACCCGCTGCCGGAGCTCCAGAGCGACGGCAGCAGCATGATCAGATGAAGGGCCATATGCAGATTCCAGTTCGTCCACTAGGCGGCGGTAATTCCATTGATATGAGCGAGGATTACGGTGAATGATGGCCCCCGCCGCCCCAACGAGACAGAATTTTAACTGCGTAGTCATTGTCCTTTCTGACCAATAATTTGCCTCCGTGCAGCCCTCAAAACGATGCAGGAATTCTTTCCATGGTGTTGTGCCATCGTACTGGCCAGGACGTAGAGTAGGAATCCGCTCTCTTGCTTCGCTGTCCTCCTCGCTATCAGAGGAGAGCCGCCGGGGCACGCACCCAGTCTTTCCCTTTGACGTGTGCTGTTGATAACATGCAGTGGTCTGCTGGAAGTCCATTGCCTCATCTTGCTTGCACACGTTAATAGGTATTGGTGTACTGTGCACAAAATGCCCCACATTGGCAGATGAAAAGGGATTCGAATCTTTAAGTCCTTTGGGCACATTAGTGGGCGAGTGATAGGCCATGCTGTGCCATTGAGCCTGATATACATCATCAGCAAATGGATTAGTTGGGGAAAATTGCGGCCGGGTAAACAGTTCCTCCCCATTAGCATGTGTGCTAGCGCAACTCGCTACGCACGCCAATGGGTTTATATGTTTGCATTTGGCCGCAGTCTTACTTTGAATAATGCTCTCAATCCATTCAGCAGCATTGGGGGCAGTTGGACAATGCGTGTAGCGATCGGAGCATTTGCATCCTTGCCCACAAGCTTCGCATCGCGCGCGAACGGCCGCCATGATAAGTTAGCTTCGCAGCGGCTAATGAATATGGCTTCGTATCGTGTCGATTGCGGTGTCTACCAGCTATTATTCACAGCGTGAGGCGGTCCCTTCGTGGTCGCCAGTGTTACCTCCCTCGCGTGACTCGTGAGGTGACAGGTGGAAAAAAGAGGATGGCTGCTCTTGATTTCTTTATAACGGGTGGCGTTTATTGCTGCGCACACACATAACGTCCGACTGCCTCAACGTAGCTAGACTCTCTCGCCTTCCGGCGCGGGCTCTCTTTTCCCCGCGCGCGCATGCGCATACACCCTCCTGACGTCTCCCACGCAACCCGTGCAACAGTGTTAATCACTCAGCCACTAAAGTCAAAGTTACATTAGCTAAAATTAATGATAATATCCAGAGAGATAATCCAACAAATGCAACAAGCACTGAGCATTTTTTTTTTTTCTCCATTTGGTTGGGTGCAATGGGAGATAGGACTTAAGTAGAATTGTGTATAATTACTTTATTAATTTACCAAATAATATTTGTGAATGTCATTAATTGAAGTATTAATTTCTCAGTTCAGTTGAGCTCAGACGCAACTGTGTGCCATAGGGAGAGCATTTAATTGAAATTCAATCGAGATTTCGATTTTTGGCTTCTCAAAGTCATAATAATAACATTATCATCTAATGAATATGTCTTATAACAGTTTGTATGCAAGTAACAATATTGTGGCCTAAATTCACTTATATTACTGACAGATAGCAAATAGCAGTTCCAAAAGAGAGGAGGTTTCCTCAGTTTAGGTTGGCTATTAACTCTCCAGTTAAAGTTTACTGTAAAGCGAAACGCACACATTGGCGCCCAGACATAGGAACGCATTGGCATACAATCCTTTCCACATCCGACGTAAAATTTGACCTGTCATTTGTCTCGACATATGACAATATGCAATTTCATTATTTTCTCGCAAGACGGCAGCATGGTGGATTTTCTTCTGAGCAGTGTTGTTTTCGTCAACAATGACAATAAGATACTTCATCCACAAACATTTTTTTCATGACGATGACAAGCTAAAAACGTGGTTTGGGTGACTAGAGCATAACAAGAAGAATGCCAGCTTTTGTCTGAGGAGACGAAAAAGCGACAGTTTCTGTCATATGTTCAGAATGCGCAACATTTTCATATTGTACGTGGAGTACGTCAACTTGCATCGTAGCAGGGTTTTGGGCATGTCACTCATATGAGATGTGCTGCGTCGCTCCCTCACTCTCCTCACTGGAGTTTAGGATGTATCTCAAGCTAGGCTATGCTCCATCTTGCTTGTTTGGAAACATGGTAAGATTTCTTTTCTTAGCTTAGCGAGAGGGAATATGCAATGCTGCTATAGCCTTTAAAGGTCTGTGCTGAGTCATAGACTCCATAATTGTATTGACGGGTCAAACCCGTCAGCCACTGCGCAATGCCTTCAAGTAGGGGGTGGCCCTACAGTCCGCTTCAGTTATTTGCAGTCGGTCGCAGTGCGTCAACACATGCAGGGATCCAACACCGGATTTAGGTAGAAAAAGTTCAAAAGCTGTAACGCATACAAACAGGAAGGATTGTCTCAGGAATGATTTATTCGAGAATTCAAGGAAATTATTATATTGTTCGTACCATTCATGCATTTTGAAACGTTGAGAAAAAAAATCAATGTGAGAAAATAGCCGCTAGAGGGCATTATACTTCACAATATATATGTAAAATAACTGCTAACTACACGTTTTACGTCCATATCTATACAGAATTCAGGGATTTAAGCATTCATCAACAAGAATTTTCACCGTAAAAAGCTCTTTGTTTACATATGGCGGCCGCGAATTTTCTACTGACTAGCCTCATATTTTGCAATATTTACGTAAAATAACTGCTAACTGCATGTTTTTTTGCTTTTAACCAAGAATCGATACTGTTTTACGTCCATATCTAAAGAATTCCAGAATTTAAGCATTTATTCACAAGTATTTTCAATGGAATAAGCTCTTTGTTTACATATGGCTGCCGCGAATTTCCTTTCTGACTAGCCTCATATTTTGCAATATTTACGTAAAATAACTGTTAACTGTTTTTTTTGTTTGTTGCTTTTAACCAAGAATCGAAATTGTTTTATATTCATATCTATAAAAAACTCAGGGATTTCAGCAATTATTCATAAAAACTTTCAAAGGAAAAAGCTCTTTATCTGTGTTTCCACTCGGTCAGCTTTTATGGACATAGGCCCCCTATGAATGGGCCCAGCGCCCTGTGTCCTGTCAATACATTATGAAGTCTATGGCTGAGTGATCATCAGACGCCAAATGTAACTTATCGTGTTAGCATGCCATTCACTTTTGCATTGGCCTCAGAATGGCGAGTGTCCTCTTCCAGTCTAAAGCACACCCACTTGGCATTGCTTGTCAGTATTTGGTATTTATTAGACGCTCGTCGCCTATAGAAGGTTAATTGTAGGCAGCAGACTGGTCACCTTGGAAAGTATTTGCCAAATGGCTCTGCCTTGACTCTCAGCATAGCCCAAAACACACCAGACTTCCCAGTGTTAAACACTCGGACAGCATTTATTTATTTATTTATTTATTTATTTTTAGACACGTGGCCTTTTGGTGGGTTTAATTGAAAATATTGTACTATGTTTACTGCTGAGTGTGTATTATCATCATCAAGTTGCCATTGTCCTTGTAGACCAGAGGTGGGCAAATTATTCCACAAAGGGCAGCAGTGGGTACGGGTTTTCGTTCCAACCATCAAGAGGAAACCTTTTCACCAATCTGGTGTCTTGCAAGCACAATCATTTGATTGCAGTTAGGTGCTTCTTGTTTCAGCAGAAACCTCATTGGTTAAAATATCTATGGATCAGTTGGAACAAAACTAATGTAATGGGTGTTAGCTAAGTGCTAATCAATTTATTACTGGTGGATTTTTTTATTCGATTAGGAAAAGTTCATATTTCCCCCCTCTACGAATGGGTATCCGGTCAAATAATTCCTGATAAATGATTTTTTTAATAGTGATTCGGTGGATCTTATCATCTTTGAAGGGAATTGTGGAAAGGCGTAACAGGCTTAATCCTCGGAGGAAAATAAAAGTTTGCTTTCACAGAATGACAACTAGAATAAAAAACACTAGCACAACTTGGACAAGCCCACCACATGCTCCACACCATTTAGCCAAGTCAGCATCACGTACTGTAACCGTGGAAACGCTCAGATTAAGCCTGATGTCACTATGGCACCCAAACCTTGAAACACAAGGTTAGCCAAGCAGATTGGAAAGCCTCCCATAGTGACGTGGTGGGCTGAATCACAGCGGCTGGTTTCCCTAGGTGTCCAGATAGGCGGCCATCTGTCGTCATGGCACCCACTAGGTACTGCGATCTGTCACCCTTGGTTTGACATACAGTAGAGTATATTTATTACGTTTTTGCCAAGCTATGTCAACACAAGTTGATATTAAAAATATATGTATATACAGTATTTTGATAAGCAATTTTGGGAGTTGGGCATGATGTCCTGCGCCTTCCTCCGCCATTGTTGTTTGTTTTGTTGAACAGTTTGGACGCATTTTACTCGGTGATGAAGAACACGCGCTTTATGTCCGCTCAAATTCATGTGAATTTGCACTCATTGTGCAGACGTGTCGGCGAGATGTGCGATTCTTAGCCACGTACGTATGAGTCCAGGATGGATTTGAAAACATAGGAATTGGACCGTTCATACCGCATTAAAAAAATCAGATATTTGTCACATATGGGCAAAGAAAGTGTCTTGCAGTGTGAATGTAGGCTAAGTGTTTTGCTCAATAGATTAAGTCTTCGTTCACACACACACACACACACGCACACACGCACCCCCACCCACCCACACACACACGCACACACACACACAGGGCGTGATAATCAATTCAAATTTTTTTGTTAATTCCAATATTTTTGTGTAGCTGTTCATATTGCACAAACATATGTGACTCACAGTATGAGGGGAGAGTGTCGCATGTCACTGCGACACGTGTTGCAGTGTTTACCGAAGCAAGCATGGTCCCTCGGCCGTCCGGCATTTGTGGCGACTTTTGACAATTTTATCTCATATTTAATTATCTAATAATTGCTTATTTTAAATACAGTGATACCTCAGCTCACGAACGCTTAAGCTCACGAACTTTTCGCCTCAAGGACATTAAATTCGCGAGCATATAGTCTCTGCTGACGAACTAGTTTTCGGCGGACGAACCAAACCACACGGTCGAACAGCGCCACGAGAAGCTGACGCACGCTCACGGCGTCCCAGTTCGTCCCCTCCCTTTCGTTGAGTGCGGACGTGGTTTGTGTTTGATAGACATTTTGGACCATATTGAGTGTACTTTTGCTATTATGGGACCGAAAAAGACCCAACCACAGGCTAGTGTTAAGCCTAAGAAGACATTAAAGAAAATAAGGTATATTTTAGTGTAGTTTTAAGGCTTATTTAGTAGAAAATTATGTTTTATGGGGACCTGGGAACGGATTATTCTCATTTTAATGGTTTCTTATGGGAAATAAATGGTCGGAAGACAAACTTTTCGCCTTACACACACTTTCTGGGAACCAATTATGTTCGTGAGCTGAGGTATCACTGTATTATACACTACAAAATGTGATTAAACATTTATTTTAACCTGGTAGCTTTACGTGCGGTATCCAGATGCCAAAGATGCCAATTTTTTGCTCGTTTGTCCACCACATCCGATTTAAATCCACATACTGTATGAAAGTGGCCCCGGTGGGATTTGACTAAAAAAAAAAAAAAAAAAAAAAAAAAAAAAAAAAAAAAAAAAAATTGGAATTGGAATTGAACAGTTCATACTGCATGAAAATATCAGATTTGTGTCGCATATGGGCAAAGAAATTCAGACTTGTGACTTTTTAAACCCCTCTAATTGCCCAGCTATATCACTAACTTAATAAGTACAATAATTAATAAGTTAATTAGGTCGTTCGTTAGATGGCTTGCGCCTGTGAAAACTATTGTATGTCATACGAACTGAGCTGCACTGAGAATAACAAAAATCTAAGTAATCAACCCCCGGAACAAGCCCATGACTGCCTAGAAATGGTCATATTGTTTCCCCAGCGTTAAGATGCCACCAAAGCAATACAGCTATAGCATAAAAACAGCAAAGTGCAAAAGCTGATAAAAAATATACACATGCGGTCAAACAAATGGATCTCCTACCCAGTGTTGTCACAGATAACTTGAAAAAGTAATTTAATTACTGACTACTGACCATACCTCAAAACAGTAATCTAGTTACTTTACTGATTACTTTATTATCAAAGTAACTAAGTTACTTTAAAAGTAACTTATCAGTTATTTTTTACAAATTTTTCTCCTTTTGCTGCCTCAACATAAAAATAACAACAGAAAAACGTCATCGCATGGAATTGAATTTTTCACATAAGGCTTAATTTTTGAGTTAGCGGGGGTTTAATTAGTCGATGGAGTTTATTTCAACCACCATTAACTCGCACTACCTTAACCACTTCGGAGCCCTGAAACTAACAAATAACTGACAAACTGAACAGAATTTATTCAAATCAACTCCAACGACTAATTAAACCCCCGCAAACTCGAGGATTAAGCCTAATGTCAAAAATTCTGAACTTCCCCTTTAAAATAATGACCTCGCCGTTAAAATGTTGTCTATAAATGTTGTACAGCAATAAAACTACAAAAATCCTACAAAAAAATCCTACAAAATATTTCATAATGGGTCAAAATTAGCCTGGAACTCCAGACTCAGCGATTGAGTATGGCGACCTTGCCCCGGATCAAATTCCCAGGGCGGAGCAAACCACAGCAAACAGACAGCAGAGTGGACCAATCAGCGACGGGCAGACGTGACGTTGGTAAAGCGACAACTCTACTGCGGCACGAGCGGAGAACGGAGAAGTTTATTTAACATGGCTAGCGCGAGACAGACGGTTGTCAATGACTTGTGTCGATGTGTTTTTGCTCATTTAAAACTGATTTTACCGCGGATTGGAACATATTCTTGGCTCTGCTGTTCGCCTTCTGTGTTGTTGTGGAGACGATTTCCGACGCGCAAGAGTGACGTTGCTCGTTAGAACACATCTTACAAACAAACAAATTTCCACATTGATTGAGTGAACTGTGATTATTAATGTGTTTTTGGAGGAAAACAACCAGATGACATAATTCAGTCATAGACAAAGTTGCTGTGTGTTCAGTCTGGCACGCATACAGACATCAGTGGGAGGGCAATTGTGTAACATCGCCACAGTGCATCCTCTTTTACCAGTGCACATGATGTTCTCCTTTAGCATTTTTTTTTTCTACGATGACCTGTACAGGTTTTTTTTCAAGTTAGGCTATGATACTGGGGACACACAGGATGTAAAAAAAAAAAAAAAAAAAAAAAAAAAAGACCAAAAAACAATAACAACAGATGGTTGGCTCTAAAGATCCCATGTTGATGACTCATCATAAAATCTGACTAAATACCATAGCCAAGCAATTATTTAGTGAGATACACTTAATATCGCTACTTAGTCACCCAGGCTGTTATTTGGACAGTAATTACAGTAACTAATATATGATTACCTGGTTATCTCCCATTTGGTTCCCACTTGTTTTAATCTGAGGCACCCATTTTATGAATAGATAAACCTTAAAGCTCATCACAAAACAAATATCACAGACAGTATAATACAGAAGGCCTACTGATATAATCAAGAACCATAGGCGGAGTTTCACTTTCGTGGGAGGGGGTCAAAAAATGTTGATGACCCTGGAAATGCAGTGTCAGCAATAACATTAACAACTTATACGCTGAACTCTGGTTAAATCCCGGGATGTTTGAAAGCAATTTCCCAGGTCGGCTGACACGGAGATGACACGCACATTAACCGGGTCGCATCCTAGTATGATGTGCGGGACTTACCCGGGACGAGGCATGTGTCAAAGCAGCCGTTTAATTCCCGAGTCACAGCACAAAGGCTGATGATGTAAATATCATGGTGGGTTGATTGTTATTTCCTCTTTCTTTGCAGTATGACGAAAAGTGGTAAACAAATATCGCAATTATCAACAGCAAACTGGAAAGATAGCAAATTTAAACTGGAAACATAAAATAATTAAATTGCTACTGGATCTTAGAGCTGAGAAAGAGACAATCCATTGTCCATCTTTGGAAATTTGTGGTTTATTCTGTTGTCGATACCAACCAAAAATGACATAATATCCGGGTTATAAAATCCCAACCCCCACCCTCCCCACACAGAGAGCACAATTCGGCAACACGCCAACACGGGACAAGTCTGAAAGTATCCAAATTCCTGTTACATCTCCCCATGTATGACAGCCTTGACAACTGAGAGCAACTCCCACATCACATTATATGGGAATTTAGCGGGAAGTTAAGTCTGAAAGGGGCTATATATATGTATGTGTATGTATGTGTATACATATACATAAATACATATATATATATATATATATATATATATATATATATATATATATATATATATATATATATATATATACACATATATATGTATATATATATATATATATATATATATATATATATATATATATATATATATATATATATATATATATACAGTATATATATACATATACAGTGGGGAAAACAAGTATTTGATACACTGCCAATGGGAAAATCCATTGGAAAGCCCCTAGTGTCCCGATCACAACTGGCACCACTCTTGCCTTCACTCCCCACATTTTCTCCAACTTTTCCTTCAACCCTTGATATTTCTCCAGCTTTTCGTGTTCTTTTTTTTCTGATATTGCTATCGCTCGGGATTGCTTCATCTACTGCTGTCTTCTGATGTTTATCCACCACCACTATATCACCAGTTTGTTTGTCTGGATCTGGAAGTCCCACAGGATCTTGGCTCAATTGTTCTCGACCACCTTCGGAGGTGTCGCCCACCTTGACTCCGGGGTCTCTAGTCCGTACTCGGAACAGATGTTCCTGTACACTATGCCTGCTACCTGGTTATGTCGTTCCATGTATACCTTGCCTGCTAGCATCTTACACCCTGCTGTGATGTGCTGGACTGTCTCAGGGGTCTCTTTGTATAGCCTGCACCTGGGGTCCTGTCTGGTGTGATAGACCCCAGCCTCTATTGCTCTTGTGTTAAGGGCCTGTTCTTGTGCTGCCATGATCAGTGCCGCCGTGTTGTCTTTCAGTCCGGCCTTTTCCAGCCACTGGTATTTTTTTCCCATGTCAGCTACCTCCTCAATTTGTCGGTGGTACACACCATGCAGGGGCTTGTCCTTCCATGGTAGCTCCTCAGGGTCCTCCTCCTTATTGGGCTTCTGTTGCCTGAGGCATTCACCGAGTAGGTAATCACTGGGTGCCCTTTTCATGATGTACTCTTGGAGGGATGTAGTTTCCTCCTGGATAGTGGCTCTGATGCTCACTAGTCCTCGGCCTCCCTCTTTCTGCTTTGTGTAGCGCCTCAGGATGCTGGATTTAAGGTGAAACCCTCTGTGCATTGTAAGGAGCTTCCTTGTCTTGATGTCGGTAGCCTGCATCTCTTCCTGTGGCCAGGATACGATGCCAGCAGGGTATCTGATTACTGGTAATGGCTGGTAATGGCCTGGATCTTATTCTTGCCATTCAGCTGACTCTTTAGGACCTGCCTCACCCTCTGTAGGTATTTGGTTGTGGCAGACCTTTTAGTTTATCAGCTGAAAAGCTCAGTGGTAACATCGCTGACTTTAGTACAGGAGGTCGGGGGTTCAAACCCCCCATTCAAGCATAGTGATATCCAGGTGGCTCCTTAGGCAAGGCCCTTCATGATATATGCCTATACCTCACAATGAGCGGAACAATGATAGCCATACCGGCTCGAACGTCGCCCGAGTTAACAAGGTTCGCGTCAGGTGTTGGACAACCTGATGTCAAGTGGGCTACTGGAACAAGACACAGATGGAGCAGGACGGAGAACAGGGTGTTAATGGAGTGCTACTACAGCAGCATATATATATACACATATGGTGGAAAACACTCAGGTGACTTGAAGTTCCGCTCTGAGACCCCCAATTTGGCCAAATTTCAAAATTGTCCTATATGCATGTGAGATACACCATTGGAAAGCTTAAAATCTCAATTTTAAGGGGGAATAAAAATTTTGAACAGCAGGGCATTAAAAATAAAAATAAATAAATAAATAAATAAAGAGCAAAACCCTATCTGGAGGGGAGAGGATGCGAGAGCAGAATTAAAGACGCCATGATTTTAACGTGATATTATTGCGTACTTACCTTGTTTCGATCCAAAAACTCCATGTAGCATGTATCATCGAGTGTCAAGAAACAGATGTGAATGGCCACAGCCGGATTTTTGGGGGATTTCATGAGTGAAACATGGTAATATAACTAGGGTCGTCATGCAGAAATCCCAGACATCGAGGAGTGGTCGAGATGTTCTTTTTCATATATTTACCCTTTTAAACTTTTTTTTTTTTTTCAATTTTTCTTTGTTTGGATCGATTATTTATCAAAAATATTGGGGAAAATGCAACAGTAACAAAAAACAAATACAATTATCCGAGAGTTATGAGGTAGATATCGGTGACTTTTTTACAGACGCCAATTTTTTTATTGTGACGTAATTTGTTTAAAAGTTTAAAATATGCGAGTGAATAATTTTTTAAAGTTGTTTTTTTAAACTAAATATTAGACATTAATAAATGATTCTAAGCTACAAATGACAGACATTTCGAATAATAAATACAATTATCTTCTTTTTATGGTTAAGTTGAAACAAAAGCGGTTGCGCGACATCTGTAAACAGGGGTTTCCAGGGTAAAACAGACAAATTAAACACAGTTCAGGGGCTTATTGCACCATGAATCTGCTGTGGCAGCATATAGACATATTGTTTTATCAAACACAACAGTTCTTTTGGCTTAAAATACAGCAGTGTATTTTAAAGAGGGGTGCAAAAGCAGAAACTGCTTTTTCAGCCTCGTCTTGTGTTTCTGCCATATATATATTTTATTTTTTAATTTTTTCATCTTGACACTGTTTGTGTTCAATCCTCGGTTCAAGATCAGTTGATGTTGAAGCTTTAAAAGCTTAGGTTTAAAGAAATTCCGAATACCTATCTTGCCTCACCAGGTGTTGTTTTGGCTCAGCAAAGAAAAGGACCATCTCTGAGGTGCTCGTCACATGATCTTTTCGAAAAATAATTTTGACCCACTATAAAATACTCTGTAGAATTTTTTTGTTTTTTTGCTTTACGACTGTTAAATCTGGTCCTGTTTAATGCAAGACAAAATTCATTTACAGTACTGCCAAATATAAAATATATTTGTTAATCATTTACAATTTCGGGGGATACATTAACATAAATTTGCCTTTGCAGTTCAGACACTAAGGCTTAGAAGATTTCTCATAGCACCTGGTATGCCAGTGGACACTAGTAGGGATGTGACAATCTAGCCTAGCGGTCACCAACCATCGGTCCATGGACCGGGAGCCACTTGGCAACGGTCCGCAAGAGAAATAGTATTTCCGTTATAATCATGTGTGCACCATCAACACTTAAGAACAGTGGTACCTCTACATGCGAAGGTCATTCGTTCCAGGACCTTGTTTGTAAGACGAAATGGTCGAGCAGGTTTTTCTCATAAGAATACATTATAATTACATTAATTCGTTCCACAGCCCGAAAACCTACACTAAATCCCTGATAAATATTGCTAGTACTATTACAAATGGCAAATACACATAGCAAAACAAATAAATAATAAGTAAAAATCAGAATAATATAATATTACTAATAATAAGTCCTGTAATAATATAATGATTTTAATGTGGCGTGCTGTACCTGAACGCGCCACGTGACTGACGTCACAGGGTAAGAAAGGTGCAGCTGAGATTTTACTTTCTCTTTTAATGTTTTGTCGTTGCCGTCAACTAGAGCGGACAGTAGGCGTGTTATGTTGCACAAGTTCTGAAATAAATTGCCCGAAAGCGCCGCAGTTCTCGGTTCGCAGGGACAGAGCCCCCTCATCGGGGCGGACTGGGGCTTCTTCCCCGGCGGCTTTCAGGCTGGCTCTCCAGCAAGCCACCTGGCTTCTTGCTTGGCGGCATTCAGGCTAGCTCCCCAATGCGGCCGGCTGCCGAAAGCCGGCCCTCACCTTCACTGCGCCTCGGGGTTTCGTCCCTGGGACTCAGCCTGGTAAGCGTCACCTTTTTCCTTTAACCACCTGCACTAATCTTCTTGGAACCTGTGTTGATTTCTCTGACAAGAAAATCCGCGGTGCGCCCGTCTGCGGCGCGGTCATATCGTCGTATTTCGAGCATGTCGTCGGATGTAGAAACAAATGGTGAGTCAAATTTTACGTCGGATGTCCAAAAGATCGTGTGTCGAAGTGATCGCATGTCGAGGTACCACTGTATAGAAATCAGGATCCAACAGCGTGCTCCACCTCAGGGTTGCTAGATCAGAACAGTCTCCTGCCCAATCACACTGCCCATTTCGGCCCAATCCATCAACACTCCTGCACCTACACACTCACTGCGCATGCACTCTTCTTACAGCAAATATGGCGGCACACTGTGAGTGAATTTCAGAAACTCGTTTTCTTCTCGTAGCATTGCCAACTACGCTTGGTGTGCGATAAACAGACTCTCGGGAGCCATCCGAACACTGTGCGGAACGCCAATGGTGCCTTGTGTGCACCGGGCATAAAGGGCTATTCAGATGAGCAACAGCAGTGCCCAGCTTGCAGCGAGGAAACCCATTCATTTTGTATGTGGGACAGGCCGTTTCCGGAGCTTTGGGATCGTTCGCTCACCACGTTCTCGCCGAAACTAGAAATATTAAATCTTGCCCCCCTTCAAATAATAACACTCCCGGCTGTCTTATGCAAATGAAAAATAATGCATTTTTACTTTGGAGTTCGTTTCCCAGGTGCGACGCGGTCTGTCTATCACTGTCATGTGCCTGCCCCAACCGTCCGTCTTTGGAAGCAGATGATCTGTTCACCAAGGTAAAGGACAGATGTTTGTCCCGTTTGTAAAACTTAATTGATTTTTCTACCCAAAGGCAGCAAATGTTAATAGTTCAAAAATTCTAATTTTAAATGAGGGATATTCTCATTTTTTGTTGGTCAGTTAAATGGAAATTTCATTAGATTAGAAAAAGAACCTGATAGGCTATGGCTAGACAAAGTTTGTTTGATTTACTTTAAATTTTAAAAAAAAGCAAAAAATAACACTGAATTATTGTATTTTTTATTTGGTGCTTCATATGTTTTTGATATTAAAATGTGTTTCTTTTAGTTTGAGTGTTTAAGCTAAATATTTTTATGTGAAAAAGTTTAACATATATTTAACATAATTTAATGATGTATCCATAGCATCAGTCTATGGTTGGCAATTAGTTACACAACCTGTTGTAAAGTTTCTAGTTTACACATATTTTGTCATAAGGTTAACTAGCAAATTAGTCAAATATCCAGTTAGTTTGTGATCTATATCCCAAGTCAGTTTATAAAGAGCTAGTTAGTTAATACTAGTAGTTAGCTAGTGTGTGCGGTGGTTGTCCACGACTGAGGCTTCATTCACGTAAGTGTCCACAGCTGCTGCGTTGCCATGGTGATGCTCCACTATTCATGTGCAGCAACACATGAGCGTTTGACCATGCTGAAGATAAATGCATGTGTGAGGGTGTGCGTCAACTCCATAAAAAACGTACTAGAGTCGTTTGACCACTAACTTCCCTGGAACACGAGCCAATAAGGAGATGTGTTGCACGGTAACAGTAACCTGGCAACCATCTGAATCCACAAATGAAAGTTGTCAAATAGGGAGATACTCATTAATACGTCTGCCTTTTGTTTATCGTCAAAATGTTACATTAAAGGAATCATATGTAAGAAATACACTTCAATTATTAGATGCCAGGCCCAGATAGTAAAATTGCTGTTTTTTTTTAATTGCGTTTCTTCGGCGCACCACACAGCCCAAACCATTTGACCGACTTACGCCGTTCGAATGTCAAAATGACCGGAATTTTTGCACGACGCAGGGAATTTTTCGAATGACTCCCGGAGGTTTTTTTTTTTAAAAAAAAGAAATTTTCAAAATGTATCTAGTTTTACAATTTTTGACCAAATCACATAATTTACACGTCAAAGGTTCCAGTGCAATAAGGGGCATAAACGTTTGCTACAGAATTTGCCAAAAACTTCCGGTTCCCCCAAAATTCGCCAAAAACTGTCCAATTAATTTATAAGGAGATACCACTGACAGCCATTTACATCCAAATTTCTCATTGATTTTCAAAGGCAAGAAAACATAGGTCCTTGTGATTTTTAATCATTTACCATGACAACCAACTGACATTAAACTGGCGCTCAAGTAAGTTGATGCCATTGACAGCCATGCACGTCCATGCCATCGACGGCCATGTACTTCCAAATTTCCCATTCATTTTCAATGGCAGAAAAACTGGTTGTGATTTTTTACCAAAAACTTACCATTACAGCCCATGACATTCAACTGGCGCTCAAGTAAGTTGATGCCATTGACAGCCATGTAACAGGACGCCCCCAAATAAGCAGGAAATGACCCGATATCAACAGGACGCTTCCCCCAAATGTCCCCAAATAAACAGGAAGTGACCTGATATCAACAGGACATGTCCCCCAAATGTCTGTAAATAAACATGAAGTGAGCTCATATTGCCCCTGTAATGTCCCCAAATCAACAGGAAGTGACCTGATATCAGCAGGACGTGTCCCTGAAATATCCCCAAATCAACAGGAAGTGACCTGACAGATCTGTATCTACCAACGCTTAGACCCGTCGTAATTTCTCCTGAAATTGCAGTTTTGTAGTTTATTAAATGCCCCTAATATTTCAACGGACATTAAAGAAACGTCCAGCCACGGTTCTTCGTTAAACTGAGATTTTCCCATTTAAAAAGTCGATCGTCAGTCCGTAAAAGTTGTTATTGTGTTTACAACGGATGTTCCGCCCTCCACCAATCAGCCAATTACAAGATCAGTTCTTTGTCTGCATCCAGGTAGCGTGAGCTCAGTAAACAAATACTTCTACAACTTTTACGAGCAGTCTGAATTAACGATGTCATCTACCACTAGCGCAAAAACAAAAAGAACTAGTTATGACTCCCAAGTGAGTCATGTCAAAGTCTGAAATAAGACAAGGATGTGCATTTGTAAGGGTTTGAAAGGGATTGAAAGGGATTATTATTAACTAATAAGTACACCTATGCATAGGGTGTCTTTTTTAATATTAAAGGAAAAAAAGTAATATAGACCAACTTAAAATAAAGTATAACTTTATTAACATTGTTTGTTTGTAGAAAAAAATAAAAAATTGGCACATCCAAACTGTAAAAATATTTGGCACATGTTTGGGCCATTTGATACTGAAAAATAAAATTTAATAAAATAAAAAAATAATCATAAATTCAAATTGATTCACAACATTAACTCATAAGGACAATATGCCAAACAATTTGATGGGAAAAAAAATAGAACAAAAAGGAAAGTGTCATTGGACAGTTTTGTATTTGTTTTTTTTGTTTTTTGTTTTTAAACATGCATGATAGTATCGGTTACTGATAATTATCGGCCGATAATTGCAATTATGACGTCACACAAATAATCCAGATAAAAATAAAAATTCAACCAATAATGCAATCCGATAATTATATACTTGATTTAACCACAAAATGTGCGCAACCGAAGCAGTTTTGTCCAATTTAGCACACTGCCTCCTCAATCCCTCCCCCCTCTAAAGCCCCTGAGGGAGGAGGGATTGAGGAGGCGGAGTTACACAACAGAGGCAGTTGGAGATCATTGCGGCTCTGTCACCAGCGTGGCTGGATTTATCCGTGTGTGAAAAAAAACCCGCTCTCGCCATCTCCACAACATGCATGCAGAAGTTCTACGAGCCGGAAAAAAAGCATCCTCATTCAACACCACTAACCCGATCAGCCTTTTAAAGCTGCATCACAAAGATTTGTGGAATGAACACAAGGCTGCTGCTAGCGCGAATGCTAAAGCTAATGTAAACACACATAAAGTAAGCTAAACTACGGGGCTTGTGACGATGGAGAGACGCTATGGCCTTCCTGGAGTCAGATTTTTTGGGAATGCAGCCCAAAGCGGGTGATAAACTCCATCTAAGGCTTATCACCGGCACAAGACCGATAGTAGACAAGTAGCAGTCTTCCGACGGAGCCCGCCACCCTGGCTGGTCTGGCAGACGGCTGCCGCCTCGCCCTAGGCGGGGCGGGCGGGCATTCAGGCCGAGCCCGGTTCCCCAGCAGCGGGACCTCCGGTGAACGCTCGAGCGTTCCCCCACAGTGTACGGGACGCAAGGTGCGCGCCTCCGTCTGGAGCAAAGCCAGGCCCTGAATATGCCGCGGCGAGCCGGCCGGGGCGGGCAGATATCCGGTACGAGTGTAGCTGCTGCCGCCACTCATCTACAGTTCAACTTAGCGAGCACCACGGCCAGACAGAGGCCTGCAGCGGGTGCTAATTTGGCGGCCGGACAGACCGAAGGGCACAGGCGGGAGGAGATGCCGGACGAGAGACGTTTTTTTACCGAAAGACCTGAGAGCCAAAGCCCCGGATAAAAAAATAATGCGGTTTATACGACCACCATTCTTCATGAAAAACATGGCAGTCACATCAGTTTCACCACGGACATTTGGACAAGTGATGTCAAGTAAGCATGCATATCACGACGGCACAGTGGTTAGATGATAATATCAACATGCGCCAAACCACACTCACGCAAGTCAGCCAGTCAGTATTGCATTCCGTACACTGTAAATTTATGATGGCTTAATCAGAACATTCTTCTTAAATCTAGTCAAGTAAATTTCCCCATCTTGTTTTGAGTGTTAAAGACCAGTTAACAGATGAATGAGCCAGATTATTCCACTTATTTGAAGTACGTAAACATTGGCATTTGTTCTTTTTAAGTCCAGACAGCTTAAAAATTTGTCATTTTTCACCTAAATCAAGAAAAAATTGCTTTCTAATAATGTTTTGAACCATACCTATTCTTGAATAAAGAACATTTCTGAAAAACAAATTTTTTTAGGATTAAGTATACGGTAATAATTTATTGCTTAAAATAAGGCTGTTAATCTTATTTTCAGCTCGCAATTTTTCTTCAAGAAATCTGAGTGAAATACAGTTGCGCTGGCAGATAATTTCACTTGTTTCCAATAGATTTACACTGAAAACAAGGGAATTTAATTAGTTTTAAGGAGGTGTGTTTTTGCAGTGTAGTAATGTTATAAGATAAGATAAAAATTTACTACTTATTGACATTTGATGTTGAAAAAAAGAGCAATAAATTATATTTTTGCACAGTAATATTTTCTTTTGTGTATACGTTAAAATTTTACATGAATCCTTTAATAGAATTATCGGCTTGACATTATCGGTTGGAGCGAGGAGGAAATTATCGATTGTCGGTATCGGTTGAAAAATGTATTATCCGCATCACTAGTTTTTTTGCTTTAGGCAGTATCAGCTCGTTTGCTATGGTGTGAGTTTATTTTGCACTGAGCAACACGGTATGCCACCTTATATGACGCTAACAGTGCTCACTGGTTTACTTATGTAACACTGACAAAGCAGGACGATTGTTGACAATATTCGAAATGTTTTCGCCGAAAAAAAAAAATCAAGCTGCTTATCAATGTGATTGGGGTCTAATGTCTTTAAGTGATGTTTTAAGTGATTTGGCTTCTTGCTGTCCACTAAAAACATTTTTTGAAACAATAAACAGACTGATCTTTCCTTGTTTTCACTGTATTAGAAGTCAAATGTTACCTACGATTCGTCATATTTCCTCGTCTTAGCTCTATATATCTCCAGTGCTCTTTTCTTTGTGCTCTTGTTTGGTTCAAAAATACTGCGCACACTCTGAAAATGACAGGGCTACTGTCACCCATCACATGCGCCACCCCCGGCATTGCTGTTCGCCCTTCTGTGGGATGGGGGGGGCACACCCCACTATTTGAGAAGTACTGCTGTAAGTACATCATGAGATAACACACTTACTCATGGCGTTATGCAATTTGTGTCCAAAGTTGGCTGGCAAAAGTAGCAGAATCCCCGGAAGCCATGGTTGTTGTTGTTCTTGTTGTTTAAGATGACGCGCTCTCATAGGAGGAAGCGGAAATGCAAAGAAACCTACGGCGGCTTTGATAAATCAAAATGGTGCGGTTCTGAAATTTGAACATACCAATTTGAATGTTTTTAACATCGTTTCAACCAGAAAAGTCGATTTCAGTTCAAAATCGATGAATCCAACAACCTCACTTTGTGCACCCTAACATTTTGCATACCTACAACAGCCGTCTGCTCTGCTCGGATCAAACCATTTGCTATTAACAAGTCAGAAAAATCGACAGTCAACGATCCACAAAGTCTCTCGGGCAACAATCTGGCTGAAATTGTGTCATGAAATCTATTGAGATATTAGTCTTGGCTCTGTGAAACTTCTTATAAGTTATTAAATGTTCTTACCACGCCGATAGAAAAGTAGTTGTTGACGATGTTATAGGGGACCGGGTCACCTTTCTCCTCCTTGTCATCAGGCACTATATCGATGTTCCAACGGTCCAGGACCACCTCGATGCTGTACTCAATGTCTCGCAGGAACTTTAGCAAACTGCCGCCCTCGTATCCTGATGACATACAATAAAACACACATTTAGATATGGCGGAAAACACAGACAAGACTAAAAAAGCAGTTTCTGCTCTTGCTCCCCTCTTTAAAATAAACTACTGTATTGTAAGCCAAAAGAACTGTTGTGTTTGATAGAACAATATGTCTATATGCTGCCATAGCAGATTCATGGCGCATTAAGCCCCCAAACTATTTTTAATTTGTCCGTCTTACCCGGAAAACCCCCGCTTACAGACGTCGTGCATCCGCTTTTGTTTGCCGAACACCAGTCTGCACCGCTAGCATGACAATTTAGTGCATTCACACTTTTAATACGAAGCCACACTTTTGTAAACCTTACTGTAATGTGCAGAATGTGTGTAAATTGTTGTGCTGAACTAAATAGGAATGTTCCTGAAAAAGACATTGCTTTGATACCAACATGAATTGCTCCTAAACCTCTAATTACCCTTCAGCATTAATAGTGTCATCAATTAACGCATACCATCGAAACATGCACATCGATGTAGCATTACAGAGTCAAGCATTTGTGTCAGTCCATCTCAAGTGTGGGCCAGAGAAGTTGATTAAGTTGGATGTTGTTGATACAGTACAGTTGATGCAGTCACTTTGCATGGTAGAGTTGAAACTTGCATATGTAGATATAGTGTCGATTTGGATGTAGTGATTAACCGTAGTAACTTGCAGTGGTTAAATGCCAGGGACATTCAATGTTGGTTTTTGGCCTTGCTGCTGACCTGTAGAGATTTTTTTCAGATTTTCTGAAACTTTAACGATATTGTGCATCTTAGATCATAAAATTCCTTGCAATTTTTTTTTTAAACTGTTGGCGACAAAATGTGCATCCCACCACATCCTTACTACTGAACAAATTAACTTTTAGGGATGCTCATTGTAAATCCAATTATGGAGTAACACAGGGGTAACACATAAAAAAAGCTGCTCAATAGTATGTTTCCGATTGATGGTTTGCACTTGAAGTAATGACTTTGCCTGTGTAGCATAGCATGTTGGGGTCTCACCTCCCCCCCAGCGTAGGCAGCGTGCCAGGTCGTTGCCTGTCCCTAGCGGGAGGATAGCCACCGGTGGATGCCGGGCAAAGTTGGCCTTGTCTGCAGAGACAAATTTCTATTGTCATATTTACTCACCAATGACTGAACAGACAAGATAGAAAAAAACTTTTTTTCCCAACTGATTTTCAATGACAAAATTTATTAGTGTCATTAGCAGGGAGAAGATTGTGCATAAGGTTATATTTTACAATAAAACAAATCAAGCAAATTATAAAAAAATAAGTTAGTTCACGCATATATTGCTAAACCATCACCTGGATGACAAATATGTTTTGATAGATTCATATACAGTAACTCTGGATGACCACATCACTTCACTTGTAGCTTGCATTTATCTGCATTATTCTACACATAATAAAGGTATATTGTATGGACAAAGTGGCTTTGAAAGCAGTTGGCTGTGCATCTGGTACCTGGGTCTTCATTGGGAATTTACCTGACTTCATCCACCTATTTATACCACCACCATTACTTTCCAATTATAAAACCTAAAAAGGAATTGATACTGTACAAAAATGTCATAAAACATCACACGCCGGTGCCATACACATCACCTGTAATGTTATTAGTAAATATTTACATGACATGACGACTGTATAGTATGAAATAATATAAATTAAAAACACAATCCTTACTTACCTGTTGATCATTTAACGTATTATTGAACACAGAATGCTAAAAAATGTGTCTTTCAAGTCTAATTTGGCTTTCTCTACCAACCATTTAGCAGGCAGAAAAATGCTGTTGTATTGAGGCGCATTTGAAATCTGATTGGCTAAGGAAATTAATTCCATGCCTCCATTCAATCCATTTTCTCCCACTTATCTGAGGTTGAGCCGCAGTGAGAGCCAAGACTTCCTTCTCCATAGCTACTTCGTTCAGCTCGTCCAAGATGATCCCGAGACCAGCTGGGACACATAGGGCACTTTCACACTGTTTGGTCCGTTTTAAACAAGACCAGAGTTCTTTTTCAGAGATAGTCTGCTGTGTTTCCGAACTCTACTTCGGACATAACAAACGAACTCTGGTTCACTCAAAAATCGTTGGTCTCAGGGGTGCGCTTTTGCTACCTCTGTATACAGCGTCACAGCCTGGAGCTGTTATTACACATAGAGCGTCCTTGGAAGCAGAGGTACAGCGTGCACACTATAAAAAATTAATAATGGCAAGATGACAGACGATTAACCATGGCCAATGTTGTTGTGCTGCGCTAAGCAGTTGCATTTGATACACATAATCGGGTTCCAATGTGGCGGTCGTGTTTTGCATGCTGTTCCTGAACGCATCGTGTTAGATGCGGAAGAGTGGGGTGGGATAAATTCACTTTCATTCTTCTAGTTGTTGGCGTCGCCTACAGCTGACAGTCACCGTGTTGTGTTGCACAAGTTAAAAAATAAAGGATTAAACACCTGACAAAGCTGGTGACTTACTTTTTGTTGTTACAGTATGAAGGAAACAAATACCTGCAGCAGAAGCTCAATTTTTCGCTTGTTTTTTTCCTTTTCCCGCAGGGAGAGGTGGGAGGGTAGTACGGTTGGCGCAGTGTGAATCCTGAACCTTTTCAACAAGTCATTTGCAAGTCTTGTTGCAAGGTAGCTCTCCAACCAGACCCTGGTCCTCTTGGTCTAATGTGAAAGTGCCCATAGTCTTCCCAGCGTGTCCTGGGTCGACCCCGAGGCCTCCTCCCAGTGGGTCGTGTCCGGAACACCTTACGAGGGAGGCGTCTGGGAGGCATCCTAATCAGATGGCCGACCCACCTCAACTGGCTCCTCCAAATGCAGAGTGGTGATCAGTTAACAGTTCCGTCCCTCTCTACATCTGAGTGTCCAAGACATGAACCCCAGTGGACAGGCACCGAGTCAGGGGGCAAGAAGTATGCTCACACCTGCTTGGTGCCTCTCACCCTGGGCAAGTCCAGAGTCGAAGAGTGCCCACCCATCTAAAGGGTAATGGTACCAGAGCCCGAGCTGTGTGTAAAGGTGAGCCGGAACTTCTTATGCTCATGCAACAGCTCAGACTCCTTCCCTAACAGAGAGGTGACATTCCATGTCCGAAGAGCCAAATTCTGCAACTCCCACCCAGCAGCCTTCGCACCCGACCTCCTTTGCCCCCACACAGAGAACCCACATCATCTCTTAAGGCATTGCCCGGCCGAGCCCCATTTATCACAATGAGTAAATTTAAAGGCCCTGGCCAGATTAAACACACATGGGAGAATGTAGAGGCTGCAATCGGATTGGACAAAAAAATCTCACATCCACACCTAATGGAAACATTGTAGTGTGTGTAATGTTTCGAATAAAGGATGGTACGAATCTTTTAAATTTCGTTGTGACTGTAAGTTAGTCCTTCTGGTAGTGTTTAGGCCTATAGTAAAGGCCTTGTTGGCCCTGATATCCACCACTGCTTAAAAGACACTATGAATCCAACATAGAGAAGCCAGTTTGCTGTTGGGATTTAAAATGACTCTGGCTATACCATCTCACTCATGCAGGCCATCTAGAATTAGAGTGGTACAATGTCTATTTTGATACATTTTCAAAAAGGTGGCACTGCGTGTATGAAGTTATACCTATACAGTCGAGGATCCAACCAACCGTGCCATCCCCACCGCACGCAAGCACTCGGAAATCAGGGACGTCATGGAAAAAGTTGAGCCTGTGAGGACAAACGTGACATTATGAGTGGTGTGTCAACACTAATTTGATGACCTCTCAAGTTGGCAAAACAGATTTCTGAATAGTGATGTCAGCACAGTGGTGGAACAATGTCAGTCATTATGGTGATAAGTATGGCTGAGATGGCAAAGGTAACACACATTCCTTGGTTTTTGGGCAATGGTTTAGCATCCTCAGATGCTCAAGAGGTGAATCAGTACAGGTAATGAATCAACACATTTTTGTTATGTGGTTGGTGTATCAAGAAATTTAACTATTTGGTGTGCCACAACAACAAAAAAACATGTTTTCTAGTGCACAGAAAAAAAACAGCATAAAATTGTTTCAAGTTAAGCGTGATTTAAACACAGATTTTATAAATAGTATTACAGAAGTAATAGTATAACATATAAAGTATATTGGTCTGACAGAAGCGGGGACTGGACAACTTCAGTAGATGGCGATAGTTAAATTGACTTCGAACAAATGATGACGCCATGGATTTCTCTTTCAGTTGTCAACTCACTGTGTGTGCCTTCAGAAGTTTGATTGCTTATTCCCTCACTCACTCTTCCCCCTTTCCAAAATTGCACAGGCGCCACATCCTGACTCAATCATCCAATGACATTCAGATATTGTACATTCAAACTACAGTTGTGATTTGTATAACTCTTGACACAAATTCATGAAACACAGCGGCAAGGTTACTAGTTTATATGCAGGCAATAGCATATGGTTTAAAAAAGCATGAGTCTACTACAGCACAATACAGGCTGAAGGCTCGAACTTTATTAGCAAGAAAGGCGCTACTATTGGCAAAAGGGTCAAAATTAAATAAAGAACAATTTGAAATAAATACCATTTTGATAAACAACGGACAAATTGTGTAGTATGGCCCAGAAAAACAATGGCTCAAAAGACCTTCTATGATGAACACGAACATTGAACTTTGATTTCCCTCGCCTAGACGCGGGTCATCCAGGACCCTCTGTAGAGCCAGGCCTGGAGGTGGGGCACGATGGCGAGCGCCTGGTGGCCGGGCCTGCACTCATGGGGTCCGGCCGGGCAAAAACCGAAGAGGCAACGTGGGTTCTCCGTCCCATCTGCTCACCACTCGTGGGAGGGGCCAAGGAGGTCGGGTGCGTAAAATGTTGGGTGGCAGCCAAAGGAGGGGACCTTGGCGATCCGATCCCCGGCTGGCTTTTGGGACATGGAATGTCACCTCTCTGGTTGGGAAGGAGCCCGAGCTTGCTCGTGAGGTTGAGAAATTCCGACTCGATGTAGTCGGGCTCACCTCCACACATGGCTTGGGCTCTGGTACCATTCCTCTCGAGGAGGGTTGGACACTATTCCACTCTGGAGTCGCCCATGGTGACAGGAGACGAACAGGTGTGGGCATACTTATTGCCCCCCGACTTGCCGCCTGTACAAACAGCAGAGTACTCACCCTTTTTAGAGTCCTTGGAGGGGGTGCTGGAGAGTTCTCTTTCTGGGGACTCTCTCGTTCTGCTGGGGGACTTCAATGTTCACTTCGGCTATGACAGTAAGACCCGGAGGGGCGTGATTGGGAAAACGGCCCCTCCGTTCAGAACCCGAGCGATGTTCTATTGTTGGACTTCTGCACCCGCCGCAGATTGTCGATAATGAACACCATGTTCAAGCAAAAGGGTGTCCATATGTGAACTGGGCACCAGGACACCCTAGGCCGCAGCTCGATGATTGACTTTGTAGTCGTGTCATTGGTCTTGCGGCTGCATGTCTCGGACACTGGATTGGCAGACCGTGGTAGTTGTCCCTCTTTTAAAAAAGGGGGACCGGAGGGTGTGTTCCATCTCTAGGGGGATCACACTCCTCAGCCTACCTCAGGAGGTCTACTCAGGGGTACTGGAGAGGAGGGTCCGTTGGGAAGTCGAATCTCTGAGTCAAGAGGAGCAGTGTAGTTTTAGTCCGGGCAGCGGAACAGTGGATCAGCTCTCTACCCTCAGCAGGGTTCTCGGGGGGTAATGGGAGTTCGTCCAGCCAGTCTACATGTGTTTTGTGGACATGGAGAAGGTGTTCGACCATGTTCTCCGGGGAGTCCTGTTGGGTGGGGGGGGGGGGGGGGGGGGGCTCCGGGAGAATGGGGTATCGGAACCCCTGATACAGGGGAACCGGTCCTTGTATGACAGGTGTCATTGAGTTTGGTCCGTTTAGCCGGTTGCAAGTCGAATCCATTTCTAGTGAGTGTTGGACTCTGCCAGGGCTATCCTATGTCACCGGCTATGTTAATCACTTCGATGGACAGAATATCTAGGTACAGCGGGAACGGGAGATCAACAGGCGCATTGGTGCTGCGTCTGCAGTGATGCAGACTCTGCTTCGGTTTGTCATGGTGAAGAGGGAGCTGAGCCGAAAGGCAGAGCTCTCTATTTACCGGTCGATATAAGTTCCTACCCTCACATATGGTCACGAGTTATAGGTAGTGACCGAAAGAACCAGATCCCGGATACAAGCGGCCGAAATGAGTTTCCAATCACTTAACGCTTATTATCTTGTAAAATATTTTTTATAATTTTGATCAATCAAAAATTTCTATGTAACTATACCATATTAAGACATGGACACCAGTCAGGTGAGGCATATATATGGAATTTTATTTTTTTAATTTTGCGGCATTTGGGCAGTGCATCTTATAGCCAGGTGCGCTATATGGTATGAGAATAACGGTAATTCCAATTCCAATTCTGGCTATTTATCTTTCCCAACTTGCTTAGTGGGAAATATAGTGAAAATTTATCGGCTAACTGCTACCATCACATTTCATCCCTAAGAATAAGATAAAGAGGGATGATAGCCACACATGTGCTCAGTCCACCGTTCCCGTCTTCTTATGAGAGTTTGCTCTGTGGCCACAGGATGCACACGTGACCTTCAAAGAGACCTTTCATGTGAGTTAGGACAAAGGTGTCGATGAAGGCTTTCATTTCTGGCAGCTGCACGAAGCCAAAGACGCCTTTCATTCTAGCCAGCCACCTGGCGCTCAGTGGACCAGTAACTCCCACGCCTAGTGCTCAGTATACAGTATACATCCACAGAATTCATATTAGAGAAGTTAGGAATCTGTAATACACAGGTTATTTTGACAGTTTTTAATATTGTTTAAATATATTTTTGACAAGTCTATTCAAGTTTTATTTTTACAAAAAGAAAGACAAAAAAAAAAGTCAGTCTCCAAACATCAATGCTTATAAATCTTAGAATATACAGTAACAACCAAAATTCATCCTGATCTGTCCACGGTTAACAGGAGTAGAAATGTTTACCACCGCAATTAATGATGTAATTAATCAATCAATCCAGCTCGCAGGATTGATGCATACACAGGGGTGAAAGTGGGCATAAAATTCGGGGGCGGAACAGTGCTTTGATCCCGAAAATATGACGGCAACTGTCAAACCTCCGTGTTAAAAAAAACTTCCAGGCCGCCACACGCACATCTCCAAGATGAAAACAATTTACTAGCATCTGCTTTACGTACACAAGTGTTAACAACAAGCCTAACACAGTGCTTGTATAATGTCATCCGTTTCCACCGATTTGCATTATTTATTTATTCCATTTAATTCTCCTAGCATGTGTATCTGAGTTTGACGAGATAGTTGACTTGCAACAAACAACACTGCCTCGGACTTCAGCTGTCCATTCAAATGGCTGACATACTGAAATGTGATCAGCATGGATAGTTAGCTCTGACTGGTTCAAATGCACATGTTTCTGGGACAAAAAAAACAACAAGTGTGTTGAATTAATGCTATAAAAACGGCAAGGCAACAGAAAATTCATTAGATCTTAAATTTTATTTGCTCTGATGGGGAGGTTCAGAACATCTTCGATGTTATAATGCCTGACCCCAGAAATAATTAACATAAAATTTAAAATTTAAAAGCTTCATGTGGTCCTTAAATGTAATTTAAAATATCAAAGTTTAAACAATCAAAAAAAAAGTATATATGTTCTCTAATTTGTATCATAAATGATACATTAAGCATTACATACAGTTCTCGTGGCAAAACAAATATAACTAAACTGAGATTGAACACAACAAAGTTTCAAACTTCTTTTTCTGCATTGAGGTCCAGAAATGCTTGTCCCAAATGTGATACATTTGGCAAAATAGTTAATGTCCACTTTGGACTTATTTTTGTTCATTTACCTATGTTAGGCCACTTATTTATTTTCTTATAAAATAAAAGTCAATTTTTGCATTATCTTCACAATATATTTCATTTTACCGGGCATAATGGAAATAATTTGTATTTATTTTTGTTACTATATGTTACTTTTTTAACAATATATACTCTAAGTCAATGTCAGTGTTGTCACTAACGTGTTACTAGGTAATGCGTTACTGTAATCTGATTACTTTCTTTCAGTAACGAGTAATCTAACATGCTCATTCTTCCAAACCAGTAATCTGATTAAAGTTAGTTTCCTTAATATTTGTGTTTTCCTTGCATTTCTGTGGTTGTAGGTTTGACAACCCCCTCAGCCCCCCAAATAAATGAATACATCAATATTAAAATTCTGGCTCCCTGGCGACCTTTATGTCAGGGAGTTCCGGCAAAAAAATTCTTGCCACTTTCACCCCAGTGCATACATACATGCCTAGAATATCACTACCTAATTTCAATCTGATCTCTCCCCGAATAACCGAGGAGTAGCCATTTTAGTCAGTGTCCTTCCTAAAAAGAACAACAAGGCAGTAAAAATGCAAACAAACCAGCTATTCTTTATTTGTAAAGATAAAAAATGTGAGGCTACCATACTTAAAATTTCTCATAGAAAATAACATTTCACATGTGCTTCAATCGCTGTTTTTGTTTAAAAATTGATCATACTGTATCTGGAAAATTCTGGTCTGGTCTGTGGCATTGCCTGGAATAGTAGAAATAGCTCAGGGGTAAAGGGTTTGAACTTTCTGAAAACACATGAGTCACTTCCACTGTCTATGCCACTGTGAAATGTTCATTAATCCACTTAATCCTGATTGTCTGTTCTGCACTGGGATTTTTATGAGCGACAGTGTGAAACATGTTCATGGGCCAAAACCAATCTCTCTCAACTCACTGCCAGCTGAGCCTGTTGCTATGGTGCCGTGGCAGCATTCGTCTTCTTTTGAGAGACAAGTTAACCCTGTAGGTGACCTACATCCATTAGACTGTGTACCTAATGCGGCTAGTGAGTGTCATTTGAAATGTATTTATCAGATAAATAACTATTTACATTCTATATCTGCTAAAGGTTTAAAATGTTCACAAATGATTTTAGTTAATTATGTGTATATAACTGCTGTATCAGGGAAACAGCAATGATTCCTTACCTGACCGCTGGACCACCTTGGTCCAAACTGTGCACCTGTCGTGGGTTTAGAAGGTAACGGAACTTCCTGAGAACCCTGTAGAAGAAGAACTAAGGTTTTACAAAGTTACAATTCTATTTCACATACATAGTTAAAAATAGAAGGTTACCTAAAACTCAGTGTTTGTAGAAGTTCAAACTGAGTAACGTATTCATGTCTAAAAAAAAAAAACATTACATCTTGCCCCATTTAAAACGTGTGTGTGTGGTTGTGGTAGAAATACTATTTTATTCATTTTTAAAAACTCATCTCTGCATTTCTATAGTTGGAATAGTCAAATGTTCCAATGCATTAGTCATAATTTGATTTTTCTTTCTGTTTGCAAATGAGCTCAGTAATGCCTACATGAAAGTTTCCTTTGACCTTCACAGTTATGCAACTTACACATGTACAGCACATCATGTCATGTGCATGTCGTTCAATTAAAAAATACAATACATTTCAACTGATGACCTCTCCTCACCATGCAGTACACACCTTAACAGTAGTAGTACATATATACGTACAGTGAGGAACACAAGTATTTAAACACCCTGCAATTTTGCAAGTTCTCCTACTTAAAAATGATGGGCAGGTTTAAAACTATCATGGTAGAAGCTTGTCCACTGTGAGACACCCCCCCCCCAAAAAAAAAATCCAGCAGGAACTGTATGATTTTTAACAATATATTTGTATTATACTGCTGTAAATAAGTATGTGAACACTTGAGAAAATCAATGTCAATATTTGGTACAGTAGCCTGTGTTTACAATTACAGAGGTCAAACGTTTCCTGTAACTTTTCACAAAGTTTGCACAGACTGCTCCACACAGATCTTCTCTAGATCAATCAGGTTTCTGGACTGTCACTGAGAACCACGGAGTTTGAGCTTCCATCAAAGATTTTCTAATGGGTTTACATCTAGTGACTGGCTAGGCTCCTCCAGAACCTTGATATGCTTTTTACGAAGCCACTTCTTAGTTATTCTGGTTGTCTGCTTTGGGCCATTGTTCCCCAAAATCTCATAATTCCTTGTCCTCGTCATCATGTCCCAGTCCCATGGCCCAGTCCCATGTGCAGAAAAACACCTCCAAAGCATGATGCTACCACCCCCATGCTTCGCAGTAGGGATGGTGTTCTTGGAAGGGTATTCATCATTCTTCTTCCTTATGAGTGGAATTAAGACCAAAAAGTTCCATTTTGACTTTCTCCCATGACTAATCGGGATCATCCCAATGGTCATTGGCAAACTTAAAACGGGCATGGACATGTGTTGGTTTAAGCAGGGGAACCTTCCGTGCCATGCATGATTTTAAACCATGACATTATAGTGTATTACCAACAGTAACCATGGAAATGGTGGTCCCAACTCCTTTCAGGTCATTGACTAGCTCCTCCTGTGTAGTTCTTGGCTGATTCCTCACCATTCTAGGATCATTAAGACCATGCGAGGTAGATCTTGCATGGAGCCCCAGTCCGAGGGGGATTGACTGTCATGTTTAGCTTTAGGTGTATCTTATATCACCAAGCTGCTTGGCAATTGCCCCATAACTCTTTCTAGCCTTGTAGAGGTCTACAATTTTGTCTCTGCTGTCTTCGGACAGCTCTTTAGGGTGTATAGGGTGGACAGGTTTTTATATGCAGCTTATCACCTCAAACAAGTCATAAAGTCAGACTCAAAAAGTCAACCTCCATTTTACTTATTTAGAAGAATAAGTAAAGTAGAGGTGGACTTTTTAAAGGCGACTAACAGGTCTTTGAGGCTCACAATTCTAGCTAAAAGACCGGTGTTCGAATTCTTATTTGCAGCAGTATAATACAAATAATTGTTAAAAAAATCATAAACTGTGATTTCTGGATTTTTTTAGATTGTCCCTCACAGTGGACAAGCACCTACAATGAAAATTTCAAACCCATTCAACATTTCTAAGTGGGACAACTTGCAAAATCGCAGGGTGTTCAAATTTTTATTTTCCTCACTGTATGCTTATCTTTGGAAGCAATCCTATGTCGAATAAGCTGAACTCTTGTTAGATTTCTCTGACTTTTTATCCAGTATTTTGCTAAACTGGGATAGAATTATAATTGTAGTGGATTTTAATATACATGTTGATGATGACGGTGACTCTCTTGGTAAGGCTTTTAATGACCTACTAGATGGGACTGGCTTTATTCAAAATGTAAATAAAACAACTCATAGACACAAGCACACCCTGGACCTGATTTTAACGTACGGTACGGAGATTAGTGATCTTATTGTCCATCCCCACAACCCAATACTGTCTGATCACTTTCTAATTACATTTCAGTTTGTACTTCAAGATAATCCTTCACTAGTGAATAAAACTCAGATGAAAAGGACATTATGTGATCGCTAGTTATTAAACCGCTCTTGAAAAAACTTACTCTTGATCCTGACATCTTGGCCAATTATAGACCTATCCCTAATCTACCCTTTCTCTCCAAAGTCCTTGAAATAGTGGTAGTTAAACAACTCTGTCAGCACCTACAGGACAATAGTTTATTTGAACATTTCCAGTCTGGCTTTCGAGCTCATCATAGCACTGAAACTGCATTAGTTAAAGTAACTAACGACTTGTTACTAGCCGCTGACGATGGATTAGTCTCGATCCTGGTTCTGTTGGACCTGAGTGCAGCCTTTGACACAATCGTGACATAGGCATTAGAGGAGCAGCCCTCTGCTGGTTTAAATAATATTTATCTAATAGGTACCAGTTTTTCAATGTAAACCAGCAATCATCACCGTACTCTAGAGTCAGTTATGGTGTGCCACAAGGGTCGGTCCTCGGGCACATCTTGTTTACGCTGTATATGCTTCCTTTAGGCAATATCATCAGAAAACATAGCATTAACTTTCATTGTTACGCCGACGACACACAACTGTATTTATCAATTAAACCTGAGCAGATCAGGCAAGTGGATAAACTGAGCGACTGCGTCCGAGATATAAATACCTGGATGAGCACTAATTATCTTCTACTTAACCCTGAAAAGACAGAAGTCCTTATAATAGTCCCAAAAAGCGTGAGAGACTCTTTAACTGCCCAGATAGTCACTCTGGACAATGTAAGTATAGCCTCCAGCACCACAGGTAAAATCCTAGGAGTTTTCTTTGACCCAGACTTATCATTTAAAGCTCATATTAAACAAACCTGCAGAATGACCTTTTTTCACATGTGCAACATAGCCAAAATTAGAAACATTTTGTCTAAAAATGATGCAGAAAAATTAATTTACGCGTTCGTTACATCTAGATTGGATTACTATAACTCCGAACTTGCAGCTTGTCCTAAAATTTCTCTAAAAGGTCTTCAGCTAGTCCAGCAGTAAGACTTTTAACTGGAACTAACAGAAGAGAGCACATCACCCCTGTGCTCCAGGCTCTTCGCTGGCTTCCAGTCGAGTTTAGAATTAAATTTAAAATCCTCCTTCTTACATTTAAGACCATTAACGGGTTGGGGCCATCTTATCTCACCGATGTTCTGGTTCCATACCGCCCCAACAGAACACTCCGTTCTCAGAATGCAGGTCTACTGGTAGTTCCCAGGGTTTCTACAAGTACAGTCGGAGCTAGAGCCTTTAGCCACCAAGCTCCTGTTTTATGGAATCATCTTCCAGCTAGTATTAAAGAAGCCAAGACAGCCTGTACATTTAAGATTAGACTAAAAACATTCCTTTTCGACAAAGCTTATGGTCAGGCTAGTTGAAATCGGACTAGACTCACAGTTCAGTCTAAGCTGCACTAGAAGCTATAATGCTGGGGGAAGTACAGCCACTGAGTCCTGTCTCCTTTTTCTTTCTTCCTCTTTCTTTCTTTCCGTCTGCTAATTCCCATTAGCAGTGCTGGTGCATTCTGTCTATCCATCCTGGGAGTGGATCGCTTCCGACTGTGGTACTCCCCAAGGTTTCTCATTTCTCCCAAAGAGTTTTGGAGTTTTTCCTTGCCGACATGGAGGGTCAAAGGATGGGGGATGCCCAGGACTTGACCTTTATTCATTTCATCTCTATTTATTTCATCTGCTGTTTCAGACTGTTTATCATATTGCCTCTGCAAAGCCCTTTGAGACAACCTTGTTGTGATATAGGGCTACACAAATAAAATTGAATTGAATTGAATTGAACATATCAAGAGCTGGTGGGGATCAAGGCGTGGGGACTGGGAGATATAGGCTAGTTGCTAATAGCTGGTTGCCAATAATAATAGTAGCTGGTGAACTGCAAGTGTCTTCGATAGAGGTCGGCCGATATATCTGGCTGATATTTGGACTTTTTTTCCAACTCAACAGGAAGTGTCCTGTAAATGCCTTAAAATAAACAGAAAGTGACCTGTAAATACCCCAAAAATCGGAAAGAGTGACTTTGAATGCTCTGTTTCGAATGAACGTTCATACAACCTTCCCAGTCTTAATGGACTGGGCGTTGAACTCTGTCATTGGCAGCCAGCAGAGTTAACTGAGACACTGTCATGGTGGAAGATTTTAGTAGCAACTTGTTGGTTCCCTCTTATTCTTTTTTAAACATTGTCACCTCTTTAAAATGATATCTCGATTCTCGGTATATCAATAACCTTTTGAGATGCAAAGTATCACAATATATCACCATTTTGATATTTTGTTACAACCCCTACAATATACGTGCTTCAAAAAAGTATATCAATTTAAAAAATCGGCTTTGGATATCGGCTGGAATTTTTTTTTTTTTAAAGATCGGCATCGGCATTTGAAAATCTCGTATGGGTCGACCTATAGTCTTCGAATTATGTCTTTAGCACAACTAACGGCTTCAACTCCAACCAAATCAACATGAAGCTCTGAAGCATGCCACGATAGCCAATTTTCGTAGCCTTCTGTGGTGAAATGTTCACTATAGAGTTCATTTCGACGGTCGTCCTATTGAGCTGGCGTCTTTGTTGGGGTATCTGTTTAAAATTCACACAGTGTTCTAACACCAGCCTCTGACGACTTATTACAGCGGGAAAATATGCATGTGTATGCCTTCATTACACCCCATTTACTTGTGACTCATGAATGGAAAAATACAGAAGTATGGCCTCGCGACAAGTGTAAACACCTCGTGTGACATTGCAGTCTGATCTAGGAGCATCTTAAAGCTGAGGGAGGCAGGCACACTTTAGATGTCAAATTGTGTCAAAAATACGAGAAATATTGGAACTAATCATTGCTAGTATGTTTCAGGTCATCACTGAGAGTAAGTCTGACCTCGAAAAATGGAAGTTACAATTTTGACTGTAGTCCTGATCGGAAGATTGCATGGCTACGATGACAATACTTTGGACATCTTTCGGTTATCGTCATTCTGGATAAGATTTAAAACAAGAAAACATTAGATTTATAATATCACGCTTACCGTTCACCCTGTCTTCCGCCACTTTTGGGATTGACCAGCACCAGTAGAGGGTGAGTGCCTGGAAATGGAGAGATCTGTCGAGAGAAAATTGAATAGACAAGGTCAAACGAGAAAGTTTGGACAGTATAGGGACCCGGCCTGAACGACAAATTACCTGGAGTGCTTGCCCGTCTCCGGGGGAGAATTTGAACATTTGGTTGATGTCGTCCGGGCTAGTGCAGGGAGGGGATTCGCTCTCACCACGTTTCACCACGGACTGCCGGTCCTGCACACAAAAAAAATTAAAAAATGATCTGATCTTTTTTTTTTAACGCTATGAATGTATTTTATTGTTCCAAAATCTAAGTTATTGTAAGTATTTGTATAATGCTTTCACATACACAAAACATAAAATCAGTAATCAGTAAACATGTACTTTTTACTTTAGTACCTAAAAGTCCTGCAAAATAGAAGACAACAATTTAACGGGCCAAAGAAAACAGTACCGAATTTGAATTAATTTGTAATAACAGTGGTACCTCTACTTATGAAATGAATTGGTTCTGGAAATAGTCTCTTAACTTCTTCTTCTAAAATTGTGTAAGTAGAGACGCATTTTCTGTGTTCATGCCCTAATCCGTTCCAATGTTCCTCCCTGAAAATGATTTCAATTAGAAATGCTTTGGTAGTAATATCTTCATTTATTTTGCTTGGAATGAAAAAACACAAAAGAGAGTGGAAAAAAAAAATAAATAAAAATCATGATCATTTTACACAAAACTCCAAAAATGGGCCGGACAAAAGTATTGGCATCCTCAGCCAAATATTTGGTAGCACAACCTGTACACAAAACAACTGAACAACCGCTTCTGGTATCCATCTTTGAGTTTCTTAAAATGCTTTGCTGGAATTACACCATCCTTCTTTGGCCAACTGCTCCAGGTCTCTGAGATTTGAAGGGTACCATGTTCAGATCTCTCCACAGCTGTTCTAAGGGATTCAGGTCTGGACTCATTGCTGGCCACTTTTTGAAGTCTGTATTGGGTCATTATCCTGCTGGAAGACCCATGACCTCTGAGCTTTCTCACACTGGGCCCTACATTATGCTGCAAAATTTGTTGGTAGTCTTCAGACTTGATAATGCCATGCACACAGCCAAGCAGTTCAGTGCCAGAGGCAGCTAAGCAACCCCAAGACATCAGGGAACCTACGCCATGTTTGACTGTGGGTACCGTGTTCTTTTCTTTGAAGGCCTCATTTTTTCCCTGCAAACTATATGTTGATGCCTTTTCCCAAAAAGCTCTACTTTTGTCTCATCTGACCATGAGAACATCCTTCCAAAAACGTTTTTGGCTTTCTCTTGTAAGTTCTGGCAAACTCCAACCTTGCTTTTTTATGTCCCTGAGTCAGAAATGGGGTCTTCCTGGGTATCCTACCATAGAGTCCCTTTTCATACAGACGCCAACAAATAGTACGGGTTGACACTGTTGTACCCTTGGACTGCAGGACAGCTTGAACTTGTTTGGATATTAGTCGAGGTTGTTTATCCACCATCCGCACAATCCTCACGTTGAAATCTCTTGTCAATTTTTCTTTTCGGTCCACATCTAGGGAGGTCACATATTGATGACACTGCACACGGAAGACACAAGGACATTCAGGTATTTGGAGATGGACTTGTAGCCCTGAGATTGCCCATGCTTCCTCACAATTTTGCTTCTCAAGTCCTTAGACATTTCTTTGGACTTTTCTTTTCTCCATGCTCAATATGGTACACGCAAGGCCACAGGACAGAGGTTGAGTCAACTTTAATCCATTTTAACTGGCTGCAAGTGTGATTTAGTTATTGCTACCACTTGTTATGTGCCATAGGTAAGTAACGGGTGCTGTTCATTACACAAATTAGAGAAGCATCGCATGATTTTTCAAAGGGTGCCAATTCTTTTGTCCGGCCCATTTTTGGAGTTTTGTGTAAAATGAAAATGTGTTTTTTTCATTGCAAGCAAAACAAATGAAGATATTACTACCAAATAATTTGTAATAGCAATCATTTTCTGGGAGAAATTGAGCATTATCTGACAGAATTGCAGGGGTGTCAATACTTTTGGCCAGCAGTGTACTATCAACGATGGGTCCCTGGAGACGCATGAGTAAGGGAAAAAAAAGTTTTCCCATTACGGCACAGTACATTTGCTCCCATCCCTCCATTGAATTTATCTTTTATTTTTTATTTCTTTGCCACGCAAATATAATGTTCATTTTCGGTTCTGGGATCTCCTTCTTTCAACAAGAGTATTTCAATTATGTAAGAAATAAGCACTGCAAGTGCACACAAGCTTTAGTCACAGAGCATACACAGTCAATCACGACAGAGTTTAACACAGTTGGAAAATCTGCAGATGCTTAAAATCACTTTGAAATCAGTTGAGGATGTACAAACTGGAACAAATCAATAATTCAGCTTTTGTTTATTTTGCTTTTGGAACAACAACAAAAAAAAGATCTTAATCAAGGCTCAAACTCAGCTAGAACCTTGAAGTATACAAGTGGTGGGAAGGGTCAGAAACCGGAAATAAACAGGCAGCCAAGTTTCCACCTGAAGTGACGTCACAGCGTTGTCTGCAAAGAGCCCATTCCCATCTGCTTATCCCAGTAACAGGACCGGCAAATAAAGCCATCTGGCAAGGTCAAACAATTTTTCAACGACGGTTATTGTTGACTCTGCTGTATGTACGTTTACTTTTTTCTCTGATTACTGATTTGAGATTGTAAAACAGAGTTGACGTATGAGGAAATGTTAATTTCGTCGTGTAGACCTGTGTAAATTATGTGGTGAAGGGATTTAAAGCCTTAAAACATATAGTAATTGTTTAAAAATAATATTTATATTATGCCTGAATATATCACAGATTTCAACAATTACAGGTTACATAACAGAAGATAAACCTGCACTGGAAGTGGGATGATTCCTAAGCATATTTCTTGATCTGTAAAGTACAATGGTTGTCAAAGTAATGTGTGGCATGAAAAGGAGATCATGACCCACCAGGACAACAGGACAAATGTAGGAGGGCAGCAAAGTATGGTCCCTCAAGGCTCCTCCGTCACACTCAGGCCTTACATGGGACGCACATTTGTTGTGCAGCTGTTGAGAACAACATGAAGACGCAAAAACGTAAGTGAATGAGGACCTCTACTGGATATGAGTAATATTGCTATTAAAGATGGTATAAAGCAGAGTAATTGAGGGAGAAGGTTGTGAACAGAGGTGGGTACTAACGCGATACATACTATACTTGAGTAACTTTTTGAGAAAAAAAATATTTCTAAAAGTAGTTTTGCTAAGCTATACTATTTACTTTTACTTGAGTAGATTTGTGAAGGCAAAAGGCAAAGGCAAATTTATTTATATAGCACAATTCAACACAAGGCAATTCAAAGTGCTTTACATCACATGAAGACCATAAAAATCACATTTAAATCAACACAACGTAAAAACCAAGACAAAAGATCGCATCTAATCACAGAATAAAAATAAATAAATAAAAATAAAACAAAAACTACTACTAATAATAATAATCGAAATCAGCAATGGAGATAAGCACAAGAGGAATAGAAAGCAGATAGATTGAATTATATAGACAGTTATGGATATGCAGTGCTAAACAAAAGCGTTTTTAGCCCTGATTTAAAGGAGCTAACAGTTTGAGCATACTTCAGACGTTCGGGTAACTTGTTCCAGAGGTGAGGAGCATAATAACTAAATGCTGCCTCACCCTGCTTGGTTCTTGTTCTTGGAACATGGAGAAGACCAGTTCCAGACGACCTCAGGGGTCTAGATGTCTCATAGGAATCTAACAAGTCAAGCATGTATTTTGGTCCAAGGCCATTAAGTGTTTTGTAGACAAGCAGTAGTATTTTATAGTCTATCCTTTGACTCACTGGAAGCCAGTGTAGCGATTTCAAAACCGGTGTAATGTGGTCCCGCTTCCTTGTATTTGTGAGGACTCTGGCTGCAGCATTCTGTACTAGCTGCAGCTTCCTGACTGATTTTTTATCAAGACCTGTAAATATACCGTTGCAGTAGTCCAATCTGCTGAAAATGAATGCTGCATAAGTTTTTCCATGTCTTGTTGAGTCAGAAGCCCCTTAATTCTGGTTATATTTTTTAGGTGGTAATAAGCGGATTTAGTGACGGACTTTAGATGGCTATCAAATTTTAGGTCTGAGTCAATAATTACGCCAAGGTTTCTGACTTGATTTGTAGCTGTAAGTGACATTGTGCTAAGTTGGCTGCTTATCTTTGACCTTTCCTTTTTTGGCCCAAAAATGATCACCTCTGTCTTCTCCACATTTAACTGGAGAAAATTCTGGCACATCCATTCATTGATTTGATGAATGCATTTACTCAGGGAGACTAAGGGACTATAATCATATGGGGACACAGAAATGTACAGTTGTGTGTCATCTGCATAGGCGTGATATGAGATGTCGTACTGTTCCATTATCTGAGCTAACGGAAGCATATAGATGTTAAAAAAGAGTGGTCCAAGAATTGACCCTTGAGGGACTCCACACGTGAATTTGGTTCGTTCTGACTGATAGTTTCTGATTGACACAAAGAAATCCCTACCATGTAAATAGGATGTGAACCACTGAAGAATAGTGTCAATAAGCCCTACCCACTGTTCCAATCTGCTGAGTAGTATGTTGTGATCAACCGTGTCAAATGCGGCGCTGAGATCCAATAGTAGCAGAACAGATGATTTGCCTGCATCGGTATTCCGACGAATATCATTTAGGACTTTGATAAGCACGGTCTCGGTGCTGTGTTGTGGCCGAAATCCAGACTGAAATGAGTTAAAAAGATTGTTTTGCATCATAAAAGTCTGGATCTGTTCAAACACAACCCTTTCGATAATTTTCCCCAGGAATGTCAGATTTGATATTGGCCTGTAATTACTAATGGTTGAGGCATCCAGATTAGGTTTTTTTTAGGAGAGGTTTTATTACTGCAGTTTTTAAAAGTCTGAGGAAACTCTCCTGTTTGGAGGGAAGTATTTATAATCTGAAGTATGTCTGGGGCTATGCAATGAAAAACAGTTTTGAAAAAGTTTGAAGGAAGGATGTCAAGGCAGCATGTTGTGGGCTTTAATTTCGACACAATTTCTGTTAAAGTGGCATAGTCCAAGAGGCTAAACTGTCTAAGATTGACGTGGGGGACATTTTGGGAGGCGTTTAGTGTAACATTTGTTAATCTGGAGTTGCACACAGTCTGTCTAATCTTTAGTACTTTGTGTGTAAAGAATGCTGCGAAATTATTACAGGACACCTCAGATGCCAATTCCTGAGGTATTGATGCTTGTGGGTTTGTCAGTTTGTCAACAACAGAAAATAGTGTGCGAGTATTGTTGGTGTTTCTACTAATGAAAAAGAAATACTACTCTCCGCTACTTTAGGCTTCAAGGAAAGTTACATTTTTCTTTTTTATTCAACATATTTGATTTTTCGTTCGTTTATTTATTTATTTATTTATTTATTTTTTTGCCAGAGACGCAACAATGACTCTACCAGTTTCACCAATGAGACGTCGCAACAATAATCACATGACTCCATTATACCAATCAGATTCAAGCTTTTCGTTGTATGACGACTGTTTTATGGCCTGTTCAATCACGTGGCGTCTTTGAAGCACTGTTAAAAAAAATTACTGTAATTTTTGGTATATAATCCCTTATTTTGAATCCTGCAGTTTATAGTCCATTGCGGCTTATTTGTTGATTTGTTTGGGTTAATAAGTAACTTTATTTGACAGCGGTCTCATAAGACAGTCATAATTATGACATGAATCTGTCATTGGCATTAACGAATACTAATGAAAGATGTCCTTAAGTGTCATCTGGCAAATTTTGTCACTAACTCCATTTAAGCCCAGCTCGGATCTTTTACATCCATTCAAAAGTGAGATAATTTGACACTATAACAAATAAAGTGTTACCGGTAAATATCTTTTTGAGTCAATACCCCGTAATACAGTGAGAACAGCTGCAATTTATAGTCCGGTGTGGCTTATCTATGAACAAATGGCATTTTTGTGTCAAATTTAGTGGGTGGCAGCGTATATTCAGGGGCGCTTTATAAATCCGAAAATTACAGTATTTGACATAGACCGCCGCTGTCAACAAGACTCAAAAGCGCAGATTTGAATCTCTCTCTTTGTTTTTTATTCACCACCGATTGACCACGGCATTCCAGAGATATGATTCTTTTAGTTTCTTAATAGGAAATATGTTTTCTCCACAAGAGGGCACGCATGCTCTTTAGACGAATATTGCTTCATTTCTGTAGATTTTTTCTCTCACCAGAATTCTTTTTTTTTTTTTTTCTTTGTCTTAATGTGGTTATGTAATGAGTTATTGTACAGTATACATGTAGTCCCCGGATTACGAACGAGTTCAGTTCCTACTCTGGCGACGTAACCCAAATTTCTGCGATAACAAGTGCCCCTAAATCTCAAAATAACGACCCAACTACCACTGTGGAGCAGACTCGTCTGACATAGATAAAGGACAGCTGCACTCTGGTTTGGCCCACATACGGCTCTAATTTGTTTCAGCTAATATAGACCCTACCCACGTGACATCACAACTCCGCTCTCCTGAATGGTACCGCCCACGTGTCCGTCAAAACATAGTGTTAACCTGTTACGGCTACGTACATTTCTCCTATTTACGGCGTGTTTTTCTGCTCCTTAACATTAATAATCAAAATGGTGAAGGTGTGTGTGGCTGTTGGTTGCACTAACAGAGAAGATGGAAGGAGAGACTTGAAGTTTTACCGTATTCCGAGGGATCCAAAGAGAAGAGCGAAATGGACGGCTGCAATTCGACGTGAAAACTGGGCACCAAAAAATCACCACAGACTATGTAGTAGTCATTTTATATCCGGTAAGATGCATTTAAGATATACTTAGAGGGTTTTGGGCTGACAAATAACCACAATTAAGATCATTGCGAGGCTAATCGCCGACAACATACGACGTAGTACGACATAGTTTCAAATTTAAGATGTTTGTGACTTCCCTTTCTTCCACCATCGTTATTTTTTGAATAATATTTAGCTGGTACCAAGTGAAAGAAACTGGCCTCGTCTACGGGGCTGACAAATAACCACAATTAAGATCATTGCGAGGCTAATCGCCGACAACATACGACGTAGTACGACATAGTTTCAAATTCAAGATGTTTGTGACTTCCCTTTCTTCCACCATCGTTATTTTTTGAATAATATTTAGCTGGTACCAAGTGAAAGAAACTGGCCTCGTCTACGGGGCTGACAAATAACCACAATTAAGATCATTGCTTGGCTAATCGCCGACAACATACACGTATGTATGTAGTGAGAGTGCTATCGCTAAACCATATAAACATTAAAAGCCTTAACTCCATTGACAAATGACATGAAATACATTAGACTTGACAGTGGATGTTAGCAATAACAAAAGATTTTGAATTGAAAATTTCGTAACTCACCTTTCCAAGCACAAGATAGATTCCTGCCGAATTTTCGTGGACGAGGACCTGTTTCACCCAACCAGCAACGAAGTATTTATAAGCCTCCAAGCTCTTGAAGTTTTTCAAATTTTCGTGAGAATAGGCTGATTTTGTGTGGACAAGATAATTGTAAATATCAGCGTAGCAGATGTCAGGCAGACAGGGCGAAGACAGTGGGTCGAAAAACATCGATTTGGGCATCAAATATGGATCTGGCGACTGTATAGAACGAAGCTTTTCCACATAACGCCTTTTATGCAACACATCCAGTGAGTTTACGGCATCAGAAAGCACCGGGTCTTCCATGAAATGCATTTTAAATTCCTCGATCAATTGAAAACAATGCTAATACAGAGACAAAATGACGGACAAGTGGGCGGAACCACACAGCGAGCACGTGGTTTTGTGACGTCGGTGGGTAGGGTATATATGTTTGTGGAGTCATGTGTGAGTGATTTGCTATCAGAATTGTAAATATGTTAGCATTCGTAGCATTTACGCTAGCGGACTTTTGTTAGGCAGATTAGGCTAATTTAATCTACTAAATTGACATACTGATCAGAGTAGATGGACGTTTGAATACCAACTGTTTTGTGTCAAAGTGTTTTATTGTTGAAATTTGTGTCGTTGAAGATAAGTGTACATATGTGTGTTACAGCTTTACAAATTGTCAAAAGTGAATGTTACTCATAACGTGAGTCTTCTTTTCACCAATTACTTTTTTACTTGTACTTGAGTGCATTTTTTGGATGACTACTTTTACTTTCATTTCAGTAATATTATTTTGAAGTAACGCTACTCTTACTTGAGTAAAATTTTTGGCTACTCTACCAACCTCTGGTTGTGAAACCCGGCAGACTTCAAAGGAGTAAGTCTGCGGCTTTTAAAACGGGCACATCTGGAAATAAGGGTCACATTGGTAACGCATCATTAGCCACGTTGACATGCTGACTTTTATTCATACCGATTCAAATCATTCCGAATGGAAATTTCACATAAGCTGTTTACATGTCACTTCATCTATTCCGATCCAGCGTTTACATGTGACTGCCTTTATTCCGAAAGGACGTTTGACAACTGCCGTCTGACATGTGCAGATTAATCAAAACAAAGCTTCACGTTGCAAAACATGGAGATCGATCGTCAGATCAGCTGCTGTTTAGTATAGAATAGCCATGTTAGCTGCACACAACAACTGCACACCGCTCTCTCACTGTTAACGTCTTCACCGTGTCGTTAAATTTAGGCCATATTCGTGTTGCACTTGTATGTTGATGATGTAACTTGTAACACTGAGATTCCAACAGAATGTAAAAGAGGGCTTATTCACTGCTACAACAGCTTCCGTTGCAAATTCTGATGAGGATGCAAAATTTGTCAGAACACTGGACTTCCACAGTGTCACTCCTTAACTACATTAACATGTCATCGGTTCTGCCCCTCCAATTTGAACCCGAGTGTAACATTAATGAAAAGGACAGCGAAAGCAAAATATACAAGAAAGACGGGATGAGATGAGTAGCGTTCATGTGTAAAGTTCGCTAGTGACAGCACTCCGCTACTTTAGTGACGAGAGCAGGAGAGTGATGTCAAAAACTGTTTGCAGATATTCATGGTAAACTATTGCGTGATCCAATTCATTCCAATATTATTATGGAGATAGTTAGCATCCAGAGCTGCCGTGTGCTTTACATATGATTAGGGTGAAAGTGAAAGACAGCAGTTTGATTATTTTTGCTGATAGCCTGGTGCCGTGCATCACAACACACGAAAACGTTTGCCTCTACCGAGACGTCTAATGGCGTCTAATGATGTCTTACCTTATTTTTGTCACGAAAAAGCAAATGTCCAGATTGTTGATCATCCTGCCGGTTGCTTCCCGGTGAATAAGCAACACGGAAAATGAATAAATGATGATAAATGAAATGATAAATAATGCCCAACAGATTATAATGACACCTTATTTTCCACATTAAGATCTAAGAGGCAGAGAAAGGCGAGTGGACACTGGCGTTCAGATTCGTAGCTCGGACCATGCCGTTTATTGGCATAAGCTTCGGCATCTCCTTCACAACAAACATAAGACGGATATAGTGGAAATACAACAAAATTCTGTCCATATCTCTCAAAGAAATAATGTTCAAAAAACGAAAAGCACTTCAATCTGTATTAATGAGGCCATATTCTCACACAGTTAAAGGGCAACTGAAGAGCTTTTCGGATATCGCTCTTGAGTGTTTTACTCAGTTGAATTGTATTAAATAAAAAATTAAATATAAAGCCTACATATACAACAATCCTCTGCCAGGCCCTAATGTATCAAATACATCTCAATAAAACAATAACTATTATACTTCAACATGAAGGTCTGCCTATTTGAAGAGGGAACAATAGCATCAAATAGATGCTGCTTTGACTAGGGCATTATTATTTGATCACCAAGAAATTATTATTAAATTAAAATTTAAAAATCCAATATTTTCATGCTGCTGTGATTTTTTTTTTTTTTCTCCAGCAAGCCAAATATAAAAAATTAAGCGGCGGAAACCCTCAACACGATGAAAAAAGCGTTGCAAGTCAGTCGCCACCCAGTTTCCCAAAATCAAGCGAGAGTGGGTCGAGTCAAATGATGTCCAGTGATGACGACTGAAGAGATCCTATGAGGCCTGCCAGATGCTGAATTTCTTCCGTCTGCGACATCAGATGACGATGATTTAGGAGAAATAGATGTAGCAAACTTTGATGACATGAAATCATAAACTAGTCATATATACAGTACACATTTTTTAGAAGAAAAATCTAGTTACCCTCATATTTTAATGATAATGCATTATCTTTGTATAGAGAACACTTAATGCTACAGAAAAGAGTAAATACATATTTCCCACTGCCATTATCATTTTTCAATGTTGCGCTAGTCCGTTGCTATCCTAACTTTGTGTTGCTTACTAAATTTATGTTCTTTGATGTGTGCCATTGTGTGCTTGGTATAACTTAGCTGATATGTTGTGTCACAATCTGACAGCGAAAGCTGATGCTGATTCAACATAAATCTGGTATCATTTATTATTGTGGCCTATTGAATATTTTTTCAGAATGTAATATAATTACAATATATTATATACCAATAGAATACATTAAACAGTCAACAAAATGTGTCAATGTTGTTTACAATTTATGGTTTTATTTATTTAATGTAGTAATTCATGCCCCTGTCAGTGCTTCAGCCTCCTCAAGTTTGGCTCTCACGTCTGGGATCTCCTGACGACACAGGCATACTCTTGGAAGGGTAATTACTTGACGGTTTACAGCAACACCTGGAAAATAAAATAATTTTTCATTTATTTTGAAAAATCAATAATATATCATTCATTTAGCCATATTTGGGCTAGCTTTATCATATTTAGATCGGTAGGAGCTGTCCCATTACCTAATATCCAGTTTTAGCTATGTGGAGAGCATGGAAAAATATACAACCATGTAATCGCATTCTCTCTAATAAAAAAATCACGATGCTGGTCTTAGACTTACCACTCACTCTCCCGTTCATGAAGTGTCGAGCTGTCAATTGGCGTCATGACGCCATCTGCTGTGTCAAGTAAATCGCAGTCATCTGACGCCTCAGGTTCAAACATGTAGGGATTAATTGTAGTTCATCTTTCCTGGGAGCCTTTGCCATCGGTAGCGTCACGAAAGAGCAATCCTGAATGGTTACCTTTGGTGGAAATATCACTGACATCGTTGTTGCTGCTATGCTAGCTGTGGATAGTCTCTGTTGCGTCGGGGAATCTACATCACACTTCCGGGTTTGCGAAGGGACCATTAATGGAGTGCAAAAAAACTAAAAAAAAACGCAAATTATCCTTGCAATTACGTGTTGATAATGTCATGGTTGTTTTGACGAACTCGTCCAAAGTTTATATTCGCAAAATTACACCAAAAGGTCTTCAGTTGCCCTTTAAACAACGATGCAAAGAAAACTAGCATTCACAAATTCACAATCAAAACAGGTATGCAAAATACACATAAAACTTACTCGGACTTTGGTCAAACTCTAAACATTTTAGTAACTCGTTTTGCTCAACAAATACACTGGATGGCAATATTTAGTCATGCTGGGAGCCATTATAAGGATTCTTGTTTGTTGTGAAGACAACACTCAAATGAACGTCAAGTACAATTGACCCGCAGTAAACAGGAAACTACGGCGTCAGTCAAGGGACAAAACACACTCATTGGCTTGATCTTTAATTAATTTAAAACTCGCCATTGAGATCTTGTGGTGTATTTAAATCACTACCTTACATAATTAGAGTGACACTGTGGAAGTACGGCAGAGAATCCATGTGACGTCACGGCCCTGTGACATCAATAACAATGGTGAGCTACTAGCAGTGTTGTTAATCTTACTGAAAAAAAGTAATTAATTATAGTTACAAATTACTTCTCCCAAAATGTAATTGCGTTAGTAACTCAATTACCTCAATGTAAGAGTAATTAGTTACTTGGCAAAGTAATTGGTGATAATTACTTCTTTTTTTTTTTCCCCCTCAAAAAATAAATAAATAAATAAAATGAAAAAAAAAAAAAAAAAAAACATTGGCCACACTATGTGAAGTTTTTGGTGGAGGTTTTTGGTACAATTGGCCCGAGCCCAATTCTTTACCCTAATTTACCCTTTACCCTGAATCACCTTTTAAAAGTTGTTAAAATTGCTCCCATTATTGCATTAGTTCCCTTCTCTCTACTTTCAACATATGAAAGTTTTGAAAACTGTTGAATCATTTAAAGATGGATTCAAGTCAAGATTTTGCCGATTTAGAAGTATTTTAGATAAAAAGTTACTTAGGTTCGCTAGGAAGGTTCTCTACAACAGAGCCGTCCTAAAAAGCCTACTGCTTTAAGATGGCGGCTGTCTACTAACGCATTTAGAGCCATGTCCGTTGTTTTGCATCTAGTTAGATCTATATACAGTACATGTGTTATCTACCATGTCTACCATATCTACCATAACAAGCGGGTGTAGTTTGTCGGCTATCGGCTACAACATGTATTATTGGAGCTACCTAGCATCGCGTTTGCTTGGCGTCATAACTTTCTCTCCTCCTCCCTACTCCTGCTCTGCTCTGTCGTCTCGGTGAGTCCGTCTCCCTCAGACTTTTCGACCAATATAGTAACGCATGGTAACGCATGCCTTTCCGTCCTCAGTAATGGTAACGGCGTTGCCAAGATGAGAAAAGTAATTAATTAGATTACCCACTACTGAAAAAAATAACGCCGTTAGTAACGCCATTATTAACAACACTGGCTACTAGTTTATTTTTTTATTTAAAATTTTACAAATTTTATTAAAACAAAAACACTGAGGGGTTTTAATATCCAATTATTATAACTCGTACTAACATTTATCTTTCAAGATAAACCCACATACTGTATGCTGCTCGTACTGTAACATAAATTCATGTTCCTTAGTAGCAACAGGCTTTCCATCTATAAAGAGATGTACAGTATTGCTGTTACAACAACATACATATCCCTCCATTTATCACTACTCACAGTGATCTGGCACCACACACAATGGAGGCCTGTCAGTCCTTGGTAACATTTAATGCTCCTGTGACATCGGTCACACTTAGTGGGGGAGTTGCCCTCCATCCAAACGTGCTGCATAGCCTGCACACAGACACAAAGAAGTCAATCAAAGTATAATTACTCTTTCATAATATTTGTAAATAGGGGTACTTCCAGGTGGATGGAAATTTTTTCACATCTGTTGATTTGAATTGAAAAATAAGAAAAACTGATTTTTACAACAAAAAGCTCAGACCCCCAAATTACTTTAAAAATAAAATAAGTACAGCAGCTAATTTTGGTATAGAGGATAATTTGATTTTAATTTTGAAAGATTTTGTAGTGTTGGGATTGAATAAAATTAGCTATGTAACATTACTTTATATGTATGTATATAAATATATGGTGGAAAACACTCAGGTGACTTGAAGTTCCGCTCTGAGACCCCCAATTTGACCATATTTCAAAATTGTCCTATTTGAATGTGTGATACATCATTGGAAAGCTTAAAATCTCTATTTTCTGGAGGGAAGAAAAAATTGAATAGGAGGGCATTTAAAAAACATGAAAAAAATAAATAAATAAACAGCAAAACCGTAACTGGAGGCAAGAGCACACGAGAGCAGAATTAAAGACGCCATGATTTTAATGAGATATTATCGCGTACTTACCTTGTTTCGATCCAAAAACTCCTTGTAGCATGTATCCTTGAGTGTCAAGAAATAGATGTGAATGGCCACAGCCAGGGTCGTGATGCAGAAATCGCAGACATCATGGAGTGGTCGAGATGTTCTTTTTCATATATTTACCCTTTTAAACATTTTTTTTCTTTGTTTGGATCGATTATTTATCTTCTAACATATTGGGGAAAATGTGACAGTAACGATAGTTATGAGGTAGATATCCGTGACTTTTTTACAGAAGCCATTTTTTTTCATTGTGACGTAATTTGTTTAAAATATGCGAGTGAATAATTTTTTTAAGTTTTTTTTTTTTTTTTTTAATGAAATATTAGACATCAATTAATGTTCTAAGCTAAAAATAACAGACATTTTGAATAATAAATATAATTACTTGTTTTCATGGCTAGGTTGAAACAAAAGCGGTTGCACGACGTCTGTAAACGGGGGTTTACAGGGTAACACGGACAAATTAAAAATTGTTTGGGGGCTTAATGCGCCATGAATCTGCTATGGCAGCATATAGACATATTGCTCTATCAAACACAACAGTTCTTTTTGGCTTAAAATACAGCAGTTTATTTCAAAGAGGGGTGCAAGAGCAGAAACTGCTTTTTCAGTCTTGTCTGTGTTTTCCGCCATATAGTTTTAGTTGGACAACATACATACACCTATAGATCGGTAAACTCAGTAAACAAACAGGTTAAGAGGACACAACGGCTCCAGATGCAGAAGCGAAGGAGAAGGGGGGCACCTCCTCGAGAAGAGCCGAAGACACACCACATCTGTGACTAGTAATAAAATGTTAAATAACATCCCCTCTGGAGTTTATTAGATCGCATACTGGCTGGAAAAATGACTGATCCTTCTTTTCTTTCTATATACGCCAAAAAAAAGATCATCCACCATTCTGTACCTTGTATTTATACTATCTCTGACATCAATACACTTGGAGAATATTACTACAGCAAGATTGTGAGTCCTTCCTTGAATTTATTATTGTATGTTTTAGGTACTGTATTTTCAGCACTATAAGGCGCACCTAAAAGCCTTCAATTTTCTCAAAAGCCGATAGTGCGCCTTATAATCCGATGCACCTTAAATGGATCATTATTAGTTAATCATGGCATGACATTTCTTTTAACACAGCTTCATCTAGTGGACGCATAATGCAACCCCAACAACTACGACACTCAAAAAAAAAATACACATGCACTATTTTAACTTTTAGATAGGTGTTTTTCATTGTATATACACATTAGCTTTGTGTTTTTACACATTGCTGAATCTATTGTTGTATTAATTATGTAAGAGCGTCAATTAAAACACTTATGAAAAAGCATCGCTTAATGCAGTATATATGCAAGGTGATTAGATAAAGTAAAATTTTAAACAGATGTTTTTCATTGTATATACATATTATCTTTGTGTTTTTACGTTATTACTGAACCCATTGTTGTATTTATCAAGGAAAAGAGTCAATTAAAACACTTATGAAAAAGCATTGCTTAATGTTGTAACGTGATTGCACAAATTGTCAACAATTGATACTGTTGTCCCTCTAAGGTTGCCGTACACAGCAAAATCTGTGTTGATTTAATGTGTATATACAATGCAAAACACCTATTTAAAAGTTAAAATAGTGCATCTTCTTTTTTTTAGTGTAGTTTCGTAACCTGAAAATTCTGTAAATGCCGTAATCCGTTCCAAGCCCCCAAATTCAGACATTACTCTTTTATAATGCATAAAAATGCATCAAACCATGTAACAAATACATGATACAATTAGATTATCGCACAATAAACATAAAATTGGACTTGTGTACAATGCAAAAACAAAGAAATAGAGAAAAAATAACCGTTATTAGACTCATGTAAAGCTGTCGGTACACGAGAGGCGAATGAAGAGGACACTGCGATACACACACACATACAGTAGAGATCCCTATTAGCCAATTGGATGCCAGGAATGCTAGGCAATGGCAGAGCAGCTATAAGTATGTTACATTCAGTAAACTCTGGGAGCTGCGAGTACCAGCCAGACTGTATTTTTGCCTTACGTATCCTGAAATTTCATTCGTAACAAAAGGCAGTATCTTCCCATTGAGGCATGTTTTAACCTAATATGTAGAGAAGTTCGTAAGGAGAGGCACCACTGTATATCACGGAAACATTTCTTTTATTATGGGAAAAAAAATGTTCAGTGATATTGTATTTCCTTTTTTTTGATTAAATGTTTTTTGGTAAAGAGGTCTGTATTGCCACAGTATGTGTGCTTACATTGGTGTGCCTGCGAGACTTGGCGTAGGTGCTAATGCAGGCAGCAATGTCTTTGGAGACGCAGCGTTCGTGCACCGTGTACTTGCATACTGTCAAAAAAAACACACTTTTTAAAGAAAACATACTGTATGTGTCACATACATGTGCGCTAGCGTGGTCACAACATCCACTCACAGGAGCAGCAGAGGCCTTGCTTGCGCACACCTAGAAGCATGGTGTGACAAAAGTTACAGTAGGCCGGTTTGTTGAAGTGCTTTAGGCGCCACACGTGCTGGCCGTCCTCCTGAACGTTCTAGTTGAAGACAGAAAAAGATACAACAATCTAATAACTAACGCTCATGAATTTGACCAGGAATGGACAAAATCAGTAATTGACCTTTTGCAAAAGCTCCTACTTGGTAAGCCGACAAGCCTCGTGACTTCAAAGGCACAAGCCATTGCAGGCAGACATATACCCAAGTGTTTTAAGTGATTCATTTTGTGTGTGCAGCATCCTCTAGATTGTGACAAAATGATGCAGGGGATGGTTATATTGAAAATATAACATTTCTATCAATCGAAGAAAAGGCATAGAGGTTCAACACTTACAGCAAGTGAAGGGTTAGGATACAAAGGTGTTCCTTCACAAAATGTTACATGGAAAATAAAAACAAAAGAGTTCAAGGCTCTTTTTTAGGATGCTTTTTTTTTTTGCTTAAAAAGAGGAAGCATCACTGTAATGTTAGTGCACTCAAATAATGGACTGCGGATAGGGTTGCCCCTAATCTTTCAGGGTACCTGGTGTCAGAATTACAGGTACCCCACTTACAGCATTAAAACATTGGGATTTTGCTATTTCAAAGTTAGAAAAAAATTTGATGTCACTGCCACATTTTATTCCTATGCAACTCTATGGCAGTATGGAGCGCCGTTTGTGAAGCACCACATGCCGAGATTTACGACAACATTTTCTCATATTGTGCCCCACACAGTGTTTAAAATATGGTGTGAAAATTTTAGAGTCACTTTTTTGCACATTTACAACATTATTTAGCAACTTAAATTATTATTTTTAAATAATAAGTATTAGACTTGAATGTTTAAATCCAGAACTATATATTTAATTTCAATCTTAAATGTAAATCTTAAGATTATATCCTAAATATGGTATGAATCTTAAATATACATATTAAATATAAAACTCAAATATTAAATAAAGGGTATTTATTTTATGGGTTTTGCACATTACCAACTTGGCTGCATGAGCTGTATGGATGCTCCAAACAAAGTTTCGTTGTGCTTTTTGTAACAATGGCAATAAATATTCTGAATCTGAATATATATCTTAAATGTAAATCTTAAATTTATATCCTGAATGTAAATCTTAAATATAAATCCTAAATCTAAATACCAAATTCAAATGTCAAATCTGGAAACGGGTAAAACTCAATATTTAGCTAATATGCAAATTCACATTTCTGTGGATAGAAAGTATCAAAATAAAAGCTAGAGCAGCTCAGACGGTGTTTGTTTAAGTTGCTTGAAAATGAATAAAACCTATTTAACGGTGGCAGTCGGCTCTTGGACATGGACTGTTGTGATAATAACAATATCTAAGTAAAATACACATTTAGGAGAAACTTTATTTAAAGAGTATTTTGTGTTTTTCGTGTCACTTATACATACTTGAGCCAGGAAAAGTTACTATGAATAGCCACGAGGGGTCTCTTTTGGACTGGAATGGACAGTAATGTTGACTTCTGTCACTTCAACTGCAAAAACACTTGCCGTCGCCTCTGGTTACTCTTGAGCAGCGCTTTTTGTTATGATCCTGTTTTCGTCATCACACTCGTGAAGTCAAACCACAGAAAGTGGTAAAAAATATTAGGATGTCTTTAAAAAATTCGCTTTAATCTTGGATCCGCTTCCCACCGAACCGTTGGTGCTCGTTGGAGCTACGCCGCCCTTCTTAGCCTAGCCTAGCCTAGCCTAGCCTAGCCTAAGTTATCCATTTATTAAATTTTAACGCACGAGGCGTTTGGGCTTGTCACATCGCCGAATACGCAGCGTTAAATTGTCCGAAGCGACCCGGATCCTCTGACAGTGTGCAGGCAAGACATCGGTATCAGATCAAGTCAAACCGTGCTACGTGGAGGAACCTAGAGCTTACCAGACTCCTATAACCTCTCCGGGCCCAGTCTTTGGGCCCGTGCCGTTAAGTTTCTTTACTCGATCCTCCCAAACGGCTGTTAAATCCTCCTATTGAACGCCTTGGACTCCTTTTGGAGTCCTCGCGTGTAAGTTTTTTTCACTCGTCAGCTGAAGCTAACATCAATTTAGCTAGCGACCTAAAGCTAGCAGAACAAACACCTGTGCTGCCGAAGCTGCTCTGTCTCTCCAGATACCATCTGCTCTACCATGGCCCCACTCACCTCACCTTCTGGATGGGATCACTGTCTCCAATTAACCCAAAAAATTGCCTGGCTGGAGGGTCATCTATCCACTCTTCGCTGATGGGGATAAATCTATGGAGTCGCTTGGCGTAACTGTCGGGGGTGTGGATGCAGAAGCTGACCTAGACGTTACCATCCCCATGGCCAAGCCTCCTGCCACAGGCACGTGGCCCATCTCCAGGCCTGCCGCAGCCACCCCTGCCCAACCTGAGGCTATTCCTTCGCTCTCTGTCGCGGCAGCCCATTCCCGTGCAAGTGCCACTGAAGCTCGCTGGCAGCAGGAGGGAGCTAAGCCCAAGGACCCTAGAAAGGCTGATCCAGCGATCCTGGGCTACTTTACTCCCAACCCCAAAATGCATAGCTCCACTCCCGATCCCTGGCTTTTAGTAAAAAACAATCCCAAGCGAAAGAAGAAATCACCCACACCCCCATGTCCAGTCGAAATTCCTCTTTCAAATTCTTTCAGCCCATTAGCGGATCGTGAATTCCCTTTGACCCCTTCTCAGCATTGTCCGGCATCTTCACCAACACTTCACCAGCCTTGCACTTCATGGCGCTCTCCTTCCCTGCCACCAGTCTCCTCGTCTGGCCATCTGGCTCTTCACAGAGAGAAAGTTCCATCTGCTGCGGCTCGCTCTCGCCCAACAAAGTCCAGCCCTCCACCGCCTTCTGTGCTCATTGTTGGCTCCTCCATGGTGCGTAACATCTCACTGCCTGCAGCTGTTATCAGTTGCCACCCAGGTGCTACCGTCAAGGACATTGACTCCAAAATCCTGCAGCTATTGGATGAACATCCAACCGCCGCATCGCTCTGCATCCACGTTGGTGCAAATGACCTGCGCTTCTGAATTCCTTAAAGCTGACTTCAGGAACCTCATTGATTGCCTCTCCAATTCTGATCGTCGTTTTGTCATTTCCGGCCCGCTTCCCAGCCCCCCGCTTTGGCGATGCAAAATTCAGCCGAGCTCGCCAATTATATATTTGGCTGAATGCATACTGTTCCACCCTTGGGATCCCATTCGTGGACAATTTTACCACTTTTCTTCACCGCCCAGACCTCTTCAGACATGATGGACTACACCCAAACTACCGCGGATCACGTCTTCTCTCCATCAATATGCAACTGGCTCTTAAATCCTCCAATGCTCTGCAGCTCTACTGATGTTTCGTGAGTCTGTTCCATTACGCTGTCGGTCATTCATTGTCTCAAAATCCTGTCATTTTGTACCATACACATAGCTCTCCCATTCACCCCTTAGTATGCAGGATATCAAATAATATGGCTCGGTCTCAAAATCTAAGCCTTCCTCAATCACCCTCACAGTCTGGCTTAAACACCATAACAGTCATTCATTATTCTAATCGCTTATCCAGACACAGCAGTTGGCCATTATGTGCATCACTAAACAACCTAATATATCCCTCCATCTCTGCTGTACCTGTCGCTCCTTCTGTTACCACCTCCTTAGACAACGTTTTAATTGTTACATCTCATGACTTTAAACCACGCCACAGACTTGGCCTATTACACCTAAATATTAGAAGCTTGCGCCCAAAAATGGATTATATTAATGTGTTAATTCATAAAACCTTGCCAGACATCCTCTTTCTGTCTGAAACCTGGCTGTCTTCCAAAATATCGAATAATGAATTGAACATTGATGGTTATATTATTTTCAGGTGTGACCGAAAAAGCAAAGGAGATGGAGTTTTAATCTATGTAAAGGATTGTCTCACTGTGCATAAACTGTCATCATCTGCTATTCCTAAAAAAAATCGAATATATTGCTCTGGATTTATGTTTTAGAAATAACACTCATGTAATCATTACTGGTATATATCGCCCCCCGCTCATGTTGACACTCTCGATGATATTGGTACGATTCTCTCAAAATACAGTACATTCACTCAGAATTAATAATCATGGGTGATCTAAATCTGGATTGGCTCTCTGACAGCTCTAATAAATTAAAAGAATTGTGCCATGAACACAACTTAACTCAGCTAATAGTTAAACCCACCAGACCAAATTTAAAAAAAACCCTCTCCATTCCACTTTAATTGATATCATTCTTACAAACAGACCTCATAATTACCCTGCATCTGGAGTTCTTCTACTTGACATCAGTGACCATTGTCCCATTGCCTGCATCCGAAACACTAAAATGCCCAAATCCCATTTTCAGTTAATTTCCACACGAAACGACAAACATTTTAGTCTCCAGAACTTTATAACCGATCTATCTGCCTCAAATATAAATACTGTAATTTATTCTCCATTACGGACCCTACTGTGGTAGTGGAACATTTTTCACATTCTTTTAACATTATTGCTGACCACTGTTGTTAATTTTACTTTAAAAATGTAACTAATTACAGTTACAAATTACTTCTCCCAAAAAGTAATTGCGTTAGTAACTCAGTTACCTGAATGTAAGAGTAATTAGTTACTTGGCAAAGTAACTAGTGATAATTTTCTTTTTTTTTTTTTTCTCAAAAAAAAAAAACAGGTCACGCAATGTGAAGTTTAAAGGGTTTGGGGGACAATTGGCCCTAGCCCAATTCTTTACCCTCCACTTAACTCAGTGCTTCTCAATTATTTTCTGTTACGCCCCCCCAAGGAAGACGTAAATGTTTCGCGCCCCCCCCCAACTCTCTGCCGCCACTGTAAATAGTATCATTCGTCTATATTACTATTATAAGTACGCCTCAGCCTAACATTGTGTCCTTTTTTTTCTATTAAAGAAAAAAAATAACATAGATCAACTTATAATAAAGTATAACTTTTTTAACATTGTGTTGCTTGTAACAGAAAAGACTTAACGCGCATCAATTTGCCTGAAGTTAAAAAAAAAAAAAAAAAAAGTCACATCCAAACTGTAAAAATACACTCAAGGTACATTTTTGACCATTTGATACTGAAAAATAAAATGTCATAAAATCAGTAAATAATAACACATTCAAATTGATTAGAAACATTTACTCTTCCGGACAACATGCCAAAAAATTTGACCGAAAAAAATACAAAACTGAATAGAAGGGGGGAAAAAGTCTTTGGACAGAAGGAAAGTTTTTATTTTCGCTGATTCACCACAGTGCTCACTGGTTTACTGATATAACACTGACAAAGCGGGACGATTGTGACAATTGGCAATATTCGGCACATTTTCGCTGAAAAACAATCAAGCGGCTTATCAATGAGATTGAGGTCTAATGTCTTCAAGTGGCGTCTTAACTGATTTGGCTTCTCCGCTATAATAATTTTTAGACTCAGTAAACAGTGGTCTTTCCTCATTTCCCACTATATTAAAAGTCAAAGGCAAACGGCCCGAAAAAAGCGCATTCTCGGCGGCCGAGGGAGAACCGTAGGTGAGGGCGGTGGTCGTGACGATCCCAAGCTGAAAACGGCACTTCTCGGCCGGACACGTAAGAACCGAAGAAGGTCGCTGCGTGAGTCCAGCTCTGCATGAGTCTCTTCCGTGTGCTCTTGCTTACTTCAAAAATACTGCACGCACTTTGAAAATGAGAGCGCCACTGCCACCCACGGAGTGGATGTGCAAGTACACTTTATTCTAGTACGGCAAAAAAAAAAAAAAAAAAAAAAAAAAGCATGTTCCCCGAGGTCACTCGCGCCCCCCCTGGCATCGCTCTGCGCCCCCCTGGGGGGGCGCGCCCCACCATTTGAGAAGTACTGACTTAACTAGACACAAGGGTATAACTAGATAGTAACCTTTGCTATGTGTGGGAGTCATTTTAAGTTGTGAATCAACCATTAAAGTTGTTAAAATGGCTCCCGTTATTGAATTAGTTCCCTTCTGTCTACTTTAAACCTGTGTAAGTTTTAAAACGGTTTCATCATTTAAAGACAGATTTAAGTTAAGATTTTACCGATTTAGGAGCATTTTAGATTTAAAAAAAAAAAAAAAAAGTTACTTAGGTTCGCTAGGAAAGATCTCTACATCAGAGCCTTCCTGACAGGTCTACTGCTTTAAGATGGCGGCTGTTTACTAACGCATGTAGTCCTTAAAACATGTTGCCAATGCAGCTGTGTCTGTCATTTGCATCTAGTTCTATAATATGATATTTAGCGTGTCATGTGGGCGTAGTTTGTCAGCTATGGCTACAGTCAGGTATTATTGGAGCCACCTAGCATCGCGGTTGTAATGGCGTCTTCCCCACTCCTGCTCTGCTCTGTCGTCTCCGTGAGTTCGTTTCGCTCAGATTTTTTAAAATTCAACCAACTTAGTAACGCATAGTAACGCACGACTTTCCCGCCTCAGTAATGGTAACGGCGTTGCCAAGATGAGAAAAGTAATTAATTAGATTACTCATTACTGAAAAAAATAACGCCGTTAGTAACGCCGTTATATTCTAACACCGTTATTAACAACACTGTTGCTGACAGACATGCTCCCTTTAAACCAGGGGTCCCCAACCTTTTTTGCACCACGGACCGGTGTTATTTGGGTCTTTATTTTCACGGACCGGTGTTCTGACGAATTTTGCATCCCATCAAAATTGCAACGATGCGGTTCTGCGCATGCGCGTAACGTTAAACATAGCCGCAAAATGGCCAAATGCAGCGATTCCAAAGTAAACACTACAAACTTTCTTGAAAGAAAGGAATATTAACTTACGTTTGATCATGGAAGGACTTGTAGAAAAGTTCTCCTCAGATTCATCCTGCCATGTAAGCTTAACACAACAGCTGCACACCGCGCTCACCATTAACGACTTCGCCTTGTCGTTAAACATTAATTAAGAAGCCCGCTTTACAAAGATACGATGTTAGAAATTGTAGCAAGGTTTTCAACGCTCTTGTCGCGATGTCAGGATATTCCAGAATGACTTTAATCCAGAACCTCGGTAGAGTTGTTGTCTCCAACGTACGTTTAATAAGGTCGCCGTCATTTGCGATCTCTCTGTTTATTCACAAACGGGTCACGAATCCACTCCTTCGCAGTTCGTGGGTCTTCGAGGTTGTAGGCTCGTCAGGTGCCCTTTTCGCCATAAAAATATTCTAATTATTTCCGGGAACAAATGTGCTGCGCCGCGGCCTAGTAATACGCTATTATCGAGGACAAGCGCACATAGATATATTATATACACAAACAAGATGTACTGCTAGCAGTCCAATCAATGGACTTCTATTACAACCTTGTAATCTATCCCGTAGTATTATATCTAGAGTAGACAGAGATATCGGTGTGTTAAGCAGGGGCACAGGGTTAATTCGGCCAGAATGCGGTCGTTATTAAATTATTTTTTTCTTTGCGGCCCGGTCGCAAATGCCGGCAAATCCCGGCAGGTGGGGACCCCTGCTTTAAACAACACAGAATTAAAAACAGATTCAATCCCTGGTTTTCCCCACAACTTGCTACTGTCATTTATAGCAGAGATAAGGCATGGTCCAGGGCTAGATCCAGTGGCGCCCCTGAAGACTGGTTATTATTTAGGGCAAAAAAGGAATATCTGCACCAGCATGATGAGGGCTCTCTGCCCTCTCTGCTTCTGACAACCCTGCTAAATTCTGGAAAACAATTTCATCTCTAAAGAATTCACCTAAGCCACATCTCCCTCCACATATCACTCAAGCAGTTGCTCTTACTTCTGATAAATTATCTATGGTAGAATTATTCAACAATCACTTCCTGTCCTCTGGTCTCTTATACAGTAACTCCTCCATGTCAACTCAAAGCAATTATCATAACGTTCCTTTAGATGGAGCCCTTAATCCGCAAATGAACTCTCAACCCAAATTTTCGTTCTCCTTATTTCAAAGTTCTGATGTTTTTAAAATTCTGAGGAAAGGGAAGGCTTCCAAAAATGCTGGCGCATACCATCTAGATCCATATCTTCTTCAATTAAGTGCTCATTTTATCAGTCCATATTTAGCTCACATTTTTAACCAAACCCTTCTTTCCTGCATCATCCCATCGCCTTGGAAAACTGCTGCTGTAATCCCGCTACATAAAAATGGTGATATCTCAGACCTCAATAATTACCGTCCAATATCCAAGCTTCCATTTTTATCCAAAATTCTTGAATCATTGATCAATTCTCAACTACATTATTTTATTGACTCATCTAACATACTTCAGCCGCAACAGTCTGGTTTTCGCCCAGGTCACAGTACAATTACAGCTTCAGTTTCTCTCCTAAATAACATTGTCTCTTTTCTTGATAATAAACAGTTCTGTGCTGCTCTTTTCATTGATCTTTCAAAAGCATTCGATACCGTTGATCATAAAATTGTACTTCATAAACTGCAGGCCATAGGTTTAGCCGTTAATGCCCTCAACTGGTTTAAGTCCTACCTTACAGACAGAATACAAACTGTTGCTGCTGACGGTGTTCAATCAAGTCCACTTACTATTAAAAATGGGGTGCCACAGGGGTCTGTCGTTGGACCACTCCTTTTTACGTTATATATTGATAATATTTTTCTTCCTAATCAATATTGTAATGTCCACTTTTTTGCTGATGATTTTATTCTATATGCGCCCGGTTCTTCCCCATCTCTCGCTCTGACTCATTTACAGACTGCTTTTGATAATTTACAAATATCTCTTCATAATCACAGATTAGTTTTAAACTCTGAAAAAACTAAATATATGGTTTTCTCCACTTCCACTATTACTGAAAATGACTTACCCAGAATCAAATCCCTAAATGGTACTCAAATTACTCTCACCGATTCATAGAAATACTTAGGAATTTGGATTGACAGTAATTTATCATTCAAAACTCATATTCATCATCTAATCCGTAAACTTAAATTTGTTAGGTTTTGTGTTTGTTTTCTCCTAGTGTGACTTGTCCCTGTGATTGCCCATTGATTTCACCTGATGTGCCTTCTCCTAGTCTATCCTCCTGTGCTCACCTGTTCCTTGTTGTCTCGTTACCCATTGTCTGCGTGTGTGTATATAAGCTCCCATTTTCTGTTCACTCCTTGTTGCGTCATTGTCTATGTCTAGGTCTACGTCAATTTCAAGTCCGGTCCAAGCCCTCGTGTACCAGTCCCTCCGATTTAAGTAAGTTTTGTTTGAATCTTGCCCTTTTGATCCTCAGTGCTTTCAGTTGTACTTTGTGTTTTGGTTAGATATCATTAAACGTTTTTTGAGTTCACCTGCCTTGCCGCTTTTGTTTCCCTGCAATTGGGTCCACACAACCTGCCTGCCTGCCCGCGTCCCTGACAGAATGACGCAACCAATTGTGGACCCGGCGGGAAAAAGCCGGCACCGGCGTGCACGCCGACGACCATCCGCCCGTTCCCCTGATTATATTCTGCCTCGCCACGTTTTTTTGGATTCTGATTTTTCGGACTTTGAGCAGGATCATAATTTATATGATTTCCAATTCTCAGATTCTGATTCAGACCCTGATTTTGATTTCACAGCCTCTGTTTCCTCTGATAGTTTTTCTTTTTACCCCCCTACCTCTGTGTCCCGTTCGGAGCTCCTTGCCAGAGACTCCTACCTGGGGTCCCGTTGGGCCATCTATCGGGGACCCCCCCGGGTGGTCTGCGGGGTCGCCCAGGCTCATTGCGGCCTAATGGGGCTATTATGAAGCCCCTGCCACCTGAAGGCGCTCGGCAAAAGCCTCGGCGTGGTCGTCAACACCGACGGTGTGCGGCTGTGCTGACGTCGTGGCTTCCCGAGGCTCCCGCGCCGACTCCCCGCAGTCAAGTTCCTCCAGCGCCGACTCCCCGCAGTCAAGTTCCTCCAGCGCCGACTCCCCGCAGTCAAGTTCCTCCCGCGCCAACTCCCCGCGGTCAAGTTCCTCCCGCGCCGACTCCCCGTGGTCAAGTTCCTCCCGCGCCGACTCCCCGCGGTCAAGTTCCTCCCGCGCCGACTTCCAAGCTGTCCCGGCGCCTCGTCGCCTAGTCTCTGTCCCGGCACCTCGCCGTCTGGCCTCCGTTCCAGTGCCCGCGCCGACTCCCTTCAGTCCAGTGCCCGCGCCGACGTCCAAGCTGCCCGAGGTGCCCGTCCCGGCGCCTCGTCGCCTAGTCCCTGTCCCGGCACCTCGCCGTCTGGCCTCCGTTCCAGTGCCCGCGCCGACTCCACGCAGTCCAGTGCCCGCGCCGACTCCCCGCAGTCCAGTGCCCGCGCCAACGTCCAAGCTGCCCGAGGTGCCCGTCCCGGCGCCTCGTCGCCTAGTCCCTGTCCCGGCGCCTCGCCGTTTGGCCTTTGTTCCAGTGCCCGCGCCGACTCCCCGCGGTCTTTTGCCCGCGCCTACCACTCCTGTTTTCTCCTGCGACTCCGCTGCTGTCCCGCCAGCAGACGACGATGACGACTCCGCTGCTGTCCCGCCAGCAGACGACGATGACGACTCCGCTGCTGTCCCGCCAGCAGACGACGACGACGACTCCGCTGCTGTCCCGCCAGCAGACGACGACGACAACTTCGCTGCTGTCCCGCCAGCAGACTCCTGCGACTTCGCTGCTGTCCCGCCAGCAGACTCCTGCGACTCCGCTGCTGTCCCGCCAGCAGCAGACGACGACGACTCAGTTCCTGGTCCGCCCGATCACGACGACCCCGACTCTGTTCCTGGTCCGCATGACGACTCCGACTCTGTTCCTGGTCCGCACGACGACTCCGACTCTGTTCCTGACCCTCGCCCCGACGATGCTGCTCCCCGCTTCCTGCACGACGTGGCGGTATGGACGACCGAGTACTACCTCGTCTGGGACGCCTGCCTGATCTGCCCGTGCGGTCACCCAACGTCTGGCGCCCCGGGCGCCCTCCCGATCAAACCGTGCGATCGGCCCACGTCTGGCGTCCTGGACGCCCGACTGACTAGCCCTGATGGGCTAATGTTGCTCCCTCCTTCTGCATCCTTCTTATCGCCGTGTTTGGGACTTTGTTTTCGTCGGGACGTCTGGGATCCGTCCCTTGAGGGGGGGGTACTGTTAGGTTTTGTGTTTGTTTTCTCCTAGTGTGACTTGTCCCTGTGATTGCCCATTGATTTCACCTGATGTGCCTTCTTCTAGTCTATCCTCCTGTGCTCACCTGTTCCTAGTTGTCTCGTTACCCATTGTCTGCGTGTGTGTATATAAGCTCCCATTTTCTGTTCACTCCTTGTTGCGTCATTGTCTATGTCTAGGTCTACGTCAATTTCAAGTCCGGTCCAAGCCCTCGTGTACCAGTCCCTCCGATTTAAGTAAGTTTTGTTTGAATCTTGCCCTTTTGATCCTCAGTGCTTTCAGTTGTACTTTGTGTTTTTGTTAGATATCATTAAACGTTTTTTGAGTTCACCTGCCTTGCTGCTTTTGTTTCCCTGCAATTGGGTCCACACAACCTGCCTGCCTGCCCGCGTCCCTGACAAAATTTAGCTTTCTGTATTAATCAAGGGCTGTCTGTCAACTCCTAACCGAAAAACCATTGTATTATCTTCTTTTGTTTCTGTTCTTGATTATGGGGACATCCTGTACCGTCATGCAGCTCCATCAACTGTTCAACAGTTAAACCCGGTCTATCACAGTGCACTACGTTTCATCACCAATGACAATTTCTACACTCATCATTGTACCCTTTATCATAACGTTGGTTGGTCCTCACTACAGTCAAGAAGAAATATCCATATCATGTTATTCATATATAAGGCTTTACTGTGCAAACTTCCGAACTACCTCACATCTCTCCTGTCATTCATTTCCAGTAACTACAAAACACGATCATCCAATTACTTAACCCTAAACATTCCATCCACTTGCACTAATGTTGGTAGAACTGGCTTTAGCTACTATGCTCCTCTTAAATGGAACGAACTGCAAACCACTCTTAAACTACAGTCAATCATTCATCTTGGTGATTTTAAATCTCTTTTGTCTGATGTTTTTACTGATTCTTGTAACTGTTTCCATTAGTGTATTTTGTGTTGTTTGACATTTGTGAATGTTTCTTTGTGCTCAAGCCTCTCTTATAAAAGAGATATTAATCTCAATGAGACTGACTGATAAAATAAAGTCAAAATAAAATAAAATAAAAAAAACAGTCAAAAGTCTGAGCTGCTCCAGCTTTTATTTTGTTAGTTCCGCCCACAAGTCATGTGAATGTGCATATTAACTAAATATTTAATTTCACCCGTTTCCATATTTAATATTTAAATTTAGTATTTAGATTTAGGATTTATATTTAAGATTTTTATTTAAGATTTACATTTAGGATATAAATTTAAGATTTACATTCAAGGCAAATATTTAAGATTTTCATTTAAGACATATAATTTAAAATATATATTTAAGATTTATTTTCAAGATTTATATTTAAGATTTTCCTTTAAGATCTATATTCAAGATTTACATTTAAGATTTAAATTAAATATTTAGTTCTGGATTTAAACATTCAGGTCTAACACTTATTACTAAAAAAAAAAAAAAATATTGAAGTTGCTAAATAATGTTATAGATGTGCAAAAAAATATGTGACTAAAATTTTCACACTACATTTTAAACACTGTGTGGTGCTAATTGTGAGAAAATGTCATATTTTCCAGCATGTGTTGCTTTACAAATGGAGTCCTAAATGTCCGACTTTTGTGATTGGGGAGTGTGGATTTGCGATAGGTCTATTGCCGTCTGGGAGGCAGAGTTTGCGAAAGGTCAATTTTGAATAACACGTTGACTCTTTTGGACAAGATAACTAAAATTTAATTTGATTAAAACCTCAATCGCATTACATTATTTACGGTACATTTTATATATATTTGAGTTACAGTTGGCAATTTTGGCCTGAAAAATGTGAAAACGAACCGTGTCCATGCCTAGCAGAACAAGTAAGGGAATAGTGGTCAGGCCCCCTCGGATCCACTCTTCCAAGGTGACTGTGCCGTCCCGGTCGTAGTCAATCTCCTCCATCATTTCCTTCAGAATCTGCAGTGGATGAGCCAGAGGCAATGTAAAGTAACAATAAATTTTTGAGAAAAACGTAAACTACTCTGACGATAATTAACCATTCTTTTCACTTTTACTTGAGTAGATTTGTGAAGAACAAATGCTATACTTGCTCCACTACTCTAGGATACACTAGAGTCATTACATTTTTTCCCATTTTTCATATTAGATTGGACATTATCTTTACCAGAGAGATACCCCCAGTGGCTCTACCAGTTTCACCAATGAAACTTGGCAACAATAATCACATGACTACATTATACCATTCAGACGTGATAATACAGTCATGAACACACAAGCTTGCAGTCGGAAGTCAAGCCTGTTCAATCACATGGCGTCTTTAAAGCCCAGTAAAAACTTTTGTCATCATTATTATTACTATGATACACTATTTGAAATAGTGCTGCCGTCATCATTACTCCATAGCATATTTTATCATAGCATAAACTACTGAATATGCCCATTTAACTTTGTCATTATACTCTATTCACCCCATATACACAATCTGCAAATGGCTCCTTAATAAGGTTATTTATGCTCGTAACTTTGGCTGTGATATGCATATGAGTTGATACTTCCACGAAGCACTTTCGGGCGATATCGGGAGATTGGAGTTCCCAACTTGGGAAATCGTTCTGATGTGTTGTAATGTGTGGTAAAAACATGGTTGCTACAAATACTTCACAAGTTGAGCGACTTTGGCCCTTTTTATAGACACCATGATTTTGATTTTGAATACTGATGGCTAAAAAACAAAACAAAAACTTCACTTTTTTTTTTTTTTTTTAACTGAAACTTGGATTTTGGTTTGATTACCCTAACATTCGGACTATAAGCCACTACTTTTTTCCTTCCCTTTAAATCCTGCCGCTTATAGTCCAATGTGGCTAATTTGTTGATTTATTTGTGTTAATAGGTAACACTTTATTTGAAAGAGGCATCATATCATAAGAACGTCATAATTGTGACATGACACTATCATGGGCATTACTGAATGCTTATGGCAGATGTCATTGGGTGTCATCCGGCAAATTAATGTCCAGCTCGGGTCTTTTACATCCATTCAAAAGTGAGCTAATTTGCCAGATAACACTAAATGACATCTGTTATAAGCATTCATAATTGCTCATGACAGTGTCATGTCGTAATTATGATTGTCTAATGACAGTCTTATGGCGCCACTGTCAAATAAAGTATTACCAAGTACCATAACTAGCAACCACATAACATGAATTTTGATTGTTATTTACATCTGTAGTTCTGCAACACATGCTAGGAGTCATGTTGGACAACAACAGTGTTGACAGCTGGTGGCAGCAGAGATTGATTGTCTACCCCAAGGGAGCAGTGATGGCCAAATGAAGCTTTTTGAAGCAATCAAGCTTTGAATCAATTGCCTGCATGGTAATTCATTTGGTCTTATGACATTCGTATAATGCCACTGTCAAATATAGTGTTACCAGTTAAAATATTTTGGTGTAAATATCCCATAGTACAGTGAGGACAGCTGCGGCTTATAGTCCAGTGCGGCTTATCTATGAACAAATGTTGTTTTTGTGTCAAATTTGGTGAGTGGCGCCTTATAATCAGGTGTGCCTTATGGTGCGAAAATTATGGTATATGCAGTTTGAAGTGCTATTTCTGACTTTTTATGATAGATACGTGCTTAAAAAAAAATTTTTTTAAATTTGCTCACTCTCCAGTGCCCCACTGTGCCCCAGTGTTGTATTAGGTGTAGTGACGAACCCTGTACAACTTCTTTTATATTTGAATTAAAACAGGTTTTGCCTATTTTTTTTTTTTAACTTCTGTGTATGTAGGTATATACTTTACAGTCAATCCGTGCGTTCTCCTGCTCACCGGCCGTAGTTCTGTCGAGTCCCACTCCAGATACTCAGCAACATGCACCATCTGATTGATGATGCGGTCCAGCTCCTACCAGAGATCCCAAATAGGACAAATCAAAGCATTGTGGCACAATGGATCACAATTGCTTCCATCCAAACATGATGTAGAACCAGTAACAAGTTCCATACGAGTTGCAATGTTCTGTTTATGCCTCGGAACCTGGCTAGTATTAAAACCAGACTGACCATTACAAACAATCTTAATATCAACACATTGCCTGCCAACAGGTTTCTATTCTTAGCACAATGGGTAATAATGAAACAAAAACAAAAAAAACAAAGGTGACAAAGTTGGAGGAGAAACTCACCGAACTGTCCAAGACGCCGTTGCCGTCCGTGTCGTACAGCCAGAACATGACTGGAAGGGATGAGAAGAGAGAGCTTATGATTCAGTGGACAGGAATGTAGCACATGTAGCGGAATATTCCCTCCATTGAGTGGAGTTGAGACTCTTCAATGTGCACCGAAGTCAAGTGGGCCATTAGCATTATAGAATGCGTTGTCCTATGCAAGACTACATTCCTAATTTCACAAAATCACTGATTTCATTTGGCAATTTTTCAGTTGTTACTTGGTGAAAAGAATTTTTAAAATCATCTGTTTTTGGGCTCTGCAATAATAAATAAGTATTACTTTGCCATCATTTACTGTTATGTTGTGCCAAGTGTGGTGGTCCTAGCCCACACTCCCCTCTACTGGCTTTTATTGTTGTTACACTTCCTGTTATGTGGCATGAGTTCAACCTTGGCAGGCTGGGTGTGGCAGACCTGGGAGTGCACCTGCAGCTCATCGCAATCAACACTGCTTATAAGGCGCTGCCTGGGCAGCAAGCAGGTGCCAGATGATTCCGTCAGTGACCATTGGTACATCGGCCAACTAGTCTGTAGTTTTTGACGATCATTCATTGAACTCTTGACTAATCTTGTTTTTTGTCATCAGGACACCCACACTCCAAGCCCTCGCAGCCACAGCCTGAGCCACAGCCACAGCCACAGCCATTGTTCAATAAAAACCCTTCACTCCACTTCCATTTCCTGGTCGCACTTTGGTCCGCATCGACTTTTCCAAATTTGCCACAACATAATCATCTGGCCAGTAGAATGGACCAAGCAACCTCCAACTGCTTCCAAGAGGCCCTCGGACACCAAGGACACATGCTAGGTAATCATGAGCAAATGCTGCGCAGCTTGGAAGAGACGCTAAAAGCAGTTTCTATGGACTTGAAGCAGGTGAGGACACAGCTCTCATAATCCCTCACTTCCAGGGCCGGACCTAATTTGCCAGTGAGTAGTCCTACTGGTGGGCCATCACCCCTACTTCGGCCGGGCGTGTTTATACCAACTCCTGAGTGTTATTCTGGGGAGTTGGGCTCATGTAGTCGTTTTTTGCTTAATTGTAACCTTGTTTTTAATATGCAGCCTTCAAGTTATGCCTCTGACGCTGCTAAGGTTGCTTTTTGTGTGAACCTCTTGAGGGGAAAGGCTGGTCAGTGGGCAACCGCACTTTGGGAGAGGAATTCCCCAGTGCTGTGCTCTTTTGACGCTTTTTCTGGAGAGCTACGCAAAGTATTTGACCACCCTGTTCGTGGGAGAGAGGCCATAAGCCGCCTGTTTTCTCTCCAGCAAGGTTCCCAATCAGTGGCGGACTTCTCAATTTCTTTTCGTATCTTGGCTGCAGAAAGTGGCTGGGGTGAGCAAGCTTTAATCTCTGTATTTTCCCGTAATTTGGCAGATGACTTAAAGGACGAACTAGCAATGCGGGATGAGCCTTCCACCCTGGAGGAGCTAATTTCCCTAGCTATAAAGATTGACAATCGCATCAGAGAACGCAAGAGGGAGAAAGCCATCAAGTCACGTCTGTTTCTGCCACTCATGTCACCCTCTGCCGATATCATCAAACCATTCCCCAGTGACACACAGCGACCAAAACCCCCATCTCTGCCCTGCACAGCCAAAAGACTGGTCTCACCAGATAAAAGGGAGCACCATGGTGAGCCAAACCTCCTCAGATTCCTGCTCTCAGTCACGACTCATACTCCCAGCTAGTGTTTCCCATGGTTTAGACGCCATGCCACTTCATGTATTCATCGATTCCGGCGCTGACGACAGTTTTATGGATGAAGGTTTTGCGAAACAAGCTGAAATCCCTCTCGAACCCCTCAAGGCCCCCAAAGTGGTGGAAGCAGTGGATGGTAGAAAACTGTTTTCAGTAACTCATCGCACCGTCCCTCTCATGCTCAAGGTCTCTGGTAATCATCATGAATCAATACAATTGTTTATTATCTCCTCTCCAGTGGCACCTGTCATCCTTGGTCTCCCCTGGCTCAAACTTCACAACCCAAACATCAACTGGATGGTGGGGAAGATTGTGGGGTGGAGCAATTGCTGCCATCTGGAGTGTCTTGGCTCAGCACATACCCCTGGCAAATCGGTCAAAGAGCCAGCCTATCCTCCAGAGCCTCCTGACCTCTCCAACGTACCCGCCGAATACCATGACTTGGCGACAGTGTTCAGCAAGGACCTCGCCCACACTCTACCTCCCCATCGCCCCTATGATTGTGCCATTGATCTCCTGCCGGGGGCACCCCTTCCAACAAGCAGACTCTACAACATATCCGGTCCTGAAAGAGAAGCTATGGAAGACTACATCAGAGACTCCTTGGCTTCTGGTATCATCCGTCCCTCCTCCTCCCCGGTCGGCGCAGGCTTCTTCTTCGTGGGCAAGAAGGATGGCGGCCTGCGGCCCTGCATTGATTACCACAGTCTAAACCAGATAACAATAAAAGATAAGTACCCTTTGCCTCTAATTGACCCTTCTTTTGAGCCCTTCAGTCACGCCAGGTTGTTCACTAAGCTGGATCTCCGTACAGCATATCATCTCGTCCGAATCCGTGAGGGGGATGAGTGGAAGACGGCATTCAATACTCCCATTGGTCATTTTGAATATTTAGTAATGCCCTTTGGGCTAACAAATGTCCCCGCTGTCTTTCAGAGACTCATGAACGACCTGTTCAGAGATATTCTGAATCGCTTTGTGTTTATTTACCTTGATGATATACTTGTGTTTTCCCGTTCCCTAGAGGACCATCGCCATCACGTCAGGATGGTCCTGCAGCGACTTTTGGAGAACCGGCTTTTCGTTAAACCGGTGAAGTGCGAGTTCCACGTGTCATCAGTGAGCTTTTTGGGCTACATCATCGCCCAGGGCCAACTCAAACCAGACCCCGTAAAGATAAAGGCAGTCGTTGACTGGCCTACTCCCAGTACCCGCAAAGAACTACAGAGATTCTTGGGTTTTGCCAATTTCTATCGTCGCTTCATTAGGGACTACAGCAAGGTGGCACTCCCTCTGACCCAACTCACTTCCACCAAACACCCCTTTACCTGATCTGAAGCTGCAGGTAACGCTTTTTCACGTTTAAAGTCCCTCTTCACCTCCGCCCCTATCCTCAAACACCCTGACACCTCACGCCAATTTGTGGTGGAAGTGGATGCATCCGACGCTGGAGTAGGGGCCATTTTGTCCCAGCGGGATCCCACTACCCAGAAATTGCATCCATGTGCCTTTTTTTCCCGGCAGCTGAGCCCTGCCGAGAGAAATTATGATGTGGGCAACCGGGAATTGCTGGCGGTTGTTTTGGCCCTGCAGGAATGGCGTCACTGGCTGGAAGGTGCTAAGATCCCGTTCCTTATCTGGACAGATCACAAAAACCTCTCCTACATCCAATCTGCACAACGTCTCAACCCCCGACAAGCCCGCTGGTCACTGTTCCTTTCCAGGTTTAATTTTTCGTTGTCGTATCGCCCAGGTTCACGCAATGGCAAGGCTGATGCACTGTCACGGCTCCATTCACCATGTCCAAGCTCTGTAGACCCTGGAACTATTCTTCCCTCGGCCTGCGTGGTCGGTGCAGCCAGATGGGAGATTACATCAATGGTCAGGGAAGCTCAAAAAACTGATCCAGACCCGGGAAACGGTCCCCCGAATCGCCTATTTGTCCCATCTGTTGCACGCTCTCAAGTCCTGGAATGGAGCCACTCGTCCAAACTAACCTGTCACCCTGGTATACATAGGACCCTCGGTTTCCTCCGCCAATCATTCTGGTGGCCAGGCATGGCCAAAGATGCCCGTAACTTCGTCAAAGCCTGCGCAATCTGTGCTCGAGGGAAGGCCTCCCATCAGCCTCCTGCTGGTTTGCTATGTCCCCTTCCGATTCACAGTCGACCTTGGTCACACATTGCACTTGATTTCATAACCGGTCTGCCTCCCTCTGAAGGTAACACAGTTATCCTTACAGTCATCGATCGTTTTTCAAAGTCTGTTCACTATGTTCCCCTTCCCAAACTGCCATCTGCTCTTGAGACCGCCAACCTCTTAGTCAAGCACGTGTTCCGGCTTCACGGCCTCCCCCTAGATATTGTTTCAGACCGTGGTCCTCAGTTCTCTTCATTGGTGTGGAAAGAGTTCTGCAAGGCAGTGGAAGCGGCTGCCAGTCTCTTCTCGGGATACCATCCTCAGACCAACGGCCAGACCGAGAGGGCCAACCAAGACCTGGAGGCCGCCCTGCGCTGTGTCACCGCCCATCATCCAGTCTCCTGGAGCACTTTCCTTCCCTGGGTGGAATATGCTCATAACTCACTCATCTGCTCGGCCACCGGTATGTCATCTTTCATGGCCTGTAATGGTTTTCAGCCTCCTTTGTTCCCAGAGCAGGAAAAGGAAGTTGCTGTCCCTGCTGTGAAGGACCACGTCAGCAGGATTAGGAACATCTGGAGGACTGTAAGGGCTGCCCTCACTTGTACCGCCGAGAAAAACAAGAAGCTAGCCGATCTCCACCGTTTACCAGCCCCTGAATACAAGGTGGGACAGGAGGTCTGGTTGTCTGCCCGGGACCTTCCCCTGCAGGTAGAGTCGCGCAAATTAGCCCCCCGGTTCATGGGCCCTTACAAGATCACGAAAATCATTAAAACCCTTCCGCTGTTCGGTTGGACCTCCCGGCATCCATGAACGTGCACCCCACCTTTCATGTTTCCCTGCTCAAGCCTGTTTCTTCCAGTGACCTCTCCCCTCCGGCTGTTGCCCCTCCCCCACCCCTTCTCATCGACGGTCTCGAAGATCCTGGATGTTCGGCCTCGTGGCCGTGGGTTCCAGTTTCTGGTGGACTGGGTGGGCTATGGACCCGAGGAGAGGTCGTGAATCTCCCGTGGTCTCATTTTGGACCCGTCCCTCTTGAGGGACTTCTATGCTGCTAACGCTGGGAAACCGGGCAGGCCGCCCGGTGGCGTCCGTTGAGGGGGGGGTACTGTGGTAGTCCTAGCCCACACTCCCCTCTACTGGCTTTTATTGTTGTTACACTTCCTGTTATGTGGCATGAGTTCAACCTTGGCAGGCTGGGTGTGGCAGACCTGGGAGTGCACCTGCAGCTCATCGCAATCAACATTGCTTATAAGGCGCTGCCTGGGCAGCAAGCAGGTGCCAGATGATTCCGTCAGTGACCATTGGTACATCGGCCAACTAGTCTGTAGTTTTTGACGATCATTCATTGAACTCTTGACTAATCTTGTTTTTTGTCATCAGGACAACCACACTCCAAGCCCTCGCAGCCACAGCCTGAGCCACAGCCACAGCCATTGTTCAATAAAAACCCTTCACTCCACTTCCGTTTCCTGCTCGCACTTTGGTCCGCATCGACTTTTCCAAGTTTGCCACAACACCAAGAAGCTATTGCCCTATTTACATGGGATTAGTATGAACTGGACTGAATTGAACTGGTGCATCTGGATTGGCAGACCGGGGTGGTGGTCCCTTGGAGGATGTGTTCACATTATAGAGGGATCACACTCCTCAGCCTCCCCGGTAAAGTCTATTCAGGGGTACTGGAGAGGAGGGTCTGTCGGGAAGTCGAATCTCTGATTCAAGAGGAGCAGTGTAGTTTTTCGCCCTGGCCGTGGATCAGTGGACCAGCTCTACACCCACGGCAGGGTCCTTGAGGGTGCATGGCAGTTCGCCCAATCTGGTCTACATGTTTTTTGTTGATTGTGAGAAGGCGTTTGACCGTGTGTCTCTGGGAGTCCTGTGGGGGGGTGCTCCGGGAGTACCGGGTACTGAGCCCCTGAGCAAGGGCCGTTCGGTCCCTGTACGACTGGTGTCAGAGTTTGGTCCTCATTGCCGGCAGTAAGTCGAATTTGTTCCTAGTGAGGGTTGGACTCCGCCAAGGCTGACCTTTGTCACCGATTCTGTTCATAGTTTTTATGGACAGAATTTCTAGGTGCAGCAGAAGCATTGAGGGGGTCCGGTTTGGTGGCCTCAGCATTGCATCTCTGTTTTTTGCAGTTGATTTGGTGCTGTTGGCTTCATGAAGCCGTGACCACCAACTCTCACTGGAGTGGTTCGCAGCCGAGTGTGAAGCAGTTGGGATGAATCTAGCCTCCAAATTGGAGACCATGGTCCTCAGTCGGAAAAGGTTGGCGTGCCCTTTCCGGGTTGGGGATGAGTTTCTGCCCCAAGGGGAGGCGTTCACGTATCTTGGGGTCTTGTTCACGAGTGAGGGTAGGAGGGTACAGTAGATCAACGGGCGGATCGGTGCAGCATCTGCAGTGATGTGGACTCTGCACCGGTCTGTAGTGGTGAAGAAGGAGCTGAGTCGAAAGGTGAAGCTCTTGATTTACCAGTCGATCTACATTCCTACCCTCGCCTATGGTCACAAGCTGTGGGTCATGACCGAAAGAACAAGATGCCGGATACAAGCGGCCGAAATAAGTTTCCTCCGCAGGGTGTTCAGGCTCTCCCTTAGAGTCCAACAGACCCCAGACTGTGAGACTTGGCCCCCACCCTTCTTCCACCTGCATACTGAGCACCGGATCACCACAGGGTTGTGTGCTGAGCCCCCTCCTGTACTGCCTCTACACCTACGACTGCTGTCCAATCCACAGGAGCAACACCATCGTCAAGTTTGCTGATGACACCACATTGGTTTGACTAATCTCACAGGAAGATGCGGCACCCTACAGAGAGGAAATCCACAAACTCTCAGCCTGGTGCTCAGACAACAACCTGGCCCTGAACACCACCAAAACCAAAGAGGTTATCATGGACTTCAGGAGGAACAGAACCGATCTGCCGCCCCTGTACATCAACGGCGAGTGTGTGGAGAGGGTCCACACCTTCAGGTTCCTGGGAGTCCAGATGTCAGATGACCTCTCATGGACAGCAAACATAACAGTTTTCATAAGGAAGGCTCAGCAGCGTCTGCACTTCCTGCGAGTCTTCAGGAAGAACAAGCTGGATAGGAAGCTGCTGCTGGCCTTCTGCCACTCATCAATTGAGAGCCTGCTAACATACTGTATTTCCACCTGGTATGGAAGCTGCACTGCCACAGACAGGTTTCAGAGGACAGTCAAGGCAGCACAGAGGATCATTGGCTGTCCTCTCCCCTCCCTGATGGACATCTACTCATCCTGGTGCCTCAGCAGAGCTCTAAACATCCTCAAGGACAGCTCACATCCTGGTTTCCAGCTGTTTGAACTGCTCACCTCTGGAAGATGCTATAGGAGTTTAGTTTTTGCCATATGTAACACCACATCACCCAATCTCCAATAGGCAGTGATTGTAAATATATTGTAAATGGTTTTCTCTTTCAATTATAACTTTCAATTTGATCACTTTCGTGGCTCCAGTTATTTATTGTGTGATAAATTTCTTGCTGGTACACAATATTTTCCTTCAAGAGACGAACCTAAGCGCACATGCCCAATTGAAAAAAAATCTTGTTGGCCCTGCAGGGGTTATGCCTATATAATGCACATTCAAATAAAATGTAACAAAAATCCGTCTAGCTAAAGATATATTTCCAGGTTTGCACGCACAGAACCTGGCAAGGTTTCGAGCCATCAATATAGACTTACAGTCTACAGACCCCCCCCCCCCCCAAAATCTGTTTTTTTCTCTCTCTTTGCTTTTTCTTTGCTACCTATGAACATAGTGCTGCTATCATTAGCTAATTTTGAATACCCGTGGACATCATGTGGTGGACCTGATAACCAAGGAGAAAGATGAGGGGGAGGTGAGTCTAAAGAAGATGTGATTTGGCGGGGTGAAGCGTACAAAATTCAGCTATGTGGGGTGGGGAACTCATTATTGAAATCACATGTATGTGTGAATATGCTGATATCCAATTGTACTTGATCTCTCTACCTGAGTGTGTCTAAATGCACCCAGTCATGAATGAACCCACTCAGACTGACTGTGATTCAGAAAAGTATAAATACTGTGCAGGGGCCGCCCCAGGGCCCCTGCACCGCCCCGGCCAATCATGGTGGGGAGCGAGCGCGGCCCACCCCGCCACCCGCAGCTCCAGTATAGGGGCCACGTCATCCCCCCGGGACCCAGGGCGGTCTCCTGGACCTTCAGCGCCCCCATTAACCAGCCCTGAAGGAAAGGGATGAGCGGGTGCTCCACCGCCCCCCTACTCCGCCTGCCCACCCGGACCCCTAGCCACTGCTGCGACCCGCCAACTGACGCGGCACACCGCGGGACCCCAGGGTAGGAAAGGATCCCCACCTAGAGGGGGGGGACACTCCTCTGCCCCGCCGGCGTCCACCAAGGAGGATTTCCCATTCTGACTCTCCATGAAAACCTGAATGGGTGTGTAGGTGCACAAAGTGAAAGATATTTACGGTTGTAGTGACCACTACCTCTTAACAGCATTTACCTAGGGAACTGGTGTGGGGCATGTTGTTTTCCGGGGTGAAAAAGTTTTCCCCTTGGAAAAAAAAGCGCGCGTTTCCGGCACTAGACACTACAGAGTCACGAGAGACACGAGCGGCCGAACACGGCAACACGTCTGCTCAACGAACTATCGAGACTCAACAACATCATCCGCTACACAGTGATATTTACAAGTGAAGAGTGTATGAGTTAAAAGGCAGGCTCCTGCGGGCAAAGCCCCACCTGCCAGAACTGCCGGTCACAGGGCGAGAGAAGCACCAGGGAATGCGGTCTGATTATTCACATTATGAACATTCATTCATCTTCTGTACCACTTCACCTCACAAGTGGCAGAGGCGCTAGAGCCTATCCTTGCTAACTATGGGTCGGAGGCGGGCTACACCCTGAACTGGTTGCCAGCCAATCACAGGGCACATATAGAAAAACAACCATTCACACTCACATTCATACCTATGGGCAATTTAGAGTGTTCAATCAAGCCTACCCTGCATGTTTTAAGGATGTGGGAAGAAACCAGAGTATCCAGAGAAAACCCATGCAAGAGAGAATAGGCAAACGCCACACCGGAAGGTCAAAGCACGGGATTGAACACTTGATCTCAGGCAGAAAGTGGGTTAGACTTGCAGACCATTCTTCCACCGAATGTTAAGAACATTTAACATTGAGCATTTAGTTAACTTGAAACATGATTGTTTAAGAAAGCCGCCCCGTGTTTAGCATACAGTAGTAACATGGCAGCGCCAACTGAAGGTATATAACCAAGAAAGGACATCGTCTGCTCGTGTATTTCACTTACACTCCAGCTTGTCTTCTGGCGTGCCACGTTCCAGCAGGGAGAGGTAGCAGACGATATCCTTAAGGAAGACCACATGCGGCACTGACTGAGGGGATCCTTTGAGGAGGGATGGACTCCTCCTCACGGACAAATGCTTCTCTGAGCGGCTTCTCTCTGTAGTGTACACGTTCAAATTTCGGATTTCAGAGGTTTAATGAAAATTTTCTGTATTGAGTATACAAGGAGAAATGTACGACTCCAAGAACACTGCACAATGTTATATTTAAGAAAGTTATTATTTTTCTTGTAAACAATTGAAATTCTCATTGCTATGTCATTGTTAATGACATTGAAACTCTATTACAATACATACAACACTATGACCGATATGTGAAGTCTGCTTATTTTTTTAAATGCTGTATAGTATTTTGTTGATTTTATTCGAGACAAAAGTTTTACAATGGAGATTATGACCACCGGCCACCAGGGGTCAGTGTCCACTCATTAATAAAAGGGAGCGAGTTTGTTATTTTGCTTAGACTTTAATGTTGCTGTATAGACCCTACTCACCAACGTCACAGAATGACGTGTCACTGTATCCGGCCGCCATATTGTCCGTCAGTGTTTATCCCTATTCTCAATGGTTTCAATTTGTCGTGCAATTTATAGTGCAATTCATGGCGTTATGTGGAAAAGCTTCAATCTATCCATTCGCCAGATCCATATTTGATGCCTAAATTGATATTTTTCGACCCGCTGTCTTCGCCCTCTCTGCCTGACATCTTCTACCCTGATATCTACAACTATCTTGTCCACACAAAATCAGCCTATTCTCACGAAAGTTTGAAAAACTTTAAGAGCAGCACTCTAAGCAACATTACCCCGTGTGACCCTTTACTTCCAATTTTCTAAAATGGCGACAATCAATAAAAAAAAAGTTGACTGCGATGGCCGACGCTTCAAGGATAGGTGGATATTGGACTATTTCTTCAATAAAACACGCAACAACTGTGTCTGCCTCATTTGCAAAGAGACAGTCGCTGTTTTCAAAGAGTTCGATGTGACGCAATATTACCAAACAAGATACGCTGATATGTACGACAACATTACAGGGAAGATACGCAGCGAGAAATTATAGCAACTTGAAGCTAGTTTAATTTCAGAGCAGCAGTATTTCGCAAGTGGCCGAGTGTCGAAAGAGAACGCCACAAAGACGAGATTGTTGAAATTATGAATTTAAAAAATTATAAAGCAAATGTGACTCACAGAAGGGCTTGCTAAAATTGTTTCAATATATTGTTCTATGTAAATCAGCCAAGGTAGCCCCCCGCATTTTTACCACACCAAATCTGGCCCCCTTTGCAAAAGGTTTGGACACACCTGTTTAACTTCTTTCACTTGGTACCAGCTAAATATTATTCAAAAAACAATGATGGTGGAAGAAATAAGTGTTATGTACTTCCCTGATCTAAGTACATGTAAGGCCGAGACTTGAATGGAACAACACTTCTTTATTCAGTGTGCTTCTCATCATATATGTCACAGAGACATAACAGAGATTCCTTTTTATACTGTAATACCACACCCACAGGAAGTGCACACTATGGCAACAGCAGTGTGACATAAATATGTCACAATAAGCATCTTGAATTTGAAACTGTATGTTGTCGGCGATTAGCCTCGCAATGATCTTAATTGTGGTTGTCAGCCCAAAACCCTCTAAACATATATATTAAATGCATCTTAACAGATATAAAATGACTACTACATAATCTGTAGCAAACTGGGCACCAAACGATCACGTTTGGTGCCCAGTTTTCTTGTCGAATTTCAGCAGTCCATCTCGCTCTCCTCTCCGGGTCTCTCGGAATACGGTAGAACTTCAAGTCTCAAAATTAATCAATTAATGCAGTATTTTATTGAGCGGTCCTGGTCCTATAACATAGTCTATTAAAGTTAACGATGATTGACAGACAGTTAAGGGTTGATCTTGACAGAGATGGCTTGTAAGTCAAAACTTCAAAGCGCAGCATGCGTCAACATCGCTTAACTTGTTAAACAGTTGCTGTTGCAACTCATTGTGTGCAAGTGAGCAGCGGATTTGAGTGGACTCACTCAATGAAGCAGTTAATAAAGACAAGTATTTTTCTACGTTTTTTAAATGGATTGGGCATCTACTTTTTTTCTTGTTTAGAAATAATCCGGTGGGACAGTAACATACTTTGGCAAAAAAAGTGAAAAAAAAAATGTCATAGGTATCTCTATACAATGATAAATCTGAATTTCGCGATTTGTCACTTATCATGGCGGGTTCTGGTCCCCACTAACCTCGATAAACGAGGGATCACTGGTATTTTAATTATATGTAGCATAAATTAAAAGCCCGATCCTTTTCACCTGATTACAATCATCTGAAAAATGGAATGATGAGCACAATTTCCGATCACATGATCGGATCAGGATATCCCTAATAATAACAATAATGATTATTATAATAATAATAATCAATTTGTATTTAAAATGTATTTGTTTTGCTAATTTTAATTGTACCAGCAGTAGCAGTGTTTATATAGGATTTAGCATAGATTGTTGGGCTTTGTAACAAATTAATTGAATAACAATGTATTCTTATGGGGAAATCCCACTTGACATACGACCATTGCGACTTACAAACCAGGTCCTGGAACTAATTAAATTCCTATGTAGAGGTACCTCTGTATATCAATTTTATAATCGTGTGGTAGAGGAAAAAAGTAGCCAAGTGAGGTCTCGTATCTTAAAATAATGCCATAAGGTGTCATCATGGTTTTTGACAACCACAGTGTATCCTGTAAGAAATCTAGAATCTCTCATTCATTCTAAAACACAAGCATGCTTAAACAAATTTATTACTGAAATCACAATTAGAAAAATAAAATAAAAAAATCAAAAACGCTGAGAATGTTTACTTTACAATAAACTGACCTAACTCACCTGGTGAGAGTTTCGGCGGGGACACTGGCGACCGGGCTGGGCCTGAGTTGGAGGTCAGGGTGTTATTGCTGCTCGGGGAGGGCTTTACCTGGCTGCATGGGGAGCGGTGGGGCCCCCCAGGCGTGTGGGCCCCGCTTCTGGACCTCTGCGAGGACGAGCGAGAGGAACAAGGGGAAGTGGTACCCCCAGTGCTGCCGACGAGCTCAGGCGTGTGTCGTCCCATTGCTGACAGGATGCTTTTACCATTCATGCCTTTAACATAAAAGGAAGAAGTTTTTTAAGAAGAAATAAAATGGAACTGCAGTCATCCCTCAAAAAGCCTGAAAATTATTTTGCATGGAAATATGATAAGTTACTTGGTCGAGCTAGAGTATCTTTCACAAGTACCAAATATCTGTACAAATCATCTGTACAGACATGGATAATAGCAGAACTTTTTTTTTAACAATGCATGAATTCTAATGTAAATTTGTCCACACATCAGGACTGGAAAGAAATTAAATATTTTATAGATTTATAGTGGATTCCCATTTTTTGAAGGGCACAAGGACCTGGTCTGACCCTACTCTGCAAAAATCCATGAAAAATTTACACTTTGTGCTTTGAAATAATATAAGTAATGCTTTACATTGAGGTCCTAATAATAAGCATTAATAAGTGTTAATAAGTCCTTTATATGATGCTTATTGACATAAATATTTGTTTATATAGGTTCATAATTGCCTTAATATCAGACAATAATACATTTTTAAAAACTGAAAATCCGCTTCAGTTATTCGCAGTCGGTTGCAGCGACACATGCAGCGATCCAACGCCGGATTTATGTTGAAAATGTTAGAGCCCCACAGCAGGCCTGTATACCTTTTTCCTTTTTTTTCCCCTAAGTCATCAGCACTCAATCCACACACCTGTCCTGCACACCTAGTCATTATCACAGCCTCCCTCCATTGCGAGTTTGTTAGCCCTCACTGCAACTTACGAGCGTTTCTAGTTACCTTGTCTTGCCGGATTTTTGATACACTTTTTGACCTTGTGGATTTTTGCCTCTAGCCTGCTCCTCGTCTGTGCCTCTGCCTTTTCTCTCTGACCTGAACCCTGCTACAGGACCGGATCTAGACGCATCCTGCCTGGGCCTTCGCCTTGCTCGCCCCCCCCTGCTCGAACAGCGTTCCGTGCCTCTCCAAGAGCCAAGATTTGTTCCTCTCAAAACCATTGTTAATAAATCTGCTCTGAGCACTGCATTATTGGGTCCGTTTGTTCTCTCAGCCCTGTCAGAAAAAGTACTAAAGCTGTACCGCAATCAAACAGGAAGGATTGTCTCAGGAGTGATTTGTTTGAGGATTCAGTATAATTATTATATTTTTTTGTTTTTTCACAAGAATTTTCAACCTAAAAAGCTCTTTGTTGTAAGGCTGCCGCCACATTGTTTAACATACTAGCATCGTCCCTCGACAGATTTACGTAAAACTGCACGTTTTTTTTTTTTTTTTTTTTGCTTTTAACAAAGAATTGAGACTGTTTTACGTCCATATCTATGAAGAATTCAGGGATTAAAGCATTTTATCTTGAGCTTTTTTTGTCCTTGTTGTGAAGCACATTGAGGACCTTTCAAGCAAAGCGCACAACACAATGATAATGCAAAGAGAAGAAAATCAACAGGGAGGCTGGTGGAGTTACAACACTTGGGTAGATGTCATGAAACGTATTCCTCAATGCTAAAAAAGAAAAAAAAAATCATCAACACTGTAAGCAGCAGAAGGATGGGGACAAGAAAGGTTACAGCCAGCTGGTCAAGGCAGGTCTGCCAGTACCTGTGATGGGGGCACAGGCCACCTCGGTGTGAATAGAGATACCAGCATCAATGGAGCAGGACTCTTTGAAAAGCAAACACATTGAGCAGCAATAAGACAATATTGACGCAGGTTAAAGGGGCTTAACCTTGTCTTCTGAAATCCCTGGTCCATAGACTTCATCATGATATTGACAGGTCACGCCTCCATACACTGGGCCACGCCTTCAAGTAGGGGAACGTCCTACACTCCACTTCAGTCGGTCGCAGTTATTCAACACATGCAGCGATCCAACGCCGGATTTAGGTTGAAAAAGTATGAAAGGTGTACCGCATGCAAACAGAAAGGATTGTCTCAGGAGTGATTTGTTCAAGGATTCAAGGTAATTATTATATTTTTCGTACCATGCATCAATTGAGGAAATTAACCGCTACGGCATTGGCGTCATAATTCGCAATATTTACGTAATATAAATGCTAACTGCCCGGTTTTTATGCTTTTAACCAAAAATCGAGACTGTTTTACATCAATATCTATAAAGAATTCAGGGATTTAAGTATTTAGTCCCAAAAATTTCAATGTAAAAAGCTCTTTGTTGTGATAAGGTGGCGCCACAGTGGCTTGAAGACTGGCAGCACATTCGACATATTTACGTAAAATAAATACTAACTGTCCAGTTTTTTTTTTTTTTTGTTGCTTTCAACCAAGAATCTAGACTGTTTTACGTCCATATCTATAGAGAATTCAGGGATTTAAGCATTTATTCACAAGAATTTTCAACTTAAAAAAACTGTCTGTGTTTCCACTCAGTCAGATTTGACGGAGATAGGCCCCCTATTAATCAGCCCCACACCCCGTGTCCCGTCAATATCACTATGAAGTGTATGCCTGTTCAAAAAAACAAACAACAATTGAAAAACATATTTTAGTGAAGACTATGCTGGATATTGTTTACCTGGTGACACAAGACCAGCACAAAACAAGCTAAGAATCTCATCATCATGTTTTTTTTAATTTATGCATTTAAAAAAAAATCCTCCCCTCAATCTTTCAGGGTACCAGGTGTCGGAATTACAGGTACCCCACGCACAGTGTTAAACCATCAGGTTTTTGCTATTTTAAAGTTTGAAAAACATGTCTTAAGTCACGACCAGAGGGTGCGCTAGACTTTTTCGTTGTCTGTCATTTTGACTGACAGTGTCATAAAAATCCGGTCATAATCTATTTTTACCCGTCACTTACATTTTTAAAATGATAATAATGACATATTCAATAGTATTTAGTTTTCATTCATTTTTAATTAATAATCTGTCCGAACTAGCTTAACAAGAGGCAAACAGACAGCGGAGTGCACCAATCAGCGACAGGCAGACGTGCCGTTAGCAAAGCGACGAGGGCAGGACGTGGGACTTGCGCGCGGAAGTAAACATACGAGGAGAGCGGAGTTTATTCAACATGGCTAGCGCGAGACAGACTGTTGTCAATGACTCGTGTCGATGTGTTTTAGCTCATTTAAAACTGAATTTACCGCGGATTGGAACATATTCTCGGCTCTCCCGTTCGCCATCCGTGTTCTTGTAGAGACGACTTTCGGTGCGCAAGAGTGACGTTGCTCGTGAAGAACACGTCACGCAAATAAACAAATCTGATTTGTCGATTGAATTTGTACCTACTCGAGAGGCCGTTAATGGGCTGGGTCCCAGACTTTTCTCTCAGTGTTTGAAAAATACAGGGAGAACAGTCTGGCCGTGCCAGGCAAACACTCAGTTGCCTTGACATTTTTCCGAGGAAGGCCAATGACGTCATGCATCAAGAGAGACAATAGCTAATTAATATGCTCACTCGCGACCTTGTGGTCTGGGGTGTGAATTGCAACCTGTCAGAACGACAGATGGACTTCAATTTTTTCCATCACCGTTTAAAAAAAACGGTCAACGACGGAAAATATTCGGTTAACGCGACCCCTGGTCACGACCACACAGTATTCCTATGAAACTCTACGCCTCAATGTCTGACTTTTGTGATTTGGGGTCGTGGTTTTGAGATTGGTCCATTGACACCCTGGACACGTACCTAGCTGATGGCAGGGCACGACAAAAATCATCCCAATGACACCCCCAGTCACTCTACAGTCCTCAATTAACTTAAAACATATCTAGAAAGAAAACTGAGTGATCTACCCTGAAAAAATTCACTCCACAAAGCCGACATGTAAACCCAAACCTTTTCTAAACAGTAATGAACTACCCTGCAAGGAAATACAACATACAATGCTGGGCAAAAGTATTGGCACGCCTGCAATTTTGTCAGATAATGCTTAATTTCTCCCAGAAAATGATTGCAATTACAAATGCATTGGTAGTAATATGTTCATTTATTTTGTGCTTGCAATGAAAAAACACAAAAGACAATTGGAAAAAAAATTAAATCATTTTAATTTTCCACAAAACTCCAAAGATGGGCCGGACAAAAGAATCGGCACCCTTTGAAAAATCAAGTTATGCTTCTCTAATTTGTGTAATAACAGCACCTGCTACTTACCTGTGTCAAATAACAGGTGGTGGCAATAACTGAATCACACGTGCAGCCAGTTAAAATGGATTAAAGTTGACTAAACCTCTTCCTGTATCCTTGTGTATATCGCATTGAGCATGGAGAAAAGAAAGAAGACCAAAGAACTGTCTGAGGACTTGAGAAGCAAAATTGTGAGGAAGCATGGGAAATTTCAAGGCAACAAGTCCATCTCCAAAGACCTGAATATTTCTGTGTGTACCGTGCGCAGTGTCATCAATAAGTGTAAAGCCCATGGCACTGTGGTTAACCTCCCTAGATGAGGACGGAAAAGCAACATTGACGAGAGATTTCAATGAAAGATTGTGCGGATGGTGGATAAACAACCTCGACTAACATCCAACCAAGTTCAAGCTGTCCTGTAGTCCGAAGTTTCAACAGTGTCAACCCCTAATATCAGTCGGCCTCTGAATGAAAAGGGACTCTATGGTAGGATACCCAGGAAAACCTCACTTCTGACCCAGAGACATAAAAAAGCCAGGCTGTAGTTTGTCAAAACTTACCTGAGAAAGCCAAAAACGTTTTTGAAGAATGTTCTCTGGTCAGATGAGACAAAAGTAGACTTTTTGGGAAAAGGCATCAACATGAAGTTTACAGTGAAAAAAACAAGGCCTTCAACGGAAAAAACACGATCCCCACAGTCAAACATGGCGGAGGTTCCCTGATGTTTTGGGGTTGCTTTGCTGCTTCTGGCACTGGACTGCTTGACCGTGTGCATGGCATTATGAAGTCTGAAGACTACCAACAAATATTGCAGCATAATGTAGGGCCCAGTATGAGAAAGCTGGGACTCCATCAGAGGTCATGGGTCTTCCAGAAGGACAATGACCCAAAACACACTTCAAAAAGCACTACAAAATGGTTTGAGAGAAAGCACTGGAGACTTCTAAAGTGGCCAGCGATGAGTCCAGACCTGAATCCTACACAACACCTGTGGAGGGATCTGAAAATGGCAGTTTGGAGAAGGCACCTTTCAAATCTCAGTGATGTGGTGCAGTAGGCCAAAGAAGAATGGTCTAAAATTCCAGCAGAGCAGTGTAAGAATCTCAGTGATGGATATTGGAAGTAGTTGTTTGCAGTCATTTTGTCTAAAGGTTGTGTCTAAAGTATTAAATACTTTTGTCTGGCCCATTTTTGGAATTTTGTGTAAAATGATAATGATTTTTTTTCCCCATTCTTTTTTGTGTTTTTTTATTGCAAGCAAAATAAATGAAGATATTAGTACCAAAGTATTTGTAATTGCAATCATTTTCTGGGAGAAATTGAGCATTATCTGACACAATTGCAGGGGTGCCAATACTTTTGGCCATCACTGTATGCTGGTTTGTGCACCAGCAAGACCAGGATCAAAGCATAACAAATTCAGCAGAACAGAAACCAGCATATGCTGAATTTCTTGGCAGGGTGGGCTTTCAAATTGATGCATTAATTCATTCGTTGATTTTTTTGGGGGTCAATTGCTAAATTTATATTTTATAAGGTTTTTTGTTTGTTTGTTTTTTTAACTTCATAATGTGCTAATCATTTGAACTCACATTTAAATTGCTAAATATTACCAGGGTTGGGGTTACGAGTTGCACATGTTGTGTTCGAAAAAGTTAAAGGAATGAATGAATCAACGTGGGAGAAATTCTCACCCAATAAGCTCGTTGCTGCTCGACACTGATCGGGCGAGGTACCACCTGTCTTGCTCTTAAAGGAAGTGAAGAGGTGCCGACAAAGCTCTTCTGGGATGTCGTTCTCAAGGTAGGTGGCCATGAAGAGTTGGAAGCCCTCATAGTCAATTGGCTGCACAAAGGGAGAAATTGAGTTGATGACAATCATTTATGCCATCAAAAACTATTCTGTATTTTTGGTTCAGCCTTAGTGGAAAAAAAAAAATCAATAAATGAGGCAAGAGCATAAAAAAAAGTCAGTTATTACCAAATGGAGCATCTGGAAGTTAAAAACATAAATATTAGGTTTCACCTCTCAATTAACAATTCAATCATGTGGTGGACTTGGCTACTTCTTATTTCTTTATTTTAACCAGTCCTTCTGAAATAATGGGGGGGGGACCCGGGGGGACGACCCACCCAGTGGCGGTTTTAAGGGGTGGGAGGCACAAGGGCACTGGTGCCCTCTTTAATTTGAATGGCCCCTAAAGTGCCCCGGTTCCCATTTTGTTCCAAAGCATGGCAATTGGTGAATGTGAGTGAGAGAGAATGAGATTATGTTGTTTCTAGAGCATATTAATGTTGCTTTTGTGTTTAAAATGTTTTTTCAAAAAAAATGATTCAATTTATTGTTCCATGTATTGTATCCTTACTTGCACACATTATGTTTAAATTTGAATTACAATGATTCCTTGCGACTTCGCGCCCTCAGTCCATCGTGTTTTTTTGTTTGTTTTTTTTTTCAACAAAAAAAAGAGGAAAAATAAATACAGATAACCTGTCCCGAGCCGATTGCGTACCGGTAGTCTCACTCACCCTCCCTCCTTTCCTCCCTCCCTCTCCGTGCTCTTTGCTGGTCAGGCAGTGCACAGGAGATGCGTTTTAAAGTTAACGATAATTGACAGACATTTGGGTTTGATCTTGCCAGAGACGTGAACTTCAAAGCGCCGCATGCGTCAATCATTGTTTAACTTGTTAAACAGTTGCTGTGGCAACTCATTGTGTGTAAGTGGGCAGCTTGAGCGGATTTGAGTGGACTTACTCAAGGAAGTATCTAATAAAGCCAAGCATTTTTCTACTTTATTCTTGTTTAGAAATATTTTGGTGGGACAGTAACATGTTTAAAACGTATAGTTATTACATTTTATGTGCTTAAAAAACATTTATTAAAATACATGTAGCCTATAGATGTTTTTTTTTTTTTAATTATTATTATACTTTGGGGAAAAAAAGTGAAAAAACATGTCTTATATGTATCTCTTTCCAATGCTAAATCGGATTAAATCCATTGAACACACAAAAAAACAACAATAACACCAAAAATTGGGGGGGGGGGGGGGGTTGCGCTACCTCAGAGTTTTTCACTTATCGCGGCAGGTTCTGGCCAACATTAACCACGAAAAAATGAGGGATCACTGTATTACAAACTTAATTGGTTTTTAACAGTGGCAGTTCTTACTAGATGTTTTTACCGCCTCATGCAGGATAATCTACATATTGCCTTGTTGACCAAAACAAAAACTCAACAAAGATAGCGACACATGGCTCCTGAGGGTTACACGGGGCCCCTTCTTGGCCCCATTTTCAGAAAAATCGTAGAACCATTACCGCACCCTCGCATAGGGTTTCAGAATCGGCACCTTTCAAACTAAATTTCACGAGCCATTTAACCAATGCCATGGCAAAGGGCATTCATCGGGAAATATTGATATAAAATATATATTTTTTAATGAAATAATAATACAAAACAAAATAATTGAGAATCACTGATTTTAACAAAGAATGCATCATTTGAGGAGAAATTGGGGTATTGTATTTAACGGTGACATTTGAAAGCTGCTCACACGGACAACTGTAGGGTAATCTTTTTTTTTTTTTTTTTTTATATATAAAGCTGTTTTATCAATGCCTGCAAATTCCGTAAATAATGACTGCATTAATGTAATTTTACATTCAAAAGATGGAATTTGGCAATCAAATCTGGCTGTTTATTAAATATTATTATCATTTAATAGTTCTTCCACGCAAAACAATGCAACAGGGAAGCGCCACTTTTTTCCCTGCAATTTTCTGTGTGACAACACAACCAGAATTGATGATCATATCTAGCTTTCTAGTGCTGTGCTAGCTACTACATATTGACAGAATGACCGCACGGTCACATGAGAATAGCGCACCAATGGATAGCATGCTAGCAGATGGCAAAAAATGCAGCTCAATCGACCCGTGAGATCATCTTTTGTTTGGAGATTTTTTTTAGTGGGCAGCTGAGCTAAGGTAGCTGAGAAAGTAATTTAAGAAGAGTAATTTGGATATAATTTCATTATTAAACCTTTTCTGTCACTTTTATGGATGGAGTTGTTTGCAAATTATGATCTGCTATGATTTTAAAGTCATTTGCTGTAGTATTTCATAGACCTTTAAGGATACAATCTATGATGTGAACCTTACAGAGATGAAGATTTAAACATAAATTATTCAGTTTGGAGTTAGGCAAACTTTTTGAGTTGTTGGTCACTATAAAAAAAATGACAGGGGCGGGCTGGAACAGCAAGAGTTGGATGGCATGTTTGTCTGAGCAAATATACTAAATATATCAGTTGCAAAATTCCGTTTTCAGTGGGAACAGTTTTGTTGATCTCTCTTTCAGCCAACGCATCAATCAAAGGGGTCCGTTTAGTTTTGGATCGGGTATTGGCTTTGCTGATGTTCATGATGCTGAATGTCTTCTCACAGACATACTGTACAGAAGATCAGGCTGAACAAAGTCAGCATCATCTGCACTGTCTTTTGACAGTTTAGAAATATGGTTTCATGATGTGAAGCGAACTTCAAAAGTAATCCAGTTTCAGGGATTGGAACGACTGAGTCAGACTGAAGATTGATCAGTTCCAATTGGACATCTGTGGGCTGAATTCTTTGCGCAGGTCACCAGGTGATATTTTTGTGCATATATTTACGATACATTGAAGCTATTCATAAACTTGTCTATTTTTGGTTGACATTGGCAGCGTTGCAAGTCATGAAGACAACGTTAGGCTGCATTGTCAACCCTGCAAAAGTGAGAGGCCGTTGATCAAGCATGAAGTAGGCTGGTACTTGCTTAGTAAGGTGACAGTGTGACGTCACTTTGCTGGCATTTCAAATCCACTTCTTTGCAGAAAGGTTTGATATGCAAAGATGACAACCTTCAATTAGGTCACACACTCATTGAAACCCATCTTATGCAGGATATAATGAGGGGACCATAATATCAGCACTATAGAGCGCACTTTACTATAACCCCCACAATCCAAATTTCACATCAGTTATGAAGAAAAATCAATCTATATGCAATACCTGACTATAAGCCGCATAGGCTATGTCCATGTCTTAATATGAGATAGTTACAGAAAGCAATGTTACACATAAACGTTTGATTGATCAAAAACATATTTATTAACCAAATCAACATGCTGAGTACGTCCTCCAAATTCAAATGGAGACAGAGACCACAAGTCTCACTCATGATCTCTGAGGTAGTCTGAAATCATGAAAAACTTTTAAAAATAGGCCACTACATTTACAAAGAAAGAAAAATAAAATCCAGTTTACTTTGACTTCTATTCTTCTAGTGCACTGTCCTCATAAAAAGTAGGCCTATTTGATGAACTCAGGGCTAACGGCTATCAGCACTAATCTTACCATACCACCTTTGTTGTAGCACACTGTAGCTATTCGTCCTCTTCAAATCTGTCAACACCCATGGGTAGACAAAGTGTTCTACTTTAATGGCGTCAAGCATTGGATGGAGCCTTTATTGGCAATTAAGTCCTCAGTGCTGGTTGAAAACAGCTAATCAGAGTTACAATAGCATCTTCTTGAAGCAAACAATGGATGTCCAGCGTTTTTAAGTCATTATTTGTTAGCGGTACATAGCATCGGATGGAGCCCAGTTCATCTAGGAAATACCCAGAGGTTTTGATGAAGTCTGGTGATAAAGCTTTGTTCACTGCAAAAACACACTTCCTTAAAACTACCATATTTTCTCGACTATTAGGCGCACCTAAAAGCCTTCAATTTTCTCAAAAGCTGATAGTGGGCCGTATAATCCGATGTGCCCTATATAAGGATCAGTATTGGTCAATCATGTCATGACATTCCCTTTAGTGCAGCTTCATCTTGTGCAGTGCCCCCCCCCGTGACCCAGGAAGACGTAAACGTTCTGTGGCTCCCCAAATCTCTGCCGCCACTCTAAATATACTGTAGTATCATTTGTCTATAAAATTCTTATTATTAACAGTACACCTCTACATAACATAGTGTCCTTTTAATATTTAAAAAATATATACATATAGAACAACTTACAAGAAAGTGTAAAAATAAAACAAAAAAAACACATATCCATACTGTAAAAATATACTCAAGATCAATGTTCCCTCTAAGCTGCGCACGTGCACAATCACGCACTGCTTGCACATACTCAGCACAAGACAATCTCTGCAGCGCACAAAATAAAATTAAACAGAAACGTATTGTAGCTCCCATTGGTGGTGAAAAGTGAGCTTGATTCCTGTGCTGATTTACTGAAGCAACATTCCGTTGCCAAACTTTGCAAGCGCTACAGTATTAATAATTTTAGAACTTTTATATTATAGTTAATTCGACTAACAAAATTGTTTTCTTTTACCATTTTTACCCTTTTTTAACCTGTCCATGTACTGTATACACTGCAAATGTATAACGTCTGAATCAGATAATTTTTCTTAAATGTAGTCGAATACTTTTCTCCATCTTGTTTGGAGTGTTAAAGACTAGCTAACAGATTAATGTGTCAGATTATTCCACATACTTGAAATGAATATTAATATTTTTTTTCATTAAGTCCACACATCTAAAGTTGGTCATTTTTCACTTAAATCAAATAATGTCAATAATATTTTGTTATTATACTGTCAAATAATATTTTGAATATCTTATGTTGCTCACTGTGGTCCACAGTGTGCTCAGGCAGCTTGTGTGTCTGCTCAGACACATGGAAATTAGAGGGAACATTACTCAAGATACATTTTTTTGACCGTTTGATACTGGAAAATAAATGTTTTATAAAATCAATAAATAATAATAAATTCAAAATGATTAGCAACATAAACTCATGAGGACAAAATGCCAAATAATTAGACAGAAAAAACAAAAATTTATAGAAAAAAAACGACAGTGTCATTGGACAGAAGAATGTTTTTTATTTTTGCTGCAGGCAGTATCAGCTCCTATGCTATGGCGTGGGGTTATTTTGCACTGAGCAACATGGTAAGCCACCTTTTATGATGATAACAGTGCTCGATGGTTTACTATAACACTGACAAAGCGGGACAATCGTTGGCAATATTGGGCACGTTTTCGCTGAAAAAAAAAAAAAAAAAATCCTGCTGTCCGCTGCCAACATTTCAGACAAAGTAAACAGTCTGGTCTTTCCTCGTCTCCCGCTGTACTAAAAATCAAATGCTACATACGCTTCGTCATATTTCCTCGTCTTAGCTTTTCATATCTCCAGTGCTCTTTTCTGTGTGGTCTTATTTGGTTCAAAAATACTGCACACATGCTGGGAGCACCACTGCATGCCACTCACTGAGTGGATGTGAAAGTACATTTTATTCTACTACGGCAAAAAAGTATGTTCCCCTCGGGCACATGCACCACCCCCAGCATCGTTCTGTGCCCCCCTGTGGTGGGGGGCCGCGCCACTAATTGCGAAGTACTGAGCTAGTGGATGCATAATGCAACCCCAACTACTACTACTACTACTACTGCGCCTTACAATGCGGTGCACTCTATAAAGAAAAAGTTTTAAAATAGGCCATTCATTGAAGGTGTACTTTGTACTGTGATGCGCCTTACAGGGTGAAAAATACGGGAGTTAAGTTACTTTTCTTTTTTCTTGAAACAAGAAAAATAGCTAGCTGAAAATAAGTCAGACAGACTCATTTTAAGCAATAAATTAGTATATTTAGTCTTTTTTATTTTATTTATTTATTTTTTTTAAAGCTTGCTTGTCAGAAATCTTCATTCAAGAATAGATATTTAGGTGAAAAAATGATCAACTTCAGATTGTTTTTCTTGAATCTAGTAAGATAAATTTCTTCATCTTCTTTTGAGTGTTGCGCCAGCATAGACTTCATAATGATAATGACGGGACACTGGGCGCGGCATTGTTGGCGTGGCCATCGAAGCTGACCAAGTGGAATCACAGACAAAGAGCTTTTCTCGTTTAAAATTCTTGTGAATAAATGCTTAAATCCCTGAATTCTTTATAGATATGGATGTAAAAGTCTCGATCCTAGTTAAAAGCAAAAAAAAAAAAAAAAAAAAACATGCGGTTAGCATTTATTTTACGTAAATATGTCGAAGTACGATACTAATCTGTTAGGCAATGTGGCGGCCGCCATATGTAAACAGAGCTTTTCCTGTGAAAATTCGTGTGAATAACGCATAAATCCCTGAATTATTTATAGATATGGATGTAAAACAGTCTCGTTTCTTGGTTAAAAGCAAAAAAAAAACCATGCAGGCAGCAATAAATATTGCGAAGTATAATGCCAATGCTGTAGCGGCTAAACGTTTCAAAATGCATGCATGGTACGAAAAATATTATAATCATCTTGAATCCTCGAACAAATCACTCCTGAGACAATCCTTCCTGTTCATATGCGGTAAAGCTTTCGTATTTTTTCAACATTAATCTGGCGTTGGATCGCTGCATGTGTCGCTGCGATCGACTGCGAATAACTGAAGCGGATTGTGGGATGGTCCCCCTACTTGAAGTCGTGGCGCACTGAATGTCAAATCTCACCCGTCAATATCATTACCAAGTCTAGGGCGCTAGATTATTCCACTTACTTTAACTAAATATTATTTTTTGCTCCTTTCAGGCCCATACATCTAAAAGCAGTGTTGTTAATAACAGCGTTAGAGTATAGCAGTGCATATACAGTACTGTTGTCTATAGAAATATGTATTTCCATACTTATTGCCCCAATAAATGAATTCTAAAACATTCTATTTATTTACTTTTTAATTCCTGTATGTGGAATCCCTCCCAATACTTTTGTCAGTTGTGTGTATCTTGATCATTTTCTGTTCTACAGTTTTAGGATGCAGAAAATCAGCATATGTATGTACACTGTACAGCAATAATGACTCAGCAGCACAACAAACAATGGAGATTGTGTTAGAATGGTTAATTTCATACAGGACAAATACCTTAATCACATACAATATGCATCAGATGGATTTAAAAAATGTATTCTATGTGTCTTTATGGTGGTGCACATCCTTAACACCTTAACAATGCACTGTGAATGTTGCATGAACTGGACTAGTGAAGTCCTTCCCCTGCTGCCACTCACATCTGCTGCCGGGTGACACGGAGCAGCACATTGTGAATATTGAGAGTCGATGAACATGCAGCCCACTGACATACATCATGTACACACAAGGGCGTAGGTGTGGTCTCAACCTTGGTAGGGATGATATAACAGCATAACCTGCTTGTACATTTTTTGCTGGGGACTGGACATTAATAACACCAAAATGATTATTGAACGGCGGTCAGGGCTACATTTCTCAGGAATATGAACCTAAATGATCAATGCAAAAAAAATCTCTATTGACTTATACTAACTTTCATGTGTATTGGTTCAGGTGACACAACGTTCGGTACAAACCTTTGTTTTCAATAACTACTAAAGAAAGATTTTGAAGTGCAAGTCCCTTTATTAAAAAATTAAAAAAAACAGGGAGCTATCCAAAATGGGTCGACTTCCTGGGGACACTGGAGCACCCTTAGACTCAAACTAAACTATTGTAATATTAAAAAAAAAAAAAAAAAGAAAAAAAAAATCTGTGATATCCAGGACCAATCTACCTGAAGCATATTACATTACCCCAAGACTCGAACCACAGTACTGTCATGAAATTTCCATTTGACAGACTTCTTTTTCATGTTGGTTCATGTCTATCACACGTCAGTTCATGTTCATGTCAGTGTCCCCCTGAAGTGGACCCATTCTTGGATGGCTCCCTGTTTTTGTTTTTTTTCTCTAAATAAAGGGACTTGCACTCTGAAGCCACCGTGTTGCATTACTAGTTCCGGTGTTTTAATGCAAACAATGATCAAAATGAGGGACGGCTAGCTTGACTTCATTGTTCCTTGTGGCTGGCCTGACCGCAGTCGTTTTGCAGGTTAGCAAGTTCACACAGTTTATTGTGATGTTAACTGATGCAGGTCAGACTTTCAGTAGCAAAATTTGTGGTGTTTCCCCCACCTCCACAACAGTTACTTACCGTGGCTGCTGCTGCCCCCCCCCCCCCCCCCCAAAAAAAACAACTTTTAATATCCCTCCTATTTGAAGTGGCAGAGGAGGCGGCATGTTGTCGACATGAACCTGTCGAGGTTATGTGAGTGTGCGTGTCTGTTTGGCTGGGGGGGGGTTGTTAATGGACCAGCACATTCAGCAAGTGAAAAGGGATAAATATAAGTCTGAACATAATGAAAATAATTAACTTAATAATGGTAGTGTCTATTTATCCTTACAACATATACAGTAGGAAGACAATCTAAATTACCTATATAACTGGACTCATCATATAATGCAAATAAGGTTGGTTAAAAGTTGGTGAGGACAATTTCAGCATCCTGAAAAGTTGGTAAAGTTGTGTCCCTACCGTCCCTATGCAAACCTACGCCCTTTCGTACACACAACATGCACCCACAGCACCATGTTGACCGAGCCTTACTTTGCTGAGAATATCTTGCTGCTGCTTAATGTGTTTTGACGCAAAAGGTTGGCGAATATGAGGGAAAGAAGGAAGAGCGAAAGGATTCAACATGATGTCATTGGTGTTCGCGTCCATAAATGTTTTAAATCAGCTTGCTACTAAATATATATTTCATGCAGAAATGTATTAAAGCATTTCTAAATCTGAACAGATGTTATCAACCCAAAATGCATTAGCCGTCACCCTTTGAAATATTAAAAAAATAATAATAATGTTAATAATAATAAAATAATAATATTTTTAAAAATGCTTATATTCACTACAAATTTGACCTCAGGCATATTGTGCTATGTGTTATACACTCAGTCATGGATATCACTAGACCTAATACATACTGGGGCACAGCGGGCAAAACTTTTTTTTAGCATTTAACTAGCATAAAAAAAATCAGAAATCGGGCTTTAAGCTATACGTATAATCAAACCAAAATATGAGTTTCTGTAAAAAAAGTGACGATTTTTCTGTTTCTCAGCCATCAGTATTCAAAATCAAAATCGGGACATCCCTTGTTAAATGTCAATAGCATACCGCACGAATGCTATTTTTAGACCGTGACGTTGCCATCGTAATGCAGAAGACGGACATTATAGACACGCCCTCCCATACAATCAAGCCATCTCTTTAACTGAACATTTGTATGTTCTTCCACATCTTTACCAGTGAATTTGGCACCAGGGACATCCTTTTCGGACAGAATTGGTAGGTTTAGCTGAGTAAACATCTCGTTCGTACATTTACTATTAGGGGCAAACGGGAGGCTGTCCCGCCTAGCAACAATTGCTAATGTCATGAATATTAATGAGCAAAAGTCATGTGTTGCTTGTGGTATGCCATTGACCTCTGCTCTTGCTCATCAACTTCCATCTCTCCTTCACCTCTTCCTACACTCTGCTGATCTACTTTGTCTGGACAGAAATTGGTATATAACATTGTAAATGTTATGCAATTAGTGTTTCTCAACTGGTAGATTGTGACCTAAGAGTGGTTTATGTTTCCTAGGTGCTGGGTTTACCCAGCTTACTTCTCATTCCGGAATGCATTAAGAAATACATGGCTGACAACAGCTGGAAATAATGATGAGAACATGAAGAGGCTATATCCCAAAGATAGGCAAAGAATTCATACAAATTTATCCTATTCATTTTGGTCATATAAAAAAATAGCAACAACGAGGATCAGTATTGATACCGTTCAAATAGAACATATCATATTAACACAATATTAGGCAAAGCTCTTGAGTGAGAACCTCTCCCTCAAATTGCATTTAACTGTCATTGTATTTATAGCCAGTGAGATAAAAGACGGCAGCTAATCTGCTACATCAATTTGCGACCAGAGTAATTTTAAAAATTATGAGCATTCATTAATGCTCATGACAGTGTCATGTCATAGTTATGATTGTCTAATGACAGTCTTATGGCGCCACTGTCAAATAAAGTGTTACCAAATACCATAACTAGTAACTGGCACTGAAACTGGAACAGTAACTGAAGAAATAATTAGCACAGAACATGAATGTTGATTGTTATTTACATCTGTAGCGCTGCAATGCATGCTAGGAGGCAAGTTGGACGACAACAGTGTTTACAGTAGGAGGCAGCAGAGGTTGACTGTCTCCTCCAAAGGAGTAGTGATGGCCAAATGAAGCTTCTTGAAGCAATGAATTTTTGCAGCCAATTGGTTCAAAGCTTCTTGGTGGCTCATTTGGTCAAACGACAGTCTTTTAATGCCACTGTCAAATAAAGCGTTACCGGTTAATATCTTTTGAAGTAAATATCCCATAATACAGTTGAGGACAGCTGCGGTTTATAATCCAGTGCGGCATATTTTTGAACAAATGCCCAGGTGCGCCTTATAGTGTGAAAATTACAGTATGTTAAGTTCCACCACTGGTCCCCACCATATGGTAAAGTCACCACACGAATTGGCAGTCCCCATGAGCTTCTCACCTACACCCATTCCACCGACAGCCGAGCAATTGACGGCAAAGAGCATTCAAATTAGCTCCAGTCAGCTGAAGATTAGTGCGAGACCGCACGTCCGCAGAAGAAGCATGAAAAGTTGCCTGAAAATGGCATTCTGGGCACTTTCAAATTGTTCTGCAAACTTGGTAAAAAGGCATCCAGGATTTTACTTTAGTGTCGCTTTAATAAACTCTATGAAAAAAAAACCACATAGGTGCTGTAATGCATATTTCAATTAAATGTGACTCAACGTCTCCTAAAATAATGTTCATCAAAACATGAAAAGATTTCTTTAGTGCGGACCAAAAAAGGTAAAAAGGATCAGGTTGTGCACCTTAGGATTTGGAATGGAAACTGTGGCTGTGCAGTGGGTTCGGACCCCCGTCACTCATGAGACATCTCTCTTCGACTTGCCGCTGTTGGTTTAACCCCGTCAGCTCCCTTAGAGACCATCGCTGCCACTCTTCTTTCCTTATTTGGTAAAACTCACCAGCAGACTTTAATTTGTCGTGCATCGTGCGATAAGCGCACACGCATACACAGCTGCTACAGAGTGGAAACTAAAGAAGCTGTGGTGATTATTTTCATAGTTGAACCTAACATCAGGTTGTGGAATTGGGCCCTTTTTTTACTAATCAGGAATTCTGAATCTATTCCCATGTCATCAATGGTTGACCCATTTGCAGAGATGTCTTTTTAGAGGTGAACGGCTATTTTGGGGAGCTATCCCACAATACAAGGTGATGTTGTTGCAGTAGCTACGGTTATGAGATACGGACAGAGCTGGGTAGAGTAGCCAAAAATTTTCTCAAGTAAGAGTAGCATTACTTCTACATAATACTACTGAAGTAAAAGTAGTCATCCAAAAATTTACACAAGTACAATTAAAAGTATTTGTTGAAAATAGTACTCAAGTAATAAGTAACATTGCGAGTAACTGCTTACAATGTCTGTTTTTTTTAAAAATATTGGTGTGTGTTTTTTCCAGTGATGGAATGTAACGAAGTAAAACTAACTCGTTACTGTACAGTACATATACAGTAATTATATTTTTGTGTGTCTGTATTTTACTTGATTACAAATTTGAAGTGGTACCTTTTACTTTTACTTCATTACATTATACAGTATGTATCTGTACCTTTTACTCCACTGCTTTCAATTTCGTTTTCATGCTTTCTGGCGCAATCAATAAGCCCCGTGCAAATATACTATTATTGAGCACTAGAGGGAGCAACACGATTACAAGCAAGATTGGGCAGGTGAACAAAATATTGACCAATAAAAACCACACTCTTGGACAGTAGGTGGCGGTATGCACCTGGTATTTGCTTGCAATCCGCCATTAAGTTTTGAAGCTTGTTAAGATTCTGTTTGCATTTCGAGCTTCAAACATCGCGACCTAAGTCCATCGCTAATTTTTTTTCAAATTAAAAATAAATAAATAAATTCAGTATTTTATAGAGATGTCCCGATCCGATCACGTACAGCCTCATATTTTAAACTTTAAAACAAATTATGTCACAATGAAAAAATGTGTGTCTGTAAATAGGTCATGGATATCTACCTCATAACTATCGCTAAATTGTATTTTTTTTTTTTTTTTTTGTTACTGTCACATTTTCCCAGATATTTTAGATGATAATCGATCCAAACAAAGAAAAATTGGAGAAAACAAAAATGTTTAAAAAGGTAAATATTTGAAAAAGAGAATCTCGACCTTTCCTTGATAATCGCGATAGCAGCTGCATTGCCACCCTTCTTATATTACAGTGTTTCACCCATAAAATCCCCATAAAGTCCGACTGTGGCCATTCACAGCTGTGTCTTGCCACTCGGTGATACATGCTACATGGAATTTTTGGATCGAAAAGAGGTAAGTACGAGATTATATCTCGTTAAAATCGTGGCGTCTTAAATTCTGCTCTTTCATGCTCTCACCTAGAGTTAGGGTTTGGCTGTTTAATTTTTTTTTTAAATGCCCTCCGGTTCAACATTTTTTATTCTCCCAGAAAATTGAGATTTTAAGCTTTGATGTATCACACATGGATATAGGACAATTTTGAAATTTGGCCAAATTGGGGGTCTCCGACCGGAAATTCAAGTCACCTGATATATAGTATATAAATAAACATACATGCTTACACGTATATTACATTTTTGCAATGGGAGAAAATGTTTTCTTTTTACTTGTAAAGTAAATTTTAAAGCGAGTATTTTTACTAGGGTACATTTTTTCTTAAATACTTGTACTTTTACTATCACTCAAATTTTTTGCACCTATAGGTGTACTTTTACTTAAGTAAAAAAAAATAAGTATTTCGTCTATTACTGTTTTTTTCTCAGCACACCGTCATCTATATCAGCTGTTATTATTGTACTGTATTATAACCTATTACATTGTTTTTCAACCTATTTTAAGCCAAGGCACACTTTGTTCATGAAAAAACATCCCAAGGCACAACATTACCAACAAATGTAAAAATGAATTTCAGTAGACTATACTGAAAATATAAAGTCGGGTATTGAATAGCAATCAAACAAATAAAACAAAAACAAAACATTTTATAATCATATTTTTACCAACTCAGTGTGACACCTGTACTGGAGTAGTTATCTGCATTCCCGCTGAACGTTAATCAAACTATGTTCAGTTCTTTACATTCTAGCATAAATCCCAGTGAGAAAAAAGCTTTTGCTTATTGCCTCACACCAGAGATTCTCTGAGAGGAAATGGTCTTTGCTTCCTTTTGACCACCATTCAATACATTTTGTCCAATTCTGAGTTAGCTTCTTTCCTTAAAAAAAAAAAAAAAAAAAGTTTTACAATCGCAAAAACTAAACATGTTGACATTTCGTATCATTTTGTTAGTTCTGCATTTGGGATGGGGAAAATAACTATTGAGCATTGTCCTACTGTAGACATGGTAGCTGATATTCTGACAAAGCCTGTAATGAAAGCCAAGCTTGATGGATTTCTATGTTTTCTTTTTGGTGTCTGATGTATTTGACAATAATTACTGTCTTGATCTATCTAAGAGCAAGTGGGGGTGTTGAACACTGTTAAATACCTTTGTTCTTGAATGTGCTCTTGTGCCTAATTGTCTAGGAAGCGTGGGCATAGATGATTTGTGTCAGGTGCTGCTCGTCAATAAATGTCCACTTGCCCTTGGCGTGTGTGTGCAAAATGGTCAAACTTGAACCGAAGGCTACAGTAATTTATTTCCTCTGTATAATGGTTTAGTCGGCTTTCTAGACCCTATTACAATGGCAGCCTCAACAGATGTAGTACTGTAGTCCTTTAGAATACTGTAAAAAGAAACTCAACTCTTGGATCAATTACACAAATAACCATAATGTGATGCTTATTTACTGTACTGTAGGCCTTTGGCAGTTCACACACACACACCTGCACGCAAGTAAACACCCATTCGCACACGTGCGAGCAGACACCCACAAACGTACATGTGCACACGTGCGCACACACACGCACCTACATGCAGGCACTTTACAGAATCGGAATACCCTTTTTCAAAATAAGTTGTAGAATGAATTTGGACTGCTCCCCATGCAAAGAACATCAAATATCACAATTGCTTAAAACAAAAAATAGCTACACAGCAAGTACATTGATAACCCTACTTACGAACGTTTCTACAAGCGTTATTCTCATGTTAAGACACGTTTAAACGGGAAAATATTGCCTCTTGTTAAGGAAAATTTCAAGGATCAAGGGGCAAAAATACTGTTCAATACTTGTAACGGTTAGTAAATAGTTCTTGTATTAAAATAATGTTTCAGTAATTTGTTAAAGGTTAAAGGATACTGTATTTATTGAAAGTTGTCAAATTCATGTTAGGATTATTTGTTGAACACAGTAATTGTTTTTTGGTTACCACTAGTCTCGTGAGATTTGCGTGGCGTGAGTTACAGCGTGAGTTACTGCTCTCGCTACATTCACTCATTAAGCCGCACGCAGCAGCAAAGAGTTGACCAGCTGCATAGAAATAAACAGGTGCTAGCTGCACAAGGTATTTTTGGTATATTTCTGTATGTTGCAATGTGTTTTTAACTTTTATTAATTGGACTATTGTTTTGTAAAGCTTTGTATGCACACGAGTTCGCGTTCAATCAGCCATGAGATTAGCTTCACTTTCTGTTTAGCACGTTACCTTTTTGTTTAAGTATCTAAGCTTTATTTGTATATCTTTTAGTTTTCATTTCACAGAAAAGCAATAAAGTGCCCGTCTTTTGAGAAACCGTGCCCTGCGATGCCATTTTGGAAGCTACAATGCTGTAAAAGATACTGTACGTATGTGCTTCCTGCTTTCTGTTTGTAAATGTTGCGTGGAAAGATCCTGCTGCGCTATTGATCATAATATTTACCATTATGCCTCCGTAATGGGGTTCTGCTCTCCTATTGGGCAATTGTTGATGACGGTGTCATTGTTGATATTAAGGGTACACGTCTAAGCCAAATGAGAACAAGGCTACTCCTGTTTTTGTCTCAGTAAAGTTTGTTTAAGCCCACAGATGCTTCGTTACATTTGTAGCACATTAGAGCATAGGTCTCCTCGCATTTTTGTGTCATGATGAGTGTCACCGTAATACGGTGGCCGAGAGGTGTCAGGCAAAATGCAAAGTCCAAACACTTAAAAAAAAAAAAAAGAAAAATAACACAAACCCCAATTTCAAACGCTTTGCAAAAGAAAAAGGCACGAATGCAAACTGCCACAACACGATTGCAAATTGGCAAAAGAACGAACCCCAATTGCCACAACACGAATGCAAATAGCCACAACACGACCGTAAATAGCCACAACACGACAGCAAATAGCCACAACAGGACAGCAAATAGCCACAACACGACGGCAAATAGCCACAACACGACAGCAGATAGCCACAGCATAACAGCAAGAAGCCACAGCGCAACTCCAATAGGAAGACCCAGAAGTAGACTATATTTCACGGAAGTAGACACAAGGACTACAACTCCTGCCCTCCTCCTGCTACTGCGTAACCACAACTCATCATTAACACATACATGCAGAGATGGAAAACATACTTTTTGCCTTTCATATCCTGAAATTAATTTTGTAACGAGAGGCAATATTTTCCTGTTGAGGTGTGTCTTAACATGAAATTCTGTATGAAGAGACATTTGAAAGTAGAGGTACCAATGTCCATTACTTCACAGAGTTGATAGGCCCCTCCGGAACCAAGTGTCCACTGTGGGGCTAAAGTATCTAACCTTACCGCATCTTAAACATGACTGTAAGAGTAAGACAGGTGGTAAACTCACTTCTCTGCGATATTTGTAACTCAAGAATCCGGCTTTGATGAGTCATACATAATGATGTTGGGAAATCATGTGGGTGTGTGGACACCAGGGGTCGCGTTAACCGGAAATTTTCCGTCGTTGACCGGTTTTTTAAAACGGTGACGGAAAAAACTGAAGTCCGTCAGTCATTTTGACAGGTTGCAATTCACACCCCAGACCACAGGGTGCCACATTAATTACCTATTGTCTCTCTTAATGCATGACATCGTTGGCTATTCTGTCAGAATATTGTAGCGTAACCGGGGTCTGGCGGCGGCACCGTGATTGACACATCAACGCGAGGTTCTTATTGGTGCACCCGGTGTGCCAGCGCGTGATCCAATTGGTGGACTAGATTGCCGCCTGTGTATAGACAAGTTTTCGAGGTACCGGTTTACTTCCTTATGTCTTCCTTCCCCTTCTGTTACCGCCTGTTTACCATTGAAGTCAATGGCGGTGGAATAGAAGTTGGAAGGTCTTTATACAAGATCCCGGGAATGTTATTTTGATGTAGGCGGGTGGAGAACCAAGCCAAGGCCTCCATGCTTCGTACCATGTCGATTTCCAAACCATGGGTGCTCGTACTCGTCATAAGGAGATGGACAAAACTGACAGCTCCTGCAGTCATGCCCCCGCTGTTATGGAAGGTAATGTGCTCTAAAAATACGAAACCTAAAATCTGGCGCATGAAACGACTTGTTGCCTTTGCTATTGATATTACGATGATGATTGTAATTACGAAGTTTAATCATTTTTACAACAACTAGCTTCTGCTACTGCTGCTAGCCGCCTGTTGCTAATCGTGTTTGAATGCACCGCATATATCCAAGTGTTGCAAGTTTTTATTCGTTTGTTTACAGCTGGGAAATGCTGTTATAAAAGAGAAGACAACTTGACTTGTACGTTGATGGACATATATCGAACATATATAGTTTGCGTTCCACAATGATGATGACAGCTCGACTCCCGGGAGAGGCCGAGAGAGGGAGGAATTGTGACAGACGGTGGTTCGCCGAGATCGCCGTGATCCAACTACGAACTTGTGAACGGTAGCATTTTTAAATATATGCTATTGGAGCTGGAATTACCGAAGAGGAGAGCGAGATGGACTGCTGTAATTCGACAAGAAATCGGGGCACCAAACGATCACCACAGACTATGTAGTAGTCATTTTATATCTGGTAAGATGCATTTAATATATATTTAGAAGATTTTGGGCTGACAACCACAATTAAGATCATTGTGTGACGTTGGTGATTGGGGTCTATATGGTTGCCTCTTTTTCTTTGGGAGTGGAGTTGTTTTGTTGGTGTTGTTGGCGGTAAGCAGAGTAAAAAGAGGGAGAAAAATACAACTTCAGTGTCTAATTTTTCGCCGCCAAGCAAGCGTTACAAAATTAAAAATGAATGAAAACTAAATACTATTGAATATGTCATCATTATCATTTTAAAAATTTCAGTGACTGGTAAAAATAGATTATGACCGGATTTTTATGACCCTGTCAGTCAAAATGACAGACAACGAAAATGTCTAGCGCAACCTCTGGTGGACACCATCAGTTTTATGGACTCATTAGTCAAAAAAAAGTATAATACACATTGCCACAATGTAAATAAAACATTGTTGATTTGCTCTTATATTTGGAACGAGACAGAAGACGCTTCCTTAATAACATGTCGCTTTAAGGCAAAGGCTGCTACAGTGCACCGATGACTCATGCATGTGCGCACACAATATTGATGGATGACAGAGAGCAAGGCCAAAGCCACTGTGGCGCCAGGTAAACCCACGTGGACATTAAGTCTGTCTGGTCCACACGGAGCCAAAGGGAGCCCTCATTTAGTTATTGAAGCTTACACAAGGGGGGAAGAAAGAAAATTTTGGAAATCAGAGATCATCGCGATGATACGTTATAAATCCACAAAACAAAACAAAAAATTATAATGTCCTCACTGTAGATAATAAAGTTCACAAAGGAGTCGCCGGAATTGTATGCATGTAAACGCACCCAATGATACAAAAGCTCTCAAAGACAAAATATTTGCCCGACAATGGTCTAACTAAGAGAATTGTTCGCCGTTAGAGGATTGATTCATAGTCAGTCCATTTAGTTGTGTTTGGCAAAAAACCACAAGGTTTTGGTGAACCTCAGTTATAAGGAAAGAGGTCAGAAAAGTTCACTAAAAACTCACATTGATGTTAACCTAGCCACAAATCAAATACAGTCGTACTTTGCGACACAAAAAATTCATTTTACGAAAAGTTTTTTAAAGCTTTTCCGCTTCATATTACGAAAACCATTCATCATACAAAGATTATGAGTACGATTATAAGATAATTCCTGCTCAAAGCGATGCTATAAAGTAACTGCGGTTGACTAAAAATGTAAACAAAGGAATGTACACACGACAATGTGCTACACAATGCTCATGTATATGAAACAAAAGAAGAATAGAACTTACAAGCAATGCTTTATTAAGGAGCAACCAGTGAGATGAAATAGCGAGCAATGGCTGCAGAAGTTAGCTCATCTTTTAGCACTCCGTGTTAGCTATGAGCTTCAGTAGTCATGTGATAACATCTGTAGAATGAGCCTAACAAAATGTTACGCTAAAGCGTCACTTGAGGCTGACAAAGCATTACAAATAAAGACAGGCAATCAGCGGACATGACGGCAAACTTAATGTGGTGTTTTCGTCTAGCTTTAAACGAATTAAGCGATATATTATACGAAAGAATCAGTAATACGAAATCCACTTTGGAACGAATTAATTTCATATCTTGAGGTACCACTGTTCACAATGCAACTTTGAGAAAATTAACAGAAAGAAAGTGACGGGCATGTGGTCACACCTGCTCAGGGTTATATTTGGAGAGCACTCCTTCACCGTGGAACTCCTCGAGAACATCCTTTAACTTCTTTGTGGAGTCTGTGAAGGAAGGAAGAAGAAAAAAAATCACTGTGGTCCAATAAATACTATGAGCAGGCTCTGTTGGAGTACGTATTGGCCAGTGTTGTTTTCGTCAACGATGACGATAACGAAAATATTTAGTAAAGGAGCAGTTTTTTTCATGACGATAATGTCATGATGATGCGCCGAAAATGTGTCTTGGGAGACTAAAACATAACGAGATGGATGCCAGTTGTTGTCTGACGACATGAAAATGAGATGAAAATTTGCCATCGTTTTAGTCATAAATTCACAATGTATGATACTTTCTAATTGTATGTGTAGTTAGAAAACATTTAGTAGCATTTGGTCATGTCACTCATGTGACGTGCAGCGCGCTCCCCACCCCCCTCGCCCCACACACAGGCTCAAGCGTTTGCCCATTCCAGGCTCCTTTCGAGAAACGTGTCAGGTGCTGCTTGGTAAGTTTTTTTTTTCTTATCTTGACTAACCAATGTTGCTTTAGCCTTTTAAAGATCTGTGCTGAGTGATCGTCACACACTAAACTAAGTTGTGGCTAGCAGAGCATTCGCCGTAGCTTTAGCATTTAGCGCGGTGACTCGGTGTCTCCTTAAACTCTTGAATAGTTATGTGCTCATCTGTCATGTTCATTCGAAATTGTTGGAAACCTTTTATTTATTTATTTATTTATTCATGGACTAAAACTTTTGGAGTTCATAGACGAAAAATTTTTGAGAATTGTCGACTAAAACTAGATGAAATTTGTCTGAGTTTTCGTTGACTAAAACTAGACAAAGACAAACCCATTTTGAAATGACTAAAATATGACAAAGACTAATAAGTATATTCGTCTAAAAGATTAAGACTATGACGAAAATTGAAATTGGCTGCCAAAAACAACACTGGTATTGGTATAATATGTTATGACCACCATGTGATAGTCATGTGACTGGAAGTGATCTCTCCAAAATGGTGGCTTTGCTATGTCGCTAAATTCAGGGAAGCAGCAAACATCAAAAAGCTGTTATTTGATACAACAGGTCATTTCAAAGTCATTTGACTGTTCCAATGGTTTGATAACATGTCCTATATCACACTCCATCTGGTCTCAACAAATTTATTCAAGACAGTAATATCAAACCAAGGTTGGAAATATTACTGTGACCCATTTGTCACATAGGGATTTCCGCCTTAAAATAAGGATGTAAAAACGGTGTAATCTATTTGTCACAATAACAAAAAAAATGGTAATAACTCACTCAATCATTTTAGCAGTATCTGGTATACAGGTAGCCCCCGGGTAATGAACGAGTTCCGTTCCTACGCTGACGACGTAACCCGAATTTCCACGTAAATCGGAGTTAACCCTTTCAGTACCCCAAAATACCCTCTAAATCACTAACTATCCAAAACATGTATTATACATCATTGCACTGTCCTCACCAAGTTGTTGGAGCTAAGTCCTAGCTAGACAGCGAGCTAAAATGACGATGTCAGACGTCCGTGTAGTTTGCTTACTTTATTCAGCAGCTTATGACATCATCACTTGCAGAATGAAACTGAAATAAAAATGAAATTAAATCAATTTCATCTTCAATTACAACAATTCAAAGTTACGTAATTAACTAGGTCTCTGTAGGTTGTTACGAATGCCGTCAAATATGCAGGATTAACAACAATAGTCACATGACTCCATTATACCAATCAGACTCAAGCTTGCCATTCTATGAACACGCCGGCCTGTTCAGGAACGTGGCGTCTTTAAAGCACCATGAAAAATTAAGTATTTGACATAGAGCGTTGACGTCAACATGACTCATAACTCATTCTTCCATTTATGATTGCAGGTTGTCCAGGCCCTGATGTAGCAAAACAACACAGAGATGGCTTTCCCGGCTTCATACAAATCAACAATTCTTGATCGCAGGTCTTCAGACAGCTCTTTTGACCAAGCCATGGTGCACATCATACTCTCATCAAGACAAGGTGTGTGTTTTATAGTGGGCAGAGCAGCTTTAAACCACTTATCGGTGATTGGGGACACACCTTGTTTTTTCCCCATTCTGTCATTGTTTGCATGCTATCCTCATTAAAATATGAAAACCTATAAATGTTTGGGTGGTTTTAGTTAAACAGACACTGTTTTTACATCCGTGTGATTTTGTCTAGGATCACATCACATTTGATGGTGATTATATGCAGAAATGTGAGAAATTCCAAAAGGTTCAGATACTTTTTCATACCACTGTAATTCTTTCCTGGTCATGTCTGCATCACCCGCATCTTTCTTCCTTTTTATTGTTTTTTTTTAACCTGTCCTGTTCAGCTGCTTGACACAGAGAATGGGAATCTGAGTGTCCTAATGGTCTGAACTGTTTTAATGTATCACATGGGTGTATTATGTACTCCCATTCTCATTATTTATTGTGTTTGTTTATTAACAGAAGCAGCGAACAGGTAGGGGTTATCGGGGGACAGAAAGGAAAATAGAGGAGAGAAAGACAGAAAAGAAGAACGAACAACAATATGAAATTTATTAAACGCCTACACCAACTATAAATATCAATGAATTTCCGGTGGACACAATGTGGGGGGCCTAATGACCAAGGAAAAAGAGACGAGGCGAGTCAAATTGAGTGATTAGTTGGGGTGGAGCGTACACAAATCAGCAATGTGAGGTTTCGAACCCAGTATTATGTGAATCACTTGGAAGTGTGGATATGTTGACATCCTATTCTATGCTGCTTGAACGCTAATCCTGGCACCAATAGTTTCTCTACTTGAGTGTGTCTAATTGCACCCAGTCATGCGTGAATTCTATCAGACATGTGATAGTTCTGTAGCCAAGTGAAAATAACTGCGGGGGCCGCCCCAGGGCCACATCCCCTCCTCAGCCTATCGGGGAGGTGAGCCAGCGTGGCCCGGAGCTGCGGAAGGAGGGATGGGCCGTGCCATCTCCCCTGCACCCAGGGTGGTCCCAGGCTCTACGCAGGAGGGGGCACTGGTCCCTCAAATAAACGTCTGGCCCCCTCAAATAAAAATTTTAGAAGTGGAGAAAGCACATTTTTAATATACACACAAAATTAATACATTACAAATAGGCAGATTAATCTGCAGTATTGGAAAAAAAAAAACTGCCAAAAAGCGGACACGAGGACGATATAGTATCAGTTCGCTCTCATCTCTCTTTCCCTCTGCTGCATGGTCAGCGCGCGCGCTCGCACAGTAAAGCGCGCACAGCCCCCAGTAAACATCCAATCACTGCTAGTACATAAATGAGCCTAGACGTCGCCAGACAATGTGGTGTCAGGTTTCAGCGTGGCCACGGAGCGGGAAGACTTTGAAGAAGCAGCTACGTTTTCTCAGTCACAACAAGCACAGAAATAAGTCCAGTTAGACTTCACATGACAGACTGGAGACAAATGATGAACTTGGCCCATGAGAAATCCATAACAAATAAATTGGACATGGATGAATTTGTGAGTCTGTGCAAAGAGAAGTAGAAGACCGTTTTTGTAGAGAGGAGTGGAGTTTTTGAACTGTTTGGTTGCGAACAAAAAAAAAAAAAAAAGATAAATTGTTCTCTTCTATATCTGTTGTGTTTTATAAATTACTTTGAGAAGTTTTTTTTTTTTTTTTAATTAATATTCATAAGACCATACCCGTTTCAGTTCTCGGGTTACAATTTATTTGAGAATTATGTCATCCAGTTAAAATATACTGTGTATACAGTATGTTACTATGTTGTTAGTTTATTAAATCTGGATGAAGGATATTTTATTTGTTTTATTGTTCAGTTTCCCCCCTTGACAGATTGCCACCTTATTGTGGCCAGGGGGTTTGCGTGCCTCAGTTACCTTAAGAGCTAACCAGCAGGAGCTTAGTCCTCAGGTGGGACACACAGGTTGGACAGGTCTGAAGGTAGAGGCCTGACTAAATGCAATCCACTTCTCTAGGTTGGGGTGAACACAGCTAACAACCCAATTCAATGAAGAAAACAGTGTTACTATAAGCATGGGGGGGTGCCGGAGCATGATGTGCACGTATGATGCCCCCTAAACATTTCTGACTGCCCCTTCATACAGACCTGCCTACAACCGGCCCCTGCCTCGGACCATCCACGCCCCCAATAACTTCAGGGAAAGGAAAAGAGGACGCTCCCACCACTGGCCGCCCACCCGGCCCCAACAACCACGGCCGCAACACCCCCAACCGACAAGGCATACCACGGGATCCCTACGGCCTTTCTCCTGATCAGCTCGAACATTAGATGAACGGGGAAGTGGTTGTGGTTTGCAAGAAAGTACTGCATGATGAATCAATGAATGAGGAAGTACTGTTTTTCTTGCAAGGCTAGGTTGGCCCGCAACCATGATTCTTTTTATACTAAATGAAAAATGAATTCATATATAAATAGACACTAGAAAATGGTTCTTTACAAACACAAATATTTATATCCAGGGAGTCTTCGGGTTACGATGTCTTCGACCGATGACATCTCCATTTTCGTTACGATGAAGTCCCCTGCACCACAGTTTCTGCTTAACTAGTGCATAGCGCTTATCTGTGTTTGTGCACCGGAATGATCATTGCCTTTTTCGGGTTTTTTTTGTTTTTTTATTTCATAATGGCCCCAAATAAGAAAGCTAGGTCTTCTATGTCCAACTAAAAAAAAAGATAATATAATGTGTTCAGTTATATAGGTCATTTAGATTGTCTTCCCATATGCTCTAAAGATAGAATTGATCCTACCATTATGAAATGAATTATTTTCATTATGTTCGGACTTACATTTACCCCTTTTCACTTGCTAAATGTGCCGCTCCCTTTATTTTCTTCAAACGCACGTTTGATTGGCTGATAACTTGACCCTCTCTACCCCCACACGCACACTCCCACAGTACACAAAATTCAGAATTACGTCGCATGTCAACATGCCCTCCTCCGCTTTGAAGAGGAGGGAGATACTGTATTAAAAGTTTTTTTTGGGCCAGCGACCACTGGAAGTAATAGAGTTGACATTACCATTACGATAAACTGTGAACTTGCTAACCTGAGTAGGGAAGCTGCTTAGGTACAGTCCAAGTGTCCACTTGTAAGTGTTTTCCACTATGTTAACGTTAATCAAACTGTAAGAAGAAATGGATTGTACCAAGGTTTATCCCCTTCTCCCCAGTTTTCATTTTTCTTTTGCTTATGTGTTCTTAAAGCAGCCCAAAGGAGCTTTCATTTTTTGTTGAGTTTGGCTGTGCTTGTGGACAAAACCAGTAATGTTAATCCTGTGAAGGAAGGCTCCATTTTTATTTATTTTTGTTATTCCATGACTAAGAACTTTTTTTGTTATATTTAATTTATTTAGAAAGACAATTTTGCGTGGTACTAAGAAAAATGTTTATTATTAATATTTTTTTTTTTTGCATACTTAAGAGATGATTAACAAGTTTGTATTTCTTATGTACGTTAATATGTGTTCAAATAATGCATTTAAAGTGCATGTGACACGAAAAAGCATGTTTATTTCATAATACACGCTGTATTTTATGCTCCTGAATGATATGGACCGCTTGGATGTGTGTGGAAGTGATCGCTATATTTATTTAGTTTTTTGAATCCCGCGCCATGAAAATGAGTGACTTCTGGCTTCGGTCTTGCATTGAGGAGGAGGGCGCTGTGACGTGTACGGGAGAAGGAGTCCTCTTCACTATACAGCAGTACTGTTGTGTATGAGGACTAAGGATTCAGCTGATTTTGCGGATTAATACGTTTATTTTTCGCATCACGGCAGCCAAACGGCTGCAGAAAAAACTTCCTGTATGAGGGAGAGGCGTGTGCGCCTTTTTGGAGTTTCAAAAGGTTCCCATTCACCATGGATATTGGCCAAAACAAGCCCTACTACTGTGGGACCATTGGACATACAAGGAAGTGAGTTAACATCTTGTTTTGTATTATGTCAAATACGAATACAGTGATTACAAAGTAAACACTACAAACTTTCTTTAAATAAAGGACTACTTACGTTTGATCATTGATAAGCATGTAAAAAGCTCCCCTCATGCACATTAGCTGCACAACAACTACAGCTGCCCTCCTCCAGGGACGGAACTGTAAATTGCTCTCCGCCGGGCGGTTTGTCGATCCGCAAAGACAATCGACAACCCAGTTGTCGTGTCAAATAATCTGGGCTAGTTGTGTGTGATTTTCCGCTTCGAAAACTTTGAAACATCACTCGGTTCGGGTTTGCATGTCGGCTAGCTGTCACGCCTCTTGGTTTGTTTACATTCTCCGAAGACGGGGAAGGGAAATGACATATGTCCAATTTAGGTGTCATAAAATATTGTTCGAGAGGTGCGACAGTAAAGGTGAAGTCGACAGTTTTGACCATTATGGAGTAATTTTGCCATGTCGTCCTGAATAAGTGCATTTTTATGATTTCATATTCAATTTAGCACAAGACTATTATTTGTCATAACCATGCCATTTATTTAGCAATTGGGGAAAATACTTGGATAAAAATAATATACTGTAAAAATATTGAAGTAAAGAAACAGAAACAATGACATTTTGCAGCTCTCTTCGTCGCGTTTTCCTCGTTGTGAATAGTTCCCCCTCGACGGGCTGACTGGTCCTTCTCAAGCCATTTATTTAGCTATTGGGGAAAAAATACTTAGATAAAAAGAATATCCTGTAAAAATATTGGAGTACAGAGACTGAAACAATTACATTTTGCGGCTCTCTTCGTCGCCTTTATCTCGTTCTGAATAATTCCCCCTCAATGGGCTGAATAGTAAAATCGATGAGCCCAGTTTCCCGCTGACGTCATCCACCTGTTGGGGACGCTAGAGCCCTATAATGGTAGGCGTGGCTAACCGGCAGAATAAAAGACTAATTTCTCGTCATCTGCACTTTGCTAAATTGTTGTATATAGTCGAATCGTCTCATTCTAATTCACATAATAATGCTATTTAAGATTTTTTTTCTCCTGTCGTGTGCTCTTTAAATTTGCTAAAATAATCCAGACATTTATTCTGGAAGATTTCAAAATGTGTCTTCAGTAGTTTTTTAAAACAAAGGGTACAATTGAATGGTGTATCACCTGAACCAATACATATTCACTGCAAAAACCTACCTCCTTAAAATAAAAATTAAAAATCCCTTGTTTTCAGTGTAAATCTACAAGAAATAAGGGAAATTATCTGCCAGTGCTTCAAGTACATTTTACTCAGATTTCTTGAAATAAAAATTGCTAGCTGAAAATAACAGACTTATTTGAAACATAAAGTTAGTTTTTTTAATCTTTAAAAAAAAAAAAAAAAAAAAAAAAACATGTCAAAAATGTTCTTAATTCAATAATAGATCTTGTTCAAAACATTATTTGAAAGCATTTTTTCTTGATTTAGGTGAAAAATGACCGACTTTTAGATATATGGGCCTAATAAGAACAAATGGTAATATTTACTCACAGTAAGTGGAAGAATCTGACGTATTTATATGCTAACTAGCCTTTAAAATTCAAAACAAGACGAAAAAAAATATCGACTACATTAAAGAAAAATTATCAAGTTATGATGTTATACCGTAAACTGTGACTGTATTTGCAGTGTGAAAGTACAAATCAATACAGATTTATTTTGCATTAATCATTTAGCCCATCATTTAATTAGGTTCATATTGGTGAGAAATGTAGCCCTGACCGCCGTTCACCCGGACTGTTTGGTCCCGTCCCCAGGAAAAAGTATAGATGCAGTTTATGCTGTTATTTCGTCCCTACCAGTATTGAGACCGAACCTACGCCCTTGGTTCTGGAAGTAGTTTCTTAACTTGAAAATTCTGTAAGCAGAGACGTGTTTTCCATTTTAATGCCCTAATCTGTTCTAAGCCCCAAAAAATTCAGACATAAATCTTTTGTAATGCATAACAATGCATCAAAACATGTAACAAATATGTGTTACTATTACATTATTGCACAATAAACATCAAATCTTAGCTGTGCATTATGTAAAAAACAAAAATAGAGAAAAGAATAAAAGTTAATACATTTATGTAAAGCTGTAGGGACTTGAGGGCCGAATGAAGAGGACACTAGAATACACACATACAATAACAGTAAAGATCCCTCTTAGCCAATTAGATGCCAGAAATGCTAGGCAATAGACAATGGCAGAGCAGCTACGTATAAGTATGTTATGTTCAGTAAACTTTTTGAGCAGCGAGTACCAGCCATACTGTATTTTTCCTTTCGTATCTTGATTTTTTTTTCTTAACAGGAGGCAATGTTTTCCAAATAAGGCATGTCTCAACCTGAAAATTATGTGTGTACAGACGTTCTTAAGTAGAGGTACAACTGTACATAGATGATTACATTTTTTTTTTTTTTTAAATACCGGTTGTGGCTAAGCTCAGGTATTTTAATATATTTTGAAATGAAAGTGAAATTCTGCATGGTTTGAAGAAACACACAGGAATTTTATTTTGTGTTTGCATCTAATGCTCTTTTGAAAGTGCAATCTTAGCAAGCCTTTCTTTTTACATATCCTAAAATTTATTCTGCAACGCATAAAATGTTCCAAATCCGATGACTCGATTATTCAAAACTAACTAGTTGATAGATTAATCTACTACTAGAGTAATTGATAGTTGCAGCCTTCATGGTATGTACAGCATCTTATATTTTCATTTTAAACTGAATCGTTCATTTTGACTTTAACGGCAATCCTATTTACACGGAAATGTTGCCAGCATTGGAACAAAACTCATAACTTGAGGACTCCCTGTATACCGTACTTAGTGTATACATAGAGCAGATAGGATTGTGTGATTGTACTTATAAATACTTACATTCACTGTAGTGTTGCAACTGGTTGAACTCAGCTGGGCTCAGACAGACCCAGCTCCCGTCTCCCATAATTCCTTAATTTGATGGGGTCAGGGTTCACCAAAAACACGCTAGATAGTTCATTTCAGGTCAGTTGACGATAAAGTGTGATTCATCATCTTGCCCTGGAGGGGAGTTATTGTCACTGAATCTTTTGAAAAACTTTGAAATCGAAAATATGATGAAAGAAATATCCACCATGAAGAGGAGGATGTGTCAGGATGAGGTCATCACTGATGTAAATTGTCGGATTGTCATTTCAGCGAGGGTGTCCTCATGACTCAGCAGAAAAGGCCTCCATGTTCACACCTGCACACAAATACATTTCTTTATGTACTTTTGTTAATAAAGCATGCTTTGACAAATATACAGTATAAAAATCCTCATCAGTCCAGCTGTATACAGACCACCACATTAAACATAATTACGTTTTTTTTTTTTAACCTGTCCTGTTCAGTTGCTTTACATGAAAAATGGGAATCTGAGTGTCTTATTGGCCTGAGCAGTTTTAATGTGTCACATGAGCATATGATATACTCCCATTGCGAATATTCATTGTGTTTTCTTCATTAGGAGAATGCAGTGAGCAGGAAGGTGTTATAGGGGGACAGAAAGGAAAACAGAAAGGAGAGAGAAGAAAACAACAACAAGAAATACATTCAACGCCTACACCAACTATGAATATAGTTGTGCTATTGTTAGCTAATTGTATTTCTGGTGGACACCATGTGGGGGGCCTAAAGACCGAGGAGAAAAAGGAGGAGGGGAGGGTCAGAAAGAGACGTGATTAGGTGAGGTGTAGTGTACACGAATCAGCAATGTAAGGAGTAGAACCCAGTATTATGTGAATTGCTTGTAAGTGTGGATATGTTGGCATCATTATTCTATGCTGCCTGATCGCTAATCCTGGCTGTGATAGTTTTTCTAATTGAGTATGTCTTATTGCACCCAATCATGCGTGAATCCCATCGGACGGTGACAGTCCTGCAGGCAAATGGAAATGCTGCGCGGGGCCGCCCAAGGGCCACTGCCCTTCCCTGGCCAATCGGGGGGGGTGAGCGAGTGCAGCCCATTCCTCCTCTCGCAGCTCCAGCAAGAGGGCCGCCGCCATTGCCCCTGGGACCCAGTGTGGTCCCCCAGACCATCTGCACCCCCATTAGGTGGCCTTCAGGGGAGGAATGAGGGGACGCGCCACGTCCGCCCACCAGCCAACACGGCAACCCCCCAACCAAGACGGCACACCTCGGGACCCCCACGGCCCACTCGGCCCGAAGCAGGACAGGGTCACCCTGCCGACCCACCGGCACTCAGCCAGCAACCCCCACTGGAGCCCAAGGACTATACCCGGGCACAGAAAAGAGGGGAAAAGCAGAAAAGTGTAGACAAGCTGTGGCGGGGTGGCGTGGAACCGGAGCCCCACCCCACCCCTGCAACTTGCAGCCCAGACAAAGAGGAGGCCACACCCCGGGAGCCACGCCATAAAGAAAAGTGTTGGACCCACCTCCCGTCCTATTACTGTGGCTGCCAGGTGCCCAACTGGCAGCCATTACCCAGCACCATGATGGGATTGTGTGGGGGAAAAAATAATATCATAAAGATTACCGTAATTTTTGGACTATAGGCCGCTACTTTTTTCCTTCATTTTGATTCATGTGGCTTATAGTCCAGTGCGGCTTATTTGTTGATTTATTTTATTAGGAACACTTTATTTGACAGGGGCGTCATAAGACTGTCATAATTATGACATGACACTATCATGGGCATTATTGGATGCTTATGTCATTAAGTGTCATCTGGCAAATTCTGTCACAAACTCTATTTATGTCCAGTTTGTTTATCTTTTACATTCATTCAAAAGTGAGATCATATGCCGGATAACACTAAATGACATCTGTTATAAGCATTCATTAATGGTCAGGACAGTGTCATGCCATAATTATGATTGTCTAATGACAGCGTTATGGCACCACTGTCAAATAAAGTGTTAGGAAATACTATAACTAGAACTTAATATAGCAACTGGAACAGTAACTGAAGAAATAATTATCAGAGAACATGAATTTTGATTGTTATTTACATCAGTAGCGCTGCAGTGTATCCTAGGAGGTATGTTGGATGACAGTGTTGACAGCAGGTGGCAGCGGAGGTTGCCTGTCTCCACCAAGGGAGCAGCGATGGCCAAATACAGCTTCTTGAAGCAATAAAGCTTTGTAGCCAAGTTGGTTCAAAGTTCATGGTGGTTCATTTGGTCTTATGACAGTTGTATGATGCAGCTGTTAAATTATTAGTAAGTGTTACCGGTTAATATCTTTTGGTGTAAATATCCCATAATACAGAGAGGACAGCTGCGGTTTGCAGTCCAGTGCGGCTTATCAAATGCCGTTTTCGTGTCAAATATGGTGGGAAAATTAGGGTATTTAGATTTATTAATGGTAAGGCATACAGAGGACATCCTGTTAGTCTTAAACACTTTTTTTTTTTTTTTTTTTTTAGTCATTTATAACCATTTGAACTACTTTTCCATACACACAACACACATACTGTATTACATCTCAACAAATGAAACATGCATTTGCCATGAACTCAATTTTCCTCAAATCGAAGTGAACATGCATGTGTTGTTGCGTAAAGAGACAAAAGGAGGATCCCTGTATCAGTGTGCGTGTGCTTATGTACTGGGGGCCTCCCTCCGCCGGTGCAGAGAGAGATTCTGTTTTGCTGCGTTGGTTGCTCGGCAACCTTGACGTCACTGCAGTGCAAAGAGAAACACCGCGACGGAAACAGATGAATGCATGAAGGACACTTGACTTACTATCAGTGATTGCTATCTGCCTCTGTTTTAGTACACTCTCCTCATACGAGTATAATTAGTGATCACAATATTAGCTACACCAATACGATCAGATGGCATCCAATACAAGATCCCTGACAACAATAACAAAGTGGACTTTTGACTGACAGTGTCACAGACTGCAATAGCTTTTACAATATACTAGTAGAGTAATGTATTGTATGTGGGTGTAATTTGCTCTGTGGCTGAGTATTGTACCCCAGACCCTGACACAGAGGCAACCAACCCTAAATTTGGAGTTTGCACACCTTCAGCAGAACGCCTTGTAATAATCTACCACAATAGATCCGGCAGCACAAATCTCGACTGTATTTAAATCAGTGCAAATAAGAGCAAGAGCAGATGAACAGAAGACCTCCCACCTAGAAAAATAATACTGCATGCCAGTATAAAATGTAAACTGTAATATATATATATATATATATATATATATATATATATATATATATATATATATATATATATATATATATATTAGTCATGCTAACTTAAGAGTTTAAAGTGACACTCCAGTCATTTTGTTGATTTGTTTCTAAATATACAAAATATGTTTGAATTGCTAAAAACATGCATATGCTAAGAACTATTGAGTGCTGATTTTTTCAGTTGTAGCAAGAAACTCTTTTATGTCTCTTCACCTGACAAGATTTTTTGGGCAGGCCCAGAACCATGTAGAAAGAGTTGTGACACTCCCATAGGCACTGCTTAATTTGTAAATCATAAGGTGCCGGGACAGAAAGTACATATAACAGCGCAGGAATGACGAGACGGGCACAGGTCCTGGAAAATACGCAGAAAACGGTGCTGAAAACAACATGCAAATGCCCACTTGCCATGCTGTGGGACTTACAAGCCTCAATTTCAGATAATATCCATGGTATAGACAACAATCGAGAGGTGCTGGATCTGCCCAAATAGGTCTCGAATGCAGGGATGCCAAAATCAAGAGGTGCCGGATCTTGTTCCGGCAATATCCGGCACAAATTAACCCCTTGGATCCAGTACATGATTTTACTTCCGGTTACTTCCGGGTAATGGAGCCTCGAATAGTTCCAAACATGGCTTTGACGAGGGCGAACCCCATTCATTTGAATGGCTGACTGTCAAGTATATTTGGGTGTAAGTTGATTAGAAAACAACCTATTTACTGTATATAACTGCATTTTCTCAGAGGCACTTTATGATGTATGAGTATAGTATGAAAAAAAAAACTTTTTATCTTGTTGGATGAGCGATTTGCTCCTACTTTTTAAGCTGACTGCTAACTGGGAAGGTATCGCCAGGGATAAATTAAGTTACTACCTCTTTTTAATTGTCAACTCTTTAGACGCACTCTGTGACACATACACTTACGTATCTGTGTTTGTAATAGAAAACCGGCTTTCACATGCTTGTTAGCTCGATTCTGTAAGCTTTGAGGTTATCACCTTCATCGAAGAGTACCAAGTTAATGTATGACAACTTGTATTCATTATATCAAAATGTTCGACATTATTATAGTTTAGATATTTGTATAGATTGAAAAGTGATGTCAACAAATAATAGACACAAAATTATAATAGAAATTACTTTAATGTACTTATTATTTTCTTAGCTCAGACGTTACATTATTCTGATGCACATCATGCTGCAGCTTGTGCTGGAGCCTTCTTATGGTGACTGCTGGCTACGACTGCCGGCTGTGGCCACTGAGCCTCTTTTAAATGGCAAAAACAAAAAAAAGGGTTTCAATTTCATGTTTTGACGGCTGACCATTGACATCCTTTTTTTTCTGCTGCTCTTGGAAACCAGTGGTTTCCACTCCACCTGACCTACAGTTGTGGTCAAAAGTTTACATACACTTGTGAAGAACAATGTCATGGCTCTATTGAGTTTCCAGTTATTTCTACAACTCTGATTTTTCACAAATAGAGTGATTAGAACAGATACTTCTTTGTCACAAAAAACCATTCCTGAAGTTTGGTTCTTTTATGACTTTATTATGGGTGAACAGAAAAAAGTGATCAAATCTGCTGGGTCAAAAATATACATACAGCAGCGCTAATATTTGGTAACATGTCCTTTGGCCATTTTCACTTCAATTAGGCGCTTTTGGTAGCCATCCACAAGCTTCTGGCAAGCGTCTGGTTGAATCTTTGACCACTCCTCTTGACAGAATTGGTGCAGTTCAGTTAAATTTGATGGCTTTCTGACATGGACTTGTTTCTTCAGCATTGTCCAAAAGTTCAAGTCAGGACTTTGGGAAGACCATTCGAAAACCTTAATTCTAGCCTGATTTAGCCATTCCATTACCACGTTTGGTGTGTGTTTGGGGTCATGGTCCTGTTGGAACACCCAACTGCGCCCAAGACCCAATCTTCGGGCTGATGACGTTAGGTTATCTTGAAGAATTTGAAGGTAATCCTCCTTCTTCATTATCCCATTTACTCTCTGTAAAGCACCAGTTCCATTGGCAGCAAAACAGCCCCACAGCATAATACTACCACCTCTGTGCTTGACGGTAGGCATGGTGTACTTGGGGTTAAAGGCCTCACCTTTTCTCCTCCAAACATATTGCTGGGCATTGTGGCCAAACAGCTCGATTTTTGTTTCGTCTGAGCACAGAACTTTCCTCCAGAAGGTCTTATCTTTGTCAATGTGATCAGCAGCAAACTTCAGTCGAGCCTTAAGGTGCCGCTTTTGGAGCAAGGGCTTCCTTCTTGCACGGCAGCCTCTCAGTCCATGGAGATGCAAAACACGCTTGACTGTGGACACTGACACCTGTGTTCCAGCAGCTTCTAATTCTTGGCAGATCTGCTTTTTGGTGATTCTCGGTTGAATCTTCACCCTCCTGACCAATTTTCTCTCAGCAGCAGGTGATAGCTTGCGTTTTCTTCCTGATCGGGGCAGTGACAAAACAGTGCCATGCACTTTATACTTACAAACAATTGTTTGCACTGTTGCTCTTGGGACCTGCAGCTGCTTTGAAATGGCCCCAAGTGACTTTCTTGACTTGTTCAAGTCAATGATTGTTCAAGTCAATAATCACTCACAAGAAATTGCTAATTCGTGCTGCTTTTTGACCCAGCAGATTTAATCACTTTTTCTGTCAACCCATAATAAAGTCATAAAAGAACCAAACTTCATGAATGTTTTTTGTGACAAAGAAGTATCTGTTCCAATCACTCTATCGGAGAAAAATCAGAGTTGTAGAAATAACTGGAAACTCATGAGAGCCATGACTGTTAGGTTTCGGGCTGAGCGGGAGACCCAAACGCAGAGAAGGAAGGCAGGGTGGCAGTGACATCAATTGTTTATTGCTGTATGTGGAGGCAGTCTTTGTCCAGATAGTCAGGCGGGCAGTTGGTGTGTAAGCAGGTGAGCTGTGAAGTCAGGTGAGCAATGCAGGATCTGTGAACAAAGGTAAAATGAGCTGAAGCAAGGCAATACAGATTACTAGAAGTATCAAGGGCTCGTGTCACAAACTCTTCGAGAGGAGATGTTGATATGGCGATGAAGTGAGGCCAGGGACTGGCTTAAGTAGGCTGTTGATGACGATTGACTGCACCTGGTCCCAGGCTCACCCATCTGTCCAATCCTGCAATCAAGACACACACACACAAGGGAGAGGAGCAGGGCTCAAGGAGCAGGGGCCCTAACAGTACCCCCCCTCCTACAGGCGCCACCTGGCGCACGAGCCAGACGACCAGGTCGCGGATAAGGGACCGAAACAGCACATGGCGGGCGGGGACCCAGCTGCGCTCCTCAGGCCCGTAACCCTCCCAGTCCACCAAGTACTGGAGGCCCCGACCTCGCCGGCGGACGTCCAGCAGCCTCCGGACAGTGAAGGCGGGATGCCCATCGATGAGCCGGGGAGGAGGAGGAGCTGGTACTGAAGGAGACAGCGGACTGGATGAGACTGGCTTTATTTGGGACACATGGAATGTGGGGTGGACTCGAAGAGAGGCAGGAAGCTTGAGGCGGACAGCGCTTGGGTTTACAATTGCCACGATTTCGTACGTGCCCACAAAACGCGGCGACAGTTTTCTGGACTCCACCTTGAGGGGGAGGTTACGGGCATTGAGCCAGACCTGCTGTCCGACGTTGTAGGTGGGCGCAGGTGTGCGGCGGCGATCGGCCTGCGCTTTTGAGCTTGAGGCTGCGCGGAGCAGGGCCGTGCGGGCAGTCTTCCAGACCCTGGCACACTTGCGCATGTGGGCTTGTACTGATGGAACAGCACATTCCGTCTCCTGCGACGGAAACAGGGGGGGCTGGTAACCTAATGAACATTGAAAGGGGGATAAACCAGAGGAAGCGCTTGGCAGCGTGTTGTGCGCATACTCGACCCAGGCAAGATGTGAGCACCAGGAAGAGGGATGCGTGCTGGTCATACAGCGCAGGGCCGACTCCAGTTGTTGGTTGGCTCGTTCTGCTTGCCCGTTAGTCTGTGGATGGTATCCGGAAGACAGACTGATCTTGACGCCCAGGGCTGCACAGAAAGCCCTCCAGACTTGGGAGACGAACTGGTGACCACGGTCAGACACAATGTCAGCAGGAATTCCATGAAGACGAAAAACGTTGTTGACCAGCAGGTCTGCAGTCTCTTTAGCAGATGGGAGTTTGGGTAATGCAAGGAAATGAGCAGTCTTTGAGAAACGGTCTATTACTGTGAGTATGACTGTGTTACCCTTAGATGGCGGGAGACCAGTGACGAAGTCAAGAGCAATGTGCGACCATGGGCGGCCAGGAACAGGAAGTGGCTGAAGAAGACCGGAACTGGGCTTGGTGGAGGTCTTATTACGGGCGCAGACCGTGCAAGCTGCCACAAATGCTTTTGTGTCCCCTTCCATGGACGGCCACCAGAATCGCCGTCTGATAAAGGCCAGCGTTCTACGCACACCAGGGTGGCATGTCAGGGGTGTGGAGTGCCCCCACTCCAGCACCTGGGCCCGGACAGAATCAGGCACAAACAAACGGTTCTTGGGGCCTCCCCCTGGATCTGCTTGTTGCGCTTGGGCCCGCTTGACCACCGACTCGATCTCCCAGTTGAGAGATGCCACAAAACAGGAAGGGGATAGAATGGGTTTGGGTTCTGGTCTTTCACTATCGGGCGCAAACTGGCGGGACAGTGCGTCAGGCTTGATGTTCTGAGACCCTGGACGGTAAGAAAGAGTGAAGGAGAAGCGGTCGAAGAAGAGAGCCCACCTTGCCTGCCTGGAGTTCAGTCTCTTGGCCGACCGAATGTACTCCAGGTTTCGATGGTCTGTCCAGACGACAAATGGGTGCTCTGCCCCTTCCAGGAAGTGGCGCCATTCCTCCAAAGCAAGCTTCACCGCCAAGAGCTCCCTGTCCCCAATGCTGTAATTGCGCTCTGCCGCCGAGAGCCTGCGGGAAAAGAATGCGCATGGGTGTACCTTGCCATCCTCCGAGCGCTGGGAAAGCACGGCTCCCACTCCTAGATCTGAAGCGTCCACCTCGACAATGAACTGGCGTGTTAGGTCAGGGTGACAAAGGATGGGTGCAGAACTGAACCGCCTCTTGAGATCGCTGAATGCTGCTTCCGCTGCGTCAGTCCACCTGAATGGTACTGATAGAGAGGTGAGGCCCGTGAGGGGGGCAGCGACCCGGCTATAATCCCTGATAAATCGCCGGAGGTAGTTCGCAAATCCCAAGAAGCGCTGCAGGGTCTTCCGAGAGGCTGGCCTGGGCCAGTCGGTGACAGCTGTCACTTTGGCGGGGTCCATTTTCAATTTTCCCTCAGCGACGACAAAGCCAAGGAACGTGGTATGTGAGACATGGAATTCGCACTTCTCGGGTTTGACGTAGAGCTGGTTTTCAAGGAGCCTTTGGAGCACCTGCCGAACGTGATTTACGTGTGCTGTGAGGGAATTTGAAAACACAAGAATGTCATCCAGATATACGAACACAAATGCGCCTATCATGTCCCGCAGGACATCATTCACAAGGCACGGGAAGACGGCAGGCGCATTAGTCAAACCAAAGGGCATCACCAAATACTCATAGTGGCCACGATGAGTGTTGAAGGCCGTCTTCCATTCGTCTCCTTCACGAATGCGGACCAGATGGTAGGCTTGGCGCAGGTCGAGCTTCGTGAAGACTGTGGCACCATGAAGGGAAGCAAAGGCAGAGTCGATAAGAGGAAGCGGGTACCTGTTTTTGACTGTTATGCTGTTAAGGCCTCTGTAGTCAACACAAGGTCGCAGGGTCTTGTCCTTTTTCTCTACAAAGAAAAAGCCAGCCCCCACCGGCGAAGAAGAGGGACGGATAACACCAGCAGCCAAAGATTCCGAGATGTATTCCTCCATAGCTTGGCGTTCCTGGCGCGAGATGTTGAAAAGCCGTCCACTGGGAAGGTGTGCCCCAGGCTTCAAGTCGATGGCACAGTCGTAGGGCCTGTGAGGTGGTAGCGTCTTGGCACGGCTTTTGCTGAAAACGGGAGCAAGATCGTGATAACAGGCTGGAACGAGGGACAGATCTACCTGCTCTGGAGCTGGTTGTGCAACAGCGACCCCGACAGCGGATCCCAGGCAATTACTGAGGCAAAAGTCACTCCAACCAGATATGCTGCCCCCCTCCAGTCGATGTTGGAGTTGTGGGCCTTTAACCAAGGCAGGCCGAGAACTAAGGGCACTTGAAGATTCTCAAAAACATAAAACTGTTACTTCTCTGTGGTTTCCCGAGAGCACTAAGGATAAGGGGGCAGTCTCCTGAGTCACACGATATAGCAGGTCGCCATTGAGGGCTCGAGCCTTGATCGGGGTTTTTAGGGGCAGCAGAGTGATCCCCATCTGGTCGACCAGAGTGCGGTCAATTAGGTTATCGTCTGCACCAGAATCAACAAGGGCATATAACGGAACAGACTGTTCTCTCCAACAAAGCATGGCAGAAAGCTTTAAACGTGCGATTGTTATGGTTTGATCGTGACTCACCGGGCTGTTCTTGTTGGAGAGTGGCGTGGCCGACCTCCCTGACCGCAGAGGGCAGTTAGCGACAAAATGGTTTTCACCCCCACAGTAGAGGCACAATTTGGCACACCGCCGGCGCTCCCTCTCCTCAGTAGAGAGCCGGGCACGTCCCAGCTGCATCAGCTCGGGTAGAGCAGATGGGGAGTCGTGCCCTCCATGGAATGAAGGGGGAAGCGAGGCATGTGGCTGGGTGGACGATGAAGCCAGTGGTCCCTGAAGTCTCAAACGTTCCCTGTGGCGCTCACGGAGACGACAATCTATTCGGATGGAAAGGTCAACGAGGTGGTCGAGGTGAGCAGGTTCATCACGGGCGGCCAATTCATCCTTGATTGAGTCGTTGAGCGCACCCCGGAAGATCTCTTGGAGTGCCACATTGTTGAAGCGACTCTCAGCAGCAAGCGTCCTAAAGCGGATTGCGAACTCTGCTACGCTGTTTGTGCCTTGCTGGAGCGACATGAGACGCTTCGCTGCCTCCCTGCCGCGCACTGGGTGATCAAACACCTTCATTTCCTCCGTAAAGGTGTGATAGGAGGAGCAGGCAGGTGAGTGCCTCTCCCATGTCGCTGTAGCCCATTCTAGCGCGGCGCCACGAAGGCAGCCAATAAAGGTATGCTATTTTAGCGTCCTCGGAAGCGTACGTGTAGGGCTGCTGCGTGAAAACGAGTGCACATTGAACCAAAAAGGCTCGACAAGCCCCCAAGTCTCCATGATATGGAGCAGGTGCTGGGACGAACGGCTCTCTGAAGGTAAAAGGGGCTGTGTAGGGCGACTCCGGAGCAGGTGCCACGTGCTTAAAGGCCTGAAGGGAGGAGAGCCCATCCTGGAGGCGAGTCAGGGTTTTGGCAAATTCACATAATTGGCTCGTGAGGGTGGTGATTGCCTCACCGTGTTGCTCCAGAAGGACGTCCTGGGCAGCTGCTCGGTGGCGGACCCCTCTGTTGGGTCCATATTTTTGGCCAGATCAAGCTGTTAGGTTTCGGGCTGAGCGGGAGACCCAAACGCAGAGAAGGAAGGCAGGGTGGCAGTGACATCAATTTTTTATTGCTGTATGTGGAGGCAGTCTTTGTCCAGATAGTCAGGCGGGCAGTTGGTGTGTAAGCAGGTGAGCTGTGAAGTCAGGTGAGCAATGCAGGATCTGTGAACAAAGGTAAAATGAGCTGAAGCAAGGCAATACAGATTACTAGAAGTATCAAGGGCTCGTGTCACAAACTCTTCGAGAGGAGATGTTGATCTGGCGATGAAGTGAGGCCAGGGACTGGCTTAAGTAGGCTGTTGATGACGATTGACTGCACCTGGTCCCAGGCTCACCCATCTGTCCAATCCTGCAATCAAGACACACACACACACACACACAAGGGAGAGGAGCAGGGCTCAAGGAGCAGGGGCCCTAACAATGACATAATGTTCTTCACAAGTGTATGTAAACTTTTGACCACAACTGTAATTACATCTTTTTCTAACCCTCCCCTCCTCCTTTTTCTCCTCGGTCATCAGGCCCCCAACATGGTGTCCACTGGAAATACAATTAGCTAACAATAGCACTACTTTATTCATCGTTAGCATAGGCGTTGAATGTATTTCTTATTGTTGTCTCTCTCCTTTTCAGTTTTCCTTTCTGTCCCCCCATAACCAGGGGTGAAAGGGGGCCGGAACACAGTTGCGGCATGAGTTTCAGGGCAGGAACACGGTTCCGGGATAAAGTGCTTTGATCCCGAAAATATGATGGCAACTGTCAAAACTGAATGTTTAAAAAACAAAAATCTGCCACACACACATTTCCAAAAAGAACAATCTACTAATGTCAGATTTACATACACAAGTGTTAACAACATGCATAAAGCACATGCAGCCAGCAATAAAAAAAAATAAAAATAAATAAAAAACCTGGACTCTGCTGTCCGTTCAGTTGGCTGATATACTGACATGTGACATGGATAGTTAACTGATTGGTCCAAATGCCCTTTTTGTTTTTTTTTTTGTTTTTTTTTACAACAAATAGAGGAAAAAAACAAGCTTGTTGAATTAAAAGGGCGAGACAACGGAAAATTGATCAGATCTTCAAGAGAAATGAGAGAGTTGATGAGGTTTTTTCATTCATTCATTTTCCGAGCTGCTTATCCTCACAAGGGTCACGGGGAGCTCGAGCCTATCCCAGCTAACTATGGGCAGTAGGCGGGGTACACCGTGAATCAGTTGTCAGCCAATCGCAGGGCACAAGGAGACACAACCATTCGCACGCACACACTCTTACCTAGGGACAATTTAGAGTGTTCGATCAGCCTAACATGCATGGTTTTTGGATGTGTGGGGAAACCGGAGTAGCCGAATAAAACCCACGCGGGCACAGGGAGAACATGCTAACTCCACACGGGAAGGCCGGAGCTCGGGATTGAACCCGTGATCTCAGAACTGTGAGGCGGACGTGCGAATCACTGTGTGTGCGAAACCTGTTGTGTTTTATTGTGTGTTGTGTTTATAACCGTGCCAAAAGCAGTTGTTTTTTTTGGGTGATTTTATGAGGCTCTTGGATGGAGGCGTGCTCCTCGCATCGAGCCCGTGAGGCGCACTATTTTTGGCTGGGGCTCAAGCTGATGGCTCGGAGCGGCCCGACGAGTGGTGGGCGTGATTCTTGCTTCTTCAAGCTTTCCAGATATAAGTCATTAGTGGAGCCACTTGTCACTCAAACATGTCTGACCAATAGCGAAGTGTGACATCTGTCTAGGAATGTTTCAATAAAAAAGAAAAGTGCGTTCAAAACTTTTTGCACTTCAAAAAAAGCCTTAAACCTTTTTTTGATTGAAGCACTATTCGTTGTTCATTTTGAACTTGTTTTAAACAGAAGGCAATTTGACTCATCAACAAGCCCAAACATTTTTTTATTTTTCAATTTTTAAAAAATGGTGTAAAAAATATCAGCAACTGGAAGACGATCTCCAGTTTCATAACATGTTTTAGTTAATGTTATAAAAGATGTTGAGAAGATGTCTTTGATGCTTTTGGTTGGACATGAAAGAACTGCACAAACATTCACTTCACTTGTTATCCATGGTTGTTTTTGGTGGCTCCTATCGGCACAGTTTCCATGCTACTTTCATGTGACTTTTTTAAACTTACTCGTGCCTGTCCCTGCACTTCACGTCGTCTGCCCACACAGTCCGCCTTTGTCATGTAAAATGTCAATTGACTCGCGGCAAGGCACACAGAGAGTAGCACTGCTAATACAGGAGATGTTTGCAGCGATAGCACCGAGCCGGAGGCACGCTCACTGAACACAGGAAGTAAGGCAATAATGTTGTTGTTGGCTTTTTGTTTGGGGGGGGGGGGTGCAAAGGATGTGCCTAACTGACACCCCTGTCCTCACGAGTCCAGGGTCAATCCTCTTGACAGGAAGTGCAGCATACCCGATAATGGCTGAATTCTGGTCGCCTCCACTGAGGACATGATCACCAGAGGAAGCTACATGTCATTTGTGAAAATGTGATTACTTCATGTCAGCCCCCCCCCCCCCCGTGTGGTTTGCTGACTTTTGTCAACTGCTCATTACATCAAAACTTGAATTGAACAGAATTGAACTAAAGTAAAAAATAAATTATATCAGTTTCATCTTCACAAAAAGCAATTCAAAGTTGCATTTATAACTAGCTGTTGATACAGCAACAACAACCCACACAAAGGATTAGCATGTATCAGTTAGCGTTAGAACATCATCAAAAACAATCACATAAACTCGCCCCATGTATTTGACCACAATTGAAAATACACAATCAACAGTACAAAAGATATTACGGTATATACAGGTGTTGCCTCTGTGGATGCTTCACAAGCAACAAATGTGCACACAGGTTTGCTGCTGTAATGTTTCCCCTTCCTCTCTCACTCGGCTGCGCGACTTCTTCGTGGGTGCAGATGTGCTCTTCCTCATGTGCGTGCGTGCGCTCTTCTTCGTGTACGCAAATATGTTCTTCTTCGTGTGTACATGCGCTATTACTCACGAGCCATTAGGACCATCTGCTCTACGCAGTGTTGTTCATCTTACTTTTAAAAAAGTAATTAATTACAGTTACAAATTACTTCTCCCAAAAATTAATTGCGTTAGTAACTCAGTTACCTGAATGTAAAAGTAATTAGTTACTTGGCAAAGTAACTGGTGATGATTTTTTTTTTTTTTTTTCCTCAAAAAAAAAAAAAAAAACAAGTCGCACAACGCGATGTTTAAAGGGTTTTTGGGACAATTGGCCCTAGCTCAATTCTTTACCCTAAACTTAACTAGACGCTGGGGTATAACTAGATAGTAAACTTTGCTATGTGTGGAAGTCATTTAATGTTCTGAATCAACCGTTAAAGTTGTTAAAATTGCTCTCGTTATTGCATTAGTTCCCTTCTGTCTACTTTCGACATGTTTTAAAACTGTTTCATCATTTAAAGGTAGATTTAAGTCAAGATTTTGCCGATTTAGGAGCATTTTAGATAAAAGGTTACTTAGGTTCGCTAGGAAGGTTCTCTACAACAGAGCTTTCCTAAGAGGTCTACTGTTTTAAGATGGCAGCTGCTTAATAATGCATCTAGTTCTTTAGATATGTTGCTAATGCCACTGTGTCTGTCATTTGCATCTAGTTCTACAATATATGATTTCTACCGTAGCATTATGTGGGCGTAGTTTGTAGGCTATCGGCTACAGGTAGGTATTATTGGTTTGCAATGGCGTCCCCGCTCCTGCTCTGCTCTCTCGTCTCCGTGAGTCCGTCTCTCTCAGACTTTTCTCGCGTCAACCAACATAGTAACACAGAGTAACGCACGCCTTTCCCGCCACAGTAACGGTAACGGCGTCGCCAAGATGAGAAAAGCAATTAATTAGATTACTCACTACTGAAAAAAATAACGCCGTTATATTCTAACGCCGTATTAACAACACTGGCTTTACGCCTCCTTTTCCAACACAAAAGCATGCATCACAAAACAAAAGTCAACATTACAAAAAAAAAAAAAAAAAAAAGATTCTCGCGTCGTAAAGTTGAAATCACGTAAATCGTAACGCGGGGATTACTTGTACAAGTCTTACTTTGCATCGGATAAAGAATGCATGACATGAGTATTGTTATATTATCTGCCTATTTGTTTTTCTCCACTGTTGCATTCCTTGATGGGTTATAACACATCGTGTTTTCACTTAATGCGTTAGCATTAGCCTACAATTGCTATTTGGTTGTTTTAATGCAGAATGTGTAAATGTTTTGGTATTATGTTTAGTTCAGTTGTGGATGAAGTACTTTTTTTAGTTAAGTAAAGGTACAGACACAGGTGTAAAACAATACTTGAGCAGTTTTTTTTCTGAGTTACTTGTACTTTTATTTAAGTAAAAGTACAAAAATACTTGCTTTAAAAATTACTTTAAAGTACGTAAGTCTCCCGATGCAAAAATGTTAATATATATATGGCGGAAAACAGACAAGGCTGAAAAAGCAGTTTCAGCTCTTGCGCCCCTCTTTAAAATAAACTGCCACATTTTAAGCCAAAAGAACTGTTGTGTTTGACAGAACAATATGTCTAAATGTTTTCATAGCAGAATCATGGCGTATTAAGCCCCCAAACTATTTTCAATTTGTCCGTTTTACCCTGGAGACCCCCGTTTACAGACCCTGTGCAACCGCTTTTGTTTCAACCCAACCATAAAACGATAATTAATTATATTTATTATTCAAAATGTCTGTCATTTTTAGCTTATAATCATTAATTAATGTCTAATATTTTGTTTAAAAAAAAAAAAAAAAACGACTTTAAAAAAATATTCACTCGCATATTTTAAACTTTTAAACAAATGAAAAAATGAAAAAAACGGTGTCTGTAAAAAAGTCACGGAAATCTACCTTATGACTATGGCTTAATTGTATTTTTTTTGTGACTGTCACATTTTCTCCGATATGTTAGATGATAAAAAATTGATCCAGACAAAGAAAAATTGAAAAAAAAAGTTTAAAAGGGTAAATATATGAAAAAGAAAATCCTGACCACTCCTTGATGTCTGCGACTTCTTTATCGCGACCCTTATTATATTACCATGTTTCACCCATAAAATCCCCCCAAAATCCATGTGCGGCCATTTACAGATGTGTCTTGACACTCAGTGATACATGCTACATGGAGTTTTTGGATCGAAACAAGGTACGTACGCCATAATATCTCGTTAAAGTCATGGCGTCTGTAATTCTGCTCTCGTGTGCTTTCACCTCCAGATAGGGATTTGCTATTTATTTATTTATTTTTTTTAATGCCCTCCTGTTTAAAAGTTTTCTTCCCCCAGAAAATTGAGATTTTAAGCTTTCCAATGATGTATTCCAGATGCATATCAGACAATTTTGATATTTGGACAAATGGGGGGTCTCAGAGCGGAACTTCAAGTCACCTGAGTGTTTTCCACCATACACAGTGGTACCTCGACATACGATCGCTTCGACACATGATCCGACGTAAAATTTGACTCGCCATTTGTTTCTACATCCGACGACATGCTCGAAATATGACGACATGACAGCACCGCAGATGAACACACTGCGGATTTTCTTGTGTGAGAAATCAACACAGGTTTCAAAAAGGTTGGTACAGGTAGTGAAACAAGGAAAAAGCTTACCTTCTAAATGGAGATGCAAATTATAGAAAAATATGAGCGTGGGGTACGCATCCGTGAACTGGCTCAACAATACATCTCCACGGTCCTCCTCCGACCACCGTTCACCAGTCTTTAAAAGTTACGGTGACAATTATTACCAAAGAAATTGCCAGCTTTGTCACGTTTTCATCATTTATTTCACAACTTATCCAACACAAAACACCTACTGTCCATGGTTGACGGTGTTCTCAAGAAAACATTGAAAGTGGAAGTAAACCCTCAAGCTCATCGCTCCCTCTCTCTGTCACGTCAGCCACGCGGTGCGTTCAGCTATAGCAAAAAACGTCCGCCACATTATAACCCGATGTGTTACAATATTACAGGAATAATCATTATTAATATTATATTATGTTATTCTGATTTGAATTTATAATTTATTTGTTTTGCTTTGTGTAATTGCCATTTGTAATGGTACCAGCAGTATTTATTAAGGATTTAGTGTAGGTTTTTGGGCTGTGGAACGAATTAGTGGAATTATAATGTATTCCTATGGGAAAATCCTGCTCGACATACGACCATTTCGACTTACAAACCATGTACTGGAACGAATTAACTTCGTATGGAGCGGTACCACCGTATATATTAGAGGTGCGTGAAATATCCGATTCTTAGATTATTCGTGATTCGACTGTGGAAGATTCGAGAACGATTCACAAACATCCATATTCCGATTATTTATATATGCTAAGTAAAGCGGAACTAAAACACAGTCAGCGCGGTCTTCTGGACGCAATGAGGAACGGACCGAGAGTACACATCCACAACTCATACCGCTAAATACAAAACATGCACACAAGCATGGCTGAGCAAACCAACCAACCTCTCCGTGAGATCAGACCTGCTCCCATAAATTTAAAAGCAGACGTGTGGAATTTTTTGGGATTCTACGAGACAATCTTCTTCTCGAAAATAGGGGATTTCGAAGAATGTTAAAAGCAAGCCGAGGTACGTCATCCCATCCGGACGCGGTTTCACTGACACGGCAGTCCTGGATCTCTATCAGTAGACGAAAGTAGAAATCATGTCATCGCTGTTGAATGTAGACAGAGTCGCCATTGCGTGTGATGCGTGGACATCTGCAGCCCCCAAATTGTTTGTTACAGAACAGCTTATTTCATGACCGATGAGTGGGAGCTGAAAGCACACGTGCTTCAAAAAAGAGCGATGGACAAGGTTGCTAATTAGGTTGAGCTGCGAAGCGTTGCTGTAAATGAATGGAACATCGCAAAAACAGACGTTACTGTCGCAGATATTATGATTGTCGCTGCCTAACTGGGTAACTTTAGCCAAGTGACATGCTACACCCACACGCTAAACCGTGTTTTTTCATCTGCAGGAGTCAATGCACAGCACACAAGAACATTGAATTTTTTCAGTAGCTAAACACACTTGACCTGTCCTGCATATTGTTGAGGTTCAGATGCAAAATAACTTGAGGTTTATTTTTTAAAACTATTTGTACCTCAGGGAAACCCGTTAATTTTTACATGTTCATGTTTACTCAGCTTAAGCAGAAAAGTACTTTTTTGAGCCATTTGTATTTAAGTAGTAGTACACATTGTTTTTCATTTATACCTGAGTTCACTTTTAGTTGGATAAAAATGTATTTCTGCAAACGATACGATTTACTGTGGATTCCTAGACCTCAAGGCTGCATTTGATACAGTCCACCACTCATCACTGTGGAGTATCCTACAAGCCCTTGGCGCACCCCCGATAATCACCACCCTCTTCAGGCTGCTCTACAGCAACGCACAAAGTTGTGTCTGCGTCAACGGCCGTGACTCTGACTGGTTTCTCATCTCCACTGGTGTCCGCCAAGGCTGCGTAGCTGCTCCAGACCTGTTTAATTGTGTAATCGACCAGCTGATGTGCAGGGTCTGTGAGCGAGTACCCGGAGTGTCCCTTGGCAAATACCAACCGACCGACCTGGAGTACGCTGACAACACCATCTTGCTCAGCACCTCCTACAACCAGCTGAGGGACACTCTGAGAATATACAGCGAAGAGGCAGAAAAGCTTCGTCTCCATGTGAGCTGGACCAAGAACAAATTCATGCATGTCGGTGAGGGACCTGATCCACCCCTCATCCTGCTTGGTGATGACACAGTAGAGCCCGTGAAAACCTTCATTTATCTGGGGTCCACGGTGACCAATAACAGGAATCTTAAATCAGAGGTTCTCCGCCGGAGAGCCCTGGCAGCCTTTGCCCTGCAGTCTCTCTGGAAACCACTCTGGCGGCACCAAGCTATCACACGGAAGACGAGGCTTCAAATTAACAACACCACTGTACTCTACACTGGCCGCAAGAGTAGATGGCTTTGAAAGCAGGGCTCTAAGAACCATCGAGAACATCAGGTGACCCCAGCAAATCTCCAACAAAACCCTGTGAGCCCAGAAAAATCAGCCCACAGCCTCCCGCCTGGCTGCACAGTGCTGCATCCGCTGGCTTGGCCATGTTCTCTATCTTCCTCCTGACCACCCAACAAGAGCTATCCTGAAGTTTGACCCAAAGGCGGCAGGCATGAGACGACCACGAGGAAAGTCTCGCACTCGATGGCTTGACACCATCGCGGAACACCTCCAACAACACGGAGTTACCTTGAAGGATACAAATCTGTTGGCACAAGACCGCCAGCACTGGAGGGGCCTAGCTCACCTGGTCAGCTCTATGCAATGGGTCAGGATACCAGCCCCAACGCAAGAGCCGTGATGATGATGATGATGATGAAGATTGAATGTAGTTTAAAGCTGCTGATACAGAATGGGGACTTTAGTCATGTATTTACTGTTTTGAACTGCTAACTTAATACTGAAGTAGTAGTTTATTTAAGCCTGAGAGGTTTTTTGTGCTATTTTTGTAACTAATGTACAAAAAATTAAAAGGAGCTAATAGCTCGGGGGGTTGTAAACTGATAACACTGTAAACGGAAGCTTAACAAGTTAAAAAATTCAAAAACTTAGTTTAATGGCGGATTGCAAGCAACTATCAGGTGCATACCGCCACCTACTGTACAAGAGTGTGCGGCGCCCATCTGCAGGCGCGCTGCCCTCACTTTTTTTTTTTTGTCAATATCTTGTTCAACTACCTAATCTTGCTTGTACTTGTGTTGCTGCCTCTAGTGCTCAATTACGGCATAGTTGCAGGGGAGTATCGATTGCGCCGGAGGCATGAAAACGAAACTATCAATTCACACTAAGAAAAAAGAAAACAAAAAAAAGTAGCATGTAACACAGGCGACGGTTTGAAGAGTAGTGGTGTAAAAAATACAGATACGTGCCGTAAAATGTAAAATTAAGAGTACCACTCATATTTGTAATCAAGTAGATACACAAATGTACTTAAATACAGTAATGAAGTACTTTTACTTCGTTACATTACACCACTGGTTTAGGTTGACCGACACCAAAAATAAAAAAAACTAACTGATAAAAGCAACAAACAGCTTGAAATCTCTTATTTAAAGAAGACATTACTAATTCTGTTGATCTAAGAAGAGTTTGTGCTCATAAGCTCATTCATGGTGAGCCTAAGCCTATCCTACGTAGCTAGCTTTTGATAAGAGGCAGAGTACACACTGGAATGGTCCACAGTTATTTTATTTTAAATTTATTTGGACCCCCTAATTATAGTAGGTGTCCAATACAAGGCCAATGGAGCAGATATGGCCCACTACATAATTTCTTGTGGCCCGTGAAGGCCAGGTTTCCTCATCCTTAAAATCTTTATCTCTAGATGTCCTGTCAAAGTTTGAGCAAGCAGCAGCATTTTGAATGTGGCTGCATTTTTTTTTTTTTTTTAGCATTGTGTGTACAAACAACTGGCTCTGAATTGTATAGTGCCGAGCTGATCGTTTTATGTCAGTTTACACATGCAAAAAGCAGGCAATAATGTCACATAACATATTATGACAAGAAGTAATCCATTGAAATTGTGTTCAGACTCATTACAGTGTGATACTGTACATATGACACAAATGTTTTGCAGTAGTGAAATAGCATTTCAATAGCTAGTAAAAACCTGACAGCGGAAATGTTTATTCCATTTGAACATTCCACTGGAAATGCTTCATGAGCATAGCAATAACTATATGCGTTTGCGGCTTCTGAAAGGGATACAAGAGAGTCTTTGATGAATGAGTGCAATCTCTAATGGTGGGAGCATGTTTTTAGCACGGCCAAGTGGATGCTGTTTAAGAATCAATAAATATATCATCGTATGGCAAAAGATGTCTTTTAGTATGCTGTCACTGTCAGTCGCCTCATGCTGGAGCATCACTCAGCGAAACAGACTCATGAATAAATCAATATTTATATTGTATGATATATTCAATATGATTAAAAAAATTCCATCCAACTGTTCATCTGTCCATCCATCCACTTATTCGCCACGCCATCCCCTTTCAAGGTCACTGTCAGTTGGAGCAAATCCTAATTGACTTTGGGCTATAACCTGTACTTGTCACCAGACAGTTGTAGGACAACATATCCTTAGAGACAAACAAAAAATTCTTGCTCACATCCTATCTGAGGGGGCAAACAAACACAGTGCCAAAGCCAGGTGATTAACCCAATACACCATGTCCTTGCCACTGAGATCAAGGGTTCAATCAGTCTTCTTGTTTGGAGTTTGCATGTTCTCTCCGTGCCTGCGTGGAAACTCTGGCTTCCTTCAATATCCGAAAAACATGCATGGTAGGCTAATTGAACACTGCTAAAGTTGTTGTTAGGTTTGAGTGCGAGCACAAATGATTTGCGTTCTGATTAGCTGACAACCAATTCAGAGTGTATCCTGCCTCCTTCCTATAGTTAGCTGTGATAGGCTCCAGCACCCCCGTGATGCTCGTGCGGATAAAGATGAACAGAAGATGAATGAACATATATATATGTGGGGTGGGACTCGATTAAAAAAATTAATCTGATGTTAAAACGCTGCAGGGTTTAACAAACTTGTTGCACAGTTTGCAAAACAACACGTTCATTAACGCTTTCATCGGGTAGTTTTACTTTATTCACACATCATTAAAGTATAAAATACACTGTATATACAAACACATACAGTATATGTTTATACAATTAGATATGCGAAAAGGACACTACAAGGAAGCTATTTAAAGCTTTTAGTAGGAGGCCCAGTTTTCCATAAATATAAGATATTGGCCAGATAACTTTATAAATTTGGATAGCATACACATACACATGCACAGACACCTCTGTGAAGTTGGCTTCCCATCAGACGCAAGTTAATATAAAAATGATGTCAATCGTTTGTGCTACGTTTGTGCTTGTTTGTACTGTAAAAAATTTCATTTTTGCTGCTACTGTTTTATAGATATTGAGATATTAATTTCAAGTGATGACATCACGCAACCCCCTATTTATTGCAAAATGGACCCGAACTGGTGCCATTCATTTATGCTACGTGTTTGCTGTAAAAATTTTCATTTGCGCTGCTATTGTTTTATAGATATTGAGATATTAATTTTGAATGATGATGTCAATCGTCCCGTCTGACGGAGCGTTCCAACTCTCTCAATAACTGGGTTGCCCAACAACTAGCACAAACATAGCTCAAACAAATACCACCACTTCGGTTCCATTTTGCGGTAAAGAAGGGGCTGCGAGTCACGTCATCACTCAATATCTGAAGCTTAGTTGTGCTCTTTAAGCCTCAAAAGGGGTAGCGGTGAAAAATCATTTTAGTTGGGAGCATTGAACTCAGAGCATGTTAGGTCATGTATAACTTTTTTTCTGGAGTATTTGAAGCTTTTATAGACAAGTTGGAAGTGCATTACACCATATGATTTTTTTTTTCTTTTCTTTTTTTTTCTTTTTCTTTTAGGGTACTCATCAATGTGGATCCCAAGGAATTTTGGTGAGCCAACTCTTCCAATGTTTCTTCCATTTATTTTTGGGCAAATTTGTTTAATGTCTTTTTTTTTCTTTATGAGAGCGGAACACAATGTAGTTTATTTTGTTGATATTGAGAGAGAGCTTATTCTGTTTGAACCATGTGTCTATTTTCACTAACTCACCATTTATGATTTGCTCCAGTGCATTTACATTTTTTATGGGACAAAAAAAAAAGTTTGAATAATCAGCAAATTATACTTTATGTAATATGGACGAGGCATTACCAAAGTCATTGATGTACAAGATGAAGAGGAGCGGCCCGAAATTGGAACCCTGGGGCACTCCAGGGTTTATGAGTTTGTATGATGACTCATGTTTATTAATGAGGACATATTGATGTTTTCCAGACAAGAAGCTACGGAACCAGTCTACCGCTCGGCCTCTAATACCAAAATGCTGCAGTTTAAAGTAGTTTTTTTTTGTTTCAAAGATACAAAACAAAGACCCAACAGTCCAAGCAAATTGATCTCTGAATGTTTAGATGAGTCTCAAGGCTTGCACACACGCACACACGGTAAGACTTTTCTTATCTTGGCCAGAGAGAACATGCAATGTTGCTTTAGCCTTTAAAGATCTTCTCTGAGTGATCATCTCACATTAACTGTAACTCGTAGCATTAGTATAGCATGCGCGTTAGCATTGGGCTAATGCTAACGGCAAGCATCCGCTTAAACTCTCGGACAGCTTTTTTTATATACAGTTCGTGGCGTCCAGGTAGGTATAATTGATTGGAAATAATGTACTGTTTTCTTGCTAAGTGTGTATTATCACCATTTTCCTTGTAGACACTGTAGATGTTCATTCAAAATAGTTTTAAACCTTTATCTATTTTTGGAGGGATTTTTTAAAATATTACAGTCGAAACCATTATTAGTAAACGAAATTAGTTTTGAGTTTTCGTCAACAAAAACTAGACGATAACAAACACATTTTGAGAAGACTAAAATATGATTAAGGAAAAAAAGTATTATCGTCCAAAAGACTATGGTGAAAATGAAAAGGGCTACAAAAAAAACAACACTGCTTAAAACCACTTGACTGCGAGACCGAAGCACATCCAACACGTTAACTATGGGCATCACCAAGCATATTTCACTGGAGCACTAACCCCAGTATTGATCTGCAGTGCCGAGTATAAATTTCACACAAGTGAATTAAATAAATTAATAAAAGACCTTGGAGTTTTAAGTATACATAGCATAAAGCTACAGAATGTGCGTATTTAATATGGTCATATTACTCTATTCACTCCATATACACAATCTGCACATGGCTGCTTAATATGGTAATTTTGCACGTAATTTTGGCTGTGATAGGCATATGAATTAATACTTCCCCAAAGCACCTTCGGTAGATATGCTACGTTCATGTGTGTCGGGAGATCTGAATTCCCAAGTTGCAAAATTGCTCTGATGTGTTGTAAAGTCGTGATATGCGATAAAAACATGGTCGCTACAAAGAAGGGCAGGCTATCCAACGATACATCACAAATTGAGTGACGGTTTGGCGCTTTTTTAGACACATTGTAGTAGGGAATCATTTTTTTCAATTACTCCAACAACACATGAACGCAGAGTCAATATTACTGTGCGTGTGCTGAGTCAAACTGTAAATCATACAGTCATCGATGCAAATTACATCTTTTCACCTGCTTTACAGGTTTATGCCAGATAAACTACCCATCCTTGTCCTATCCTCATAAATTGTGAATTTAAATGGTTCAACTTTAATCGTATCATATCGTATCGCAAATTGAAGTAGCAGATTAGCTGCCGTCTTTTAGCTAATTGACGATGAATACAATGACAATTAAATGTGACTTCAGAGGTTCTCACTCAAGAGCTTTGTCTAATATTGTGTAAATATGATACGTGGATTTGAAATGATTCTATTTATTACTGTTTTGTTTTTGTGACCAAGATGAATAGAATCAATCTGTATGGCTTAATTTGGGATATAACCTCTAACAATTTTGTATGTGTGCTCATCATCAATTCAAGCTGTTTTACAAGCATTTTATTCTTTACTGCAGTCCCTGTAATCTGTTGTAAGATGTTTTATTTATATTTCTATTTGATTCAAACAGCATTACTCTTGCAAATGGATATTGGAAAGTTATTTGCTCGCAGCAAGGATAAACGAGCATTGAGGAATGAGTGAAGTAAGCTAGGTAACCCTGCACCTACGCAACATAAAGCACTTTTAGGTCACAATCTACCAGTTGAAAAACACTGAATAATTGCATAACAGTTACAGTGGTATATCCCTATTTCTGTCCAGACAAAGTAGAGCAGCAAAGTGTGGGAAGAGGGGAAGAAGAGATGGAAGTTGATGAGCATGAGCAGAGGTGAATTGACTATCAACCAGCTTGATTTTCATCTTCATGTTAGTCTTTTGGACGATAATACAGTTAATACATAGTCTTTGACATAATTTAATCATCTCAAAAGCATCTCTTCGTCTAGTTTTTGTTGACAAAAAAGCATGACTAATTTCGTCTAGTTTTAATTGACGTTTACTAAAAATGTTTTGTCCGGAAAATAAAAATAAAACATTGCTCAAAAAAATAAAGTTTTCAAACTATTTTGGATGAACATTGACAGACGAGCACATATTGTAGCGTCTTCAAGGACAACAACACACTCAGCAGGAAAACAGGACAATATTTTCAATTAATTATACCCACTTGGTCGCCACAAACTGTATGTAAAATAGTTGTCCAACCGTTTAAGAGGACTAGCTTGTTGCTAATGCTATAGTAACGCTATGAGTTACATTTACTGTGTGATGATCACTCAGCACAGGCCTTTAGAGACTAAAGCAACATTGCCTATTCTCTCTCGCCAAGAAAACAAATCTTACCGTATGTGCAAGCCTTGATGGAGACTGAAGACGAAATACTGGTAAGTCAGAAAGAAAGTGGGCGCAGCACGTCACAAGTGACACAACCAGACAGTGTGATGCAAGCCAACTTGAAAAACAAAATGACACACTTTGAGAACATGTGACGGAAACTTGCGCATTTTTGTCTCATCTCGTATGACAAAAAGTGGCATTTTGTCTCGTTGTTTTAGTCTCACAAAACACATTTTTAGCTCGTTATCGTCTTGTCATCGTCATTAAAAAAGTGTTCGTTGACTAAATATTTTCGTTGTTATGGTTGACGAAAACAACAACAATGCTATCAACAATTTTGATTTTGAGTAATGGTGGTTAAAAAAAAAAAAAAAGACGATTCGACTATATACAACAATTTGGCAAAGCGCAGATGACGAGAAATTAGTCTTTTATCTGCCGTTTAGCCCCTGCCTGTCATTATAGCGCTCTAGCATCCCCAGCTGGATAGATGACGTCGGCAGGGTCACGATTTCACCTGATTCAGAATTCAGCCCTTTGAGAGGGAATTATTCAGAACGAGGAAAATGTAACGAAAAGAGCTGCAAAATGTCATTGTTTGAATCTCCAATATTTTTACAATATATTCTTTTTATCGAAGTATTTTTCCCCAGTTGCTAAAAATAAATTGTATGGTCATGACAAATAACAGTCTTGTGTTAAATGGAATATGAAATATTTAAAATGCATTTATTCAGTACGACATGGCAAAATTACTCAATAATTGTCAAAACTGTCAACTTCTTGCACCTCCCGGACGATATTTTATGCCACCGGAGTTAGTCCGGCTTTTGTCGTTTCGCTGTCTGGCTTCAGAAAGCGTAAACAAACCAGGAGGCGTGACAGCTAGCCGACATGCTAAACCGAACCAAGCGGCGTTTGAAAGTCTTACTCTCGCCTTTCGAAACGAAAAATCATACAAAAATACTCCGGATCATGCCACATGGCGTCAGCGTTGTCAATTGTCTTCGCCGCTCGGCAACCCCCACTCTCACTCAAATTAATCTGCAAAATCAGCTGAATCCGCAGTACATATGCATGCTACAGAGCAATGCTGTATTGTGAGATGCTGACCCAGGTGACGTCAAATTCGCATTTGTCCTAAACCCGAGACTGGAGCCAGAAGCACTCATTTTCATGGCGTGGGATTAAGAAAAATTGAATAGATAAAACGTTTGCTTCCACACACTTCCAAGCGGTCCATTTCATTCCGCGTGAAATATGAAATAAAAATGCTTTTTGCTGTCATAGGCACTTTAAAGCACTATTTCTGACTTTTTATGATAGATAAGCACTGAAAAAGAATTGTTCACTCGCCAGTGCCCTGCTGTGCTCGGTTATTGTATAAGGTATAGCGACGCCCCTGATGGTAAAAACAATAATACTTTGAAATGATTTTCTATAGAGGTTTCTCATCATATACTGTATTATGAATATTTGTAGGTCAATATTTTTACATTATGTATATATATTTTAAATCTTCTTACAGTAGTTTAATAAAGGTTTTATTTGTTTGGTACATGTCAATGTCCATATAGATGTCATTGAAAACAATAGTGTATGGCCAGCTTGCCAACGGTTTTACCTTTTATTATTTTAAAGCGCTATAGCAGAAACTCTGAGTGGATTTGAAGGTAGCCAGATGAAGATGAGAAAACATAACACAGCAGGAATTCTTACCTACCTGATTTTGTTCCCATTCACAGAAAGAAGCCCCGTTTAACATCCCTGATTAGCACCAACAAATCCATGTTCTGAACCTGCAGAGTCGTGTCCACGAGGAAGCAAAAGCAGCAGGAGCAGCAACATCCCTCACCTCATCCTCCTTCAGACTGAATGCAAGAAGACTTATTTCCCCTCCCTCTGAAGCCCTGCCCCTCTTTCTCTCTCTCTTCTTTGCTCGCACTTTCTCATGTGCTCCTCTCTCACTCTGTTCTTTGTTTCCCTTCACGTTTCAGCTCATCAGCTTGTTTGCTTGTAAGCAACATCTTGTTTGCCCTGATTCGTTTCGCGAGAATGAACAAATTTATCACAAAAAAGAGGAACATAATTTGAAGCCATCTATTTCTTTGAGAATGAACTTTCTCATGTGATTTGAATAAAATGTGCCATGTGCTTGCATGGTCACATGCTGTAAAGTTGAATCTTATTCGATCAGGTTAATTTTTAGTGCTCGGATAGTTTGAATACTTGATGTCTTCATAAACAGTTTTCATAAACACCCAAACGTTAATAAGTTTTCATATTTTAATGAGAATAGTATGCAAACAACTAAAGAAGGGGGGGAAAATAAGTAAGTTTAGCATCACATTTAATATTTTGTGCCCCAGGGAGTAATAACTTAAACCAGACAATTCCTGTAGCTGCAGATGAATCTGGCACATCGATCAGGACTAATCTTGGCCCATTTTTCTCTACAAAACTGCTGTAGTTCAGTCGGATTCATGGGATGACTGGCATGAATCGCTGTCTTAAGGTCATGCCAAAGCATCTCAATGTGGTTCAGATCTGGACTTTTACTTGGCCACTTCAGAATGTGTATTTTGTTCGTCTGAAACCATTCTGAAGTTGATTTACTTTTGTGTTTTGGATCATTGTCTTGTTGCAGCATCCATCCTCGCTTTAGCTTCAACTTTCTGAAAGACGGCCTCAGGTTTTCCTGCAAAACATTCTGAAAAACTTTTGAATTCATTCTTCCATTGATGATTGGAAGTTGTCCAGGCCCTTAGGTAGCAAAACAGCCCCAAATCTTGATGCTTCCTCGACCGTGCTTCACAGTGGGCATGAGGTGCTGCTTTTGGTGAGCTGTTCCATTGTTCCTCCACACATGACGATGTGTATTACTACCAAACAATTCAACTTTGGTTTCATCAGTCTGTAGGGTGTCCAAGTGTCTTTTTGCGAACAAGCAACAAGGTTTTTATAGACAGCAGTGGCTTCCTCCGTGGAGTCCTCCCATGAACACCATTGTTGGCCATCGTTTTACATATGCTTGATGTGTGCACAAAGATATTGGACCTTTAGCAGACATTTTTGGGTTCTTTTTTACCTCTCTGAGTATTCTGCGCTGAACTCTTGGTGTCATCTTTGGTGGACTGCCACTACTTGGGAGAGCAGCAACAGTGCCAAACTCTTTCCATTTGTAGACAACTTCTCTGACTGTCGATTGATGAACATCCAGACTTCTAGAGATAGTTTAATATCCTTTCCCAGCTTAATACAAATGAACAATCTATGATCACAGCTCTTTTGACCGAGCCATGGTGCACATTAGACAATGCTTCTCATCAAGACAATTCTTACCCGGCGTGTGTTTTATAGTGGACAGCGCAGCTTTAAACCATTCATCAGTGATTGGGCACCCACCTGACTTATAGTAAATTGTTAAATTGTTAAATTCTTACATTGGTTTCAATTGCTCTTTAAATCTCCTTAGGCAGAGGGTTCACTTACTTATGTTCCCCCCTTCTGTCATTGTTTGCATGCTATCCTCATTAAAGTATGTAAACCTATAAATGTTTGGGTGGTTTTAGTTAAAGCAGACACTGTATTTTCATCAGTGTGATTAGATCAGATTAGATCACATTTGATGGGGATTTTATGCAGAAATTTGAGAAATTCCAAACCACTGTTTCATACCACAGCATGCCGTTTTATTTGTATTTTATGGTTTTTTAATTGTTTAATTTTATTTATTTTTTATTTTATTTTTTTTACATAAAAATTAACCACGGCTGCCAGTATTTTATTGTAAATCTAACATATATGCATTTTTTATGTTAATGTGTATGTGTGTGGAACAAGGGTTTAGGTTTGGTGTCAATATTGGTAGGGACGCTATAGCAACATAACCTGCATATACACTTTTTCCTGGGGACAGGACATTTATAAGACCAAACAGATTGGGTGAACGGGTGTCAGGGCTACATATCTCACAAATATGCTGATGTGTTGCCTACGTAAAAATGAAAAAAGTTCAAATTGATATTTTCAAGGGAGAAAATGGGGGAAATCCCCCTTTTGTCATTTAAAGGAAATTTACAGTGGTTGTGTTTTTGTGTGTGTTATTTATTTGTGTGTGTGTGTGTGTGTGAGGGGGGTCCATTTACCATTTACCATTTGAATTAATGTTAACGGTGGAAAACACATACAGTACAGGAGGACACTTATCTAAACTGCTTCCTACTCGAGTTTTGCAGGTTAGCAAGTTCATACAGTTTAATGTTATGCTAACTGTGAAGCAGGTCGGACTTTCAGTAGAAAATTAGTGGCATGTTCCCGGCCTCCACACCATTGACGTCTACTTACAGTGGCTGCTGCTGCGGCTGGCCGAAAAAAATTCTAATATCCCTTGTCTTTAAAGGGGGTGGAGGAGACGGCATGTTGACATGTATTTCTATTGGGGTTGGGTGAGTGTGTGTGTTTGTGTGATCCAGTCACCAGCCCATCAAACGTGCGTTTGAGAGGGGGAAAAAATGGACGTGAAAAAGTGAAATGTGAAAGTGGGGATGGCCCTGTGGTAGAGTAGTTGTCCCCCAACCCAGAGGTTGTGGATTCGATTTTCTGCCCTGATGAACTCGCCTAAGTGTCCTTGAGCAAGATACTGAACCCCACATTGCTCCTGGTCCTGTGTCACAAGTAGGTAGATGGCAATGTAGTGTAAAACGCTTTGAGTGTCTTGAAAGGTGGAAAAGCGCTATACAAGTATAACACCATTTACCATTTAAAAGCAAATGTAAGTCTCAACATAATGAAAATACAGTAATTCACTTAATAATGGAAGGGTCAATTCTATTTTTACAACATATGGGAAGACACATTTTTATAATGAATAATTATCAATTATAATCATTATATAATTCAAATAAGGTTGCTTAAAAGTTGGTGGGGACAATTAGAGCATCCTGAGATGTTGGTGGTGTTATGTTCCTACCGTCCCTATGCAAACCGACGCCCTTGGTGTGGAAGTATTTTAGAGTCAGTGGACATGGGATTACACTGAGTTACATTTGGTGTTAAGATAAATTCAAGAGTTTGGGTTAAATGCTATTGTAACAGGCATTGTGGATATGTTAATAAACACTTCCCAATTGTCTTCGACCCAACGAAAAAAAGGGCAACCGCAACCATCTTGTGTTCCGTGGATCCTCCCTTCACTAAAGCGCATACAAGCTTACACACAAACTTGCACACTCCTCAACATGTCAGCCACCTGTAAAGTTGTCACTGCTTCGTGTCGGCCCGTTATGCTGCCGGTTATTTCCGTTGTGACATCATTGATGAATGAAGCCAGACCCGCCTCGCTTTCCCCATTTCTCACCAAGTTGTTTAATGTGAGCACACACGAACACACGAATGTGAGCACTAATGCAGCAGAGTCCATCTTTTTGTAGGCTTTCTGTCTCATCTCACATAATTCAGCCTCATTTCCTACTTACTGCCTATGCTACCATATCCCGAGAGAACAGAGAAACACATCCATTATTGTTTTTGTAGCTCTCTTGATTCCCACATTTCCAGCAACATCCTGTCATTTTTTCTTATGAATAATTTGCCAACCATCTTACTCATTTGCCTTGTGGGATAGCAGCAAATACCACAAATGTTATTATGTGCCACTGATTTGGTGGTGAACGATACCCCTAAAAAATGTTTGCCTACAGTGAACATACTTTGATTTCTTAGCATTTGGGTTGAGTCAGAGAAGAAACCAAGAGTGAAACCCAACCTTTAAACCTGTCCGTGGCTTGAAATCCATGAATTACAAATCTAAACTAAAACCTAGACACACTACCTAGACCTATACTTATTACTCATGTTTGATTATTACTCCATGCATCATAATTGTAGGCAGATTTGAATAGTGCAAGTTCATTTCACCTCCACGTCTTCACCGCCCACGCAGGAAGTATGTGACACGCTCAAAATTCAACAATCATGAGAAGAAACAGGAAGTGGGAAGCAGTAAGACAGACACGTGCGATTCCACAAAGGTCTCTTTCAATTGAAAATAGCATACTTAAAAAAACAACAACAACAAAAGCACTGGTTGTGCTCATGTTGTACAGCCCAATTAACATACATTTCAGTTTCTCGGCCACACTCCTACAAGTCACTGGGGATTTCTCTGTGTGGAAAATATCATTTCTCATCCATCATCCATCAAATGTTCATCAATGTTGATGAGTTATCCTGAAACTGAGGCAATTTTATGCATTGGGAGTCAGGGTGAAGTCGAAGCGGAATTAGCAAACACAATAATGTTATCTGCAAGCAAGGGTGAAAGTGGCTAGAATTACTTGTCGGAACACCCTGACATAAAAGTTGCCACGGAGCATTTTATTTTTTTATTTATTTGGTGGGGTGGGTGGGTAAAACCTCCAAAAACCACAGAAATGCAAAGAAAAATGCTTTTTGCAGTTATACCTATAACACAAAATAAGACACAACGTTTTCCACATGCATTAAGCTACTGCATTACACTTATTGTAAGAAGGCATTCATGACAAACTGATTTTCATTCCAAATTATATATACACGGTGGTATGAAAAAGTATTGGAACCTTTTGGAATTTCTCACATTTCTGCATAAAATCACCATCAAATGTGTAGGAATTCGGCCAAGCCGCAGAAACAGCGACAGCTGAACCAAATGGTGTTCCGCTGGCACCGCTCCCGCAAGTCGGCAGGGAGAGGCCAAAATCCCTTGCCTTCACTCCGGTGTTAACCCTTTGAACTGACTCCATTTTGAACGGTTCAAGGAAGGCTCACCGAAAACAGGTTGACAATTTATTCGTCGACACTGGTCAAAAACAAGGCAAAAACAGACGACGGAGACACAATGCTGGAACCAGGGTCGGCAAAATGACGGCTCAATAAAAATGTCCCCGAGGAGCGACAGTTGTTTTCTAAATTTTCAGTCTTTTGGAAGCTGCTTTGGAGTGGGCTGGGCCGAAGGCGTGGCTGGGTGTTGTCTTGGGATCATCCCTCTGCGGCAGGTTTGGGCGGTCAAGTTCGTGAGTCATCCTTCGTGGCTGGGACGTGGTTGCCACGGCGACCGACGCAGATCTTGACGTCCAAGGCGCCCGCGCTATCAAGTTGTTGGTAGGGCAGGAGCGTCCTGACCACACCGGAGAACTGATGACGTTTTTTTTTTCGTCTATCAGGCGAGGGGTGATAAGCTAGCCCACTTTACTGTGTCAAAGGGCATGGAACTTGTTTCTTTAAACTATAGTTAATTAAATGCTTTACTATAATGAATGTGTTGGACTAATGTGAAGAGTGATAAGGTGTCTGCGAAAAAAGTAACTATTCCCTTCAAATGTGATCTGATCTTTGTCAAAATCACACAGATAAAAAAACAGTGTCTGTTTAACCTAAAACTACCCAAACATTTATAGGTTTTCATCTTTTAATGAGGATAGTATGCAAACAATTACAGAAGGGGGAAAATAAGTAAGTGAACCATCACATTTGATATTTTTTGGTCCCCCTTTGACAGCAATAACTTCAACCAGACTCTTCCTGTAGCTGCAGATCAGCCCATTCTTCTCTACAAAACTGCAGTAGTTCAGTCATATTCCTGGGATGTCTGGTGTGAACCGCTGTCTTTAGGTCTTGTTACAGCATCTCAAAGGGTTTAAGTCTGGACTTTGACTTGGCCACTCCAGAACGTGTATTTTATTCTTCTGAAACCTTCTGAAGTTGATTTGCTTCTGTGTGTTGGATCATTGTCTTGTTGCAGCATCCATCCTCTTCTTGGCTTCAACTGTCCGACAGACGGCCTCAGGTTTTCCAGCAAAAAATCTTGATAAACTTTTGAATTCATTCTTCCTTTGATGTTTGCAAATTGTCCAGGCCCCGAAGTCGCAAAACAGCCCCAAATCATGATGCTCCCTCCACCATGCTCACGGTGGGGATGAGGTGTTGGTGTTGGTGAGCTGTTCCATTTTTCCTCCACGCATGACGTTATGTGTTACTCCCAAAAAATTCAACTTTGGTTTCATCAGTCCACAAAATATTTTGTGAATTTCTGTGGAGTGTCGAAGTGCCATTTTGCGAACATTAAACAAGCAACAATGTTTTTTTTTTTTTTTTAGACAGCAGTGTCTTCCTCTGTGGAGTCCTCCCATGAACACCATTCTTGGCCATAGTTTTACATATAGTTTCTGTGTGCACAGATATTGGACTGTGCCAGTGATTTCTGTAAGTCTTTAGCAGACACTCTAAGGCTCTTTTTTACCTCTCTGAGTATTCTGCGCTGAACTATTGGCGTCATCATTGGTGAACCGCCACTCCTTGGAGGAGAAGCAACAGTGCCAAACTCTCTCCGTTTGTACACAACTTCTCTGACGGTGGATTGATGAACATCCAGACTTTTACAGATGGTTTTGTATCCTATCCCAGATTTATACAAATCAACAATCCTTGATCAGAGGTCTTCAGACAGCTCTTTTGACCGAACCTTGATGCACATCAGACAATGCTTCTCATCAAGACATTTGTTATCAGGTGTGTGTTTTTTTAGTGGGCAGGGCAGCATTAAACCACTCATCAGTGATTGGGCACACACCTGACTTAAAATGTTTGGTAGAAAAAAAAAAAAGAAAAAAAAACTTGATCAGCCATCTTGCTGTTTACATTCGCTTGGGACACTTGGAGGTCTGGTACCACCCGAGTGGGATAAGTCCAACCTTCCACCTTCCTCGAATGCAGCCTGAGTATGAGTGGCCGAAGCACTCCTCTCTATTGTGGTCGCATTACGCATCTAAAAATATAGTCCTGCAGAATAAAATGAATTACGGCACTTTGTTGTTTCAGTGTTTTGGCTGCATGGATATTGGAACAATAATCTGCATTCTATTTAAATGTATTTGACTATGTTACTTCTGTCAATATCATTTTTTTTCTTGACATGCTGATAGGACCATTGTCTCACATGAGCTTAGCCACTCCAGCACCCTGAAACTAACAAATTACTGACAAACTGCACTAATTTGTTAAAATCAACTACACCGACTAATTAAACCCCCGCTAACTCGAAGATTAGGCCTAATGTCAAAAATTCTGAACTTCCCCTTAAAGTTATGTTCTGCAGTAGTTAAAATTTAAGTTTTGCATTTAAATGTGAGGGGAAAATACTTTTGGAAGAAGGAGGTTGTGGTTACTAGTGTTTTTGTCAACTGTTGCAATGCAGAACATTAAAAGACAATTTTAAATGAAAATCAGTTTCCCGTGTATGCCTTGTTACAGTAAGTGTAATGTAGTAGCCTAATGCATGTTTAAGAGCTGTTGTGTTTTATAGTTATAACTGTGCCAAAATCAGCTTTCTTTCCTTTCTGGTGATTTTAGGGGGTTTGAGCCCTCCCCCAAAAAAGTAAAATGAAAAACAATAACAACAACAAAATTCCAGCTGGGTGGCGACCTTTATATCAGGGAGTTCCAGCAAGAAATTATACCCACTTTCACCCGTGCTTTTCCTTCATATTATTAATCCTGCTCGTTTGGAAATAAGTACTCTTTATGGTGCCTCCTCTATCTAATCTAATCTAATCTAATCTAATCTAATCTAATCTAATCTAATCTAATCTAATCTAATCTAATCTAATCTAATCGTTTTTCAGGGTGTTTAATGTGTGTACAACACAGTGATAATTACTCGTAGTATATTAAATGTATTTACAGTATAATAGTATATATAATTTTTATATAATTTCAAGGGACGTTTGTGGACCGTGTAACAGCTAAACTAGCCCAATACAAGAACAGAATCATGTAAAACAACCATTCTGATAAAGTGCTTTTACTGTATGTTGAGCTATTCTCTGTCATAAAGCAGAACAGCAGAACATTTAAGCAATAATTATTCACAATACAAATTTCTCTTTGTACGCAATGTATCTTTTTTTTTTTTTTTTTGCAATTAAAATGCAGACCAAGAGCCAACAGAACACTCGCAGAGGCCTTTTGGAACAACAAGTTGAAAATTGTATTGTTGAGAAACGGGAGACCCGTTTAGTTAGTAGCAGCCAGAGAAGATGAATGACATTTACCATTAAATGTATTTATTTTTATAATATATTATATCATATTCTAGTATATATTATATTCGGTTATTACTGTGTGCCTTGTGCACTTCGTTTTCTTTCACCGGGACAGATTTCCAATATCAAACATAATAGTTGTTATTTTTCAAGTAACCTCAATCAAAATATTTGAGTGCATACTATATGGAACATGGAAATCACTGTGCGAGACACGTGCAGTTTATTATTTGCATGGATGCAGCAGCATAACATTTGCATCCAAAAGGGGATAGGACAATGATCGGCTTATGTTAAATGCACAGGGCGAGTGCATTTCACATATGTCTTTTGACATTTTAGTGGCCCAATTATTCAACAATGTCCTAGTCCAGTGTCCTAGTTTTTGTCTTGGTTACTGATTAAGTTTTCATGTCTGCCTTTCTAATCAGCTCTCCCCTTGTGTTAACCAATCAGCGTCTGTCAACCATCTGGGTCCTGTCCAAGTGTTCCACCAATTTGTTTGTACAGGTAGTCCCCGGGTTCAGTACAAGTGCCATTTATACGCTGGCGTCGAAAGCAGAATTTCCGCATTAGTCGAAATTAACCCCTTAACTACCACAAATACCCTCTAAATCTCAAAGTAACGATCTAAAAACTTGTATTAAATGTCATTGTACTGTCCTCGCCAAGACACTGGAGCTAAGTCATAGATGGAGGGCAAGCTAAACTCCGAAATGATTATGTCAGATGTCGGTTTTTTTTTTTTTTAACCATTTGTTGTAGCTGTTGTTTAGTATATATATAAACATAGACAAAGTCAACACAAATGATAATACTTGAGTAGGCCACAGGCAACACGAAAAGTTGCCCAAAAAGGGTAAACACCTATTGTTTAGTGAGAATCCGTAAACTTCTTTTTCCAGTGCTTTTCTGAGCCTTCCCTTACGTAATTGGCCTTGTGAGTCCGTGCTAATCATATTAGGCAGGAGACAGGAGAGAGCACAAGGGTGTTACTGAACTCATTCCACCCATAAAGGCGGAAATGAAAGAAAATGATATTGTCTGGCTTAAAGAAGCCGGTGGATTCGTCATTACATTACCCCTTAGTTACTCTTTCTATGTAACCATCCCAATCAATTTATATCTTGATATATAACAATATATTGCAATGATTTAATATTTTTGATTATTTTCAATCCTAAACCTGTTCATTTGAAAGGTTGAGATATACAGTAGTACCTCTACATACGAATTTATTTCATTCCAGGATCTGGTCTATAACTTGAAATGGTAGTATGTCGTTCGGGATTTCCCCCGTAGAATACATTATAATTCAATTAATTTGTTCCACAGCCCAAGAACCTAAGCTAGATCCTTAATAAATAATGCAGGTACAATTTCATAAAGCAACTACACATAGCTAAACAAATAAATTAAAAACACAAATGTAATAATAAGACCATAATTTACGGACTTTAAACCACTACTTTTTACACTCATTTTGAATCCTGCGGCTTATTTGATGATTTATTTGGGTTAATAGGTAATACTTTATTTGACAGCGGCATCATAAGACTGTCATAAGACAGTCATAATTATGACGTGACACTGTCATGGACATTAAAGGGATCCACGGATAGAAAGAGTTGTAGTTCTCAAAAGATAAATGTTATTATGGGTTAATTTAATTTAATATCAAAACCCCTCTTGATGTTTTCGTTTTTATACAATTTGTAAAATTAGTTTAAATAATAGGTCGCCATTGTTGTTGACGTCACAGGGCGGGCAGGGATGTCACATGGTTACGCTGCCGTGCTTCCAGAGTATGACTCAAGTGACATAAACATGTCAACCCTTTCAATTTGAAACTGAGAGGAACATTAATGAGCATGAAAGCATTGTCGATATTTCACAAAACAAGCAGCAAAAGCAAACTGAACAGGAAAGAAGGGTTGAGACGAGACGAGAGTATGACAAAACTGATGTTCTGCCAAAATGTGCTACACCGGCAAAACGTCCTATAAGAAATTAATTTGTCACCCAAAGTACTACCGTGCGCTTTCAGTTTGTATTGTTTAGATGCATACAGACAGAACATACAAAAGGTGCCTTAAGAAAATACTTAAATGTAGTAATATCAAAAAAAGGATGGTTTAAATATGCTACGTGACTAATGTAGTCAACAGATCAACAATCTGCTTTAAAGCTACCACAAGAAAACACAATGCTGAAAAGTATGAGAAGGAAACACATGCAAAAAGTATTTTGAGGCAATGAAAAGGTGATAAAAGACTCAATAAAAACACAAATAGTAAATACTTGCCGCTTTTAACCGATGTGCACATGTGTTGGATGTCTCACCGCGTAGAAGGAATTGCAGAGGATCGGTAGTGTTCGTCTAGTGAGTGACAAACTATGTCATCACCCTAAGCGTCCATTGTGTGCTTAAAACATGGCGCTCTCCGTAGGTCAAAACGTACTAAATATAATAGATTTTTTCCATTAATGGCAATATTTTATGTGTCTCTACTAACATATTTTAGTAAAAGAGAACAATTGTGGCTTATTAGAGTGTACAAGTCTTTAAGTCGGAAGTTCCCTTTATTTAATGCTTATCTTTTTAATCATTTATTTCAGAACTTATGCAGCACAACTTACTGCATGCGCAGCACTACTGTCCACCTTAGCCAACACCAACAACAGCATAAAAAAAGAAAGTAAAATCTTTTCCTCTCACTCTGTCGTCAGTCACATGGTGCGTTCAAGAACAGCATGCAAAACACAACCGGCACATTAGAACCCGAATTGTTATACAATTATTTTACACAATCCACATACGATCATTTAGACACACGATCTTTTCGACATCCAACGTAAAATTTTACTCACCATTTGTTTCTACATCTGACGACATGCTCGAAATACGACCATTTATGACAGCGCCTCAGTTTCTCTGTTTTCCCGCAAGACAGACGCATGGTCGATTTTCTTGTGGAAGACATCAACATGGGTTCCAAGAATGTTAGTTCAGGTGGTGAAAAAAAGGAAAAAGATGAGGCTTACCATTGAAATGAAGATGGAAATTATAGAAATATGAGCTCAGTGTGCGTGTCCGCTGACTGGCTCGACAATACAGCCTTAGGTTTTTGGGCTCTGGAACGAATTAATCGAATTATTATGTGTTTTTATGGGAAAATCCCTCTAGACCTACGACCATTTCGACTTACAAACCAGGTCCAGGAACGAATAAGATTCGTATGTAGAGGTACCACTGTAAATACTGTTATTGTTATTTCAGCAGTCTTGCACTCTCTAGAAAACCAATGTGTGATCTACCTTAGAGCACATTTGAATTTAGCTGCAAGTGCCACCGGGATGCACAAAATATGCGAGGCATTATAGAAGCGGTGGCACCACACAGTGCTTCATCCCAGACCTCATCCTCTCGCTTGCAGAGAGTGCTATCAATAGAACCCACTTTGGGAATTTGGTTGCGTCAGTTGGCCACGCCTCCTTCGTCAAAGAAAGCATTTTCCCAAAATAGACTGAAAATACTCTTGGAATGAATGAATCATTTTCTTCTTTTTATGTGAGGAGCAAAATTCAAACAACACTGTTTCTTGTACAATATAAAGATAATTACCATTCGGGTAGACAATGAGATGTGGCCAATTCAAAACACAGATAAAAAAAAAAAAGGCTACTCTGACTTGCAAATCCTTTTTAAACTACTGTAGGCTATACACTTTCCATAAATGCTGGGACAAAGACACTCAGTTATAATATACAGTGTATCACAAAAGTGAGTACAACCCTCACATTTCTGCAGATATTTAAGTATATCTTTTCAGCATCTTCTGAAGACGGTACACAAGAAAGCCTGCAAACATTTTGTCGAAGACATGTCAACAAATCACATGGATGACTGGAACCATGTCCTATGGTCTGATGAGACGGGCGGCCTTTCTTGTGTACCGTCTTCAGAATAGGCTTGTTCCTGGGGTGACAGCCATGCACACCAATTTGATGTAGAGTGCGGCGTATGGTCTGAGCACTAACAGGCTGACCCCCCACCTCTTCAATCTCTGCAGCATTGCTGACAGCACTCCTGTAACGAGTCACATGACATTTTGGAGGGAAAATGACAAGCAGTACTCAATTTGGACATTTAGGGATGTACTATGTAGGCTCCAGCACCTCCGCGACCCTCGTGAGGAATAAGCGGCATGGAAAAAATGAATGTAGTTTTTATGGGGTGTACTCACTTTTGTTGCCAGGGGTTTAGATATGAATGGCTATATTTTAAGTTATTTTGACGGGAAAATACATTTTCTCAATTATATAAGGTGCACACAGACTACTTTTCGTTGTGTCAAAGTGTCATTTTGTTAGTGTTGTCCCATGTCCCACATTAAGCCAAAGAAATATGAACATTTAACTTTTCCAATAGCGCCTTATCCAAAGTGACCCAGTCGCAAGCAAGGTGTCAGGTTGTGACCATGGTTTTAAAGGGATCCTCGATCTTAAAGACATATAGGCTCTAATAAACCACAATTGTTCTCTTGTACAAAAATATGTTGTCAGAAACACATACAATGTTAAATCAATGGCAATATTTCATAATATTTAGTACATATTTTGACCAATAGTTGGCGCCATGTTTTGCGGGCTCGGAGTGATGACGTAATTGGGACGTTTCCAATTGTGTACCACAATTGTGTATCGCTGCCTAAACTCGCTAAGTAAAAGGCCACGATGTGCTGCTTTAGGATGCAATTTCCAGTCAAATGGAAACAGTGATGTGATGTGAGTCTCCACAGATTTCCTATTGACAAGAAGAGGTGAAAGGTTTGGGAAAATGCCTGTAGACTGACAAAACCTCCCAATGACCCAAGGCTTTGTTCTCGCCATTTTTCTCCTACAGCGTTCGATGCTTTTAGTCGATGACAACTTATGAAAGAGCTCACTGGAGCGGCTGGATATAAGCTGAGAGTAAAATCAAATGCTGTTCCAACTATTTTCCCTCACAAGAAGCCTCGACGCGCTCGGATAGCGAGTGAAATGCGCGCAATAAAGCGCCAAAGACAAAGTGTTGGCCGATCTGGTTCAAACTGGAAGGGCAGAACCGACGACATGTTGGGGTAGCTAACGAGTGACACGCTGGAAGTTCGGCAATGGGCCCGTTGACGTCACCGCACTGCGACGTCAACAAGAATGGCAACCTATCACTTAAAATAATTTTACAAATTTTATTAAAACGAAAACATTAAGAGAGGTTTTAACATCAAATTATTATAACTCGTACTAATATTTATCTTTTAAGAATTACTTGTTTTAAAGATTGAGGATCCCACCCAATTTTTTTTCCCAACATATAGATTTAATCCCCAAATTTATATGCTCTTATTGCTTCAAGATTTTATTTATTTATCTATTTTTAACAACAACAACAAAATAATCTACTAAACACACTTTTTTCCTCCCCAACACTAGGGGATGCTGCAGCACCCTCAGCACCCCACTTCTCACGCCACTGTGTATCGATTGAGATAATGCTTTATACTGTATGTTTAACCTTTTACACTCCACGCTGCACAAATAGGGACGCCGGCGTCCTTGATTTCTCTGGGCCATAACGTCTGTTGAACTCATAATAAAGATGTCATTTTAGACCAGTGAATAGACAAACAGTAGCTCTTTCATTCAATACATGGAATCACTTTCGTATCGTAACTAAACTAGTTTTGCCGAGCCATCTGGAAAAATCTATTCGAAGTTCACGTCATCGGCCCCCATCTTGCATCAGTAAAGTTTTATATCCTCTCTCTGCTGTAATTATCCATTTTTGATCACAATTATATTGGAAATATGGCATCACAATGACAAAGGAGGGGTAAAAGAAGGTGTGGAAGACCAGGAGAAGACCATCCAGTCCATAGCAGGCGATTAGCCGCAGTAAATTATGTCTGATGAGGACTCTCCAGAAAGAGGGGACATGGATTCGGAGGGAGACACTTCACAAAACTTCTGTGGAGTGTCCAAGTGCCTTTTTGCAAACATTAAATGAGAAACAATGTTTTTTTTTTTTTTAGACAGCAGTGGCTTCCTCCGTGGAGTCCTCCCATGAAAACCATTCTTGGCCATAGCTTAACATATAGTTGATGTGTGAGATATTGGACTGTGCCACTGATTTCTGTAAATTTTAGCAGACACTCTAGGGTTGCTTTTTACCTCTCTGGGTATTATGCGCTGAATTCTGGGCATCATCTTTGGTGCATGGCCGCTCCCTGAGGGAGAGAAGCAACAGTTACAAACTCTTCCATTTGTAGACAACTTCTCTGACTTCCGACTGATGAACATCCAGACTTTAAGAGATGTTTTTTTTATGCTTTCCCAGTCTTATACAAATTAACAATCCTTGATCGCAGGCATTTTTTTATGTTATCAATATGTGTCATATCCTTAACATGTAATTGCAACATTTAGGTTAAAGAATCTACAAAATGCAGACACAAATTAATAAGCAGACAAAGCCTTGCCTGCTAACTAGCACACAACCTGACATCAGCGTTTATTTACTGATAAGCCTTTATTCATATGTTGTGTGTTCTTAAACATCGGTGGTATTCTGGTTATTTCAAGCACTGAGACAACGCGTTATCCTAGTGTGACATTGTCAAGGACTGTGAATTCCATCAGCAAGAAAAAAATAAGCGTGAAAGTCAGGGTGTTCTTGCTCTTTTCTTGTGAGCACACTGCAAACAGGCACTTCATTAGAATGCAGAGGAGCGCTCCAGCAGAGGAGAGGAATGATGAAACCGGAGCTAAAAATAGCCACCTCCAGGATCCCCCTCATACGCCACTGTAAACACTCACACCTACCACGGTGCCTGTTGGTTAGCTTTGAGTTCTTCTGTTCCTTGGTAATAAAGCAGTGTTTGCTTTAGCTCGTGTGTGAGTGCAATCAAAGCCATCTTTGGTGCTGCTTGGGTTAAATTAATGCATAAAAAACATTTTAAGACACCAATCAATTACCTACAGGCATGTTTCTGCCCTCAAAAATGAATCTCCGACATTTATCCTTCGTGTGAACGCATCAAGCTGACGTGTGTAGTAACATGGTTGACTGCCGAATCAACTTTTAGTGCTCACGGCCTGACCCTATACACTGTAGCTCAACCTTTTTTTCTCACATTATTTTTATTCAGCCAGCAGCCCCTGTCTGGTGGTCCTTGTGAAGTATCGTGTACTGCATATGTCTTTGGCACTCATAGCATCGTAGATTCTGGGCTGATTACATTGACAGGGCAACACTGAAGTCTGATTGGACAAAAAAATATATATAAATAAATAAACACGATTGTGAGTGCTGTGAAGTGAAGATAATCACTTCCCCTCACGCGGGTTGTGTGGGTGATTGTGCCTTTCCCAGCTCACTCTGGGCTTGGCGGGGTGCACGCTGAACTGATTGTTCTACAATCACGGGGCGCATATAGAAAAACAACCTTTCAAACTCACAATCACATCGATGGACAATTTGCTGTGTTCAATCAAGAATACCCAGAGAAACCCCACACAGGCCTAGGTAGAAGATGCCAACGGATTTAACCCTTGATCACAGAACTGTGAGATGCCATGCTAGCCAGTCAACCACTGTGCAGGCCATAAAGAGTTAGTCTGGTTTATAAAATATTATGTTAAAGGGACACTCCAGTGGGGAACAACGTTAACCCTTTAATACCAAACGTGTTTGCGGCGACAAGATTATGCATATTATTCTTTAAGCCTTGTCACGGTGCCATTACGTCACCCACGTGCTGCTGGTTGGTCTCATTTGAAAGTGTTGAGATCCACGCCATATTTACTTGAAGTCAGTCAACCAAGTAAAACGGGAGATATTGTCATTTGAGCTTTATAGTTTTATTGTCCTCATAAATAAGCGTTAAACGCTCCATGGACCATGTGTTTATGTCCATATTTCCCTCATTTCTTGTCCTTTTTCAAAACCGAAAGCACCACGAAAGACGGACCTAATGTGAACATGTTTTATATATATATCCGAGCGACGTTCTACCTAAGGAGAGGGATGCGAAGTAGCGAGCGACGGCCGGTTGGATTGAGCGAGCGACTTCTGAAGACGGTACACAAGAAAGCCCGCAAACATTTTGCTGAAGACATGTCACAAAGCACATGGATTACTGGAACCATGTCCTATGGTCTGATGAGACCAACGGGCTTTCTTGTGTACCGTCTTCAGAAGAGGCTTCCTCCTGGGGTGAAAGCCATGCACACCAATTAGAGTGTGGCATATGGTCTGAGCACTAACAGGCTGACCCGCCACCTCTTCAATCTCTGCAGCAATGCCGACAGCACTCCTGTAACGAGCCACATGAAATTTTGGAGGGAAAATGACAAGCAGTACTCAATTTGGACATTCGGGGATGTACGTTTTTTCATAGGGGTGTACCCACTATTGTGGCCAGGGGTTTAGATATTAATGGCTATATTTTGAGGGAAAAATAAATTAACTCTATTATATAAGCTGCACACAGACTACTTTTCATTGAGTCAAAGTGTCATTTTATCAGTGTTGTCCCATTAAAAGATATACTTAAATATCTGCAGAAATTCGAGGAGTGTACTCACTTTTGTGATACACTATATATATACATATATATATGTATAGCAGAAAACATTAAGAGGCATTTTAACAGTCGAAAATGTTTACATTGTAAGTGTTTATTTCATTTTCTTAAAAGCAAAATAAAGGCAGTTTAAAAAAAAAAAAAAAAATGCAAAACGCAAACCGAAACCGAACCGAAACTGTGATCGCGAAACCGAGGTTCAAACCGAACCGTGGTTTAACTGAACCGTTGCACCCCTAATTAACACTCAGTGATACATGCTACATGGAGTTTTTGGATGGAAACAAGGTAAGTACACGATAATATCTCGTTAAATTCATGGCTTCTGTAATTCTGCTCTCGCGTGCTCTCACCTCCAGATAAGGTTTTGCTGTTTTAAAAACTTTTTTTTTTTTTTAAATGCCCTCCTGTTCGAAATTTTTCTTCCCTCAAAAAGTTGAGATTTTAAGCTTTCCAATGATGTATCACACATGCATATCGGACAATTTTGAAATTTGGCCAAATTGGGGGTCTCAGACAACTACACACAAGTGTAGTTTGAGTAATATTTCAGCTACTTCTTCCTGTGCAATTGGTTGACTGGCCAAGTGAACGTTTGAAGTGCTGCAGGCTGAAGATCGCTCGGCTTGTCAGCCGTTTCTTTGCCTTGCAAATGAGATGAGCAAGAAGACGTCACCACAGCAACACACACTGGGTTCATAGCAGCTTTAAAAAATCCACGTGAGGAGAAAATGAATCATATGCTGAAGAAAGAAAAAAACAGCAACCTCGGTGGTAGACCGATTTTTCATCGTGATTGGGTTATGAAAGTTAACAAGCAGGCTCTTTCTGATGTAGGCCATGCGTTCCTGCTCTCACATCCAGGATAGGTGATGGATCACAGATAAGTAGAGCACAAATTGGTTTCCATGGTAATGGTCTTACCAGTTGCCTTGCAGCTTGACGTCACGTCAGTCTCACTTCAAAACTGCAGGCCCATTTTTAAAATACTTGTGTTTGCGATTTTCTATAAAGTCTTTTTTTTTTTTTTTTTTTTTTTTTTTTTTTAAATATTATGACCAAAGAAAACAGATTATTCTTTGGATTTAAAAATTAAACCAGTTGTTTGACGTCACAGGTGATGTCATTTGATTGTAAGGAGTGGTTGGTTCAGCACACTGATTGAAACGCGATGGGGCTGCTCTCTTGTGGATATCCATGGAACTGCAGAGTTTGGAAATTTAATAGCGTGTGCAAAACATGAAAACATCGTTTGTCCATAGGTTTCTGCTGAATGGTGATGCTGTGCTTTTTGATGATCCCTTTTTTAGGGTACACTTTTCATGAGTAAGGCAGAATGGGGTTGTTTGTCACAATTTTTACACTTTATTATATATATCCATCAACATGTCTTACAATCGTCATTGAAATAAGACGTTTTTCTTTCTTTTGGTGTCGCTTTTTAAATTTTTTAAATTTTTTATCTTGATCAAGGCAGCACTGTGGAAGAGTGGTTAGCACGTCTACCTCACAGTTCTGAGATCAAGAGTTAAATCCCGAGCACTGGCCTTCTTAAGTGGAGTTTGTATGTTCACCTCATACCTGCGTGGGTCGGAACGGGGGCGTACAATCCCGGGTCTAGTCCCCCCTTCCCTGTCACTGCTTTCTCCTAATGTAAAAAAAAAAAATTAAAAATTAAAAAAAACATCCAGAATGGGAGTATATCAAACCAGGGGTTAATTTTTGCCGGATCCAGCCGGAACAAAATCCGGCATCCCTTGATTTTGGCCTTCCCATGTTCCGGGACTTATTTGGGCAGATCTGGCACCTCCTGTGTATAGAAAATAATAATAATAATATAAAAACAGTTCTAAAAAATGTATAAAATAAAATAATAATATGCATAAATTCATTTGCAGAACAAATCCCAAGTATTGCATGTTGTTTATAAAAATTTAACGTCATTTGAGTCGGAGATTTGTTGATGCTCTGAAAAGCTGGACGAACAAATCACGCCCCTGACATTAAAAAAAAAAAAAAAACCTTCGGAAATTTGCGGCATCTGGGGAGCAATAAGCTCGGCTCATACGGTATTTCAACATACCCAAAAGACAGTTGCATTTACTGTCTTTTTTTTCAAAAAGAAGGAAGATCGTTCAAAACGAGTCAGAAAAGCAACAACCTGCGATGAGGGCAGCTGCAGCGATCATGCTAACTGGCATGACCGGGTGCAGCAGGATGTTAGCGCCGCAGCAGCTAGACAGGTTCACGGAGAGCCAGCCAAGTCAGAGCAGGAGGCTGCTACCGTGGCAGCGGCTGGTCAGGTTCAGCGCCACCTGGAGTGGGGGCCAGCTACAGCGCCAGCAGTCAGCCAGGTGGACCACCAACAGCCGGAGCAACAGACCAGTACACTTATGAGAAATTCAGGTTTGGGCTGCAAAATTTGTAAGGCCGTGGGAACTTTGGGGCCATAGAAGACGGAGGGGGTGAAAAGAATGGGTTTGTGTTATTTATTATAATCTCTGATTTAGTTAGACCTGTTGAGAAACTAATTGCTGACTGTGTACTGTAAGTCCCGCCTGTGGTTATGTGAGCAATTACCCGTGCTGTGCAGAGTATAGCCTAAATAATTGTAAATTGTTGTCATAACAATTATACCATGTAAGTCCCACAGCATGGCAAGTGGCCATTTGCATGTTGTTTTCAGCAGCATTTTTTGCATATGTTCCGGGACATGTGCCCATTTCCTCACCCCTGCGCTGTCATTTGTACTTCAAAATGCATCAAACTGTGATACATTAAAACTGTTCAAACCATAAGAACACCCAGATTCTAATTCTAAGATGAGTAGGACAGGTTAAAAAATAAAAAAAGATGAAGGAAAAAAAGTCACCAAGAGGCTTTGGAAAGTCGGCTGATTTAGCAAGAAAGTTCCAAGTTGGCAACACTGATAAAAAGTTCCTGGCCCTAAGGTTCAGGTGGAAAAAATGCACAGTGCGGAACCTTTAGTCACTTGTTTCAGGTGAAGCATAAACAGTGATGGATGTTTTGACGATAAATATATATATATATATATATATATATATATATATATATATATATATATATATAAATATATGTATATATATATATATATATATATATATATATATATATATATATAGATAGATAGATAGATAGATAGATAGATAGATAGATAGATAGATAGATAGATAGATAGATAGATAGATAGATAGATATAGATATATATATACATATATACATACATATATATATACATATATACATACATATATATATACATATATACATACATATATATATATACATATATATACATATACATACATATATATATACATATATATATATATATATATATATATATATATATATATATATATATATATATATATATATATATATATATATATACAGATACACACACATATATTAGGGCTGTCAAAATTATCGCGTTAACGCGCGGTAATTAATTTTTTAAATTAATCACGTTAAAATATTTGACGCAATTAACGCACATGTCCCGCTCAGACAGTATTCTGCCTTTTGGTAGGTTTAACAGCAAGGTTTTTTGTGCTGTCTAACAGCGAATTCTTGTGGTTGCTTTGCGACATGGTTTATTGCTTTCTTGCCAGTTCAATATGGCTGCATGACGTCTCGGGCTGACGCCTACGTTGTAATGTTGTGCTTATATGATCCTTGGACAAGATATGTCCGTAAGTATGGTTGTTGTAAAGAATGTACATATTATGTTAGTAAGCGAAATGTTATATTTTTTGTATGAGACGCTTTTTGTTTATGTTTAGTGAACCTGTATAGCGTGCTAAGCTAACGTTGTTGCTAATGCAATGCTTGTGTACTTTTTTTTTTGCAGTTTCACTACGGTCTAAAGAGGACAGTGGTTTGAGGCCATTTTATTAATAAATTAGATGAAAAAGGAAGAAGTCTGATTATTAAGGCGTCGTTCACTAGCTGTCTGGCTTTGGAAAAAGTAGACGCTTCGGAGTGAGGACAGCATAGACAGATTTATATGACAGTAGAGTGAAATGCCCACTACAGTCCTTATGTACCGTATGTTGAATGTATATATCCATCTTGTGTCTTATCTTTCCATTATATATATATATGTATATATATATATATATATATATATATATATATATATATATATATATATATATATATATATATATTAGGGCTGTCAAACGATTATAATTTTTAATCGAGTTTATATATATATATATATATATATATATATATATATATATATATATATATATATATATATATATATATATATATATATATATATATATATATATAGGTGGATGGATGGATGGATGGATGGATAATATGGTCATTTGTCATTTGTGGGGGCGGGGGCTCCTAGCTACACATTCGCTTAGGGTAACTACTCACCCGGAGCATGCCCTGGTCACTATCATAGTAACATCAAAATGAAAGCATGTCATCCACAAGGGGGCGCTAGGGAGAAGCCCTCCAAACAGATGCTTTCAACATTGAGGTGACAACGGTGATAACCTGGAGTCATGCCATGTCATCTTTTGTGTTGGAATTGTTCCCAGTGTTTGTTCAGTCATCTGAGCATCAGCACTAACCACAGTTGCACGCAGGCAGCATGCACTAGACAAGCAAATTCCGCTGAGTCATCAGCTCCGTATGTGTGTCCACGCTCTGAGCCTCTGACGGAAAAACCTCCCTGTGCAAATTTAACATTTCAATGTGAAGTCAAAATTTAAAATCTAAATATTTGACTGAAATGTAATTGTTTGATACAAATGTAAATATGAAATCTAAATATTTTGCTTGAATCTAAATACAGTGGGGCAAATAAGTATTTAGTCTACCACTAATTGTGCAAGTTCTCCCACTTGAAAATATTAAAGAGGCCTGTAATTTTCAACATGGGTAAACCTCAACCATGAGAGACAGAATGTGGAAAAAAAACCTAGAAAATCACATTATGTGATTTTTAAAGAATTTATTTGCAAATCCTGGTGGAAAATAAGTCAACACTTTGTTATGTACCCTTTGTTGGCAATAACGGAGGCCAAACATTTTCTGTAACTTTTCACAAGCTTTTCACACACTGCTGCTGGTATTTTGGCCCATTCCTCAATGCAGATCTCCTCTGGAGTAGTGATGTTTTGGGGCTGTTGTTGGGCAACACGGACTTTCAACTCCCTCCACAGATTTTCTATGGGGTTGAGATCTGGAGACTGGCTAGGCCACTCCAGGACCTTGAAATGCTTCTTACGAAGCCACTCCTTTGTTGCCCTGGCTGTGTGTTTGGGATCATTGTCATGCTGAAAGACCCAGCCACGTCTCATCTTCAATGCCCTTGCCGATGGAAGGAGAGTTTCACTCAAAACCTCTATACATGGCCCCATTCATTCTTTCCTTTACACAGATCAGTTGTCCTGGTCCCTTTGCAGAAAAACAGCCCCAAAGCATGATGTTTCCACCCCCATGCTTCACAGTGGGTATGGTGTTCTTCGGATGCAATTCAGTATTTTTCCCCCTCCAAACACGAGAACCTGTGTTTCTACCAAAAAGTTCTATTTTGGTTTCATCTGACCATAACACTTTCTCCCAGTCCTCTTCTGGATCATCCAAATGCTCTCTAGCAAACCGCAGACGGGCCAGGACGTGTACTTTCTTCAGCAGGGGGACACGTGTGGCAGTGCAGGATTTGAGTCCCTGGCGGCGCATTGTGTTAGTGATAGTAGCCTTTGTTACTGTGGTCTCTAGCTCTCTGTAGGTCATTCACTAGGTCCCCCCGTGTGGTCCTGGGATTTTTGCTCACCGTTCTTGTTATCATTTTGACGCCACAGGGTGAGATCTTGCATGGAGCCCCAGACTGAGGGAGATTATCAGTGGTCTTGTATGTCTTCCATTTTCTAAAAATTGCTCCCACAGTTGATTTCTTTACACCAAGCGTTTTACCTAATGCAGATTCAGTCTTCCCAGCCTGGTGCAGGTCTACAATTTTGTCTCTGGTGTCCTTAGACAACTCTTTGGTCTTGGCCATGGTGGAGTTTGGAGTGTGACTGACTGAGGTTGTGAAAAGGTGTCTATTATACCGATAATGAGTTAAAACAGGTGCCATTAATACAGGTAACGAGTGGAGCCTCGTTAGACCTCGTTAGACCTCTTTGACAGCCAGAAATCTTGCTTGTTTGTAGGTGACCAAATACTTATTTTCCACTCTAATTTGGAAATAAATTCTTTAAAATATAAAAAACAATGTGATTTTCTGTTTTTTTTTTCACATTCTGTCTCTCATGGTTGAGGTTTACCCATGTTGACAATTTCAGGCCTCTCTAATCTTTTCAAGTAGGAGAACTTGCACAATTGGTGGCTGACTAAATACTTATTTTTCCCACTGTATATACAGTAGCTTATATGCAAAATTCTGGTAACTGGATGTACCAACAAATAATATAAAAACAAGGTGGTTACAGTTGGTTATGTCACATCCAACTTGACTGCCTCCGGCATCCCCTAGTCGAGTCAGATTCTCACCGTTAAAGTTGCTGATTTGGATATTATGGAGCTGAAAATATGCCATGAGTGCATAGTTCATCAAGGATGTGATGATTGGGTAACGCTAAGGGCTAGTTCACGTCGGTACTAGCTGACTGGATGAGGAATGACAGCAGCAGAGATCGCATCGAACTCCTTTTTGATGTTAGGGGTCATGAAAAACAAACTTTTTTCTTGATCCCAGTGATGAACGTTTTACATAGAGCTGCAACTAACAATTAGTTTTATAATCGATTAATCGGATGATTAATTTACCGATTAAGCGATTAATAGGAATGTCACTTTTTCAATTACCTTCACAATTTAACTTGAAGTTGTTTTAGGCATGTTCTAAGTAACGATGAAGATAAAACGGATGACTATTTCCTTCAAAGGTCTTTGACTGTACTGTTTTAAGTACATAAAACTTCTTTTTTTTTTGTGGGCAAAGCGCTGATATCAATTGTGTCAATGACTCATTTATTTTCTTTAAACAAACTAAACAACAAAAGTGAATAAGGAGGAGACAGACTGTAATGAATCAGTTTTATTTATCAAACAGTTATTCATAACTACAATCCAAATCCAATTTAAAAGCACACTCTCTTGAGTGACAATTTACAGCTTGAATGGGAGTTTGTGTTGAAAGGAGAGGCTAAGCTGTTATATGAATGGGTTTATGTGTGTTGTTTCTTTGTAAAAAGAAATGAGACAACTTTACTTTCTAACAGGAACTCAAGTGCTAATATGCTTCTCCAAAAGACAATACAAACGGACACTTAAAACACTGATTAGCATAATTGCTAACTAGCTTAGCGCTCTGTGCTCATCAACAAACAATACAAACAATACAATTGACTTCACTTACTCAGCTCTGACAGAGGCACACCGGATCTAACAACAAGAGTGGATAGCTTAACGGTAGAGTACAACAATAATATCTATGGAATAGTACAGTTGGTTGGTGCTCCCCCTAATATGTGGAACAAAAGTAGACGACCACAGCTGATGTCCTACCTAGCTTCACGAAAGCGAACATAACAAAACCTTGTGTAAAAGTGACACTAAATACTAAATACACCATTACACATTTTCCTGATGTGTAATGGTGAAAAACAAAAGCCAGTATTTCCAGGAAGTGATCGCCTGACACGGAGGCAGACATTACTGTAATGTTAGCCAATCAAATGCAGGTATCACAGACTGCTCCCCTCTCCTCGTGATGTCATTTATACCCATTATCACATGCACCAGTGCTTGAGCCTAATAGTGAGGGCATAACTGACGTACCATAATGGCTGTGCTCACGGTGTTGTTTTTTTTTCGGGGTTCAAACATTTTCTCAATTATCAAAGATCTAAGAAATTCACAATTTGCCTACTAAAACACTTTGAGCAACTTTCTTTCACATGAAAGTCATTTATACTAGATGTTGTCTCTTCCTGGCATGACAGATCATCATTTGGACATTAGTTGAAACTTTAGTATTGCTCATTTCGCATACAAAAAGAACCCCAAATCTGAGTTGACCTCAAAATCAGAACGCGCTCCAGGGATTTTCTAAACCGTTGTTGCTGTGTGACCATACTGTCATTTGTCGAGTGGACTTATCTACGTATGTATTATAAGTGCTAGCACACCATTAGACAGAAGGCTCAACATTTTGTTCTGGTTGTAACGTCTTAACCAAACAGAAATATTGACAACCTTTGGAAAAAAGTGGCTGATCTTGATTGTAAGTATAAACTTGTAAAAGACAGCGAGATTGTCAAATTCGTTTTGGGGAAGGGCAATTTCAGCAGTTTAGTCATTTTAGTTTTTTTTTTTAATGCTCTATAAATCATAGCACCTTTAAACATTGTCAAACATTTTTTCCCCTTATATTACATATCCGTTTAATTTAAAACAGTATTATTTTGAAAATTGTGTTACTCTTATTTAATTAAAACAATATTGACATTCTTCTTATATGACTGAAAATACTTGCCTATTGAAAGGGATCCACGGAAAGAAAGACTTGTAGTTCTTAAAAGATAAATGTCAGTACAAGTTATTATAATTTGATATTGAAACCCCTCTTGATGTTTTCAGTTTTATACAATTTCTAAACATATTTTAACCAGTATGTCGCCACTGATGTTGACGTCGCAGGGCGGTGACGTCACAGGGCCACGCTGCCAGAATTCCACCTGTCACTCTTAAAAAAAACAAAAAAAAACGTGTCATTCATTAATTATGTAAGGTAGTGATTCAAATACGCCACAAGGTGTCAATGGCGAGTTTTACATTAATTAGGGATCAAGCAGATGACTGCGTTTCTTTAACTTGACTGACGCTGTAGTTTCTTTCATCCACAGTGGGAGACAGAAAGGAGAGTAGAAACAGGCATTCAGATTCGTAGCTTGGACCATGCCGTTTAGTGGTGCCGTTTTTTTAGTATCATATAGTGAAAATACTACAAAACTAAAACTCATATCCCTCAAAAAATGTCACCAAGAAGAAAAGTGCTTCAATCTGTATTACTGAGGCCCTATTCTCACACAGTGAACACAACAATGCAAAGAGAACTGGCCTTCACAATCAAAATAGATGCGCAAAATACACATAAAAGTTACTCAGACTTTGGTCAAACTATATTTAAACATTTTAGCAATTCCTTTAGCTCAACAAATACACTGAATGACAATATTTAGTCACAATACACAAACTATGATGCTGGGAGCCATTTTCAGGAGTCTTGTGAAGACACCACTCAAATGAACGTGAATCACAATAGACCCAGTCTAAAAAAAAAAAAAAAAAACAGGGAGCTACGGCGGCAGTCGAGGGACAAAACGCACTCATTGGCTTGATGTCTTATTAATGTAAAACTCGCCATTGACATCCTGTGGTATAATTAAATCACTACCTTACATAGTTACATAGTTTGAGTGACTGTGAAGTACGGCAGGTTGGCCCTGTGATGTCAACAACGACGTCCTACTAGTTTATTTGTTTATTTAAAATTTTAAATAATTTATTAAAACAAAAACATTAAGAGGGGTTTTAATATCAAATTATTATTACTCGTACTAACGTTTATCTTTTAAGAACTACTGTACATGCCTTTCTATCTGTGGTACCCTTTAAACATTTTCCCCCTATATTATGACTTAATTCATATATGGTCATAGTTGTTTCATTTACGTTTCATTATTTTGCAAATTGTGTTACTCCTATTAACTTTAAACAATATTGACATTCTACTTATATGACTGAAAATACTTGCCTATCTAAAAAAAAAATAAAAAAACACTCTTTTTTTGCAGTTCTCTTTATTATTGATTTAAAGTAAAGTTGCGTCTAAATGTCATGGACACGCCGGAGGGATCCCACCGTGGGTTCCATGGCGGCCCACTCACCGAAGCGGCGGTACTGGCCCCTTTCCAGCAGATACTGGCGTCCCTGGTAGTCAGGAAGCTCATAGAAGATCCAAGCACCATCTTGTACTTGGGCAGAGTGGATGGCTCCTGTAGGCCAAACGTCCAGCAGCTGGTTGACATCTTGCATGCACTCCAGCATTTGACCCCTGAAATCGGGCTCATCGAAGATACGGATTCGGAATGTGCCAGAAAACTGCTGAACAAACAAGGAAAGAAACATGTTTTCTACTTAAAATGTTATCAACAAAATGTTTCAAATTTTGTTGAAATAAACAAAACATAACAAGGTAGGTAAGTTATCCTTCCAAAAATATTTAAAATCCAAACTATAAAACAACTACATTTTTAAATCTCAATTCATTCATTATCTTCCGTGCTGCCCATCTTTATTGAGGGTTGCATGGCAACAGGTAGAGTATGTCCTGGATTGGTTGTCAGCCAATCGCATGGCACAAATGTGTATAGTAGCCAAAAATGGTCCTGAAGTAAAATAAGTGTTACTCCAGAATAATATTACTCAAGTAAAAGTATTCATCCAAAAAATGCGATTGAACAGGCCAGCAACCCATGTGATTAATGTTGTGACGTCACATTGGTGAAACTGGTAGAGTGCTCGCAAAAAAAAAAAAAAGTCGAATCTAACATGTAGAATTAAGAGGAAAAATGTAACAACTATAGAGTTGAACTCGTGTATACAAAAGTAGCCGAGTAAGAGTAGTGTTTCTTCTTCACAAATCTACCCAAGTATAAGTAAAAAGTATGGTGTGGTCCTAGGGAGAGATTGAAGGGGGGGCAGTGCCCTTCTAGTGTGCAATAAAATTCATTGCATATACGTAATTGACGTTCCCATAAAATAATTTATAGGATAAGTTCTGAATTTTTTTACATTTGGCTTAATTTTTAAGTTAGTGGTGGAGTTGATTTCAACAAATTCTGTGGAGTTAGTTATTTGTTAGATTGTGTGCACCAGAGTGGCTAAACTAGCACGAATCAATGGTGCCTGCTTAGCATACCAATAAAAAACAACATGCACGTACAATGGTATGAAAAAGTATTTGAACCTTTTAGAATATCTCACATCTCTGCATAAAATCACCATCAAATGTGATCAGATCTTTGTCAAAATCACACAGATGAAAACACAGTGTCTGCTTTAACTAAAACTACCCAAACATTTATAGGTTTTCATATTTTAATGAGGATCGCATGCAAACATGACAGAAGGGGGAAAATAAGTAAGTGAACTCTCTGCCTAAGGAGACTTAAAAATCAATTGAAACCAATTTTTACCAAACATTTTACGTCAGGTGTGTGCCCAATCACTGGTTTAAAGCTGCCCTGCCCACAATAAAACACACACCTGGTAAGAAATATTTTGATGAGAGGCATTGTCTGATGTGCATCATGGCTCGGTCAAAAAGGCTGTCTTTAGACCTGCAATCAAGGATTGTTGATTTGTATAAAACTGGAAAAGGCTACAAAACCATCTCTAAAAGTCTGGATGTTCATCAGTTGTCTACAAATGGACAGAGTTTGGCACCGTTGCTTCTCTCCCAGGGAGTGGCCTTCCACCAAAGATGATGCCAAGAGTTCAGCGCAGAATACTCAGAGAGGTAAAAAAAAAAAAAAAAAAAAAAAAAGGAACCCTACAGTGTCTGCTAAACACTTACAGAAATCACTGGCACAGTCCAATATCTCTGTGCACACATTAACTACAGTATATGTAAAACTTTGGCCATTAATGGTGTTCATGGGAGGACTCAGCGAAGGAAGCCACTGCTGCCAAAAAAACATTGGTGCTCGTTTAATGTTCGCAAAAAGGTACTTGGACACTCCACGGACGTTTTGGCAAAATATTTTGTGGACTGATGAAACCAAAGTTGAATTGTTTGGGAGTAACACACAATGTCAGGTGTGGAGGAAAAATGGAACAACTCACCAACATGCCCACCAACCTCATCCCCACCGTGAAGCATGGTGGAGGGAGCATCATGATTTGGGGCTGTTTAGCTAGCCTGGACAACTTGCAATCACTACTGGAAGAATGAATTGAAAGGTTTATCAGGATGTTTTGCAGGAAAACCTGAGGGCATCTGTCAGACAGTTGAAGCTAAAAGGAGGATGGATGCTGCAACAAGACAATGATCCAAATCACAGAAGTAAATCAACTTCAGAATGGTTTCAGAAGAACAAAATACGCAAAATGTCTGGAGTGGCCAAGTAAAAGTCCAGACTTGAACCCCATTGAGATGCCGTGGCTTAACTTAAAGACAGCGATCCATGCCAGATATCCCAGGAATCTGACTGAACTACAGCAGTTTTGTGGAGAAGAGTGGGCCAAAATTAGTCCTGAGCAATGTGCCAGACTGTTCTGCAGCTACAGGAAGCGTCTGGTTGAAGTTATTGCTGCAAAAGGGGAGGGCCACAAAATATTTTATGTTATGGTTTACTTACTTAGTTTTCCCCCTCCTGTTATTGTATGCATACTATCCTCATTAAAGTATGAAAACCTATAAATGGTACACCTACCTAAAACCTATGGTTTTAGTTAAAGCAGACACTGTTTTTTAATCTGTGTGATTGTTACAGAGATCAGCTCACATTTCAGGATGATTTTATGCAGAAATGTGAGAAATTCCAAAAGGTTCCGTTTTTTTTTTTTTTCGGTTTTTCATACCGCTTCATGTGATTCATCGAGGACCCATTCAATCAATAGCGATGGCTATGTTTTCAGGATAAAGTTATCTAAACTAACTATTGCATGCCAATATTTGCATTTTGAACAGCAACATTTGTAATCCAGCATTTCTGCAGGGAACAGGCTGTCTAGGCAAGCAAGGCAGAAGGATATCACATCGTTTTTTTTCACCGCTGATTTTTTTTTGGGGGGGGGGGGGGGGGGGGCGAAAGGCACTCCCCAGGAGACGGGGTTAGAGTGGCCATAGCACCTCCTCTCAATTGCTGTCGCATTATGCATCTAAAAAAATAGTCCCACAGAATAAAATCAATTACGGTTGGTGTGACATTGTTTTGGCTGCATGGATATTTTAAAAAATGATCTGTATTTTTTATTTATTTGACTATGTTAGACCTGTTATCGTTTTCTGTTGCCGTGCTAAGCTGGTGTTAGTTTACCCACCCCGAGCCCTAGAACTAACAAACACCTGACAAACTGCACAGACTTTGTTGTAATCGACTCTACCGACTAATTAAACCCCAGCTAACTCGGAGAATAAGCTTACTGTCAAAAATACTTAACTTCCCTTTCAAATAAAGACCTAGCCATTAAAATTTTGTCTATAAAAGTTGTAAAGCAATAAAACAAACAACAAAAATGAAGGAAATGAACAAGAATCCCACAAAGTATTTCACAATGGTTCAAAATTATTTTTGTTAACAGATTATTTGACTAGCACCTTAGAGACGGCCCTTTGCTTTGCTTAGCCAAAACTACACCTGAGGAGGCAAAATGGATATTTAGAATTTTTTTAGCTTTCAAAACCTTCAACAACAACTGAGCTTGAACCTAGGAGTGAACACGAAGAGTCATATATTCTGGGTCATCAACATGTTTTGCCCCCACACAGCACAAAAGCCTCTGACAAACATCATCATACAATTTACAAATAAAATGTTTATACAATTACATTGTGTATATTTTTAATGTTTCAACTTCAGCTCATACATTGGTTTCTTCAATACTAGGGTTGGGCATCGTTTGAATTTGAACATTTCAGGTTCCAATTCCGATCCACGTTTCGATTCCGGTTCCAAAGGATTCTCAATTACGATTCTTTTGATAGGAAGGGTAAAAAAAATCGCATAGTTTATATTAATTTCTTTAGTTCTTGATTATTTTTAAAATTATGTGAACTTTTCAAAAAATTTGCTATGAATTTCTCACAGGGCTATTTTTAACTTGTATATTAATATCAGTCTTTGAACTTGAATATGATGTTTCTTTTCACAGGAGTGCACTTTCACAAAGATGTTTATTTATCAAAAGCTCACGGAGAAAACATTTACACATATTATTTTGCCTATGTTTTAGAGCGTCTTATGCTGCAGGCATTATTGTATGGCACTGTTAGTTTTAGGGGGAATTTCTAAGAGTTAGTTAAGGGCTTCCATCTTGAAGATGTCAGGCGGGGAGTGTTCAGACCCTTGATCTTAGGTTACTTTTTAAGTTTGATTTCTTTCTAAACTGATATATTGTTCATCCGTCCACAAGATGTCACTATTGTAACCCCGGACTTTACAGTTTTTCTTTGGTTTTGTTATGAGTGCTTGGCTTCCACTAGTGGTGACTTACCGGAAGCAGCAAGCAAAAAGAATTTATTACTTTAGTTGGAAAAGAATCCTTGAAGTGTAGAGATGCTGCACACCTCCTAAACATTACCCACCGTTGGGAACCCTTGAAAAAACAAAATCTGTAAGTTTGCACATTTTAACAGAGGGTCTGATATCATTTTGGTGTGTTTATTCTGTTACTTTGTTGTAATTTATGTGAAGCGAAGCAACACGTTTTTGTGCTCAGCTAAATTAGCCCCTTCATTTGATTTGCTCATAACGAAGCTAGTCTTCACGTGGTTTCTTCTTCGTTGTGTTTGGCAGCTATTTTTTTCCGGTCGGCGGTCAGGGCATCGAAACATGGAATCGAAATTTAAAAATTCGAATGGTTCCGGGAGAAAAGGATCCCATCAATGCTCGATGCCCAACCTTACACATTTCATTGACTTTATTCCTGTAATTCCACAACTTTTCGATGATCTCTATCATAAAAGTGAAACTCAGAATATTATCATCGTCATCAATGTGAGACTTCTTTTCATCATAAATATGAGCCTTTTTTTCTTTTCTGTTTTTAGGGCGTCTCTGCTGAACATACGTTAGGGATCATGTGGCAGGAGCGGATGCTGTCATTGTTGCCCTTCCAGTGGTGGTAGTTTGGGTACTCGCCCCTAGTGATGACATACTGGTCACCCAAGTAGTTTGGCCTCTCGAACAGAACCCAGGCTCCGCTCTTCACGCGCACTGAGCTGCAGTGACTCAAGTGGCTGTTCAGTTCAGGACAGTCACTGCTGCACTCGTAATAGTCGCCCTTAAAGTTCTGCTCTTGGTAAAAGATGATCTGGGCACCAGAAGGTGAAGACGTGTTTGTTGCTGTAAACAGTGAAAACCCAATTATCACAGGGGATACATTATGTTTTGTAAAATAGGACAAAAGCCACAAGGGAAAAAACATGTGAAATACAAGATTAACAAATTCAAAATAGCTGTGCTCAAAGAAAAAAAAAAACTACACTGCAAAAACACACCTCCTTAAAATGCGTATGACAGGATAAAAAAAAGTCTTAAATAGCATTATTATGTGAAATAGAATCATATTTTGATACAATTCGACTATATACAACAATTTGGCAAAGCGCAGATGATGAGAAATTAGTCTTTTAAACTGCCGTTTAGCCCGTGCCTGTCATTATAGCGCTCTAGCGTCCCCAACAGGAAGATGACATCGGTAGGGTCATGGTTTCATCTGATTTAGAATTTAGCCCATTGAGACAGAATTATTCAGAACGAGGAAATTGTGACGAAGAGAGCAGCAAAATGTCATTGTTTCAACCTCTCTACTCCAATGTTTTTGTAGGAAACTGTCATAAGACCAAATGAACCACCATGAAGCTTTGAACCACTTGGTGGCAACGCTTCATTGCTTCAAAAAGCTTCATTTGGCCATCACTTCTTCACCTGTTGTCAACACTGTTGTCCTCCAACATGCATCCTACAGCAGCGCTACAGATGTAAATGACAATCAAAATTCATAGATTCATGTTCTGTGCTAATTATTTCTTCACTTACTGTCCCAGGTGTTTCGTTAATCGCTAGTTATGGTATTTGGTAACACTTTGTTTGACAGTGGCACCATAGGACTATCATAATTATGATATGACATTGCCATGAGCATGAATGAATGCATATGACAGATGTCATTTTGTGTCATCCGCCAAATAATCTCACTTTTGAATAGATGTAAAAGATCCGAGCTGGACATAATTGGAGTTAGTGACCAAATTTTCTAGGTGACACTTATTGATATCTATCATAAACATTCATTAATGCCCGTTCTAGTGTCCTGTCATAATTACAGTATGGCTGTCTTATGGCAGTCTTATGACGCTGCTGTCAAATAAAGTCTTACCTATTAACCCAAATAAATCAACAAATAAGCCGCACTGGACTATAAACCGCAGGATTCAAAATATGGGTAAAAAGTAGCGGTTTATAGTCCGCAAATTAAGGTGTATATAATCTTTTCAAAAAGCATTAAACACTGACGCTAAGCAACATGTTGCTTAATAGTTGTATCGAGTTCATTTGTCTACACTTATAGATTAGTTTTTTTTAATTATTTTTTTTATCCCAGACAATAGTTATAGGTTGTTTTAATTACCTGACGTTTCGGCGAAATTGCCACCTTCATCAGTGAGTCTCCCATGAAGGGGGAAGTGTTTGCCGAAACATGTCAGGTAATTAAAACAACTTATAACTATTGTCTGGAATAAAAGAAAAAAAATTAACTAACATGTAGCTTAAAACAAGCAACAACAAAAAAAAACCTCTAAGCAACAAATCTAGCAAGTTAAACCTTTAAAAAAAAAAAAAAGCTTAAATTACTCCTTCTATGCAACACAACAACTCAGTTAAATCATGTAATAAACCTCAAACATGTATTTTCTGAGATTAAATGTTTTGTTTCCTGTTTCAACACAAAAAACAGACTGACTTTTACTCGAGTAAAATTTTTGGCTACTCTACACACTTCTGCACTTTTGTGCGGAGCGTCCATCTAATTTGCTATGATAACTGCAGTGCCACACAGTGTTTGCATTGCCACCATATTGGATGAGCTTTGTCACCTTCACGGACACTGGACTTCTACATAAAACAACAAAAACCTCAGCTTCCAACCTGCGCTCATTCATGACGGCCAGACATTGTGGCTATCCGTAAGCAGATGTTCACATGAACACACGAGCTTCAAGAAAATGTGTGAACCAATGACTGAAAAACATTAATTGAACAACATCATCCCCATTCAAAAAAAAAAAACCAAGTTGTATTGCAATGTTTCAGATACCGAAAAGGAGAAGACGGCAACGGCCAGAAGTCACTGCAAAATCATCACAAAGCTCTCGCTCAACTCCACACTGGTTCGCCTCCCTGCTTCTGCTGCTCGTGCATGAGTGCCTCTTTGGCTGTGCTGGAATGCTATTTACTGCAAACCAAGCAAGATTGAACTCGACAAACTGAAATCCAGCAACTTTTACACCTAAATACCAAGGTCATTGCATAAATAAAATGCGTAAGAAAAGCAGGGTTCGAAGATCAGTTAAAAATCACAGTAGTAAGAATTGACTTTCACTTTGTGATGGTTCTTCCAGAGAGCTTTAGAATTTAGGTTACTAAGTGTTTCTGAAGTTTTTTTTTCCATGTTAGTAGGCTGTCAGTGACAACACAAAGAGCCAGTGACCTACTGTAACTTGTTAACATTTCATATGTGAGATATTTTTGCAAGGGCGTAGGTTTGCATAGGGACAGTAGGGACATAACACTACCAATTTTTTAAGATGCTCAAAATGTCCCCCGCAACTTTTAAGCAACCATATTTGAATTATATAATGATTGAAATTGATGATAAATATGAATAATAATTTATAATGTCTTCCCATATGTTGGAAGAATAGAATTGATCATTCCATTATTAATATAAGTGAATTACTGTATTTTCATTATGTTCAGACTCACATTTACCCTTTCCCACTTGCTGAATGTGCGGGTCCATTTTTTTCCCTTCAAACGCACATTTGATTGGCTGATGACTACAACAAACAAACACGCACACTCACACAACCCCGACAAAAATACATGTCAACATGCCGCCTCCTCCACCCCTTTCAAAGACGAGGGATATTAGATTTTTTTTTTTTTTCGGCCAGCCACAGCAGCAGCCACTGTAAGTAGACATCAATGTTGTGGAGGTGGGGAACACGCCACTAATTTTGCTACTGAAAGTCTGACCTGCTTCACAGTTAGCACAACATTAAACTGTGTGAACTTGCTAACCTGCAAAACTCGAGTAGGAAGCAGCTTAGAGATAAGTTTCCTCTTGTACTGAATGTGTTTTCTACAGTTAATGTTAATCCAACTCTGCATTTATTCATTAATTATAGTATATTTATTTGTTTTCTCCATCATTCATTTAAAAATATTTTTAATTTGCAGCCTATGCAGACATTTCTTTAAAAAAATAACACACAAAAACACAACCACTGTAAATTTCCTTTATATGAAGAAAGGATGATTTCCCCCATTTCACCCTTGAAAATGACAATTCTAACTTTTTTCATTTTTACGGAGGCAACACATCAGCATATTTGTGAGAAATGTAGCCCTGACCCCCGCTCACACAATCTGTTTGGTCTTATTGATGTCCCGTCCCCAGCAAAAAGTGTATATGCAGGTTATGTTGTTATAGTGTCCCTACCAATGTTGAGACCAAACCTACGTCCTTGTATTTTTGTTTCACAATTATAGTACGCGTATAGCTGAATAAAAGAGAGAGTTGGGACTTTGTGTGTGTGGATGTTCTTTTTTTCTTTAAAATACGAGCAAAAATAAATTTGACTCACAAGTGAGCTTCAAGACTTCAACCACTAGATAGATGCAGTGAATTTAACCACCAAGATAATACTGTACTTTTTGAAAGTTGACAGTAAGGTTTTTGTTCTCATCTTCTGTTTTCATGTGTGTGTGTTTTTTTGTTTTTTTTTTTCTGGCCATTGGGTATAAAATGAGTGCTAAGAAGAAGAAGCAGACGATGTCAATTGGGCTTTGGCTTAAAATCACAGAGGAACTGACTTGCCAAAGCAGTGAAGTTGTTGTAATTGTATGATATTTTCTATATGAAGCAGAATTAGTTGCTGAGAGTGAGGAACGCATGGCAAAATAAAAATCTAAACCAACGTGAATAAAATGTTGCATTTACAAATAACTATTGTTTACACAATACTGCAAAGTGGTATTATCTTTATTCTTTAAAAAGTTTTTTTTTAACATGTGTTTGTTGCTCATTGGACAAATTCAAATTTATAAGTCATGGAGTCACTGTAAAAATTGATATCGAGAAAGAAAGTCATTAAAATTAATTTAAAAACAATCTGACATGTTACAGCGGAAAGTTCTGACAAAATCTTCCTACCTTACCCACTTGCTCCATGTTTGGACCTCACACCAGTTTAACCAACAATTTGTTTATCAGAAAATTGTCCCCATGGCTGTTCTGGATTTATACACCCACTGTGCAGAGCACAGCATTGTCGTTACAATAGCCTCTGCATTTAGTGTGCTAATCTCCATTCTGGACAATCCAACAGTGTGGTCATTGAAAATGGGCCTTGGTCTTTGTCACATTTCTGCATAAAATCCCCATCAAATGTGATCTGATCTTTGTCAAAATCACACAGATGTAAAAAAAAAAAAAGTGTCTGCTTTAAAACCACCCAAACATGCATCCAAGGAGACCGAAGGAGACTTAAAGAGCAATTGAAACCAATTTTTACCAAACAATTTAAGTCAGGTGTGTGCCCAATCACTGATGAGTGGTTTAGAAATGCACACACATACACATACTTGAATGGAAAGTACACAAAGGTTGTAGTAAAATTACACTTAATTGTAGTTCAAGAGCATGTACTTTAAATACTAGTACATGCACTTCTCGTACTAGTACACGCAAGTACACCTTTTTAGTACAAGTACACGCAAGTACACGTTTCTAACGCAAGTACACGTGAGTAAACATATTTGTATGACAAGTACACATGTTGTAATACAATTACACTTTTAATTTAGGTACACGGTTGTAGTACAAGCACACGCAAGCGCACATATTTGTATTACAAGTACATGTACTTGTAGTTCAAGGACACATAATTACTCGTACTAGAAGTACAAGTACACGCCAGTACATGAACTTGTAGTACAAGTACACATGCCTATAGTTTGAAGGAATCTTACCTTTTAGCCAGATTGCTGGAATCACGGCAGCCGAACCGCCGGACCGAAATCCCGAAAACCCAGACAAAAGGCCAAACTCCACGCGTTCACCTTATTCTTAACCCCTTGTACTGACTCCATTTTGAAAGCTAGAAAAAGGCTTTGAAACACAAGTTGACAATTTATTCAGGTCGACAGCAATCAAACGGCAAGGCAAAACAACGACAGACCCCGGCGAGGAGCCAGACTGGTCCCAGGGTCACCTTATCACAAGTAAACAAAAGAATTCATTAAAAAATTGAGAACGATTAGTTAAACACTCAGCCTTTTTGAAGGCCCTCGCGGGTCAGGCTGTGGGCAGGAAGAAGGGTGTGTCTGGGTCTTCTTCTGTTGCAGATTTGGGTGGTCAAGTTCGTGTGTTATCGTTGCTCGGTCATGGTTAATGAGGCAGCCAAGGTAGGAGGTTCTGAGCACCTCACCGTCTGAGAGGCACTGAGCTATCAAACTTAGAGTTCTTTTTGTCATCGGGGGTTGTGGTAGTACAGGACGTCCCGCCATTTGTGCTGGACTGTCCAGAAGAGCTGATTGCGGGATTTGGTGTTGCAGACGTGGGCTTGTGAATGTCTTGCCTATCACCTGGAAGTCAGCGTCAATCTTCCTTAGTCAGCTGCATGATGCACGCATTGGGATTCCGTGGTCAGAAGGCGTCATGTATCTCTTATGCCCTATGTCAAATATATTTTGCTTGCTTTCCTAAACTATGATACAAATGTTATTTATTTTATATTGGGTACGTTAGAGAAATACAAACCGTCAAACAGTAAACACGAGAAAAGATACTATTTCTTCAAGTTCTAGTATATCTACTTGTATTACTAGTACATGCTTTTTGACTCTTTCCGTCAACGTGGCCACCGCTGAGTGTCTCAAAACAGAAAAGAATTCAAAACCAAACCTGAGTGCACTTGCCATGTTGTCCATTGAAAATAAGAGCACAACAAAAATGGAGTTGGCATGCTGCCCATCAAAAATGAGAGAACAAAAAAATGGACATATTGAGTGAGCATTGTGTATGAGTTTGCAGAGCGTAAGGCTCATCAAAACTATTCTGAAAACTATTCTAAATACTAAGTATTTGACCACAATTGAAAACGCACAATACGATACAATACGACAACAACAATACGCAAAGTACACCAGGTGTTATATACAGGTGTTGCCTCTGTGGATGCTTCACAAGCAACAAATGTGTGCGCAGGCTTGCAGCTTCTTTTTTTCCCCCTCTCTCTCATTCGACTGCGCGACTTCCTCATGGGAGAAAACGCGCTCTTCCTCGTGTGTGCACATGGGGTCTTCTTCATGTGCGAAAATACGTTCTTCTTCCTGTGTACATGCGCTCTTACACGTGTGTAGAAGTACTACCTGCTCTATGTTTCCTGCGACAAAATAAAAACATGAATCAAAACAAAAGTCAACATTGTTAAATAAAAAAAAGTAATTAAAGTGCATGCCTGTCAAGTTGTACAGTTTCGGCGTAATTTGCACAAGTAAGCACTGATTTTTAAATATGTAAATATATATATATATATATATATATATATATATATATATATATATATATATATATATATATATATATATATAATAAATATGTAAATAGGTTCAAAATCTATGTTTTTCGCGCATTACGTCTTTTTTTCTCCATTCGGATTTTGTCACCATTTCGGCAACGAAACAATGTGCGTTACTATGCGTTACGCTGATTGAATGACGCGAGAAAAGTCAATATTTCCTGACTGTAGCTGACAGCCTATAATCGACGCCTACATATAACATGCATATAGAACTACATGCGAAATTATACACTCGCCGGCGTTAGTAAACAGCCGCCATTTTAAAGCAGTAGACTTCTCAGAAAGGCTCTGTTGTTGTGAAGCTTACTAGCTAACCTAAGTAACTTTTTATCTAAAATACTCCTAAATCGGCAAAATCTTGACTTTAATCTATCTTTAAATGATGAAACAGTTTTAAAACTTTCACATGTCACATGGAACTAATGCAAAAACGGGAGCAATATTAACAACTTTAACGGTTGATTCACATTAAATGACTTCCAAAAATAGCAAAGGTTTATATATATATATATATATATATATATATATATATATATATATATATATATATATATATATATATATATATATATATATATATATATATATATATATATTTTTTTTTTTTTTTTTTTTTTTTTTTTTTTTGAAAAAATGAAAAAAAAACATGAAAGGTAACACCAGTTACTTTGCCAAGTAACTGATTACTCTTAGATTCAGGTAACTGAGTGACTAACTCAATAACTTTTTGGGAGAAGTAATTTGTAACTGTAATTAATTACTTTTTAAAAGTAAGATTAACAACACTGGTCATAAACATGAAGTTTGCAGAATGAAAAGTGACGAAGGCGGAGATTTTATTCTGCCAATTTGTTGCCGAAGACAATTTGCCCGCAAGTATTGCTGATCACTTCTCAGAATTAGCAAAAGAAATGTTCCCTGACTCAAAGATTGCATTGGTACATTCATGTTATCAATTTACCTTTTTAATTTATAATTGGACACACTAAAGAACTATCCTCAAGTCAAACTGGATTGCGAGCTGAAGTCCAGCCATCAAAAGACATGATAGAAATTGCCAAAAGTGCTACATACAATTATAACAAAAGTCACTATTAAATTTTAGATATCATGATGTAGCTGACGATATTGTTCTTTGATTGCACCAGGTTATACTGTATGTTACAATATTACCAATAAATTCATATTATTTTAAAAATTGAGTTTTATTTTTGTTTCATATTGTAGCTATATACGATGTTGTAAGATTAGTCACCAATTTGTAAGGGCATATGTCACTATTTGTAAGATTGCCAACGGCCTGGGTTGACAGGTATGAAAATGGGTCTCAAAATGATGTTGTCACAACCTGTGATGCTGAACTGCTTTGACATTTTGTGATTTTTATGATTAGGAGCCATCTAGCCTACTATTTTCTTTGTTCTCTTTGTTCATGATTCTTCATGTCCATTTGAGTGGACTTCGAAATTACATATTCTTACTCTCTATTGTGCTGGAGCTCTAAGCCCATTTGTTGTGGGCATGCGAAATTTGTGAAAAATAATCATGAATATCTTCATTATTAGAATTTAGGGGTCCCTGTCCTATTACTCGCCCCGGGCCCCGATCTGATTTGTTCCGCTTTTGCTCCCTTAATAATTTGTACAGAAAGTTCCGAGAGGGAAAAGAAACAGCTAATTTTTACCCAAAAATATATTTTTTCACAGCACATGAACATGTTAGGAGACAACAATGTGTTCATGCCTACAGAGCGAACACAAAACAACACAGGTGACGGGTCATCATCCCATAGGAGAGGTGGCCACAATTGGCACTGGACCAGATGCATACAGTCAGGAATAATAACCATTCGCAGAGCGATTGAACAAACATTATAGGTCAGTATACTACACTGCTGAGTAAGATGTTACAAACAAAAGCTCTATAGATCATTTGGCTATCAGGCACAGCTATAAAACGTTTCGGCAGGCAGGCACAAACAACAGCAGTGCAAACGGGAACAGGATTGGACATCGACATGGGCAGAGTATGTAAAATGTTTCAAATATATATTTCTTTGTTTGCTTGTTTTTTTAAATCTGTTTGGATTCTGATTCTGATTTTTTTTTTCATTGCAGATCATCTTCTACGAGGACAGGAACTTCCAGGGTCGTTCATATGAGACCAGCAGTGACTGTGCTGAGTTAACCTCCTTCCTGAGCCGCTGCAACTCATGCAGGGTGGAGAGTGGTTGTTTTATGGTCTACGAGCGGCCCAATTTTGCAGGCCACCAGGTGCTGGTCCGCAGGGGAGAGTACCCTGACAACCAGCGCCTGATGGGAATCGGCATGAGCGACTGCATCCGTTCCTGCCGCATGATCCCCATGGTAAGAATAGAAATTTTATTTTGGAAAAATCTCAAAAGGAAACACAAGTTTCCCCTCCGTGAGCTGTTTGCCTAACTTTACAGCACCGTGGTCCGTTCAGGATGAAGATCTTTGAAAGAGAAAACTTTCAAGGTCAAATGAACGAGCTGCTGGATGACTGCGAAAACATTTTGGACGCCCTACGCATGTCCGAGTGCCTGTCCGTCCAGGTGTTGGAAGGTCACTGGCTGCTGTACGAGCAGCCCCACTACAGGGGCAGAATGATCTACCTGAGGCCCGGAGAGTACAGGAGCATAAGAGACATGGGGACAGGTCCGATTGACATGAGAATCGAGTCTGTCAGACGCATCACAGAAACTTGTTAAGAGGCTCCTACTTTGAAAACATAATCATTCATATCAATAAAAATGCAACTATTTAGTTATCATTGATTAACCGCATCAGACTGTTTTGTGTCTTTTTTTTTTTTTTTTTTTTTTTTTAAGAATACCTGACTGTAGAGGTTGCTGCTGTTCAGTGAACATGCCATATAATCTACCATAATTGAAAGATATTTGAAAAAATTAAATTCTTGGTTGTGTTGTGAGGAATTCAGTTTAGTGAATAAAACATGCAGTCATTTTGTCTATGTTGTCCCATGAAAAGATATACCTAAATATCTGCAGAAATGTGAGGGGTGTACTCACTTTTGTGATACACTGTATGTATTTTGCTAGGAGATTATGCATTCTTTATATAGGTTCATTATATGCCATGTGATTAAAAAGTAACTGAAACATATATATGGGTAAAACATCATTACTTGCAGTTTTTTGGTATGCTGTGGCATATGTCAGCCTATGAAATTCATATCAGCAACATAAAAATCACATACTTTAAGTTCATGAATTTATACAAGTTTAATATAATTTTTTGTTTTGTTATGTTTTTGTCAGAAACAGTATGAACCCAGTGACATGAACCGATCCAGTTGGATCAAACATTTAAAACTAGCAAGGAAAAATGGATCTAGTTTCTTGTGGGTTAAAAATCTTGTAACAGCAAGAATGGAGTGAAGAAGTGCATTGTTTTCTTGCTATCTTGTTGTCTTTGCCATTAAATTTTGATTAGTTTATTTCTAAAAATATTTGTCATGTCTTATTTGATGTACAGAAATACCTCATTTATGACGTTAAATTGACTTCAAGACCAGCCGCATTAGATGAATTTCCGCAAAGTACTGTTTTTGCGGGATCTATTCACATACTTTTATCACCATAAAGTGCACTTATTCCAACTAAGTGCACCCATTTCTGCGTGTTATAAATTAAAATGTGTTTTCCTATTTTACACTTATCTTATTGTTCATACGCAGTGAAATAAAATTTGTTTATCATATTTTCACAGATTTAATGAAATCAGATCAGTTTTCAGATCTATAATATGTACATATAACCGTATATATATTTAAATTATATATATATAAATTCGGCCCGCGACGTCGTGAATCCGCAATAGTCAAACTGCAGAGTAAAGAGAGATTACTATGATATACTATACTATATTATAGTAATATCCTATACTATACTTTAAAATATTAAGTTCTACTCATGTACTGTAATAATTTTAAGAAAATAAATGGGTTGAGAGAGAATGAGCTACCTTTCTTTGAGAAAATGCAAACTTTTAAGTGTCAAAACAATAATTATTTTCAGCAATCTGTGTTTAATGACTGATGTTGCTGGGTTTTTCAAGGTCAATTTCAAGATATCATGTACAGTGAGGAAAATGAGTATTTCAACACCCTCCGATTTTGTTCTCCCACATAGAAATGATGGGCAACCTTTTCGTATTGTACTGCTGCAAATAAGTATTTGAACACCTGAGAAAATCAATGTTAATATTTGGTCACCTTTGATTACAATTACAGAGGTCAAATGTTTCCTGTAACGTTTCACCAGCTTTTCACAGACTGCAGCACGGATTTTACACCACTTCTCTACACAGATCTTATCCAGATCAATCAAGTTTCTGGGCCGTCACTGAGAAACACTGAGTTTGAGCTTCCTCCAAGGATTTTCTTTAGGGTTTAGGTCTGTGGCCTGTACTATGAAGCCAGTTTTCTGGTTTATTAGGGTAACTTTGAGAGTAATCATGTGCAGCCTAACTTCCTGGCTAACCGGGACTATGAAAGGTGGATATGTTGGAACCGGGGAATGTTGCCATGGCGACATACGCCACACGTCAAACCTGGTCATCTCAGAGTTAGATCTTGCTTAATACCAGGTTTCCGATTAACCACTCTCTATTCAAACAGCACTCCTCCGCAGACGTGTCCTCTTGACAATGACAGCATACTTGGACGACCCGTACGATATTGCCGCACGGATTGTGAGGGGCTCTATTCGGAGGGCACGAGTCTTTAGAGACCGCCAGAATCCGCTGGCGTAGTCGGACGATGTTCTCCATGAAAGATATAGATTTTCAGCTGAAAGAATTTGTTACCTGTGCCAGCTGAGGGAATTTGTTCCCTGTGCCAGCTGATCGAGGCGGACGTCTCTAATATAACCCGCCGTACAAAAGACGGGGCCTATTATCATTATGCACAGGCATCGTTACAAATGTGACCACACAAAACGTAACCACGCATCGCATCCCCGCCTTTCCTTCTTTTCCTGAGTCCTCACAAATATAACACAAAATTGTGGGGGGGTTTCAGGCTCGGACCTGGAAATCAGGTTAATTGATCAGCTCGGGCCGAGTCGGGCTGGATTTTTTTAGGGCCCAATCTAACCTCTACTCTGAAAATGTTAAAAGGACATACATATTCATACAGTCAATGGGACTAAACATACAATCATCCTGCTTCATGTGGTGATGCACATACGATAAATGATTTCTTATAGGTTAACGTACCAAATCTTATTTTATTGTCCTGACAGCAGGCTTTATTTATTTTCATGGACATAAGTAAACTGGCACATTGACACATTCACAAATCACACGATCTGTAAATCGCTGCCAACTAGGGTTGGGCATCGAGCATTGAGCATCGATGGGACCCGGTTCTAACACTCCGGCTCTCCCGGAACCGTTCGAATTTTAAAATTTCGATTCCATGTTTCGATGCCCTGACCGCCGAGCGGAAAAAAAATGCTGCCGAAAACCACGAAGAAAAAGCCATAAAAAGCGTATGTTTATGCATTGCAACTTAATTACAACCATGGACACGGTGCAGCGGCGCTCATAAATTTGGCTTAACTTTACCAAAAAAATGACCAGTCAGCTAAGTGCAACATTTGCAACACAACTATATAATTCAAAGGTGGCTGCACGACCAATTATGCACGACCGACTTCACTGAATACAAGAACCAAGTGCATAGCTAGTTGAGTGCTACGTAGTTGACACGCTGCGCTGTCAGAACCAGGTAAGTAAAACAATACATTACGTCTGTCTTCTGCTGTTCCCGCGATCCGACCCCGGATTAAGCAGTAGATGATGGATGGATGGATGGATGGATTAAGCAGTAGATGATGGATGGATGGATGGATGGATGGATGGATGGATGGATGGATGGATGGATGGATGGATGGATGGATGGATGGATGGATGGATGGATGGATGGATGGATGGATGGATGGATGGATGGATGGATGGAAAATAGTATGAGAATAAGTCACATCATTACAGCGGGCTATAGTCGATATCATGTTATTGACCTAGATGCAAAACGAAAGACCAGTGGCGTTAGAACATATAAAGAGAAATAGATGCGAAATGACAGACTCGTTGGTGTTAGTAAACAGCCGCCATCTTAAAGCAGTAGACGCCTCCGTTAAAAATCAACAGTATTAAAAAGATTTTTGTTTTGGAATCTGTTGTGTTGCTTAATTAGAAAGAAGCAGCCATGTGAAGCATTTGATTACTTTTTTAATGAACTCGTAGTAGTGAAAACATAACATCACAACACAAAACATCCTAGCCAGCCGTTGTCATCTTCTTCTCCGCATTATAAGTACAAACTCTTACAGCACCACTCACTGGCCTAACTGCTATTGTCACAACATAAACATTGCATGTGTCTGTAAACATAACAGAATCGGTTTTACAAATAAGGAAACCTTATCATTTTGCCTCATCTACATCAAATTATAATCAATAGAATAATTTATACTAATGCTTTGTTGTAGCTCCCAGCTAAGGTACATGTATGGAGAAAGAATATAAATAAATGTTTTCTCCGTGAGCTTTTGAAAAATAAACATCATCTGAAAGTGCACTCCTGTGGAAAGAAACTTTATCAGGTTAAATATAACCCTGTAAGAAGTTCATATAATTTATACATTTCATATTAATTGTATTAATGAGAAATAATAATACATTTTGAATTCATATAAATTGTCAATTCATTTTTTTTTTTTTTTAAATCGAGAAGTTAACACATTAATATAAACCAATAAAATTTAAATGATTGATTTTTTTACCCTGCCTTTTTTTTTTTTTTTTTTTTAATTTAAATTTTTTTATTACCCTGCCTCTTAAAAGAATCGGAATCAAGAATCGTTTGGAACCGGAATCGAAACATGGAACCAGAATTGTAACCAGAATCGTTCAATTTCAAACGATGCCCAACCCACCTTTTTTTTTTTAAACCTGTCCTGTTCAACTGTTTGACATGGAGAATGGACGTCTAAGTGTCCTGTTGGTCTGAACCGTTTTAATGTTTCACATTGAGATCATACAACACACCTCGCTTATTATGACAAAGCAGCGAACAGGAAGGGGTTATGGGGGAACAGAAGAAAAGAAACACAAGAGAAGAAAGAAAAGAATCACAAACAACAACATGAAATACATTGAACACCTACATGAAGCCCATCCCTCCTCCCGCAGCCCAGCAAAGGAGCCATCCCCCCCGGGATCAAGGGTGGTCCCCCAGGCCACTCGCGCACCCATCAACCGACCTTCAAGGATTGCAAGAGGGGACCCACCCCGGACCGCCCACCCCACCCCCACCCGCCCACCTGGCCCGAGAGCCACAGCCGCAGCACCCCGACTGGCACGCCACGCCACGGGACCCCCACCAGCCCACCAGGGCAGGGCAGGGTTCCCCGCCGGCGCAGGCAACATCCAGCCGATACCCCGGCGACCAGCCAGCGACCCGCAACGGAGCGCAGGGCGGATACCCAGTCAGAGAAGAGAGGGGAAGGCGGAGGCAGGAGAATGCCGAGGAGCCGCTGCAGGGCGACACGAGATCTGAGCCCCGGCCTCCCCCCTCTCCCGCGGCCGGCAGCCCAGGCAGAGCGGAGGCCACACCCTGGGAGTCACACCATAGAGAAAAAGTGTTTGACCCACCTACCACCTTATTACTGTGGTTGCAGGTTCCCGGCTGGCAGCCATTACCCAGCACCGTGATGGGATTGTGAGGGGAGGGTAGTGCAATGTATGCAATATAATAGGAGAGCTTGGCTTGGGGCAGTGGGACCGCAGCATGGAATTTCTACCCAGCCGCCCGTCCCACCGCCCTTTGCTGTCGTTGTGGCGGGGCCTGCCGTGAGGAGGTAACGTGGTGTTGGATTTCGCGGTGAGGGTGGATTTTAATTCCTCATAACTCCGCATGATTATCGCACATTCCTCCTCTGCGAAGTAAGGTGCCCGTGCCATTGTCGCAAGTCATGTTTGACTCTGGTTTCCGCCCCCCTTTATGTGAACGGGCAGTAACTCTGATTGGGTTGACACAGGTTCGACTAATCGACCTCATAATCAGCGTCATAGCACAGATTGACCACAAACTAACTAACTGGGTAACTAGGTTTTGTCAATTCCGCTGGTAAGCAGGATTACTTCTGAAGAGGTTGAACTCCGTTCGCAGTACAGGCCACTGGAGCTCCTTTCAGGTCATTGACCAGCTCCTACCTTGTAGTTCTTGGCCGATTCCTCACCATTCCTAGGATCATTGAGACCCTACAAGGTAGATCTTGCATGGAGCCCCAGTCCGAGGAAGATTGACAGTCATTTTTAGCTTCTTCCATTTTCTAATAATTGCTCCAACGGTGGATCTTTTATCACCAAACTGCTTGGCAATTGCCCTGCAACCCTGTCCAACCTTGTAGAGTTCTACAATTCTGTCTCCGTTGTCTTTAGACAGCTCATTGGTCTTGACCATGTTAGAAATTGGAGACTAACAGATCCTTAAGACTCACAATGCTTGCTAATAGACAGGTGTTCAAATACTTATTTGCACCAGTAAGATACAAATAAATTGTTAAAACATCATACTCTGTGATTGCTGGATTTTTTTTTTTTTGTCTGTCACAGTGGACAAGCACCTACCATGAAAATTTTAAACCCGTCCATCATTTTTAAGTGGGAGAATTTCCAAATCACAGGGTGTTCTAATACTTATTTTCCTCACTGTAGCTATGTGCCATCGCCTCTACTGTGTTTTCGATAATATTTTAGTTTCACTGATGGTTTTACTAACTCATATAAGTTTGATTTTACACACATCTACTTAGGATGTTGTATATGTGCTTTGAGTATCACATATATTACATACAAGCTCCAGATAAAACAGATATGAGCTTTATACATTTTATAGATATGGTTATGGTTATGGTGTTATACTTACTGTATATAGCGCTTTTCCACCTTTCAAGGCGCTCAAAGCGCTTTACACTATCTCGCCATCTTTTTCATATAGGACCTGCCTCTGATTGTGATTACCTATTGTTCCCACCTGTGCCCCGTTCCTTATTGCATTGCATTGCTTTGCTTCATTGCAGTACTTGCTATTTCATCTCACTGTTGTGCCTTGAAAAAGCATCGCTTGTAACATATATTTTGTTTCATATACATGAGTATTGTGTAGCACATAGTGGTATGTATATTTCGTTTGTTTACATTTAGTCTAAAACGTAGTTAGATTCAGAGGTGGGTTGTAATGTGCTACATTTACTCCATTATGTTTCCTTGTGTAAATTTTTGAGAAAAATGTACCTCTAACAGTATTTATACTTAAGCCATTGTTTATACTTTTACTTGCGTGGAATTATGAAGAAGAATCGCTACTCATACTCTGCTACCTTGGACTACACTAGTCGTTACATTTTTCCTCTTTATTCTACATACAGTATTAGATTTGACCTTTTTTTTCATTTTGCTTGAGACACCAACAGTGGCTCAACCAGTTTCACCAATGAGACTTGGCAACAATAATCACATTACTTCATTATAACAATCAGACTAAAGCTCGCCATTCTATGACTACGCCTGCCTGTTCAATCACATGGCGTCTTTAAAGCACCGTAAAAAATTATGTATTTGACGTAGAGCGCCGCCGTCAACATGACTTGAACAAGCGGATTTTAATCTCTCTCCCAGTTTTTATTTGTCACCGATTGACCACAGAGATATGATCCTTTTAGTTTCATAATAGGAAATCTGTTTTCTCCACTAGAGGGCAGTCATGAGCTTTGGACGAATAATGTTTAGTAAGTTTTTTTTTTTTTCGCTCGCCGGAATTCAATGTTTTTTTTTTTTTTTTTTTTTTAATTACTTTGGCTTACTGTGGCTATGGAATATGTTATAGTACAGTATAATAATAACACTTCATATAGATAGCTTTGTGCTGAGAATATGTATATATGAAAATACCATTGTTACAAAAAAAAAAATTAAATCAAACATCTTAAACAGTTACTCACAATGTTACTCATTACTTGACTATCCTTTTCACCAAATACTCTTTTTGTAATTGAGTACATTTTTTGGGATGACTACTTGTACTCTAACTTGAGTAATATTATTTTGAAGTTGAGTAGCGTAAGTTTTTGGCTACTCTTCCCATCTCTGTCGAAATGGTTATTGGCCACACAAATTGGCCAGATTGGCCACACAAATAAACCTTTTCAGGTCTGCTCTACTGTGTGCTAATCCTACAGTACTGGGCACATCTAATATTTGCCTGTTACATTTTCAAGCAATGCTTTATGAACTCAATCATCAAAATATTCAACATCATTTCTTATGAATTTGGTGAATAAAAAGAATGCATGACTTCAGTCAAAGGAAAATTCTGCATGGTCATTATGACCCTGTGGCTATATGTGCAAGCAACTCAATGCTCTATAGGCTTTTAAAATTGGGTGCTTGCTCAGGGCTTTAGACAATAGGGGGCACACTGTCTTTGTCTGGTATCAGGTATAAAAGATGCATGTTCAGGCAGAGAGGTATCAGTTCAAGCACAGTTCTCTGAGAGATCCAGTAGCTCACCACTACCAATATGGGCAAGGTAGGTGCCACCATTACTCTTAATTACGCTTTGATATATCAGTAAGCTAAAATGATCTCACCACCCTACAGATCATCATGTTCGAGGAGAAGAACCTCCAGGGTCGCTCCTATGAGTGCATGAGCGACTGCGCCGATATGTCCTCCTACCTGAGCAGGTGCCAGTCCTGCCGGGTGGAGAGCGGCTGCTTCATGATCTACGAGCGTACCAACTTCATGGGCAACCAGCACCTCCTGAGGAGGGGCGAGTACTCTGACTTCTTGAGTATGATCGGCCTGAGCAGCGGTATTAAGTCCTGTCGCCTCATCCCCATGGTAGGATTACTCGACAAATGTTAAAACGAGTTTCTCTACTGTTTTGGCTAATTCTGTTTTTATTCCCTCCAAAATAAAGCATAGAGGTCAGTTCAGGATGAAGATCTTTGAGAGGGAGAATCTGAGCGGTCAGATGAACGAACTGACAGATGACTGCGAGAACATTTTAGAGCGCTTGGGCATGAATGAATGCTTGTCCTGCCAAGTGTTGGAAGGCCATTGGCTCCTGTTCGAGCAGCCCAACCTCCGCGGCAGGATGCTCTATGTGAGGCCCGGTGAGCACCGGAGCTTCAGGGAGATGGGCATGAGCAACACTCGCTTCATGAGCATGAGACGCATCACAGATTCATGCTGATTGTACATTCTTGCCCAAATAAATATGAGTTTCTAAATTCTGCTGTTCTTGTACAGGACTTTATTGTCATCAGACGCTATCGGGTTTGTTGCATCACTGAACATGGTAAATGGTAAATGGTGTTACACTTATATAGCGCTTTTCCACCTTTCAAGGCGCTCAAAGCGCTTTACACTATCTCACCATCCACCTACTAAAAATAATTAGGAACACAACAGTACTTTTATTACGTAATAAAAACAACACCTAATGTTGGATTAAAGCAACGCTAGGTAACTTTTCAACCTTTATGAAATATTTTCATTACATTTGTGATGATGCGTCGACTGACAACTAGTTGAATGACACCTCTTTTATATCTTGAGGGAGTCTGTATTGCTTTCACCGGCACTAATTAGCTTTGAGGAGGGTGGCAGGAACCCTGCCACACAAAACAACTACAAATGTGCTGATTGCTGTACGGCATACGTCACTTCCCCCATTCGTTATAAAGACAATGCAAACGCTTTTGCACAAATTCTGCAAAGATGGCAGAGCAACAAAAGAGACAAAAGTTTTATCTGAGGAGACAAAAGAAGGGAGGCTACCAGGATAAAAGGGCACTCAAGAATAAACATTGGCCTGAGTTTCACTCGCTGGTCGGGGGGGTTCGGCGATCCGGTGGGGGAATACGGAGCAAAATCAAACGTTTCTCGTTGTCAACATCGTCATATGCTATTGTTTAGCATATTACCTTTAGTATTACCTCCCACTATTCATCCTTTACATGGCCGCTGGAAACAGAAGTGTCGTTTAATCCCTCGGACAGCAACCGAGAGATCAGGATAATACAACACTGTGCGCTGGTCCTCAAGGGAAACGCAGTATACCTTAAAGTGACTATGATAGCAAAAAGCATGTTTATTTTATAATTCACGTGGTATTTTATGCTCCTGAATGAAATGGACCGCTTGGATGTGTGTGGAAGCGATCGATTTTTATATTCAATTTTTTTTAATCTCGCACCATTAAAATGAATAACTTCCTGTTTTGAGGAGGAATGCGAATGTGACGTCACCCGGGTCAGCATCTCACAGTACAGCATTGCTTGATAGCATGCAGATGGACTGCGGATTCAGCTGATTTTGCGGATTAATTCGTTTATTTTTCGCATCACGCCAGTCAAATGTGCTGCAGGGTTTTGTTGCTGCACTCAACATAAGACTGACAACAGAAAAATGTTATCACATGTAATTGAATTTCTGATAATTGAATTTAAAGGGGAAGATCAGAATTTTTCACAATACACAAGGCATAATCTTCAAGTTAGCAGGGGTTTAATTAGTCGATGGAGTTGATTTCAACCACCATTGACTCACGCTAGCTTAGCCACTCCGGAGCCCTGAAACTAACAAATAACTGATAAACTGTACGGAATTTGTTGAGGCAATAACAAAATAGTAACACGCAGACTTTAAGGAAATTAACTTTAAACAGATTACTGGTTTGGAAAAATGAACGCATGAGATTGCTCGTTAATGAAAGAAAGTAATCAGATTACAATAACGCGTTAATTAATTACTTAGTTACTTACACGTTAGTGACAACACTGATTGTAGGTTACAGTTCTTATATTTGTGTCACTGTAAACGCACAAATCTGAAAAGTACTGGGTAAGTTGGTGAATAATAGTAGTCGATTTCTCTGACTACTCCAATACTCAAAACTATGCATTTTTACTTTAGCCTACCAATATTTGGAAAATGAATAAAAAGTCCTGCATGTGAAATTTAATCTGGTTACAGTTTCCATTTTTGTGGTACTGTAAATCCACAATTCTGAATAGGTTCTGGCCAAGGTTGGTGATTACAACCCAAAAAGTACGGAATCACCAGTCTCGGACGAGCACTCACTCAGACATTTTATCATGTAGAACAAATTCAGATAAAAAAACTTGAAAAAAATAATGACTAGTTCAAAAGTGCAACTCTTTAGCATTCAGAAACACTAAAAGAAATGAATAAAAAAACATTGTGGTGGTCAGTAAATGTTACTTTTATAGAGCAAGTGCAGGAAAATATATATGGAATCACTCCATTCTGAGGGAAAAAAATATGGAATCATGAGAAACAAACAAAGAAATAACAATCAAAACACATCTCTAGTATTTAGTAGCACCACCTCTGGCTTTTATGACAGCTTGCAGTCTCTGAGGCAATGGACTTGATGAGTATTCTTCATCAATTTGGTGCCAACTGTCTTTGATTGCAGTTGCCAGATCATCCTTGCAGGTCGGAGCCTTGCTGTGGACCATTTTTTTCTTTTAGTGTTTCTGAATGCCAAGGAGTTGCACTTTTGAAGTAATTCATTATTTTTCAAGCTTTTTATCTGAGTTAGTTCTACATTATAAAATGTCAGAGTGAGTGCTTGTCCGAGACTGGTGACTCCATGCTTTTTGCTCATTTTTGTGGTCCTGTAAATCCATAATTTTAAATAATTTCTGGCCCATGTTGGTGAATATTACAGTGGTATGAAAAATTATCTGAACCGTTTTGAATTTCTCACATTTCTGCATAAAATCTCCTTCAAATGTGATCTGATCTTTGTCAAAATCACACAGATGTAAAAACAGTTTCTGCTTTAACTAAAACCACCCAAACATTTATAGGCTTTCATATTTAAATGAGGATAGTATGGAAACAATGACAGAAGATATTGACATTATCGTAAATATAATAAATACCTCATTAGTTACTGGCCACGTGCCTCAGTCCTTTAAATATGCAGTTATTAAACCGCTTCTGAAAAAACCTACTCTTGATCCTGATATCTTGGCAAATTATAGACCTATCTCTAATTTACCCTCCTCGCCAAAGTCCTTGAAAGAGTGGTAGTTAAACAACTCTGTCAGCACCTACAGGACAATAGTTTATTTGAACATTTCCAGTCTGGCTTTTGAGCTCATCATAGCACCAAAACTGCATTAGTCAAAGTAACTAATGACTTGTTACTAGCCGCTGATCATGGATTAGTCTCGATCCTGTTTCTGTTGGACCCGAGTGCAGCCTTTGACACAATCGACCATAATATCTTATTGCAGAGACTAGAACGTGACATAGGCATTAGAGGAGCAGCCCTCTGCTGGTTTAAATCCTATCTATCTAATAGGTACCAGTTTGTCAACGTAAACCAGCAATCATCACTGTATTCCAGAGTCAGTTATGGTGTGCCGCAAGGGTTGGTCCTCGAGCCCATCTTGTTTACGCTGTAAATGCTTCCTTTAGGCAATATCATCAGAAAACACAGCATTAACTTTCATTGTTACGCTGACGACTCACAACTGTATCTATCAATTAAACCTGAGCAGATCAGGCAAGTGGATAAACTAAGCACCTGCGTCCGAGATATAAATGCCTGGATGAGCACTAATTATCTTTTACATAACCCTAAAAAGACAGAAGTACTTATAATAGGCCCAAAAATGTAAGCGACTCTCTAACTGCCCAGACAGTCACTCTGGACAATGTAAGTGTTGCATCCAGCACCACAGTTAAAAACCTAGGAGTTCTATTTGACCCAGACATATCATTTAAAGCTCATATTAAACAAACCTGCAGAACAGCCTTTTTTCACCTGCGCAACATAGCCAAAATTAGAAATGTTCTGTCTAAAAACGATGCAGAAAAATTAATTAATGCGTTGGTTACATCTAGATTGGATTACTGTAACTCCTTACTTGCAGCTTGTCCTAAAAGTTCTCTAAAACGTCTTCAGCTTGTCCAGAACGCAGCAGCAAGACTTTTAACAGGAACTAATTGAAGAGAGCACATCACCCCTGTGCTCCAGGCCCTTCACTGGCTTCCAGTCGAGATTAGAATTAAATTTAAAATCCTCCTTCTTACATTTAAGACCCTTAATGGTTTGGGGCCATCTTATCTCACCAGTGCTCTGGTTCCATACCGCCCCAACAGAACACTCCGTTCTCAGAATGCAGGTCTACTGGTAGTTCCCAGGGTCTCTAAAAGTACAGTAGAAGCTAGAACCTTTAGCTACCAAGCTCCCTTCTTATGGAATCAGCTTCCAGCTAGTATTAAAGAAGTCGACGCAGTCTGTACATTTAAGATTAGACTAAAAACGTTCCTATTTGACAAAGCTTATGGTCTAGCTAGTTGAAATCGGACTTGACTCACAGTTCAGTCTAAGCTGCATTAGAAGCTATAACGCTGGGGGTAGTTTAGCCATTGAGTCCTATCCCCTTTTCCTCACTCTACCTACTACTTGTCTTACTTTTTTTTTTTTTCTAATTCTAATATGTAGTTGACTAGTCTCTTCATCACTAGTCACCCGGTGTCCCCTTTCCCCCCCTCCCCTTTATTTTTCAGCCGCAGCCTCCTGACTATCCTGACCCCTGGCTGGATGGACGTCCTCGTTGCCAGCCCCCCCGTCTCATCAGGCTAGATTGACCACCTCGTTTCTACATTCCACTGCATTGCTACAAATTGGACCTCCTGCTGCTAAAACCCACCATCAGTCCTGGTGCATCTATAGCCTGTCCGTCCTGGAAGTGGATCTCTCCTCCCTGTGGTTCTCCCCAAGGTTTCTCATTTTTACCAAATGGTTTTTGGAGTTTTTCCATGCCGACATGGAGGGTCTAAGGATGGGGGTTGCCCAGGACTTGAATTTTATTAATTCATCTACTGTTTCTGACTGTGTATTATATGGCCACTGCAAAGCCCTTTGAGACAACCTTGTTGTGATATAGGGCTATACAAAAAAAAAAAAAAAATGAATCTTCACATTTAATAATTTTGACTCTCTCGCTCTTCACGTCTTCGTCGTGTAGTAAAGCATTATTTTGCCATATTCATGTTGACCATTTAGCAGCTTCGCTCTCCTGTTTGTCCGGCGGTCATTGTCCAGCTGCTTCCCCGCAAACGAGCCCTCTGCCCTCAGCAGGGGAACGACGAGTTTTAACTTGCTCCCCGCCGGGCGGGTTGCCGATCGGCGAAGACAATCGACAACCCTGCCGCTGTGTAAAATTTTCCGGGCTATTTGTGTGTGATTTTCCGCTTGGAAGACTTTGAAACATCACTTGGTTCAGGTTAGCATGTCGGCTAGCAGTCAAGCCTCTTGGTTTGTTTACATTCTCCGAAGCCGGGGCAGGGAAATGACAAAAGCCCAACTTACTACGGTGGCATACAATATCAGGGAGGTGTGACAGTAATTATTATTATTATATTATTTATTATTATTACATTATGGAGTAATTTTCCATGTTGTTCTGAATAAATGCATTTTTATTATTTCATATTCCATTTAGCACAAGACTTGTTATTTGTCATGACCATACTATTTATTTAGCTATTGGGGAAAAATATTTGGATAAAAAGAATATCCTGTAAAAATATTGGAGTAGAGAGACTGAAACAATGACATTTTGCAGCTCTCTTCGTCACATTTTCCTCGTTCTGAATAATTACCCCTCAATGGGCTGAATAGTAAAACAAATGAAACCACTCTCCTGCCGACGTCATCGACCTGTTGGGGACGCTAGAGCCCTGTAATGGTGGGCGTGGCTAACCGGCAGATTAAAATACTATTTTCTCGTCATCTGCGCTTTGCCAAATTGTTGTATATAGTCGAATCGTCTCAAAATATGATTCTAATTTATATAATAATGCTATTTAAGACTTTTTTTCTCCTGTCGTACACACTTTAAATTATTTGGTAAAAATTGGGTTTCAATTGCTCTTTAAGTCACCTTAGGCAGAGGGTTCCCTTACTTATTTTTCCCCCTTCTGTCATTGTTTGCATGCTATCCTCATTAAAATATTAACACCTATACATGTTTGGATGGTTTTAGTTAAAACAGACACTGTTTTTACATCTGTGTGATTTTGACAAAGATCAGATCACATTTGACAGTGATTTTATGAGGAAATGTGAGAAATTTCAAAAGGTTTAGATACTTTTACATACCACTGTAGTCGTGCACTTTTCTGAATACTCACATACTCAAAACATGCATTGCAAACTATGCATTTTTTACTGTACCATATTTTAGACAATTTGAATTAAAAGTCCAACATCTATACTTTGATCAGGTTACAGTTCTCATTTTTGTGGTACTGTAAATCTACAGTTCTGAATAAGTTCTGTCCATGGTTAGTGACCATTACCACTCTGTGTTGCTGGCTGGAATGCTTCCAATACCATCCATAAAGTGGGCTGGTCTTTGAATTACCGTCGTGTGTTTTTCCTTTCTCTCTGTCTTTCCAAAAGATTTTTCTGTCCAGGTTTCTCTGAATAAACAACACAATTTAAGCAAGTACAATAGAATGGCACTAAACTCCCATGCGACACATTAAAACTGTTCAGTTAAGAGTGTCTCATGTCGAAAGTACATTTTTGAGTACCACACATATACTGCATTTTGCATAAGTAGCCTACCTCTTGATTCATCTACAGTACTTCAGTACTACATCAAGTGCATTCATGTGAATGGGAGACAGACATTTGAATATTCTCTAAAAAGTCATCCTTGACTGACACTCGGTGTTTTTGAGGTTTAAAACATCTAAATAATAATGTGAAATGATGATATTTTAATTTGCACATTTCTTTACTGGATTTTTGTTTTTTATATTTTTGTCTGTTGATGTATTCATTTCATTTGTTTGTTTTATAATTAATATTAACATTTATTCTTTTTTTTTTCTTTCGAGCTTTGTAAACTTGGATAGATTTGTTTTGGTTACTGAATATTGACATAATAAAAGTCAGACAAATCATATTTGAGTTTTGTACACAAAATTTGTAATTTGGTTGCTTTTTTTAAGTCAGACAGGGAAAAAAAAATGCTTTAAAAAAAATAATAATAATGTAATCAATAGAACTTAAATAAATAACATTGACCACATTTTGGATGATATTTGAGTTCATAAAATCAAAACATAAATAAACAACTGTAACAATTATAAAATATTAGTGGACATCCACTCCAACAACTAATTAAACCCCCACTAACTCGAAAAGTAAGGCTGATGTAAAAAATTCTGAACTTCACCTTTAAATTCATTTGTAGGAAACTCAATTACATACAAAGGCATGCCCCCCTCAATATCCGCCTATGGATGTGACGCGGGACATCAATGGAAAGGCCTTCAGAACGAGCGTATATCAGCGATGAATCAAATGTATTTTATTGTCCTTCATTTAATAACTGTTGGCTGTGATCCAGTATAGTGTTAGCTCACCTGGTTTTGATGACGTCATCAGAAGAGGACAAAGGTTCTTCACAATTTCCGGTGGTGAAGTTTCGACCTTTTAACTGGGGACAGAAAATGCCATTTTAACTATTTTCGGCCGAAAGTTTTCGGCGCCAAATTTTCGGTCACATCTCTAGAAATTTTCATAACAAAGTCCGAACAGTGTATGCAGTAGATTACAATACAGAACACTTGAGTCAGACTCAATTAACAGAACATCCATTATTTGACACACGTTGTATATGGCGGAAAACACTCAGGTGACTTGAAGTTTGGCTCAAAGACCCCCAATTTGGCCAACTTTCAAAATTGTCCAATATGCACGTGTGATACATCATTGGAAAGCTTAAAATCTCAATTTTCTGGGGGAAGAAAATTTTTGAACTGGAGGGTATTTAAAAAAAAAAAAAAATTAAGCAGCGAAACCCTATCTGGAGGTGAGAGCACGCGAGAGCAGAATTAAAGATGCCATGACTTTAACGAGATATTATCGCATACTTACCGTGTTTCGATCCAAAAACTCCATGTAGCATGTATCACTGAGTGTCAAGGCACCCCTGCTCATTGCGACGTAATTTGTTTAAAAGTTTAAGATATGTGAGTGAATAATATTTATTTTTATTTTTTTTTCACGAAATATTAGACGTCAATTAATGATTCTAAGCTTAAAATGACAGTCATTTTGAATAATATATATCATTAATTACGTTCGTTTTATGGCTGGGTTGAAACAAAGCGGTTGCGCAACGTCTGTAAACGAGGGTTTCCAGGGTAAAACGGACAAATTAAAATTAGCTCAGGGGCTTTATGCACCATGAATCTGCTATGGCATCATATAAACATATTGTTCTATCAAACACAACATTTGTTTTGGCTTAAAATACAGCAGTTTCTTTTAAAGAGGAGTGCAAGAGCAGAAACTGCTTTTTCAGTCTTGTCTGTGTTTTCTGCCATATTCATGTGATACCTCAAAATACTTCCACAGCGGACATGTTGGGTGTGATCCAGTATAGCGTTAGCTCACCGTGTTTTGATGACGTCATCAGAAGAGGAGTCTGGTTCTTCACACTTTTCGGTTGTAAACATTCGGCCTTTTAAACGAAAACCAAAAATGTAATTTTAGCGAAAGTTTTCTGCGCCCAAATTTCGGTCACATCTCTAAAAATTTTTATTCAGCATTTTCATAACAAAGTCCGAACAGTGTACGTAGTTACCATCCACTCTGGACATGATGACATCACAGATCACTTGAGTCAGACCCAATTAACAGAACATCCATTATTTGACACGCGTTCTATATCCATGCATAGAAACCCACAGGCTCCACGACCTGCCAGAAAAAAAAAGCACCTTTGTTTGTCAGCCGGTGCTCTGTATACAGCCATGTGAGACTATTGTTGTGGGCAAACAAAAGGATTCTCTCGCCTATAAATTGTCGGCTTACAGATCAGAGTGACATGCAGTGCGTTTTCAGTAAATCACACGGTAATGTCCCGCTCAGTGTTGGGAGCCTTAAGAAAATGATTACTGTTCTGCCATCCATTTGGGGTTGGGGGAGATGATTGTAAAGTCTTCCTTTAGATGCTGTCATACAAAATGGAAATTTTCTGAATGCCCCTCAGCACTCCATAGGGCCTCCATACCATGTTGCTGTGTCAGGGCTTCATACACAATGGTGGCAACAGAGTCTTTGGATTTGGCCAGGTATAAAAGACATGGTGGCGTGGTCACCAATCCAGCATCGTAGTTCTCTGAGGAACAAACACAGCAAACACAACCATGGGCAGGGTAAGCGCACACCTTCATAATTGAAAGAACGTGTTTTTCGTGATTCTCAAACTGGCAATCCATTTCCTAGATAACCTTCTTTGAGGACAGGAACTTCCAGGGCCGCTCCTATGAGTGTATGAGCGATTGCTCCGACATGTCCTCCTACCTGAGCAGGTGCCAATCTTGTCGGGTCGAGAATGGCTGTTTTATGGTCTACGAGCGCCCTAATTTCATGGGTAACCAGTACTTCATGAGGAGGGGCGAGTACGCCGACTCCATGAGCATGATGGGCATGAGGGACTGCATCAGGTCTTGCCGTGCAATCCCCATGGTAGGCGAGACAACGTTAACAAAACATTTCCTTAATGAGGAATCAGTCTGGAATTAAAATGTGCAATCTGTCCCGAAGCAGCACAGAGGCCAGTTCAGAATGAAGATCTTTGAGAGGGAGAACTTCAACGGCCAGTCCCATGAGCTCCAGGAGGACTGCGACAACATCATGGACCGCTTCCGCATGAACGACTGCATGTCCTGCCAGGTGACGGATGGCCACTGGCTGATGTTTGAGCATCCCCAGTTCCGTGGGAAGATGATGTATGTGAGGCCCGGAGATTACCGCAGTTTCAGGGAGCTAGGCCTGAATGGCATGAGGTTCATGAGCATGAGGCGCATCATGGACATGTAAAAGTTGTTCTTCAGAATGTTTCACTGAAAAGAACATAAATAAAATGTTTCTCAAAATGGATGATGTCTACTGCACATTTCAGTCAGAGGAAATACTTCATTTATTTAATCACTGTGTGTGTATACTATTGATACAGTAACATTATGTATGGTCATTATCAACACGGAATTGTCATGTGAAAACCAATCACCTACCATTACATTTATAGAAGCAAAGCAGACTAGCTTGATTCAATTAAAAAAAAAAAAAAAAAAAAAAAAAAAAAAAGCAATCAATAATTGTGCTGATGAATTCCATCTTCAAGCCACGCTGGTCATATGTGTTTCGGTCAATTTTTTTATAAGTTGCCTTTTGGACGTAACATTTTGTGCTTAAGTTCGCTCTCAGGCTAGCTTTGCTAGCATAATAGCTAACACGACTCTGGAATTTAACACAAGTCGAGTTTACCTTTTGTGGGAGGGGGGGGCAAAACATGTTGATGACCCCGAAACGCAGTGTCAGCAATAAAATTAACTTATAGTATAAATATATAGGCCTACTGCTCAAAAAAATATAGGAAAACTAAAGTAATACGTTGTAGATGAATGAATGAAATATTTTTAATAAACACTTTGTTCGCTCCAAAGTTGAATGTGCTGACAACAAAATCACACACACACAAAAAAAATCAATAAAAATCAAATGTATCAACCTATGAAGCTCTGGATTTTGTGTTATATGTGAAATGAAAGTGGAAAAACACTACAGGCTGATCCAACTTTAATGTAATGCCTTTTAAATGAGTCAAAATGAGGCTCAGTAGTGTGTGTGGCTTCCGTGTGCCTTTATGATCTCCCTACAACATCTGGGCATTCTCTTAATGAAACGACAGAGTGTGTCCTTGGGGATCTCCTCCAAGATCTGGACCAGGGCATCACTAAGCTTCAGGACAGTCTGAGGAGCAACCTGGCAGCACCTGATGGACCTTAAAATAATGTCCCAGAGGTATTCTATTGGGTTTAGGTCAGGTGAATTTTATGAATTTCCATGAACTGTCAACTCTAGCCACATGAAGTTGGGCATTGTCATAGACCAGGAGGGACCCAGGTCGCAATGCACCAGCCTAGCTTATGACAATGGGTCCAAGGATTTCATCCCGATACTTAATAGCAGTTAGGGTGCCATTATCGAACCTGTAGAGGTTGATGCGTCCCCTGACCATCATTGACCCACCACCACACCAATCATGCTGATTGATGTTGCAGGCAGCACAACGTTCTCCACGGCATCTCGGGACCCTTTCACGTCTGTCGCATGTGCTCAGGATGAAACTGCTCTCATCGACGAAGAGCACAGGGCCAGTGGTGTAGTTGCAAATTCTGGTGGTCTATGACACATGCCAGTCGAGGTTTATGGTGCTGGGCAGTGAGCATGGGGCCGACTACAGGACGTCGGGGCCTTTAGAGCCCGTTTCTGATAGTTTAGTGGCCTGCTTGAGGTCATTTTGTAGGGCTCTGGCAGTGCTCATCCTGTTTCTCTTTGAACAAAGGAGCGGATACCATCCTGCTGAGGGTTTGAGTTCAAAGGCCCTGTCCAACTCTCCTGGAGTCTCCTCCAGGCTGCTAGGTTGCTCCTCAGACTGTCCAGGAGCTCAGTGATGACCTATTTTAGAGTTGCAGTCATCCCTTGCTACAATGTGGTTTAGCTATCGGGGATTCATGACTTCGCGGGCCAAATTAAAAAAAAAAAACGCTGTATATATGATAGATCTGATTTCATTAAATCGGTTAAAATATGATAAATGAATTTTATTTCACTATGTATGAACAATGAAACAATCGTACAAGAGGAAAACACATTTTAATTTATAACACAGACAAAAATTGGTGCACTTAGGTGGAAAAGGTGCACTTTATGGAGCTAAAAATACATAAAAAGATCCCGCAAAAACAGCTTCCCTACTTCGTGGAAATTCCCCAAACCCGGTCTTGGAACTAGTCTAATGTGATGAATGAGGTATTACTTTCATTCAAAGCAGACATGAAATCTATTTTTTGAAATAAATTATCCAAATGTAATGGCAAAGACAGAAAACAATGCACTTATTTACTCCATTCTTGCTGCTACAAGATTTACCCATTAATCATCGTTGATGTAAATTCTCATGGGTTTTTAATATTTCCATATGGGTAGATTCAACCACGATTATATATATATATATATATATATATATATATATATATATATATATATATATATATATATATATATATATATATATATATATATATATATTTTTTTTTTTTTTTTTTGGCGGTATGGTCTCTCCTTTCAAGCTCGGGTCCTCTACCAGAGGCCTGGGAGCTTGAGGGTTCTGTGCAGGATCTTAGCTGTCCCTAGGATTGCGCTCCTCTGAACGGAAACGTTGAACGTTGTTCCTGGTATCTGTTCGAGCCATGCACCCAGCTTTACAATTCTTTAAGATAATGCTCAATTTCTCCCAGAAAATGATTGCAATTACAAATGCGTTGGTAGTATTATCTTCATTTATTTTGCTTGCAATGAAAAAACACAAAAGAGAATGGGGAAAAAAATTAAATCATTATTATTTTACACAAACTGGGCCGGACAAAAGTATTGGCACCCTTGGAAAAATCATGTGATGCTTCTGGAATTTGTGTAATTAACAGCACCTGTTACTTACCTGTGGCACATAACAGGGGGTGGCAATAACTAAATCACACTTGCAGCCAGTTAAAATGGATTAAAGTTGACTCAACCTCTGCCCTGTGTCCCTGTGTGTACCACATTGAGCATGGAGAAAAAAATAAAAGACCAAAGAACTGTCTGAGGACTTGAGAAGCAAAATTGTGAGGAAGCATGGGCAATCTCAAGGCTACAAGTCCATCTCCAAAGACCTGAATGTTCCTGTGTCCACCGTGCGCAGTGTCATCAATAAGTGTAAAGCACATGGCACTGTGGCTAACCTCCCTAGTTGTGGACGGAAAAGAAAAATTGACGAGATGTGTCAACGAAAGATTGTGCGGATGGTGGATAAAGAACCTTGACTAACAACCAAACAAGTTCAAGCTGTCCTTCAGTCCGAGAGTACAACAGTGTCAACCCGTAATATCCATCGGCGTCTTAATGAAAAGGGACTCTATGGTGAGATACCCAGAAAGACCCCACTTCTGACCCAGAGACATAAAAAAATAAAACATGCTGGCGTTTGCCAAAACTTACCTGAGAAAGCCAAACGTTTTGGAAGAATGTTCTCTGGTCAGATGTGACAAAAGTAGAGCTTTTGGGGAAAAGTCATCAACATAGAGTTTACAGGAAAAAAAACAAGGCATTCAAAGAAAACAACACGGTCCCCATGCTCATCAGGGCGGAGGTTCCCTGATGTGTGAGAAAGCTGGGTCTCCCTCAGGGTTCATGGGTTTTTCAGCAGGAAAATGATCCAGAACACACTTTAAAAAGCACTAAAAATTGGTTTGAGAGAAAGCACTGGAAACGTCTAAAGTGGTCAGCAATGAGTCCAGACCTGAAACCCATAGAGCACCTGTGGAGAGATCTGAAAATGACAGTTTAGAGAATCAAATCTCAGAGACCTGGAGCAGTTGGCCAAAGAAGAATGGTCTAAAATTCCAGCAGAGCATTGTAAGAAACTCATTCATGGACACAGGAAGCGGTTGTTCGCAATTATTTTGTCTAAAGTTTGTGCTACCAAGTATTAGGCTGAGGGTGCCAATACTTTGTCCATCCCATTTTTGGAGTTTTGTGTAAAATGATAATGATTTTTTTTTTCATTCTCTTTTGTGTTTTTTCATTGCAAGCAAAATAAATGAAGATATTAATACCAAAGCATTTGTAATTGCAATCATTTTCTAGAAGAAATTGAGCATTATCTGAAAGAATTGCAGGGGTACCATTACTTTTTGCTATCAGTGTATATTCATACATGAAAGTATTTTTTTTAAAACATCAATGCACAATACAATTTGCTCTTTACTTTCCTTTTGTACCACATACATAATTTTCATACTCAAATACTTTGAACTATTTTGCATGAAAAGAATGCGAAAGCGGCCACTTCCAAGAGTAAATCATAGTATGAGATTTATTACTATTATTGATGTAAATTCTTGTGGTTTTTTTCTATTTCTTTTCCATACGGGTAGATTCCTTACCGAAATAAAAAAAATAAAATAAAAATAAAGTTTTTTTTTCTTTTTTTTTTTTTTTTTTTTTTTTTTACAAACCCTAACCCAGCAAGCCATGTAAATATGCTTTGAAAATTAATGTCAGTGTATAACGCTAATATACAATGTTTCACTCAAGGGTTTATGCCAGAAACCATTTAAAAAATGCAAAGGTAATTCTTAACAATCCCATCCATTATAGTGTTTGTTAGTGTGACCTATTCAAAATGTGACTAGCATGGCTGAAAATGCTTTCTATCGGAAAAGAAAAGGATTTTCCAAAGACTGAAAGCTTTCCCGGGCCCTGAAAATATGGCCATAACCTCTGTGTTCTGGGGTGTCAATAGTAGGTCGCTGACTCAGGGCTTTGTTAAGGGGAGGGGCAACCATTTGTTCAGGTATAAAAGGAAAGGGTTAAACCAGGTACAGCACACCAGAGCAATACATCTAATCCAACATGAGCAGCACTGCCAGCAGCATGAGGGGCAAGGTATGTTGCTAATGCATAAATTCATCCAGCTCTGCATTTTATACCACTTATCCTGTTCAGGATTGTGAGTAGTCTATCACGGCTGACTCTGGGTGTAAGGCAGCGTACAACATGGACTGGTCTTAAGTTAAAGGGCACAAATCGATGAGTCTTCCATTTGTTCTTGCATGTTCTTGGAATGTGTGTGTGTGTTATGGGGGGCACTGCAATCTTTGGCTGCTAGGGATATAGAAAAGCTCAATGAGAATAAGCAAATGCCACAAAGTAAAAATCTTAGAAAGTTGCGTTCAAACCGGACGCGCTTTGTCGGGTCGCTCGAAAGCAGTTTTGTGTTTACACCGACCTGTATAGCGCTCAAAATTGAAGTCTGCGTACTCTGAACAACCTCCTGTTCAGATAACGTAAAAATAAGAGACATAATGACTTTAATCTTGCAATTTCATGACTTTTTTCTCCTTATATTACACCAAAAGCAACCTTACATTGCTAAAAAGTGAAGCCCATGAAACCAAGCGTAACGCAAAAATCAAGCAACACGAATTTAATCTCACAAAATTATGATTTTACTCTCATGAGATTACAATTTTAATCTTGTAGTATTAAATCTACGACTTCATTCTCGTAATATTGTGACTTTAATCTCTTAATATTTTGCTAAATGGAGTTTCCACTTTCCACTTTTAAGGCCCTCAAATCGCTTCACACTATATCCCCATCTACCTACTGGTAGTACGCAGAACCAGGAGCAACGTGGAGTTCAGTATCTTGCTCAAGGAGACATAGACGAGTCCATCAGGGTAGAAAATCGAACCCACAACCTCTGGGTTGGGGAGCAACTACTCTACTACTGAGCCACGCACCCCAATTTTGACTATTATCGTATCCTATTATTTTGCCTCTGGACTTTTGCTGACTGGCAAGTGAGAAAGGTTCCAGCTCCTGCAACTGAAGTCACGTGAATGAGAAAACATATCAGATTGACTGCTTCCCCGTCGTAGCAGGAAGATCAACTCAGCCATGCTGCGCAAACATTCATCGCGTGGCCTAGCTGCTCAAACTGGCAACATCTCGTCATGCATGATGCGTGTGGTCTGTGGCAAGGCCGGGAGAAAAAAACGCGGCTGGTCTGAACACAGCATAACTGCTTATCGCAGAGGTCGGGAACCTATGACTCGCAAGCTACAGTGTATCACAAAAGTGAGTACAACCCTCGCATTTCTGCAGATATTTAAGTATATCTTTTCATGGGACAACACTGACAAAAGGACACTTTGACACAATGAAAAGTAGTCTGTGTGCAGACTAAAGCCCGCAAACAGTTTGCTGAAGACATGTCAACAAAGCACATGGATTACTGGAACCATGTCCTATGGTCTGACGAGACGGGCAGGCTCTCTTGTGTACCGTCTTCAGAAGAGGCTTCCTCCTGGGGTGACAGCCATGCACACCAATTTGATGTAGAGTGCAGCGTGTGGTGTGAGCACTAATAGGCTGACCCCCCACCTCTTCAATCTCTGCAGCAATGCTGACTTCACTCCTGTAACGAGTCACATGACATTTTGAAGGGAAAATGTATGAATGTACGGATTTACTAAGGGTTGTACTCACTTTTGTTGCCAGGGGTTAAGATTTTAATGGCTTTATTTTTAGTTATTTTGAGGGGAAAATAAATTAACTCTATTGCACACAGACAACTTTTCATTGTGTCAAAGTGTCTTTCGTCTGTGTTGTCCCATGAAAAGATTTAATTAAATATCTGCAGAAATGCGTGGGTTGTACTCACTTTTGTGATACACTGTATATCTGGCTCTTTTAATGAATGCATCTGGCTCTCTGCCAACCAGTAATCTTAAATGTGGAACCGGTCGGCTTGCTTGACATGAACGAAATGTGATGAGCTGATGGTGCATTCACACAGTGATCATGGACATTTCAAACGTACGTCACAATAATATGTTTCAATTCGGTGCCCATTGGTGGTCCTCCCATTATGGATAACACGGAGATGGGCATTACAGAGCTCGCCTCATGCGGAGTCTCTGCTCCGCCAGCAAAATTATACCACAAAAATGAACCGCATGGCATCCCAAATCACACAGGCATACCATCGGTCTCACTTCCATTACTTTTTTGCCTGTCAAATTGTCGCTACACCCAGGAGAGCGAGATTCATGAAACGGTTGCCCTGTGAAGCTCCACCTGTCTTGACCACCGTTATGCACACGTCACCCTGTTTGTGGTTGCACTTTCACACCATGTTTCTATTTGTTATTCTCCATGTGGGATATGCGCATCGGAGCAATGATTGTAACATCCGAAGTAATGCTGTTGGGCTTTCTTGGTTGTTTTCCTTAAGATTTATTTCAATCGCAACCCAGTGACTGCTCGTAAAAGTTGAGCATGACCTCACTCTCGCTCCTGTGTGATGCATTCAAATGTGTTCACGGACAGTGTGCACAAAACAGACTTGGACAAGCAGGCAAAACAATATAGAATATAAATATATGTATACAGATATATATTATTTATTTATTTATTGTACATATTTTATATCTCTCATGGAATCACATTTTAAAATATGCAGTTTTTTTGGCTCTTTCTGTCACAAAGCTTCCCAAAGCCTGGTGTGTCAGATGGATACTTTGGGCAACAGACCCCCACCCCTCCACCATCCTTTTGTTAACGTCATCCCTTTCTTCTCATTAAATCTCTATTTAACCAGCAAACACGTCTGTTGATGAACGATCACCCTGCTTCTCCTACTTATCCAGATCATTTTCTACGAAGAGAGGAACTTCCAGGGTCGTTCCTACGAATGTACGAACGATTGCTCCGACATGTCCTCGTACCTGAGCACATGTCAGTCTTGTCGCGTGGAGAGCGGCTGCTTCATGCTTTATGAGCGCCCCAGCTTCATGGGCAACCAGCATTTCATGAGGAGGGGCGAGTACGCCGACCACATCACTACGATGGGAATGAGGGACTGCATTAGGTCCTGCCGCATGATCCCCATGGTAGGTACTAAAAATTGAAACCTCAGGAAACATACTGTAAATAGATGCTACAATTTCTCACCCACTTCATGCAGCACAGAGGTCAATTCAGGATGAAGATTTATGAAGGGGAGAATTTCAGCGGCCAGTCCCACGAGATACAAGAGGAATGCGACAACATCATGGACCGCTACCACATGAACGACTGCATGTCCTGCCAGGTGATGGATGGCCACTGGCTTATGTTTGAGCAGCCAAACTTCCGTGGCAGGATGGCGTATCTGAGGCCTGGCGAGTACCGCAACTTCAGGGAAATGGGCATGAACGGCATGAGAGTCATGAGCATCAGGCGCATTATGGACTCCTGCAATTAAATTTCCACTGAATGTGTAAACAACAATCAATGAAATAAATTCATGAACTGTCCTTATATCTGTCACAGATTCCCCATTTGGAAGAAGTTAATACAGTTTTAATGGATTGCATAAACATTAAATCAAATTATCCAAACCTTTCACTCCAGGAGAAAAACACTGGACCAAATTAGCACAACTATGCACTACCGTTCAAAACTTTGGGGTCGCTTAGAAATTTCCTTATTTTTGAATGAAAAGCACTGTTTTTTTTTCAATGAAAAGAACATTAAACTAATCAGAAATACACCCCATATAAAGTTAATGTTGTAAATGACTATTTTACCGGCAATTGTCTGGTTTTCAATGCAATATCATACATAGGTGTATAGAGGCCCATTTCCAGCAACCAGCACTCCAGTGTTCAAATTGTACATTGTGTTTGCTAATTGCGGTAGAAGGCTAATGGATGATTAGAACCTTTAGCAATTATGTTAGCACAGATGAAAACAGTTTAGCTGGTTAGAGAAGCTATAAAACTGACCTTCCTTATTTTCTAAGTGGGTGAACTTGCAAAATCACAAGGGGTGCCAATACATCTCCTCCTCAGTGTGTGTGTGTGTATTAAAAAAAAATATATATATATATTTTAAAAAATTATATATAAAATTTACATATATATGTAACGGGTACACACACAGTGTATCCGTTGTAGCACGTGGAAACCTCCCCGCCTATTCCTTCATGTAAGGACGCTAGCGGCTGCGCTGTTGGCTCGAGCTTATTGGCGCAGTGGTTACCGAACTTGCCTGACGACTAGAATCATCGCGGCGCGCGGGTTCGTGTCCCAGCCTAGTCAGAGGTGGGAGCGGAACATGGGGTGGCACAGAACAGACTTGGGTTACATACATACATATATATATATATATATGTATATGTATATATATTCACCGGCCACTATATTAGATACACCTGTCCAACTGCTTGTTAACACTTAATTTCTAATCAGCCAATCACATGGCGGCAACTCAGTGCATTTAGGCATGTAAACATGGTTTAAGACAATCTCCTGCAGTCTTCCCTGTATGGGGAAGAAAGGTGATTTGAGTGACTTTGAATGTGGCATGGTTGTTGGTGCCAGAAGGGCTGGTCTGAGTATTTCAGAAACTGCTGATCTACTGGGATTTTCACGCACGAGTTCTGTGGGCGGAAATGGCTTGTTGGTGCCAGAGGTCAGAGAAGAATGGCCAGACTGGTTCGAGCTGATAGAAAGGCAACAGTGACTCAAATAACCACCCGTTACAACAAAGGTAGGCAGAAGAGGATCTCTGAATGCACAGTACGTCGAACTTTGAGGCAGATGGGCTACAGCAGCAGAAGACCACGCCCGGTGCCACTCCTTTCAGCTAAGAACAGGAAACTGAGGCTACAATTTGCACAAGCTCATCGAAATTGGACAATAGAAGATTGGAAAAACGTTGCGATGAGTCTCGATTTCTGCTGCGACATTCGGATGGTAGGGTCAGAATTTGGCGTCAACAACATGAAAGCATGGATCCATCCTGCCTTGTATCAACGGTTCAGGCTGATGGTGGTGGTGTAATGGTGTGGGGAATATTTTCTTGGCAGTCTTTGTCTTTCTTGGTACCAATTGAGCATCATTGGAATGCCACAGCCTACCTGAGTATTGTTGTTGACCATGTCCATTCCTTTATGACCACAATGTACCCAACTTCTGATGGCTACTTTCAGCAGGATAATGCACCATGTCATAAAGCTGGAATCATCTCAGACTGGTTTCTTGAACATGACAATGAGTTCACTGTATTCAAATGGCCTCCACAGTCACCAGATCTCAATCCAATAGAGCATCTTTGGGATATGGTGGAACGGGAGATTCGCATCATGAATGTGCAGCCGACAAATCTGCGCCAACTGTGTGATGCCATCATGTCAATATGGACCAAACTCTCTGAGGAATGCTTCCAGCACCTTGTTGAATCTATGCCACGAAGAATTGAGGCAGTTCAGAAAGCAAAAGGGGGTCCAACCCGTTACTAGCATGGTGTACTTAATAAAGTGGCCGGTGAGTGTGTATATGTATGTATGTATATATATATATATATATACTAGGGCTGTCAAACGATTAAAATTTTTAATCGAGTTGATTACAGCTTAAATATTAATTAACTGTAATTAATCGCAATTAATCGCAATTCAAACCATCTCTAAAATATGCCATATTTTTCTGTAAATTATTGTTGGAATGGAAAGATAAGACAAGATGGATATATACATTCAACATACTTTACATAAGTACTGTATTTGTTTTTTATAGCAATAAATCCACAAGACGGCATTAACATTAATATTCTTTCTGTGAAAGGGATCCATGGATAGAAAGACTTGTAATTCTCAAAAGATAAATGTGAGTACAAGTTATAGTAATTAAAAGATAGATGTGAGTACAATGCCAGTTCTCTTTGCATTGAGCGCTTTTCTTTTTGTCAACATTATTTTTTTTGAGAGATAGGAATATTATTTTTGTTGTGCTTTCACTAAATGATACTGTAGCGACCTAAATGTTCTTAACTGCCCAAATGCATGATGGGAATTTGGGCAACCATGAGTCACAATGGTGGCTACAAATGGTATCTTCTCTGCGTTGTATACAATACATGGTATTAAGATAAAGATCATCTCCAGTCATTCTTCCCCATTTTGCGCACCACAATAATTATAACTGTTGTGTTTGAAATGCTACAGCTTATACCAATAAATAGTGCGGCTCCAATGAATGTCTATATTACCTATTCGCCCCTTTTGGTAATTGGCTGTGCTTTCAACTCCTCGCTATAGTGAGGACTGGACCGGCGATCCAGGTTGGCTCTTTGTCGTCGGATGGCTCGGTTCATCCGACTTCCCCCTTAGGAAGGCGGCGGCGTGCATATAAGTACCGAAAGGCGTTGGATGGCTTTTTATGGGTACTTTTATTAACAAAACAAAAGCATGCGGGGGACGCAGCATTTTAAGCCTGTGCTAACTGTGCACTCTACTGTCTTCTCTCTCGCTCTCTCTCTCTGACTCGCTTGACCACTTTTTCCTTCACTGCTCAATCTGACAATGCCGGTCACATTGAAAATAACAGCGGCCCCTTGGGGGTGCCGGTAACACTTGCATCCACTCCACTTGCTTTGCTCTCAATATACTTCAAACGGCACCATTGTAGTCTGTTCGCGGCAATGCTTGAGTGGTTCGTTCCGCGCATGTGTTCATTGCGTTAAATATTTTAACGTGATTAATTTGAAAAAATAATTACCACCTGTTAACGCGTTAATTTTGACAGCCCTAATATATACTTTTCCCTTCAGAACTGCCTCAATTCTTCGTAGCCATCAGAATTTGGGTACATTGTGGTCATAAAGGGATGGACATGGTCAGCAACAATACTCAGGTAGGCAGTGGCGTTCCAACGATGCTCAATTGGTACCAAGGGGCCCAAAGAGTGCCAAGAAAATATTCCCCACACCATTACACCACCACCACCAGCCTGAACCGTTGATACAAAGCAGGATGGATCCATGCTTTCATGTTGTTGACGCCAAATTCTGACCCTACCATCCGAATGTCGCAGCAGAAATTGGGACTCATCAGACCAGGCAACGTTTTTCCAATCTTCTATTGTCCAATTTCAATGAGCTTGTGCAAATAGTAGCCTCAGTTTCCTGTTCTTAGCTGAAAGGAGTGGCACCGGGCGTGGTCTTCTGCTGCTGTAGCCCATCTGCCTCAAAGTTCGACGTACTGTGCGTTCAGAGATGCTTTTCTGCCTACCTTGGTTGTAACGGGTGGTTATTTGAGTCACTGTTGCCTTTCTATCAGCTCGAACCAGTCTGGCCATTCTCCTCTGACCTCTGGCATCAACAAGGCATTTCCGCCCACAGAACTGCCGCTCACTGGATATTTTTTCTTTTTCGGACCATTCTCTGTAAACCCTAGAGATGGTTGTGCGTGAAAATCCTAGTAGATCAGCAGTTTCTGAAATACTCAGACCAGCCCTTATGGCACCAACAACCATGCCACGTTCAAAGTCACTCAAATCACCTTTCTTCCCCATACTGATGCTCAGTTTGAACTGCAGGAGATTGTCTTAAACCATATCTACATGCCTAAATGCACTGAGTTGCCGCCATGTGATTGGCTGATTAGAAATTAAGTGTTAACGAGCAGTTGGACAGGTATATATGTATATTATATATATATATATATATATATAAACACATAGGGGTTGGACAGAATAATGGAAATATGGCCGGTACAATCACCACACCTCAACATTACTGAGCATTTATGGTCAGTTTTCGAAATTTCAGTTTAGACATCGATATCCACCGCCATCGTCTCTAAAAGAGTTAGACGGTATACTAACAGAAGAATGGCTTAAAATTCCTTTGGAAACCATTCAAAAGTTGTATGAATCAATACCTCAGAGAATTGAGGCTATAATTGCCGCAAAAGGCTGACCTTTACCATATTATACCATACCATATTAAATTACCGTAATTTTCTAACTACAAGCCGCTACTTTTTTCTTTCATTTTGAATCCTGCGGCTTATGAACCAGTGCAGCTTTTTGTTGATTAATAACAATTGGTTAATAAGTAACACTTTATTCAACCGCGGCGTCATAAGACTGTCATGATAATGACATGACACCATAATGGGCATTAATGAATGTTCATGACAGATGTCATTAAGTGTCATCCAGCAAATTATGTCACTAACTCTATTTATGTCCAGCTCGGATCTTTTACATTGCATTCAAAAGTGAGATAATTTGCCGGGTATGACCAAATAACATCTGTTATAAGCACTCATTAATGCTCATGACAGTGTCATGTCAAAATTATGATTGAGAGTCTTATGGCGCAATTGTCAAAGAAAGTGTTGCCAAATACCATAACTAGCAATTAATGAAACAACTGGAACAGTAACTGAAGAAATAATTAGCAGAGAACATGAATTTTGATTTTTATTTAAATATGTAGTGTTGCAATTCATGCTAGGAGGCATGTTGGAGAACAACAGTGTTGACAGCAGGTGGTGGTAGAGGTTGACTGCCTACCCCTAGGGAGCAGTGATGGCCTAATGAAGATTCTTGAAGCAATAAAGCTTTGCTGCCATTTGGTTCAAAGCTTCATTGTGGTTCATCTGGTCTTATGATAGTCGTATGATGCTGCTGTCAAATAAAGCGTTACCGGTTAATATCTTTTGGTCAAAATATTCCATAATACAGTGAGGACAGCTGCAGCTTATAGTCCAGTGCGGCTTATCTATGAACAAATGCCGTTTTCGTTTCACATTTGATGGGTGGCGGCTTATTGTCAGGTGCACCATTTTGTTGATTTTTTTTTAAGGTGTTTTCATTATTATGTCACACCTCTCTATATAGTATATACATACAGTAAATATATATAAACAATGGTACCTTTACATATATATTCAATTAGTTCCAGGACCTGGTTTACAACTCAAAAAATGGTCATATGTTGAACGGGATTTTCCTATAAACATACATTATAATTCGATGAATTTGTTCCATAGCCCAAAAACCTACGTTTTTTTTTTTTTTTTTTTTTTTTTTTTTTTTTAATAAATACTGCAGGTACAATTACTAATAGCAATTACACTTTCTTTTTAATTTTGTAAAAGGAAATCGTTTGACAGATTCCATGCTGGAGGTCCATGCCATTGTTGAGGAGCCACTTATCTCCAAAAAATCAAAACCCCTCGCTTTCTGGCAAAGTAGCAGTGTAGTGTGTCCAAAATTAAGTCACAATTCTAAGTCACCTTCTTCTTGCTGCCTTTGTGGCGACGTTGTTCCTCCCTGCTCCTGCTGCTAGCTTCGTCAGTCTAGTCTGTCTGCTTTTTTTGTATTTCCTCTGTGGATCAACTGTTTCTGGTCTCTTATACGAAAATGGATCTGACTAGTTGGTCTCTCAGCGCAATTGACAAGATTTTTTCAACAAGACACGGTGCACCAGGAGAGCCGTCCTGCCCAGATGGTACCTTCGCTTTGCTGGATACATGCGAGATGATACATGAGAGACATGGGATCACTCCCATCTTTACAACACCGTTACCGTTACTGACAAGTGAAGGGTCGCGTTACTACAATTTGGTTGAATGAAGCGCTAGTCTGATTTTGTCACACATCAGCTGCCTGCTTGCCCTGGTGAGTGCAGAGCGGGAGGGGGGAGGAGGCAAGGGGGTGGTGACGCCATTGCAAACGCGATGATGATTGGCTTGCTTCACTGCATGAGCTGGCAAACACAACAAGACAGCGATAATGGCGACGGGCCAGGGAATTTCCAAGGTAGCATTCTCAAACTTGAATGATTTTCAAATATTTAAAATTGTTACATTACGAAATATTTAAGGATAGTGTTCTGCTTGTTGTGCAGTAGGCCTAACATAAGGTTTAAGAGATTTGCACTGGTTAATGGTCAGTTGACATTTGTGTTTTCTGACTGTAATATCTTGTCAGCTCTGTTATTCTATATGTCTAGACCAGGGGTGGGCAAACTATTCCACAAAGGGCCGCAGTGGGTGCAGGTTTTTGTTGCAACCCATTAACATGACACATTTTCACCAATCAGCTGTTTTAGAGTGCAATCAGTTGATTGCAGTCAGGTGCTTCTTATTTCTGCTGAAACCTCTTTGGTTATACTATCTGTGCTGGGTCAGTTGGAACAAAGACCAGGACCCACTGCGGCCCTCGAGGACCGGTTTGCCCACCTTTGCACATGACAGTGAGGCAAAAGTAGAATCTTTGAATACACAAACACTACATTTTACTGATACAGCAATTACACAAACCAGTTTCTCTGTATTCTTTTATATTGTTTTAATGAAAAGCATTGTTCATTTACCTCATTAAAAACTTTAACAAAAATTGTTTTTGTCAAGTCCAGGAACCACTATACCCCATGTAACTACCACTTATGTTATAGTAAATGTTCAATGAATCCAAATGATGATAATAATAAAACATTCGGCATTTCAACAATATTGTTATACAGAATAAACTAGTGACCGATCTACTAAAGGTTGTCGAGATGGTTTTAATCCTAGCTGGGTTACCATTGATGATTTCATCAATGTGAATTGATGATTTAAATGCAGCTTTCAGTGACAATGTACAGCAGCTACAGTATTGTTGCCTATATTCATTTTCTTTGTTATCATCAGATCTGACTCCATGTGCAACACAATGAAACCAGCCATTTTGTTCATTTCAAACAAAAAAGGCTTTGTGTTACCTGGTCTTCAAGAGCCTGGTCACGAGACCACCATGTTAGACATGTGACACGGGCCTCTGCTGTACTCCATAGCATGCTGCTGGCTCAGGACTTTACACAATGGGGACCCGCTGATGCCGGTTGGTACGCTCCGGTATATAACCGATGGTGAAATGGAATGGAACAGCAGCAGTTCAGTGCAAGCGGCGACAGCTCACCTGACAACGATGACTACCACCGACATGAGCATGGGCAAGGTGAGCATTCGATATGACATATGCATTAATGAATTCCGGTACCATCGAAGGACAGTAGTGATATATTTTCCTTCATTCACATATAATCACACCATAGACTTCATAATGATATTGACGGGTCTGATTCGGCCTTCACTGTGCCACGCCTTCAAGAAGGGGGCCTTCCCACAATCAGCTTCAGTTATTCTCAGTTGGTCGCAGCGACACATGCAGCGATCCAACGCTGGATTTATGTTGAAAAAGTACGAAAGATGTACCCCATACAAACAGGAAGGATTGTCTCGAGTGATTTGTTTGAGGATTCAAGGGAATTCTTATATTTTCGTTTTTTCACAAGAATTTTCAACGTAAAAAAGTTTTGTAAGGCTGCCTCTACAATGTCTGACAGACTAGCATCATTCTTCGACATATTTACGTAAAATAAATGCTAATGCTAATAAAGACTGTTTTATGTCCATATCTATAAAGAATTCAGGGATTTAAGCATTTATTCAAAAGAATTTTCACCGGAAAAGCTGTTTACATAAGGCGGCCACCACATTGACTGACAGACTAGCATCGTTCTTCAACATATTTACGTAAAATAAATGCCAACTTCATGTTTTTTATTTTTGCTTGTAACCAAGAACCAAGACTGTTTTACATCCATATCCATAAAGAATTCAGGGATTTAAGCATTTATTCATATTATTTATGAATGCATTTATTAATAAGTTCAACGTAAAAAGCTCTTTGTTGTGGAATTGTGGTAAGGCGGCACCAGAGTGAACTTAGAGACGAACCGCACATTCGACATTTTTACGTAAAATAAATGCTACCTGCACTGTTTCTTTTGCTTTTAACCAAGAATCGAGACTGTTTTATGTCCATATCTATAAAGAATTGAGGGATTTAAGCATTTATTCACAAGAATTTACTAGGAAAAAACCTCTTTGTCTGTGATTCCACTCGGTCAGCTTTGACGGCCACGCCAAGAATGCTGGCCCCCTTTTAATCGGCCCACACCCGTCATTATCAATATGAAGTCTATGATCACACATATTTCTTCATTTCACTCAGTTTCATACATTTTCATTTTGCTAGGCTTATTCGCTTGGTGACTGAGACCTGCGACTGTTATTTTACTCAGAAAGCGATGGGAGCTTCTCAGCTTCTCTCCAGCAGGAAGGTCATCATAGCCGATAAGTTGTTATGGTCGTGGTGCACAGGTGCGCAGTGAATTTTCACTGGGGTATGACCCACAGTGCCCTCGAGGGGTTAAGTTGTGGGCTGGCACCTGCCTGCCGATTTGCATATGCATTTTTACAAGTGTATGATTAGCGGAGGTCGGGATCGAATCTTCTTGAAGGCATCATCGTGCACTCAAGAACCGAACTCCGGCCCGCCTTGCATTTTAATTGTTCCTTTTTTATTAAATGTGTTTAGCACTGGGGCATGTGCCCCAGTATTGTTCTGCAGTGCCCCAGTATAAATTTCACCGGTAAAAATAAAATAAAATAAAATAAAATACTTTGGAGTTTTAAGTCTACATAGCATAATCTACAGAATGCACCTATTTAATAGAGTCATGATATGGTCATATTCACTCCATATACACAATCTGCACATGGCTCCTTAATATGGTAATTTGTGCACGTAACTTTGGCTGTGATAAGCATATGAGTTGACATTTCTGTGAAGCAGCTCCGGTAGATATGCTACGTTCATGTGTGTCGGGAGATCTGAGTTCCCAAGTTGGGAAATTGGTCTGATATGTTGTAAAGTCATAATGTGGGATAAAAACATGGTTGCTACAAAGAAGGGCAGCCTATTTTAATGCTCCGACGATACATCACAAGTTTCGATTATTCCAACAACATGTGAATGCAACATCAATATTACAGTACGTGTACCAATTATACAGTCAACGGTGCAAATGACATCTTCCCACCTGCTTTACAGGCAGAGGTGGGTAGAGTAACCAAACATTTTACTCAAGTAAGAGTAGCATTACTTCAAAATAATATTACTCAAGTAAAAGTACAATTAAAGTCATCCAAAAATTGTAAGTAAGTACAAGTAAAAAAAAAAAAAAAAAAAAAAAAAAAAAAAAGAGTTTGGTGAAAAGAATACTCAAGTAATGAGTACTATTGTGGCTGACTGCTTAGATTTTGTTGATTTTTTTTCTTTTTTTTTCTGAGCACAAAGTTATCTATATGGACTATTGTTATAATGGTACTGTACAATAACCCATTACATAACCACATAAAGCCAAAGAAATACCTACAAATAAAATATAATTCAGACAAGAGAAAAAATTACATAAATGACGCATTATTTGTCATTACTGCCCTCTGGTGGAGAAAAGAGTTGAAAATTTGAATAGTGGAGAGTTCCTTCGTAATTACATATCTTATCATATCATATCTCCGGTTTTCCGTGGTCAGTCGGTGCCAAATAAAAACTTGGAGAGAGGTTGAAATCCACGATTTCGAGTCATGTTGAAGGCAGCGTTCTATATCACATACTTAATTTTTACGGTACTTTAAAGTCATGTGATTATTGTTGCGACGTCTCATCGGTGAATTCGGTAGAGCTACCGCGTTAATACACAAAGCAAGTCTCTACTCTTGGCATCGCTGGCAAAAAAAAATAATAAATCTAATATAAAGAATAAAGAGGAAAAATGTAACGATTCTTGTGTAGCCAAAAGTAGCGGAATAAGAGTGCGTTTTTTCTTCACAAATCTACTCAAGTAAAAAGTATAGCTTAGTAAAACTACTCTCAGAAGTACATTTTTCTCAAAAAATTACTCAAGTAAATGTAACTGAGTACACGTAACGCGTTACTACCCACCTCTGTGTACAGGTTGGTGCCAGATAAACTGTCCATCCTTGTTGTTCGTTTTTACCTGTGTGATGATGTTTGCTTGGTCACCTTCTCCCATAAATTGTGAATTTAACAGCTTCAACTTTACTGTTTACATATCAGGCAGTCAACTGTGGTAAACTACTCTGTTCAAAAATTGAACTAGCAGAGTAGCTGCCATCTTTAAGCTAACTGGCTATGAATACATTGACAATTAAAAACGATTTGACTGAGAGGCTCTCACTCTAGAGCTATGTCTAATATTGTGTTAATATGATATGTGGTATTTTAACTGTTTCAATACTGATGCTATTTATTGATATCTGTTTATGTGACCAAAGTGAATAGAATCAATCTGTATGAAATAATTGCCTAGCTTGGGATACAGTATAAACTCTAACAATTTTGTATGAGTGCTCATCATCATTTCCAGCTGTTTTACAAGAATTTTATTCTTTAATCTGTAACACGATGGATTTTTATTTTTTATTTGACCCAAATAGCATTACACTTGCAACTGGATATTAGAAAGTTAATTGCTCGCTGTAAGAATAAAAAAGCAAGGATGAATGAGAGAGGTAAGCTAGGTAACCCACCTAGGCAACATAAACCACTTTCAGGTCACAACCACCAGATCACCTTCCATTTGAGAAAAACTGATTACATAACAGTTGCAGTGATATATCCCTATTTCTGTCCAGACAAAGTAGAGCAGCAGAGCTGAAGGAGAGATGGAAGTTGATGAGCATGAGCAGAGGTGAATTGACTATCAAGAAGGGAATTTTGATTTTGAATAGCGATGGTTGAAAAAAAAAAAAAATTTTTTTTTTTTTTTACATAAACTTGTATTTTGATTTAATAATATAGTTTAATGGGCTATTTCTGACTTTTTATGATGGATAAGTGCTTTTAAGAAAAAAAATTGCTTGCTCGCCAGTGCCCCAGTATTGTATGAGATCTACTGATGCTCCTGGCATAGAGGCTTTCTTTGTTGCTCTGGGATTGTCCGTTGTCTTTTTCTGTCCATTTGAGAAAATGCAAACACCTTTTAAAAGAGGCTGTTTTTTCTCTACAGGACTTAATCGCTATCATAATTTATTTATTTTTGTCTTTTAATTTGTATAATGTTTCACAAAATGAAAAACGTAAACAGTTTATGGCGGTACAGTGAATGAGTGGTTAGCACGTGCACCTCACAGTTCTGAGATCGAGGGTCAGTGGCGCGGGAAGTGGGGTGTTGAGGGTTCTGCAGCACCTCCTTGTTTTGGGGAGAAAAAAAAGTTTTGATAGAATAATTTTGTTAAAAAATAAATAAATAAATAAATAATATATTTTGAAAAAGGTTTTGTTTGTTAACAACATGGTCACCGCCTGACACTTGCTTGCTACTTGCTATTGGAATGGAAAAATTCTAAAATTAAATTCAAGGTCAATGAAGATTATTATGATGATAATTCTATAATAGTGCCCAGCGACAAAAAGTTAGCAGCAGATTTTGACCGTGGAGTCTAAAAAGGAAATCTATCTCTGGTGTATAAAGGAAATTTAATGACATGCAATGACATTTTTCAGCCACCAGGGAGCACACTTTCCACCCTTTTCCCCCTCAAACTCCACGTATAGTTACTTCTAAATAATATTACTGAAGTAAAAGGTAAATGTCATCCAAAAATTTACTCAAGTACAAGTAAAAAAGTATTTGAGTACGTGTACAAGTAAAAAAAGTATTCATTGAAAAGAATGCTCAAGTAAGGAGTTACATTGTGAGTAACTGCCTACAATGTCAGATTTTAAAAATGCATATATATTTTTTTTTCTAGCACAGCTTCATCTATATGAACTGTTATTATCATACTGTACTATAACCCAATGCTCCCAATCTTTTTTGCACCACAGACCAGTATGATATGGGCCTTTTTTCACAGATCAGCAATGTTTGGCAGAAAATGACAGTGAATATAAAATAGCACGACGGGGCTAAAAACGAACATTAAGTGAAGGAAGAATGTAACTCAATATACGCTGAATCAACCTTTTTTAACAGCAGCATCTCCTAAAACTTGATGGCAAATATACTTGATCGCAGGCATAATGAGTTCTGAAAGGTTTCTTGCCGTTAGCAATACGGTTCGCCGCGATGTATGATGCTCTCAGTGCAATTGCCTTTGTTGCCTTGTTAGCTAGCTTTTAGCCACATATCATGTAGAATGGACTTGGTTGTAGGCTCCTCTTCTGGCTCAGCAGGTGGCCTTTTCCTGTAAAAAAGCTGTCTCAAGACGCCGCCGCCCACAGCGCACAGCCAACTAAAGTTACTGTTTACATTGACTGACACTAGGCTGCTATAGGTGTGCAAACACACCAGTAATGGTGGCCAACCACTAGAGGGCACGAACACAAATCTCAACTTAGATTAGTCAAGAGGCACAAGCCAGATTGCAGTCATTATAAAATGATTTATTATTTCTCTGCGGCGTGGTAGCAAATGCACGACAGACTTTTACTGGTCCTGATTTTTGCGGATCCAAGCTAAGTTACTGAGCAAATTTCATGACTGTATTATGCCAAAAAGATGGCACAAAAATCATCACATATAGACTTGAATACTATGACCCATTACCTGTCCAAAAAGCATGAGTGCTCTCTAGTAGAGAAAAAACATTATTACCTCTGAATGGTATAATGGTGTCATGTGGTTATTGTTGTGACATATCATTGGTGGAACGCTACTCTGGCAAAAATAAAGTCAATATGTAGAATAAAGAGGGAAAATGTAAGACCACTCTAGTCCGAAGTAGCGGGAGTAAGAGTTGTGTTTCTTCTTCAAAAATCTACTCAAGTAAAAGTAAAAAGTATTTTGTGGTAAAACTACTGTAAAAACTACATTTTTCTTAAAAAGTTCCTCAAATAAATGTAACGGAGTAAATGTAACACGTTACTACCCACCTCTGTTTAAGGTAACAGTTTAAAGTTTTTTTGTTTGTATTTTTTTAAGGCATGTCTAATGAGGAACAACTTTGAGAGGGTGTTGACCTACAAACACAAATACTTTACCCGTTCTACTGGTTGCTGTTCTACAGTTGCTTAATAGTGAAAAACATAAAGGAGAGCAGGGACTTTTTTTTTTTTTTTTTTTTTAATCTACTGTATTTGTTTTCCCAGATCATCTTCTATGAGGAGAGGAACTTGCAGGGTCGCTCCTACGAGTGCATGAGCGACTGCTCTGATGTGTCGTCCTACCTGAGCAGGTGCCAATCCTGCCGCGTGGAGAACGGCTGCTTCATGATATACGAGCGTCCCAACTTCATGGGCAACCAACACTTCATGAAGAAAGGCGAACATGCCGATTCCATGAGCGTGATGGGCATGACCAGTGGTATCAAGTCCTGCCGCATCATTCCCATGGTGAGTAAACCCTGGTTTTGTCAGGGTGCTTTCAAACTCTTAGTCCAGGGGTGGTCAACTTTATTTTTTACCATATTTTCCGCACTATGAGGCGCACCTAAAAGCCTTATATTTTCTCAAAAGCTGACAGTGCGCTTCATAATCTTCGTCTAGTTTTTGGTGACAAAAACTCAAGACCAATTTTGTCTAGTTTTATTCGACGTCCACTAAATATGTTTTCATCGGTAAAATAAATTTAAAAAAAGATTCCAAAAAATAAAAATAAAAAAGGTTTCCAACTATTTCGAATGAACATTGACAGACAAGCACATATTGTAGCGTCTAAAAAGACAACATCAACACACTCAATAGGAAAACAGTACATTATTTTCAATTAATTATACCCACCTTGACGCCACGAACTGTATGTAAAAAAAAAAAGTTGTCTGAGAGTGAATGAGAATGCTCGCCGTTAGCATTATCCTATTGTTGACGCGAATACTAAGCTAATGCTACGAGTTACATTTAGTGTTTGATGATCACTCAGCAGGGTCAGCACAAACACTTTAAAGGCTATAGCAACATTGCATATTCTCTCTGGCCAAGAAAAAATATCTTCCCGTGTGTGTAAGCCTGCATGGAGACTGTAGACGGCCTACTGGGGATTGGGGGGTAGTGCAGCACATCAGGAGTGATACAATCAGACACTGCTATGCAGGCTAACTACACATTAAGTGTCACACACTGTGAACATGTGACGGAAACTGTTGCACATTTTTGTCTCGTTCTCGTCTCGTCAGACGAAAACTGACATTCAGTTTGTCATGTTTTGGTCCACCAAAATACATTTTTAAGTCGTTATTGTCTCGTCATAGTCATGAAAAAGTATTCATTGACAAAATATTTTCGAGATCTTCATCGTCGACGAAAACAACACTGCTGCCGTCCACATTACTCAAAAGTGCGCATCACAGTTTTTATTTGGCATCGATAGACCGGACATATGATCATTTTAATTTCATGGTTGATAATATTTCCCCATTAGAGGCCAGCCGTGGTCTTTGGACGGGTGATGTTTGAAATCTATAGGTTTTTCTAGTCAGAATTCAATGATTTTTGTGAATTTTATGGGCCTAATATGGTCATGTAATAGTTAGTACAGAAGAATAATAACAGTTAATATAAATGATGTTCTGCTAAGAAAAAAATATACTATTGTTTTGTTTGTTTAAATCAGACATTGTAAGCAGTTACTATTACTTTAGTACAGGTGGTCCCCGGATTCCGCGTAAATCAGAATTACCCATTTAACAGTGTTGTTAATCTTACTAATAAAAAAGTAATTAATTATAGTTACAAATTACTTCTCCCAAAAAGTAATTGCGTTAGTAACTCAATTACCTGAATGTAAGAGTAATTAGTTACTTGGCAAAGTAATTGGTGATAATTACTTTTTTTTTTTCCCTCAAAAAAAAAAAAAAAAAAAAAAAAACATTGGCCACACTATGTGAAGTTTTTTGTGAAGTTTTTTGGTACAATTGGCCCGAGCCCAATTCTTTACCCTAATTTACCCTTTACCCTGAATCAACTGTTAAAAGTTGTTAAAATTGCTCCCATTATTGCATTTGTTCCCTTCTCTCTACTTTCGACATATGAAAGTTTTAAAACTGTTTCATCATTTAAAGATAGATTCAAGTCAAGATTTTGCCGATTTAGAAGTATTTTAGATAAAAAGTTACTTAGGTAAGCTAGGAAGGTTCTCTACAACAGAGCCGTCCTAAAAAGTCTACTGCTTTAAGATGACGGCTGTCTACTAACGCATTTAGTGCCATGCAGTGTTGATAATTTTACTTTAAAAAAGTAATTAATTACAGTTACAAATTACTTCTCCCAAAAAGTAATTGCGTTAGTAACTCAGTTACCTGAATGTAAGAGTAATTAGTTACTTGGCAAAGTAACTAGTGATATTTTTTTCTCCAAAAAAAAAAAAAAAAACAGGTCACACAATGTGAAGCTTAAAGGGTTTGGGGGACAATTGGCCCAAGCCCAATTCTTTACCCTCCACTTAACTAGACACAAGGGTATTGCGATAACTAGCTAGTAACCTTTGCTATGTGTGGAAGTCATTTAAAGTTGTGAATCAATCGTTAAAGTTGTTAAAATTTCTCCCGTTATTGCATTAGTTCCCTTCTGTCTACTTTAAACATGTGTAAGTTTTAAAACTGTTTCATCATTTAAAGATAGATTTAAGTTAAGATTTTGCCGATTTAGGAGCATTTTAGATTTTAAAAAATTACTTAGGTTCGCCTGGAAGGATCTCTACATCAGGGCCTTCCTGAGAGGTCTACTGCTTTAAGATGGCGGCTGTTTACAAACGCATGTAGTCCTTAAAACATGTTGGCAATGCAGCCGTGTCTGTCATCTGCATCTAGTTCTATAATATGATATCTACCGTGTCATGTGGGCGTAGTTTGTCGGCTATGGCTGCAGTCAGGTATTATTGGAGCCATCTAGCATCGCGGTTGCAACGGCGTCTTCCCCACTCCTGCTCTGCTCTCGTCCCCGTGAGTCCGTTTGTCTCAGACTTTTTTTCATTCAACCAACTTAGTAACGCATAGTAACGCACGCCTTTCCCGCCTCAGTAACGGTAACGGCGTTGCCAAGATGAGAAAAGTAATTAATTAGATTACTCATTACTGAAAAAAATAACGCCGTTAGTAACGCCGTTATATTGTAACGCCGTTATTAACAACACTGCCATTTAAGTACCCATAAATAGCTCCTAAATCTCAAAAACACTATCCAAAAACATGTATAATATGTCACATTAATAAAATGGTAAATGGACAGTACTTATTTAGTCCATTTATCTACATGGTTACCATGCCCAAAGCGCTTTACATTAGCACACATTTACCCGTTGACGCAAACATTTACACACCAATGGTGCTGCTGCTGAGATGCAAGGCGCTGCCAACAAATTGGAGGCAAATTAGGATTCAGTGCCTTGCCCAAGGGCACTTCGACAGTGGGCAGTCGTAGCAAGGAATCGTATCGCTGACGCTCGGGTCCAAGGACAACTCCAGCTACCAACTGCACAACGGCCATAGTAAAAGAAAGTAATTTTTTTTTTTTTTTTTGATAATCAAAGCGTGTTATGTATGAAAACAGACAGTAATTTCCCGCGTCAAACCGTGATGGCTAGGGATGCCCACAATCTGATCACGCGATCGGAAACTGGGCCGATCAGGCCATTTTTCAGAGAATTGGAAGCAAGTGAAAAGGATTGTGGTTTTACCTTTTTTTTTTTTTTTTTTTAAAGTAAAAGTAACAAAATAATCTAGAAATACAATGCCATTAGCAAAAGTAACAAAAATATGAGCTTTACACTCTGCAGCACTCCTGGAAAAAAGCGGAAGAGGAAGTACTGTAAACAATACAGTACTGCAACAAGTTTGGAACTTTTGTTCAAAATAAAAATAAATAAATGAAACAAATTCTGTATCAGATTGAGAATCAACAGATTCTCAAAATCAGGTGACTCGAACTCGGGTGCAAAAATATGCGATCCGGATGTCCCTAATCATGGCGGGCCGATCGTCATTTCCTCTTTCTTCGCAGTTAGATGAAACGTGGCCATTATCAGCAATTATCAACAAAAACTGGAAAGAGCAAAATTAATCTGGAAACATAGCAAAATTAAATTGCTACTGGATAAGAGCCGAGAATGAGACGGTCCATCGTCCATCTTTGGACATGTGTGATTTATTTTGTTGCCGATGCCAACAAATAATGACGTAATGTCCAGGTTATAAAATCCCATCCCCCGCTCTCCCTCCACATAGATCGCCGAGTCACCAACACCGCACAAGTCTGACAGTGTCCAACCTGAAAGCCATGACACCGGTAAATCCCGTGTCGCATTACACAGGAATTTAGCGGGATATAAGTCTGAAAGGGGCTACTGTTACACCCCTAAAAAAACAATTGCGAACGAGCCTCCGCCGTCGTGAAGTCAAAATCACAGAAGTCAAGTATGTCTTCTTTTCACAGTCACTGAATATTTTACATTTACTTTGAGTAACTTTTTGGAAGACTACCTTTACTTGGGTACCGTATATTCCGCACTATAAGGTAAATCGTAAGACGCACTTTCAATGAATGGCCTATTTAAAAAATGTTTTCTTATATAGTGCACACCGCATTATAAGAGGCTGGGGCTGAGTAGAGGTTGGGGTTGCGTTATGCATCCACTAGATGGAGCTGCGCTAAAGGGACTGTCATGCCATGAGTAACCAAACTGATGCGTATACAGGGTGACCCCCCCCCCCCCCAAAAAAAAGGGAAATTCTTAATAATCCAATAAAACCAAGAGTGATGGAAGAAAAAATATTACAATAATACAAATTGAAACCTTAAAAATTGTCATTTAAGAAACAGTGATGGAACTTTTTACTTATTAACAAATGACATTCCTTAAATGGCATCCTTCTGTACGGAAGTATTCTTAAAATCTGCTGTTGAGATTCCTCATTGATTCCTCATCTGAGCTGGAATACTGTGAATTTCACCCTGAATTCACAATAGTAACTAAAATGGCACATTGCTCAAGGTCACTGTCTCACAGTGCAGCCACTTCCTCATGTCTGCCAATACGCAAAACTTCCGGCTTTTTTTTTTTTGTTTGTTTCTTTTTTTTTATTGTGGACAAAAGCAGATTTCAAGAATGCATTCATGCAGGAGAACACCGTTTAAAGGACAAGAAATCAACGGTTTTGATCATTATGGAGTAATTTTGCCCTGTTGTACTGAATGGATGCATTTTTAATATTTCATATTCCATTTAGCACATGACAAAATGACAAATAACATTGTCATTTGTCATGCCATTTATTTAGCAATTGGGGAAAAATATATAAAAAGAACATCGTGTAAAAATATTGGAGTAGAGAGATTGAAACAATGACATTTTGATGCTCTCTTAGTCGCATTCCTCGTTGTGAATCTTCTTTTGTCTAATGATGGAAGATACACTGCCCTCTGGCGGTAGTGTTGGATCTGAGTGGACTGTCGCCTTGTATGACTGAACAGACTCTTGTCTGACATGGATAAAGGACAGCTGCACTCTGGTTTGGCTCACATAAGGTTGTAAGTTGTTTCAGCTAATATATGTTTGTGTATCCATTTGTAATTAAGTTTAGAGCTACAGTTTATGGAGTCGTGTGTGAGCGATTGCTATGAGAATTGTACATACGTTAGCATTTGAAGCATTTAAGCTAGCGGACTTTTGTTTGGGAAATTAGGCTAATTTGATCTACTAAATTTACAGTGACGGAGGCAGAGCCTCACCTGTCATCATGACAAAAAAATAATTATAGCATCAAATTTATATTAATATTTGTCCATTGCTCTTTATGTATGACTCATTTCAAACATTTTCTATAGTCAAAATCGCTGAATTTGCCCATTTCCTGTTCAAATAAAGAAATGAAACGAGAGGTGCGGCAGCAACGAGTAAAGCCTCACCTCTGATTGCGCAATCCTTAACAAACTGGGTTGATACATGGAATTGGAGCGTGCTGGTTGCCGTACATCTGCATGTCGCCATTATAATGTTTCCAGATACGTTTATTTGACCTGATTTTCCTCAGTCTGGCTAATGTCTTTAACCCTTAAAGTTTAATGTTTGTTAGCGACATATTTAGTTTTGCTGATGGGAAATAAAACCGCAGTGAAAAGGCGGAGGTTGCGGCAGATAGTACTCTGCCGCACTGCAAGGGGGCGTACGTGAGAGACTTTCCGTTAAAAGTGGACGCGGTTAACACAACGCCGGAGCTAAAAGGTTTGCTTCAAACTACGGGACAGAGGATAACTCGTGCTTTTCAATCGGACTGGTGAACCCGAAAAGACTGGCAATGTGGCTGTCCTTCGAAAAATCGCCTTTGCTGCTTTCCCTGCCTTTTCTTCTCAACTTGTGCCAATGTCTGGACTAACACGAGATATTGTGACATTAAAAAACTACCACGAAGCCTCAGCAAACATGAGAGCTCGACCACTCACATTCAAAGCCTGTTTGCTTTAAAAACTTTTGGAAGCTCAAGGATCGATTTGGCTTTGACGAACAGCGGAAGCTCAACGGTAGCATCCTCAAAGCTAAGGTAATAAAAGAGTTTGAAAGACCTCATTAATGCAACCTGCATCCTAGCTAAACAGGAGTTAACATTTCGTGGTAACGATGAGCGTGTAGCTCTTCTAAACGTGGCATATATGTAGAACGATTACATGGTTTTGCTGAGAAAGATGAAAGGTTAGCTAGACATTTGGACACATCCACTGTGTTTTCTGGCTTGTCAAATAGAACACAGAACGATCTAATTGAAGCAATCCTCTCCATTGAGGCGGAGAGATTTTTTTTAAAGTAAAGGAAAATAAGGAGGACTTTAACTAAAAGGGCGTAGGTTTGCATAGGGACGGTAGGGACATAACACTACCAATTTTTCAGCATGCTAAAATTGTCCCTACCAACTTTTAAGCAACCTTACCTTTTTTGCATGATACAATGTTCAGTTACATAGAGAATTTAGATCTTTCAATAGTTCCATATGTTGTAAGGATAGAATTGACCCTACCATTATTAAGTGAATTATTTTCACTATGTTTATGTTTGCTAATAAAAACCAGACATTTATTCAGGAAGTTTTCAAAATGTTTCTTTAGTATTTTTTGAAAACAAAGGTTTGAATCGAACAGTGTATCATCTGAACCAATGCATGTAAAAGTTATTATCAGTAGATAAGGATTTATTTTGCATTGATCATTTTGCCTATTAATTAATTAGGTTCATATACATGAGAAATGTGGCCCTTTGCCCCCTTCATCCAATCTGTTTGGTCTAATTAATGTCCCGTCCCCAGCAAAAAGTGTACCTACATGCAGGTTATGCTGTTATATCGTCCCTACGAATGTTGAGACCAAACCTATGCCCTTCCAAAGTAACACCGGTTTTTGTGGTGAAGGACAGGCGCAAGACCACAAACAGTTTTCATTTCAATCTTATTTAAAAAAAAAAAAAAAAAAAAAAAAAAAAAAGAGCTTAGACCAAGAAAAATACAATAGGATATTTTAAAAGTAATTCTAATTCTTTGTTTTTCTTTTCACACTTTTTGTTTAGCAATATGTAATAAATTGATTAAAGTTTCAGAATTAAAAGTTTTAAAAACAACTGAATATTTCACTAAAGGTCAGAACTGATTTCTGTGGTTTTGTACACCAGGGTGTAGAGCAAATGCATGTTATTTTCTTACTTTTACGTATCGATAATATGTACCGTGTGTGCGTGTTTTGTGAAGAATGCTGATGAGATATGAAATAACCAGTAGCCAATTGAATAAGCTACCCTTTTTGGTTTATATATTTGGAAATCTGACACTAAAGGAGTCAGTGCCTCACCAACCATGAACCTCACCGCACGTCACTGGATAAGACTATATAGACGTTTAAACACCAATTGTTTAGTGTCAAGTGTTTTTATTGTTAAAATGTGTGTCGTTTTGAACATAAGTACATTTGTGTGTTACAGCTTTACAAATTGTCAAAAGTGAAGTCAAAAGCTTAAAAAACACAATTGCCTTGTTCGCTGTCTGTCAAGCCTAACAACTTCACATTTAGTGAGGACAGAAAGCATCATATTAATAAAGTAAAGTAAAATATAAGATATGGTCTAAATAAGATACCGTGATGTACAATAAGGTAATGTTTATGTGACTGAAAAAAAAAAAAAAAAAACTGGAGACAAAATGGCAGACGAGACTCTGGTCAAATCATTCAAGTCAAGTACGTTGTAACCCAGGGACTACCTGAATAAGGCGCATCTGATTATAAGGCGCACTGTCGCTTTTTAAGAAAATGGAAGGCTTTTTGGTGCACCTTATAGTGCGGTAAACACTTTACGCCAAAATTATTTTGTAGTAACGCTACCCATAATTGAGTAAAATCTTTTAATTGGTAATCTTTGTTTTAGTCACCTCTGGTAATCATTTTAAAACATGGCATGTTGTAGTGACTCACAAAAATATTGAACATACTTTAAAAAAAACTTGTCCCGTTTTTTATGAAAATTTGCCTGCGACACTACTGTATTTTATGAAAGTACAGTACTTGGAGAGCTATTGCTGATGACATTTTATTACAGGACCATAAAATGCATTGATTTGGATACCGAAAAGTGAACAAGCACCTTAAGACACTTCCAGAAATCTCCCATTTATTTTTGTTTTACTCTACCCAAAACAGCACAGAGGCCAATTCAGGATTAGGATCTTTGAGCGGGAGAACATGAGCGGCCAGTCCCAAGAGCTGCAGGAGGATTGTGACAACATCGTGGAGCGCCTTCGAATGAACGAATGCCTGTCCTGTCAGGTGATGGAGGGCCACTGGCTGCTGTTTGAGCAGCCCAACTTCCGTGGCAAGATGGTGTATGTGAGGCCCGGCGAGCACCGCAGTTTCAGGGAGATGGGCATGAGCAGCACTCGCTTCTTGAGCATGAAGCGCATCATAGACAAATGCTAGATGTTTAATTTTTCAAATTAAAAACAAAAACAAAAATTGCCTGTTAAACTTTCTATCAATTATTACTGTATTTATACAGTATGCATGTGCATGTGTGTGTCTGTTATAAGGGTCATTCCAGATGGGAGGACATTTGCCTTTCAAAATTGTTCACGTTTAGGATTTTCTGCAATATGTTCATCAGTAACAGGTAATGAACTATCAAAGCTTACCGTAATTTTCACACTATAAAGCGCACCTGACTATAAGCCGCCACCAAACAAATTTGAAACGAAAACCACATTTGTTCATGGATAGGCCGCAGCTGTCCTCACTGTAATATGGGATGTTTACACCAAAAGATATTAACTGGTAACACTTTATTTGACAGCGGCATCAACCTATTGTCATAAGACCAAATGAACCACCATGAAACTTGGCCATCAGTGCTCCCTTGGGGGAGACAGTCAACCTCTCCTGCCACCTGCTGTCAACACTAGTTTTGTCCAACGGGCCTCCTAGCATGCATTGCAGCGCTACAGATGTAAATTTCAATCAAAATTCATGTTCTGTGCTAATTATTTCTTCAGTTACTGTTCAGTTGTTTCAGGCTGAAAACATTTCATACTTGCTTTGTAACCTGAGGTAATTACCGTAATTTTCTGACTATGAGCTGCTACTTTATTCCTTCATTTTGAATCTTGCGGCTTATAGTCCAGTGCAGCTTTTTATTGATTTATTTGTGTTAATAGGTAACACTTTATTTGACAGCGATGTCATTAGACAATCATAATTTTGACATAACACTGTCAAGAACATTAATGAATGCTTATAACAGTTGTCATTTAGTGTTATCCAGCAAATTATCTCACTTTTGAATGGATTTGAAAGATCTGAGCTGGACATAAATGGAGTTCGTGACATAATTTGCTGGATGACACTTAATGACATCTGTCAAAAGCATTCAGAAATGCCCATGATAGTGTCATGTTATATTTATTATGGTCTTATGATGCTGCTGTCAAATAAAGTGTTACCTATTAACACAAATAAATCAATAAATAAGCCGCACTGGAAAAAAATTGTAACATAAAATTTGTATGAAATGTTTTATAAGGTGTTCTTAATTTATACTTGGTATAAGAGAGTTCCAGGTAACGCGGTTGCAAATCTGTGCTAATATGATTTTTGCACAGAAGTAGAAACGAATTGAGAATGGAGCTGTTACTGCTGACTAAGAAGACAAACTTACTTGTATGTCAGTATTTAGTGTTGCAGTGATACCCATTTGTGGCAAGCAATTCCGATTCACATCTGGGCATCATCATTGCTATCATGGCTCTGTTAGACAATGCTTTAAAACCTTTGTGAAACATGAGAAAAAGACGAATACAAACAGAGTGAATTAGGGATGGCACAATACAAGGAAATATGTCGCATTCTGAAAATCACACATTTTTGTGTTTTTCCGATATTATTATTATATAGTGTTTGTAGAAATAACCTGGCACCCTCAGTTAAATATTTTCTGTACTTACCAAAGAAAAGCTGATTTTACTTGCCCACGCAGCAGGATTTCCGAAGACACCAATTCAACAGCGTGGCTAAACATTTTTTGCTAGCATCTGTTACATAACGGGCAGGAGTGTGTATTTACACTGCAGAACATACAATCACTATAGACGGCGATTTGTGGGACAACCCATTTTTCCTCAACGATTCAGACATTAACTCAAATGAAAATGTTTTCGCGGAAGATGGTTTTGAGGAAGATCGAAGTGCTGACGATAGTGGAGCTCTTCCTAATATTGCTGCACCGCACACATACAGTATGAGCCGGAGGCAGAATCTCCAGCTGACGACTCGATTGCCGAAGGTGAAGTTGAAGAAATAGATGTCAACACTCTGGAGAATTTGTTCTTATCTCCGAAAAACTCTCAGCCTGCTCCTGCGACCCAACATTCATGCATGTTGGAGGAGGGAAACCTGGAAAACAGGCTGGATTGAGGCCCACGAGGACCAGACTTGGGCCACTCCTGGAAAATGCATTGCAAAGAAATAAATAAATAAAAAAGCTTGGGTCAGAGGAGCTTAATATTCAAGATATGTAACGTTTAATATTTAGCATAGTATTGAATAGTTCAGTATTGTATATGATCATATATATATGTCATATATATGATCTATATATATATATATATATATATATATATATATATATATATATATATATGTCATATATATGACATATATTTATGTGTGTAATATTTTTACCCCTTGGCATGGCAAATAAAGGCAATTCTATCATCGGGGAGTTTCTGATGAGAGAATACCATGAATCCAATGTGCTTCAAGCCTTCCACAGAGTTGGATGGAAGGGGAGCAAACATTTTATGTGTTAATATAGACTATATTTCACATGATATTCAAAGATTTTAAAAAAAAGATATATTTACAAAATATACAGAAACGAAATGTCAACAATATACATTGAATTTATTACAAAGCACACATTCATATTTGCAAAACATACAGAAAAATACATGAGATTTACAAAACAGAAATATTGGCAAAATATTAGTGTTGCACTGATGCCATTTTTTGGCCCTGATACCTGGCTGTGCAGTATCGACTGATACGGAGAACAGGGTGTTAATGGAGTGCTACTACAGCACCAACCACTGCGAAAGGGGGTACATGCAGAGAATGTGGGAAGAATGGTTACTTCGAAATCCCACATCCACACTGACCAAGAAACAACTACTGGCTCAGTGTCCTAATATCCGCAAGAAGAACTTGCTATCACAGTTAGAGATTGATGAGGCACAATGTGTCTCATCCAAGGTACAAATATGCTACGGCAAGGGGGAGCCAGGACGCCAGGTCAAATGGGGGGTGATTTCATCATCAACCCCCAACATCCAGATTGGGTACCAAGCAAGAGCAGCAGAAGAGAATGAGAGAGCAGCAGACCTTAGAGGGAAAGTCATGAAGTCCTGGGGGAACTCAACTACCTCCTACCTGCCAAGGCTAACAAACAAAGTACCATCAGAATCTCTGCTGGAGGATGTAAACACAGCACTGCTGAACATCCCCAACGTAAACATCACTGAGACCAATCAGCTGATATATGCAGCAGCATCAGTCATCCTAGAGTCACTTGGCTACAAGATAAGCACCGCCAGTAGCCAGAAGGAGCCTCCATGGAAACGAAGGCTAGAGGCAAAAATCGGAACAACACAGAGAGAAGTTAGCCTCCTAACAGAGCTGAGCAAAGACGTGAAACCTAAGAAACAACTGCCCAAGAAATACAGCAAGCTGTCCACAGCTGAGGCACTGGAGACTGCTAAGCAAAGGCTCGCAGCCCTAGCTAGCCGCCTAAAGAGGTACACCTGAGAAGTAGAGGCCAGGAGAATAAACACTATGTTCTCCAATAATCCAGCTAAGGTCTACTCTCAGTGGCAGGGTACCAAGACCACAGCAGACCCACCCAGGGCTAAGACTGAACAATACTGGAAGAGTAACTGGGAAAAAGAGGCGTCTCACAACACTAACGCCCAATGGCTGGCAGACCTGCAGTCAGAACATCGCAACATGCCAGAACAAGACCCCGTACTTATCACAACAGCAGACATCCAGACAAGACTGTCCAAGATGAAGAACTGGACAGCTCCAGGGCACGACAAGATTCATGCCTACTGGCTTAAGAAGCTAACTGCACTCCATGAACGCCTAGCAGCACAAATGAACCAGCTGCTGAGGTCGGGGACCCACCCAGAGTGGCTAACCCAAGGTCGTACAGTCCTCATCATGAAGGACCCCCAGAAGGGGTCCAACTACCGGCCTATCACCTGCCTCAGCACCACATGGAAGCTCCTATCAGGCATGATAGCGGCTAAAATGAGCAGGCACATGGAGCAATACATGCACGGGGCACAGAGAGGATTGGCAATATCACCAGGGGAGCCAAGCACCAACTACTGGTGGACACGGCAATCGCCAGGGACTGCAAAGGTAGGAGCACCAACCTGTGCACTGCCTGGATTGACTACAAGAAAGCCTACGACTCAATGCCACACACATGGATACTGAAATGATTGAAGCTGTATAACATCAACAGGACACTAAGGACTTTCCTCCAGAACTTGATGAGGCGTTGGAAGACAACTCTAGAAGCCAACTCGAAGCCAGTTGCACATGTGAGCATCAAATGCGGTATCTACCAAGGAGATGCTCTGTCACCCCTGCTGTTCTGCATAGGCCTAAACCCACTCAGCCATACCATCACCAAGAGTGGTTTCGGGTACCGGTTCCGAAGTGGAACAACCATCAGTCACCTCCTCTACATGGATGACATCAAGCTGTATGCCAAGAACGAGCGTGGCATCGACTCCCTGATCCACCTCAGGAGAATATACAGCAATGACATCGGGATGTCATTCGGACTAGATAAGTGTGGGCGAATGATATCCAGAAGAGGGAAGGTGATCTCAATTGAAGGGGCTGAACTACCTGAAGGCAACATAACAGATGTGCAGGACAGCTACAAGTACCTGGGGATCCCACAGGCAAATGGAAACCACGAGGAAGCAACTAGAAGGTCTGCCACAACCAAATACCTACAGAGGGTGAGGCAGGTCCTCAAGAGTCAACTGAATGGCAAGAATAAGATCCAGGCCATTAACAGCTATGCCCTACCAGTAATCAGATACCCTGCTGGCATCGTATCCTGGCCACTGGAAAAGATGCAGGCTACCGACATCAAGACAAGGAAGCTCCTTACAATGCAAGGAGGGTTTCACCCTAAGTCCAGCATCCTGAGGCTCTACACAAAGCGGAAAGAGGGAGGCCGAGGACTAGTGAGCATCAAAGCCACGATCCAGGAGGAAACTACATCCCTCCAAGAGTACATCATGAGAATGGCCCCCAGTGATGACCTGCTCAGTGAATGCCTCAGGCAGCAGAAGCCCAATAACGAGGAGGACCCTGAGGAGCTATCTTGGATGGACAAGCCCCTGCATGGTGTGTACCACCGACAAATTGAGGAAGTAGCTGACATGGCAAAAACATACCAGTGGCTGAAAAAGGCCGGACTGAAAGACAACACGGAGGCACTGATCATGGCAGCACAAGAACATGCCCTTAACACAAGAGCAATAGAGGCTGCGGTCTATCACACCAGACAGGACCCCAGGTGCAGGCTATGCAAAGAGGCCCCTGAGACAGTCCAGCACATCACAGCAGGGTGTAAGATGCTAGCAGGCAAGGCATACATGTAACGACATAACCAGGTAGCAGGCATAGTGTACAGGAACATCTGTGCCGAGTACAGACTGGAGACCCCAGAGTCAAGGTGGGCGACACCTCCGAATGTGGTCGAGAACAACCGAGCAAAGATCCTGTGGGACTTCCAGATCCAGACAGACAAACTGGTGATGGCCAACCAGCCTGACATAGTGGTGGTGGATAAACATCAGAAGACAGCAGTAGTGATAGATGTAGCAATCCCGAGCGATAGCAACATCAGGAAAAAAGAACATGAAAAGCAAGAAATATCAAGGGTTGAAGGAAGAGTTGGAGAAAATGTGGGGAGTGAAGGCAAGAGTGGTGCCATTAGTGATCGGGACACTAGGGGCAGTAACCCCCAAGCTGGGTGCATGGCTCCAACAGATACCAGGAACAACGTCTCCGTTCAGATGAGCGCAATCCTAGGGACAGCTAAGATCCTGCACAGGACCCTCAAACTCCCAGACCTCTGGTTGAGGACCCGAGCTTAAAAGGAGAGACCATACTGCCCGGGTGGGCGAGACGACGATTTAAATTTTTTTTTTTTTTTTTTACATATATATATATATATATATATATATATATATATGTATATGTATATATATATATATATATATATATATATGTATATGTATATACAGTATATATACATATATACATATAAATATATATATAGTTATTAGGGCTGTCAAACGATTACAATTTTTTATTGAGTTGATCACAGCTTAAAAATTAATTAACCGTAATTAATCGCAATTCAAACCATCTCTAAAATATGCCATATTTTTCTGTAAATTATTGTTGGAATGGAATGATAAAACACAAGACTAACATAAACATTCAACATACTGTACATAGGAACTGTATTTGTTTATTATAACAATAAATCCACAAGATGGCATTAACATTATTAACATTCTTTCCTTTAAAGGGATCCACAGATAGAAAGACTTGTAGTTCTTAAAAGATAAATTTGAGTACAAGTTATAGTACAAGTTATAGTAATTTTATATTAAAACCCCATGTTTTCGGTTTAATAAAATTTGTAAAATTTTCAATCAAAAAATAAACTAATAGCTCGCCGTTGTTGACGTCTCCGAGCGGTGACGTCACATCGGGCTCCCTGCCGTTCTTCCACAGTGTCTTTAACTACGTAAGGTGAAATACACCACAAGGTGTCAATGGCGAGTTTTAAATTAATTAGAGATATAGCCAAGGCAAAGTCTGACTAAGTTTTATGTGTATTTTGCATAGCTATTTTGATTGGGAATGCCAGTTCTCTTTGCATTGAGCGCTTTTCTTTTTGTGAACATTATTTTTTTGAGGGATAGGAATATTACTTTTGTTGTGCTTTCACAAAATTATACTGTAGCGACTTAACTATTCCGCCCAAATGCATTATGGGAAGTTGTGCAACCATGACTGTCAGTACTGGCTGCAAATGGTAGACAATATGTTCTGTGTTGTGTTCAATTAAGCGTGTTAAGAAAAAGACCGTCTCTTGCTCCACCCAAATGCATGATGGGAAGTTGGGCAACTATGGCTGTTAGTAGTGGCTGCCAAAGCTTAAGCCAATGTGCTAAAACGGTGTCATTGTAAACTGTTTGAGGAAACGCATGAACGGGTCATTCCGTGCATGCGTCAGTTGCGTCAAATATTTTAACGTGATTAATTTAAAAAATTAATTACCGCCCATAAATAAAATAATGTGTGTAATGTGAAAAAACATTTTGTGCGTTTTCGTGTCATATACACTTTATTTAAGCACTGTAAAAATTAGTTCTACTAGAGTACAGCCATCAATATTACTGTAAAGCACGGATTTCAACCTCTTACCCAGTTGTTATTTGGCACCAGAGTTGGGTAGAACAGCCAAAGTTTACTCAAGCGTAGCATTATATAACATTACTAAAGTAAAAGTAGTCATCCAAAAATTTACTCATGAACAAGTAAAAAAGTATACGTTAAAAAAAATACTCATGTAATGAGTAACATTTTGAATAACTGCTTCATATTACCCCTTTCCCACTGGCCAAAAAACCCATGTCAACCCACTAACAATTGGCTTTTGGTGGCAGTGGGAAAGGTGCAGCAACCCGCCTCGACCCGCGTCAATCAACCCGCCAAGCGACCCGCGTTAAAATCACCTCGGCTCTGATCGTCATGCAGTGTGAAAGCAAAACCCCGGGTCAACAGTCAACACCTTAATCTACGTGGTGACGTAGGCTCTTACGTGATGCGTAATAACAACGTGCTAGTCGCCTCCCATTTAACACGCCCCACAACCGTAGTTACGTCGATGCTCACCACAAAGCTAGTAGAAGAAGAAGGAGCCAGTAGCGCACCACATTGAACAACATGTCCCAGCATTGGAAAGATGACGGGACCTGCCAGCTCCTTTCCATCCGTGGAGAAAGGAGGCTTCTATGTTGCTCTGCATTGTTTACTTCCTTGAACTGAATGAATTCGGTTGCACTTGTCGACGCGCATCTTAGCGTGGTGATGTCACGTAACCTTACGCACAGCTGAGGAGGAGTGGGGGTTTAGACGGGTGAAAAAAAAGACACGGCTTTTTTTTGTCAATGGGAAAGGTGCAAAATGCCAATTGCTAGTGGGTTGCATCGGCTTGGAAAAAACGCGCGTTGACCCACTAGTTTCAGTGGGAAAGGGGCAAATTTCAGATTTTTTTAATAATACTGGTATTTTCTTTTCCCAGCACAACTTCATCGATAGGAACTGTTATGATATACCGTACTATAGCCGAGTGGTCGACAAACTTGTTTGCACCACGGACCGGTGTGATATGGGCCTTTTTTCCCACAGGCCGATAATGTGTGGCAAAAAATTACAGTAAATATAAAAACCCTAACAAACATGCAAGGAAAATGTATTTGAATCAAATTTTTGTAACAGCGGCCTCTCCTAAAACACTGACGGCAAATATCCTTGGTCGCAGGCATAATGAGTTCTTCTCTAATCGTGAAAGGTTTCTTGGCTTTAGCAATACGGTTCGCCACGAGGTACAGTATGATGCTCTCAGTTCATTCACTTGATTGCCTCATTTGCTAGCTTTCAGCCGCATATTATGCAGAATGAACTTGTTTGTAGGCTCTTCTTTGGGCTCAACAGGTGGCCTTTTCCCCATTAAAAAAAAAAAAAAAAGCTGTCCAAAGACATCGCCGCCTGCAGCAAACCGCCAACAGCAGCTAACGTTACTTTTACCTTGACTGACGCTGGGTGTGCAAACACCCCAGTTATGGCGACCACCCATTAGAGGGTAACACACAAATCTCTTCTCGGATTCGTCAAGAGGCACAGGCCAGATTGCGGCCGTTGACTAATTAATTAATTCTGGTACCGGTCCACGGCCCTATGGTTGGGGATCCCTGCTGAATTACTGAGCCTATTAAATGATCGTATTATGCCACACAAAAATCAGCTCATTTAAACCAGGATACTAGGACCCATTACCTGTCCAAATAGCATGAGTGCCCTCTGTGGAGAAAAAAAAAACATTGTGACCTCTGTGTGGTGGTCCTAGCCCACACTCCCCTCTTTTATTGTTGTTACACTTCCTGTTTTATGTGGCATGAGTTCAACCTTGGCAGGCTGGGTGTGGTAGACCTGGGCGTGTACCTGCATTGCATCAGCAATCACTGCGTTTAAGGAGCAGCCTGGGCAGCAAACAGGTGGCATTCTGCCTGTCAACCTTGGTACTTCGGCCAACAAAGTCTGCAATTTTGACTCTCATTGTTGAACGCCTGACTAATTCTTCCTTTACCTTCAGGACATCCACCCAGCCAAGCCTCCTGTCCAAACGAAGCCACCTGCCACAGCCATTCACTGACTCATCACCCCCGCCAGCCACCCAAAACCTTGCCTGTGATCAATAAATATTACTTCGCACTTCATCTGTTTCTGGGTCGCATTTTGGTCTGCACTGGCTTCGCCAATCCTGCCATAACACTCTGAATGGTATAACGGAGTCACGTGTTTATTTTTGTGACGTCTCATTTGTAAAACAGGTAGTGTTACTACGCAGAAATGTGAGAAATTCCAGAAGGTTCAGATGCTTTTTCATGCCACTGTACCATTGTATAAATAAAAATAAAAAAAATTAGACACTCAGACGCTTACTTGAGTAACTTTAGACAGAGGCTTTTGTATGTACTGGTATGCTCATATGAAGTCTTTAGCTTAGCTAATAGCCAGCCTGCTTGCATCTCTAAGTACAAAGAAGATAAGATAAGATAAGATAAGATAAGATAAGATAAGATAAGATAAGATAAGATAAGATAAGATAAGATAAGATAAGACTATTAATCCCTCATAGGGGAAATTCAGGCATTGCAGCAGCTCAGACAGTGTACAATCAAATGAATAACATATAGACAAACTATAAGAACTACATAAAAAGGTATATTCAAATTACCTACGACTAAAGTACAAATGGAATCTAACATGACTGCAGTTTATGACTAAAGTACAAATGGAATCTAACATGACTGCAGATCGACACTATGTCAGAAACATACAAAAAACAGAGTATCTGTCATTGTTCTTATACTTAATTTACATTTAATCTTGAGCACAGACCTCTGCTGTTATAAAGTCTGATGGCAGTGGGGACAAAGGAACACCTATACTGCTTGTTCTGCATCTAGGTGGTATAAAACGCTGACTGAAAGAGCTGCCCATCTTCCACAGCTCATCTTGGAGTGGGTGAGAGGGGTTGTCCAAGATAGCTTTGAATTTAATCATCATCATCCCCTCAGTCACAGTCTCCAGACTTCCCAACTCGAGCCCCACCACATAGTGGGCCTTCCTTCCCAGTTTATTGAGTCTGCCCACCTCACCTGCCTTGACACCGCTCCCCCAACACAATACAGCGAAAAACAAAGCACTAGCCACCACAGACTGGTAAAAAACCTTTCAATATCCTACCACAGACGTTACGTGACGTTAGGTTCCTGGACTTTAAGTGACGGGAAATGAGTCTTTCAATCTGCCGTTTAGGTCCTCCAGTCATTATAGCGTTCTGGCACCTCCATCTGGGTGCTGACGTCAGAGAATGAGCGATTTCAGCAGATTGAGTATTGAGTTCAATGGAAGAGGAAGCGTTTTTCAGCGTATCTGGTTCAGGTGTGGATTTTTCAAATGATATTGTGGATCCAGAGGAAGTATGTGACATCCAGCCATATATGTTTGAGTCGTATTACGAGGAGGAGGAAGATTCAGAACGGCAAAAAGGTGACAGAGAGCAGACTGCAAAATGTCATCATTGTTTTTATCTCTCTACTCCAATATTTATACAGGATATTCTCTGTAGCTAAATGAAATATGAAATATTAAAAATGCATGTATTCAGTACAAAAGGGCTAAATTACCGCATAATGGTCAAAACTGCCAACTTCTTAAACCTCCTGAACAGTATTTTATGCCACTAGTGTTAGTCCGGCTCTTGTCATTTCCCTGCGGGGACTCGGAGACTAAGAGCTAGGCTACATGCTAACCCGAACTGAGCGGCTCTTCGAAGTCTCTTCCTCGCCTTTCGAACACGAAAAATCACGCTAAACTACCCCGTCTCATGTATCACATGGCGGTGGGGGTGATTACCTTCACCGATCGGCCAGCCCCCGGCGGTGTGCAAATTTTGGTTCGTCGGTCCCTACTGCGGCCATGGCAGGCAAGCAGTGCTCGTCACCAGGGATGCAGCAGGGGAATGTACGCCGGAACTGACGCTCTCCGGGCCCAAGCCCAGGATAGCGCTCTATAAGCGGGCACGCGAAGAGAGCCGAGGGGGGTGGAAGTCTCGACACAATCGAGACGAGAGTGCATGGTTGCCAGAGCACGGCCTAAATCGGCCGGCGACCACTAGTCGTCGGACAAGGGAGGAGGCCATTCTCGCCTTCTCAGGGGACAGGGAGCATTGTCACCCACAAAATGCAAGCCACCTCCTTATCAAAACGTATCCCATGATCCCAGTATTTGACATAATATAAAACACGTAGCTTACTCACGTCCTCGTCCGTCCAATAGTCCCTCGATTGTCAGACTTGTTTTGCCCATTCTTCGCGTTGAACAGGATATTTTGGAAATCCAGAAAGGCTCACACCACTCTCCCTGGTGTAGCAACAAAAGCTTGGAGCACACTGGGATCAGACCCGTGCAGCAAATGCCTAGGGGTGCCGCAGCGTCCAAAAGGACGTCAAGAAAAATGTTCAAATAATATTTGATGATAGCAGTATTCAAAAAATTATACAACTCATTAAAACAAAAGAACAACAAAACATATCGTAATAAGTCTTTAAATAATAATGAAATCATTTTTCTAGTGTGCCTTCTGCCTATTTCACTGTTTCCTGTGATGCGGTAATTTCACCACAGACCCTGCCTAGTCTCACTCACCCAGCAGACCAGCGAGCTACCTGAAAGTGCTATTTTTAACCTCTGTAATTGAGCGACGTTACGGTGACGAAGAGCCGTTCCAATTTGGTACCCAAGGCAATAAATTTGTTGGCACCCCCCCAATAGCTATTTTCACCACACATAACATGTGGTGCATTTCACCACAACTTTTTTTCTTTGTTTACCTTGTAACCTTGCTCGCCGTGTCTTCACTGATGCCAAAGCATTTATTTCCCTATCATATGACAGCTGTTTTGGAAGGTGCACTTCTTTCTCCACTGGCAGTTTGTGTGTGGGAAGGTACTGGTCTTGGTGCTGATGTGGATAAGTTGGATGTAAAAGATGGCCCGGGATGTGCAGAGGTAGAAGGAAAATATTTCAGAAGAGCTCGCCTTATGGGCCGCACGGGTCTGATTGGGATGGCCTGATGCGAAAAATAAACGAAATAATCCGCAAAACCAGGTGAATACACAGTCCTTTTGCATACAATGGTATGGTTGTATAGTGAAGATGATGTCACCTGTTAACGTCACATCAGCCTTCTTCCTCAACCTGAGACTTTGGCCGGAAGTCTCTCACTTTCGTAGCACGGGATTCAAAAAATTGAATTAATATATCGATCGCTTCTGCACAGATCCAAGTGGTCCATTTTATTAATGAGCATTAAATACCACATTTTATTTGAAATAAATATGCTTTTTGTGTCACAGGCACTTTACATGGTCTCAGTCTCCTCAGGAAGAACTTCCTGAGGAGGGCATCAGTATTGTGCGACCAATCCACTTTATTATTAACGTGGACCCCAAGGTACCTGTATGAATCCACCCTCTGCACCACGTCCCCCTGGATGATGACTGGGGCAGGGGACTTCCCATTCCTCCTACAGTTCACCACCAGCTCCCTGCTCTTGCTGATGTTGAGTCTCAAATGGCTGCTGCTGCACCATAGAATAAATGACATGATTACGGGCTAGATAACGTTAGTTGTCAACATGAACCAGCTTCAGAAAAAAACTAACGTGTGTGGTATTTCAAATATTACAGGTAATAATTACAGTTATATGAGGAAAAACTGGTAATTGGACTACATTTTGGATTTACATTTCTCAACGCTGCTCATGTCCTTTTTCGGGTAGTACACTCAAATATTTAGACATTCCGATTACTTTGGTTTGCAGAATACAGTATATGTTTTTAAGAATGTGTTGTCAATGGAGTGATCCTTAGGAATATTTTGTTAGTGGCAAACCTCCTTTTTGCCTTTGAACAGTGTAGACAATGCAGGTGACCTGGCCGGGGGGGTACTTCACTACAAATGCTACCACCGCAAATCATGATGTGTTTGAAGGCCTCTTTGAATTGCGGCTCTGCACGTGGTGGGGCCTCTGCTGCATGTTGCCCTGTCAGGACTTTGCACAATGGGGTCATGTATGCTCCGGGTGCGAGGTCAGGTATAAAAGCAGCCAGGCGACATGGAGAACGGCAAGCAGTCCCTTTGAGCTTGCTAACGTACCACCGCAGCCATGACCATGGGCAAGGTAAACCTTATCTTTACGGAAATGAGTTTTATCTGCTAATCCATCAATCTAATCAATCATAACTATTTGGGTTTCAGATTATTTTCTATGAGGACAGGAACTTCCAAGGACGATCCTATGAGACCAGCAGTGACTGTGCTGATATGTCCTCTTACCTGAGCAGGTGCCTCTCCTGCCGGGTGGAGAGCGGTTGCTTCATGGTTTACGACCGTACAAACTACATGGGCAACCAGTTTTTCGTCAGGAGGGGTGACTACTCCGACTATCAGCGCATGGGCATGAGTGACTGCATCAGGTCTTGCCGCATGATCCCTTTGGTACTGCAACACAGCCATCCAATGTCTACCACTTAATCTGTTCAGAGTCACCAATGAGCAAGGCAAGACAAGTCAATCACAGTGCACACTGAGAAAAACAATTATTCAATCTCATAGAAGGTGTAGCTTGGCTTTGGTGGAAAGTGTGGCCATTTCAGAACCTATTGTTTGTTGGTGTGAGTCTCAGTCTATTGACTTCTTTGAGAAGATCACTATTCAATACATTTTCTTTAACACTTTGTAACCGAAACTGCTTTATCAAATCCAGGAGAAATTTAGATTATCCGAGGAAAACGCATGCGCGCACATGGAGTATATTGCAAGATTCAAACACAGAACCTTCGACTAGTCCCATGCACCCACTGTCCCACAAACTAGACACCATTCCACGAAATGATCTTCTTGTAATAGTGTTTTGCTGACAGTTCCCTTTTTCTTTGCAAACCTACAGCATAGAGGGCAGTTCAGGATCAGAATCTTTGAGCGGGAGAACATGAGCGGCCAGTCCAACGAGCTTCAAGAGGACTGTGAGAACATCATAGACCGCCTTCGCATGAGCGAATGCATGTCGTGCAACGTGTTGGACGGCCACTGGCTACTGTTCGAACAGCCGAACTTCAGGGGCAAGATGATTTACCTGAGGCCTGGCGAGTACAGAAGCTTCAGGGACATGGGCATGATTAGCACGCGCTTCATGAGCATGAAGCGCATCATAGATTCCTGTTCTTAGAAGCAACTGTTTGGCAAGGAAAGATTTTAAATAAAAATCACTTTAAATGTATGAATCCTGGTTTGTCAATACTGTTTTTATAATTAGCTACATCCTAGTGATGCGGGCTAGCTTAAGTGGGGAAAAATGATTGCCCAGTCATGTCGTTGACATTTTTCTAATGTCAATGATGTTGTCACTTTGTAATTATGCATTCATATAACATATCATTATTAAATGGTATATGTACGTTAAATAAATCCCTTGCTTTTGCCATTAGGAAAATAGGCTAGAAATATTTTCCTCATTCCTTACGCTATATTCAGATAGAAACTGTCTGAAGTAAATACAAAATAATAACTAATAAAAATTTAAAATTTATATAATAATAAAAAACACTTAACCAGTAGTGCTAATGTGATGGGTACACGCAGGTTTGCGTGTGTGAGGCGGTGCGTGGAAAACCTTCCCTCCGATGCCTTCAAGTAGATACGGTGGCGGCTGTACCGTTGGCTCGAGCTTTATGGTGCAGCAGTTAGCATCCCTACACTGTCAATATTGAGCGCATCCTGGAGTGCGGTGTGGGTTCGTGCCCCAGCCTAGTCAGAGAGGTGGGAGCGGTTTCAGAACCGGTTACACTCACATGGAGCTTCGAGAAATGAGCCCTTTCTCAACCCAAGTGGTTCAATGCCTCATGAGGCTTCATCTCACCATCACTATTACATAGCCATTAGTTTTTTCATAAAAATGCATTTTTCTATCCAGGCAGAGGAGGCACACATTAAATACAGTGTTTCACAAAAGTGAGTACACACCTCGCATTTCTGCAGATATTTAACTAAAACTTTTCATGGCACAACACTGACACAATGACACTTTGACACAATGAAAATTAGTCTGTATGCAGCTTGTATAATAGAGTTCATTTATTTTCCCCTCAAAATCACTCAAAATATAGCCATTAATATCTAAACCCCAGGCAACAAAAGTGAGTACACCCCTTAGTAAATACGTACATCCCTAAATGTCCAAATTGAGTACTGCTTGTCATTTCCCCTGCAAAATGCCATGTGACTCGTTACAGGAGTGCTGTCAGCATTGCTGCAGAGATGAAGGGGGGGGTCACCCTGGGGGGGGGGGGGGGGTCACCCTATTAGTGCTCAGACCATACGCTGTACTCTACATCAAATTGGTGTGCATGGCTGTCACCCCAGGAAGAAGCCTCTTCTGAAGACGGTACATAAGACAGGGTGTCATACAATGTGAAGTTTATAGGGTTTTTGGGACAATTGGCCCTAGCCCAATTATTTACCCTAAACTTAACTAGACACAGGGGTATTGCGGATATTGCAATAACTAGATAGTAACCTTTGCTATGTTTGGAAGTGATTTAATGTTGTGAATCAACCGTTAAAGTTGTTAAAATTGCTCTCGTTATTGCATTAGTTCCCTTCTGTCTACTTTCAATGTATGTAAATTTTAAAACTGTTTCATCATTTAAAGATTGATTTAAGTCAAGATTTTGCCAATTTAGGGGCATTCTAGATAAAAAGTTACTGAGTTTAGCTAGGAAGGTTCTCTACAACAGAGCCTTCTTGAGAAGTCTACTGCTTTAAGATGGCGGCTATTTAACAACGCATCTAGTTCTTCATACATGTTAGAGAGTAATAGAATACACCTTGTGTCAAGTAGGGTTCATGCCCCCGATGATTTATGACTTTGACCTCTGTGACCCCGCCCCCTTTGACTGTAGTCCTTTGATCTCTATTGATGATGACAGATGATTGATGACCCCTCCCCCCTTCCCCTTTGATCGTGGTCCTTTGATCTCTATTGGTGCTGACAGGTGATTGATGACCCCCCCCCCCCTATCCCTTTGATCGTAGTCCTTTGATCTCTATTGGTGCTGACAGATGATTAATGACCCCCGCCCCCGGACCCCTTTTGATCGTAGTCCTTTGATCACTATTGGTCATGGCAGATGTTTAACAACTTTGAAGTTTAGCGCATGCGTGCTAGGCGTGTTATGGGTTATGTCCGTACATGTCCCCCCTAGAAAAAAACGTAGTGTGTGGAGGGGGCGTGTTTAGCGCATGCGTGCTAATGCGTGTTCCGGGGACATGTCCGTACATGTGAATCGGAAGTAGTAGGGCGTGTTTAGCGCATGCGTGCTAATGCGTGTTCCGGGGACATGTCCGTACATGTCCTAACGAAGAATCGGAAGTAGTAGGGCGTGGCTAGCGCCTGGGCTAGTCGTAGCCAAAGCGATGTCCCCTTTGACCCGTACCTATTTGGAAACAAGGGGGGTTATGGGAAAGTGTGGGTGGGAAGGGGTAACTTATCTAGGCATGTTCATGCATGTCCGGACAAAGCCCCCATGGGAGGGTGTGGTCTGTGTGTAGGCTAGTTTTGTAGCAATGCTGAGTGAGTATTTTTCCGGCGAATCTTTTACCTTCTGGATGAAGTCTCTTCTGTCAGGTTAGTGGTTCTATAATAAGTTTTAAGAAGTCTTGCACGAGTTCAATTTCAAGCATTTGTGAAACTACAGTTTTTATATCAAAGTAACTTCATTCCATTTACTCAAAGTACAGCGTCTTTCAAGTAAGAAGTTTGCTTGATCATTTCACCACAGATACTACAGGCAGAGCATTGACTTCAACTCCAGACAGCTTTTTGCTGCAACTATAGTTTGGTACTAATGTATACATATATACACACTTAGGCAAATAACTATGTATTTCAACCGGATTTAATTCATTCTATTTCGCAAAGTTAGCATGCTCTCTATATCTTTAAAAGTAACCAAATAAGAGTTGGTGACATACCAGTTTTGTTGCCGAAGAGTCTTTTCTCCCCAACTTCTTCCTTGCGATTCCGCGGGCCGACTGATTCGAACCATGTCTCAAAAATCAACGCGAATCTCCGCCCCTCTTCCATAGCATGGAAGCATAGTGTTCTGGTTATTATGCAATCGACCTAGCATACAGTTTCAGAGGTTTGCACTGGTGAACGGTTAGGAGTTTACATTCGAGTTTTCTCAACAGACTGTAATATATTTGATCCAAATAAATACCAAATGCTCTAAAATACTGTATATAGTGTTCTTATTCTTCAATCAGTTAATATACACATCTTTGATGTGAAAGATGTTATAGAATGTATAAGGTGATAACTTGTAGAACATGAAAAGCACAACATAAAATGTTAAATATGAACTACTACTGCATCCGAAGTGTTATGTAGATATTATGTGAATGTTCATACTTGTAATTCTTGAGGTTTGGGGATTTACTTCCTACTACAAAACACATTGTCTCTAAACTCGGTATATTTGGATATTTATGGAAATGTAACTATTTCGTTGTTAGTACGTTTATAAAGAGTTTAGTAAGCGAGATGAATAAGTTATACAGTACATGAGACAGTAATTCATTTACTTTTAGGGAGAAGTAATTTTTTAACTGTAACTCATTACTTTTTAAAAGTAAGATGACCAACAGTGGTTACAAGTTAACTTTTTGTGTTTAAGAATGACAACTGCCATCTTGATATTACAGTGAGCAAACAATAGGATGATGTACAACTCAGTTTCATTGCAAACGTATTAGTTCAAGAGTGTTCCATTTAAAAGACCCTCTAACATAAAAACAAATGGGAACTAATATTCACTTTGAAACTAAAATTACATGACATAAAATGTTGAATATAAAAGAATGCTACTTGTAGTTCAGCGGGTTGGACTATTTATACATTTATGTTAATGTAATTATTTCCTTGTTAGTATGTTTTTAAAGAGTTTAGTAAGCGAGATGAATAAGTTATACAGTACATGAGTTACTAACTCATATAGTCTTTTTGGCAAAAGTATTTTTTAACTGTAACTCATTACGTTTTTTTAAAGATTAACAACACTGGTTACAAGTTAACTTTATGTGTTTTAGAACGACAACTGCCTTCTTACTATTAAAATGAGCAAAACAATAGGGCGATGTACAACTCAGTTTCATTACAAGCGTGTTAGTCCAAGAGTGTTCCATTTAAAAGACCCCCTATCTTAACAAAAACAAATAGGAACTAATGTTCACAAAATTACACAGCATAGAATATTGAACATAAAAGAATGCTATATCTAAAGAGTTATATGTTAGAATATTTTTAAAGAATTCAGTAAGCGCAATGAATAAGTTTAAACAGTATCCAGACCAAATTGACAGCCAGCTGAGTTATACTAGCCATCTCCACCCCCACATATTTTTAAAGAATTCAGTAAGCGCAATGAATAAGTTTAAACAGTATCCAGACCAAATTGACAGCCAGCTGAGTTCTACTAGCCATCTCCACCCCCACCTGCAAACACATACAACGTGATAAAAGATACATCTGAAAGTGTCAATTTCAACAAGGGGCAAAAAAGCAGGTTTCAAAGACCTAGAAAATTATGTATTTAAAAATATCTGCAATGATACTATTATCTTGTTATTTCAAAAGATTTTATGAACATTACTTTAGTACAGTACGCATTTGTTTTGTGCATATATTAATTTCACATGCTAAAGAAATGTTTGTACGCCTGATACAGTTGGTATACCTTCTCTTACAAAATCATCTTGTAATTGCATAATAAGTGCTCTTATGCAAACGTGTTCATTTGAAAAGTGCAACAAGCAACAAATACGGTACCTCCAAAAGCATACTGCACATATCTGAACAATGATGAAGGAGGGGAATATGTTGGACCATTTTTAACCTTCTGTCTGTTTGTATTCCAAAAGCTACTACTTACACACACTTATCTCATACCTGAGTCAATCCAAGTTAATTAAAGAAATATTCAGAACAGTATATGTTGCGTTAGCAAGTTTGATAAAAAAATAAAAAATAAAACATTCAAATAAGAGTTAGGTAGTTACATACCGACTTTGTCAATGACCATACGTGTGCGCAGTTTGAAGAGGAGTCACGTTTCTCATTGGTTCTCTCATTGGTTATTCAAAATCATTCTAAAATACTTCAGCCATAAAACTATTCATTTAACTTTCTGCCAATAATGCAATTCAGTGCAATTGAGGTGGCACTGTCATGACTGAATGTCTGACTGTCATGCCTCATTGTGTGAAGTTTGCTCGTTCTTCCCCACTCCATGTGTGGGGTTTACGACGGGTGCTCAAGTTTCCTCCCACATTCCAAAAAACATGCATGTTAGGAGTATTTAACGCATCAAATTGGCCACATAATTTTTTGGGTTGTCTGGAAATTAGTCTGGTAACCCTTCCATTTTGGAAGGATCTTAGTGTTCGCGGCATGCTCGTAAGGCCTCCTATTTTTACCCATTACATACTTTCCTGAAGACTTAAAGATTGGCATTATTTTTTTTTTTCTTCCTCAAAACCCTGTTTGTTTGTTGTTTTATTTTTTTTTTTTTTAATAAGAGCAACTTTATGTATCTTTAATACATCATAATAAAATATGTCCACACCATTTAGCAGTCTAAATTTGTCTTTTGAAAACTTCAGCTGTACACTCACTGACGTCATGCTATTGGCTCCGGCCATCCTGTGTGGACTTTGCATGTTCTCCCCCTGTCGATGTCGATGTGAAACTCTAAATAAGCTTCATAAGTCACATCGACTTCCCTCTTTTTTCACTAGCAGGCCAAAGTGTTCCACGGTGTGTCTGTGGTTTAAAAGAAAAAAACTACAGTAAACATCAGTGAATCAAGAACTCTTGTGTCACCACGTGTGAACAATCCGTCATCCTCAGTGTACCTTTTTATACCATCCGCCAACAACGATGGCAGGTACAGTATTCTATTTTTTTCCTTAATTTTATTAATACGTCGTATAATACATGTTTTTGGGTAGTTATTTTTAGGTTTAGGGGGTATTTAGGGGGACCTAAAGGGTTAATTCCGATTTATGCGGTAATTTGGGTTATGTCGTCAGCGTAAGAACGGATCTCGTTCGTAACCCGGGGGACTACCTGTAATTTGTATTGTATTGTGTGAGAAAATTGTATTCATGCTTAAAACACAACCATTATACATCATATTTTGCATGCTTTTGTTATGCTTGCATGAGAACATTGTAGCATAGAGCATCATTGTTATATTAACCGGCTTGAGTGTGCCTTCCCATAGCCTTGACTACCGTAGACTGTATCACAATATGCCCAAATATGGACTGTTATGTTCCTGTGCTTTCCAATATGCCCTGAATGAATACAAAGGGCGACTGTGGCTTATCATCGTTCTAGCCAGAGTCGGTGTTCAAGGTCGTATCTTGAGGTGTTTTTCCCCCTACTGGAGATGTTTTTCTGTGGAAAACCACCAGAGTTGATACTTAAGTTTCAGTCTCGTGTTCATAGGTATCGTTTCACAGTAAGCATTCTTGGGTAACGCCCTTTCAACAGTATAAATGTCCAACCTCTATTGTACTTATGGGTGATCACAGCTCCTGGCAGAATCACATCATTTTGTACCCCTGATATACAGTATCATGTTTATAAAGTCTTCGAAGCAGGCAATCTTTGGTTGGTCGTATTCATTTCTCTCATCGAGCTATCGAGGTAACACTTGTCTTGGAGTTCAAACCTGAATTTCCCTGACATATTGTACTGATTTTTTTGTGGTTGTTGTTGTTAGAGACTAAATACAAAATGGAAAAAGATTCACTTAAAATTAGAGAAAAGTAAAAAATAAATGCAAAATTTCAAAAAATGAACATGCAAAATGAAATGAAAAATAACTAAGTATTACATTGATAAAATGCAAAGTAACAAAAAAAACTTTGACTATGTTCAAAAAAGAATACGTGGGCAGACCGCATTCATACGAATGGCTGGCTGTCAAGTATATACGGAGGCAAGTTGATGATAAAAATGGTCCCTTTTGAATTTTCAACAGTGTATATTCTATAAGAGGCACTTTATAATGTCTATGTTGAGCTTTATTGGTATGTGCGTGGCGTATTATATATTTTATCTAGGTGACGAGCTATTTTCTACTTTTTAAGCTGACTCTGCTAACTGGGAATGTATCGCCAGGGATAAATTCATTAAGTCGCTACCTCTTTAAATTGTCAACTCTTTCAGAGGCCCTTTGTGACGTTCACACTCATCTATATTTGTGACTATTGGTACATGACTGGCTTTCACGTGCTAATTAGCTCGATTTTGTAAGCTTTGAGCTAAGGTATCACCTTCATGAAAAGAGTACCAGGTCGATGCATGACAACCTGTATTGTTTACACCAAAATGCTTGACATTATTATATTATAGAGATCTGTATAGATTGAAAAGTGATGTCAACAAACAATAAACACAAATTTATAATACAAAACTAATTTCATGTTATTTTATTAGGTCAAATTTTCATGAACTGCTTCTGCTGGGGACTGCTGCTGGCTGTAGGCCAAATGTAGCCCATTTTTCAAATAGCAAAAAACATATTAAATAAGCCTTTTATTTCATGTTTTGACGGCTGACCGTTGCCATCCATTTTTTCTGCTGCTCTAATTCTTTGCGGAAGCCATGCTGCACAACCAACAATCAAAGGCCGCTGATCCATAAAATGTTAGGTGTAAACAATGAACCACGACACCAATTTCATCAATTGTTCAATAAAAAATGTTTTCCTTTATCAAGGGGTAATAACTTGTTATTGTTATACATTACACAATGAAAATAATACAATTTTGTTCCTGCCTTGTAATCATTGTATTTGTGTTGCTTGGGTCCAAGCTAAATGAAAAATGCCTCTAAAAAGGTACAGGTTTGGTTTTGCTAAAATTAGAGGCTATATTAAAAATTTGAGTTAAGCAGGAAATGTTTGTTAAACGTAATTTCAGGTCAAACAGTCTATAAAATAAGGAATATGTACACACACACACACACACACACACACACATATACATATAAGCATTAGAACGTACAACAGTAAAGAAAAGTGGAAAATATAATTTAAAAGTCGTGACCTCAAACGTTTTGGGAAACAAAAGTGGTTTTATATGTCAATGCGACAAAACAAACTAGGATGTGCCATTCAGAACTTGGGAATAAAATATGTTATACATGGTGTTAGCTTTAATATATTACCACAGGTAGGTGAATCAAGGAAATCTAGACATTTTCTGGAAAAACAGCATTCTTGTTGAACGTTGAATGGACAATCTCAATGCCTACAGATAAAAAATTACCATAATTTTCGGAATATGGTGTCCACATATTATTACACTAAAATACTTGCAGCTCAATGGCCTGTAAAAATCCAGAAATAAGCCGCGCAGGACCAGAAACCACAAATTGAACGAATAAAGTATTTTCCCCTTTTTTTCTTCCTATCCCCTTTTAGCCATGCTAGACATTGCCACAAATGTGATTGCTGAAAACTTGGGTCGTAACTGGCGTAGATTAGGACGACAGCTGGGTATGAGTGGAAGTAAGCTGGATTCCGTCTCAACGAGACATCCGAACGATTTGGACGAGACTGCCAGAGAGCTGCTGAAGGAATGGCGCAAGAGTCGTGGATCCGAAGACTGCGCTAAAGACTTAGTTAGGGCTCTCAGGGCATGCCACCAAAATCTCACAGCTGATAAAATGGAGTATGCCTGGATGGTACCTCAATAGAGAGCCAATGACATATTAATATTTAACCAATGTATATAATGCAGCAGATTTGTGGTCATTTAGAAAATGTATTAAGATAAAGGTGCACATAACACAAGCTGAGATTGTTGGACAGACCAGTTTTTTTTACAGTATTTGCCCGGTATATAAAATTCTTTTTTTTTACTTGTATATGAGTACTTTTTTTTTTTTGGACGATTACTTTTACTTGAGTAATATTATTTTGAAGTAACGCTACTTTTACGTGAGTAAAATTTTTGGCCACTCTCCCACTTCTGGCAAACAGACGTAACTCAGACCTTATAGGTGTTCCACCTGCTGAAATAAGGAATCCTAAAATTAAATTTTAAATCACAGTTTAATAGAAATAATTTAATAGAAATAATTAAAAAAAAAAAAAAAAAAAGATTACATTTTTAAAGACAAATCATTAAAATAATCATTTATAAAAATAAATTGATCATTTAAAATTTTAAAATAATTAATCATTAAAAATAAGTTCATAAAATAATTAATCATTAAAATAAAAACACATTCATTCCTTTTCAATGCCGCTTAGCCTCACGAGGGTCGCGGATGTGCTGGAGCCTATCCTAGCTTACTACGGGCAGTTGGCGGGGTACAGCCTGAATCGGTTAACAGCCAATCGCAGGCCACAATGAGACGTGCAACCATTCACGTATACAGTCATACCCACAACGGTATAAAGAGAGTGGCGACACCCCCATAGGGATCGATTATCCGATTTTACTTCCGGGTTTTCCGGGTTACGGAGCCTCGGGTAGTTGCAAGCACAAGCAGAACTGTAGTGGTTTTCAATGAAACTGACAGCGGTAGTTGCGACATTTATGGGAAAATGGATATAATCATGTATCTAAGTGATTTGATTTTGTCATTGCATTATAACATATATTCAAATGTTAGTTTTACATTTGGAGGCGTAAGGCGACAGCTGAAAACTATGTAAACTGTTACACAGAAGTGAACTTTCCGATGTGGAGTGAAAGTTTCATGTTTGTTTGGCATTTCCATGAGAAATCAACTTTTACATTGAAATGCAGGATGACTTAGGTTTTTCGTTTTTCACAACAAGAATGCTGTTTTTCCAGAAAATGTCTAGATTTCCTTGATTCACCTACCTGTGGTAATATATTAAAGCTAACACCATGTATAACATATTTTATTCCCAAGTTCTGAATGGCACATCCTAGTTTGTTTTGTCGCATTGACATATAAAACCACTTTTGTTTCCCAAAACGTTTGAGGTCACGACTTTTAAATTATATTTTCCACTTTTCTTTACTGTTGTACGTTCTAATGCTTATATGTATATGTGTGTGTGTGTGTGTGTGTGTGTGTGTACATATTCCTTATTTTATAGACTGTTTGACCTGAAATTACGTTTAACAAACATTTCCTGCTTAACTCAAATTTTTAATATAGCCTCTAATTTTAGCAAAACCAAACCTGTACCTTTTTAGAGGCATTTTTCATTTAGCTTGGACCCAAGCAACACAAATACAATGATTACAAGGCAGGAACAAAATTGTATTATTTTCATTGTGTAATGTATAACAATAACAAGTTATTACCCCTTGATAAAGGAAAACATTTTTTATTGAACAATTGATGAAATTGGTGTCGTGGTTCATTGTTTACACCTAACATTTTATGGATCAGCGGCCTTTGATTGTTGGTTGTGCAGCATGGCTTCCGCAAAGAATTAGAGCAGCAGAAAAAATGGATGGCAACGGTCAGCCGTCAAAACATGAAATAAAAGGCTTATTTAATATGTTTTTTGCTATTTGAAAAATGGGCTACATTTGGCCTACAGCCAGCAGCAGTCCCCAGCAGAAGCAGTTCATGAAAATTTGACCTAATAAAATAACATGAAATTAGTTTTGTATTATAAATTTGTGTTTATTGTTTGTTGACATCACTTTTCAATCTATACAGATCTCTATAATATAATAATGTCAAGCATTTTGGTGTAAACAATACAGGTTGTCATGCATCGACCTGGTACTCTTTTCATGAAGGTGATACCTTAGCTCAAAGCTTACAAAATCGAGCTAATTAGCACGTGAAAGCCAGTCATGTACCAATAGTCACAAATATAGATGAGTGTGAACGTCACAAAGGGCCTCTGAAAGAGTTGACAATTTAAAGAGGTAGCGACTTAATGAATTTATCCCTGGCGATACATTCCCAGTTAGCAGAGTCAGCTTAAAAAGTAGAAAATAGCTCGTCACCTAGATAAAATATATAATACGCCACGCACATACCAATAAAGCTCAACATAGACATTATAAAGTGCCTCTTATAGAATATACACTGTTGAAAATTCAAAAGGGACCATTTTTATCATCAACTTGCCTCCGTATATACTTGACAGCCAGCCATTCGTATGAATGCGGTCTGCCCACGTATTCTTTTTTGAACATAGTCAAAGTTTTTTTTGTTACTTTGCATTTTATCAATGTAATACTTAGTTATTTTTCATTTCATTTTGCATGTTCATTTTTTGAAATTTTGCATTTATTTTTTACTTTTCTCTAATTTTAAGTGAATCTTTTTCCATTTTGTATTTAGTCTCTAACAACAACAACCACAAAAAAATCAGTACAATATGTCAGGGAAATTCAGGTTTGAACTCCAAGACAAGTGTTACCTCGATAGCTCGATGAGAGAAATGAATACGACCAACCAAAGATTGCCTGCTTCGAAGACTTTATAAACATGATACTGTATATCAGGGGTACAAAATGATGTGATTCTGCCAGGAGCTGTGATCACCCATAAGTACAATAGAGGTTGGACATTTATACTGTTGAAAGGGCGTTACCCAAGAATGCTTACTGTGAAACGATACCTATGAACACGAGACTGAAACTTAAGTATCAACTCTGGTGGTTTTCCACAGAAAAACATCTCCAGTAGGGGGAAAAACACCTCAAGATACGACCTTGAACACCGACTCTGGCTAGAACGATGATAAGCCACAGTCGCCCTTTGTATTCATTCAGGGCATATTGGAAAGCACAGGAACATAACAGTCCATATTTGGGCATATTGTGATACAGTCTACGGTAGTCAAGGCTATGGGAAGGCACACTCAAGCCGGTTAATATAACAATGATGCTCTATGCTACAATGTTCTCATGCAAGCATAACAAAAGCATGCAAAATATGATGTATAATGGTTGTGTTTTAAGCATGAATACAATTTTCTCACACAATACAATACAAATTACAGGTAGTCCCCCGGGTTACGAACGAGATCCGTTCTTACGCTGACGACATAACCCAAATTACCGCATAAATCGGAATTAACCCTTTAGGTCCCCCTAAATACCCCCTAAACCTAAAAATAACTACCCAAAAACATGTATTATACGACGTATTAATAAAATTAAGGAAAAAAATAGAATACTGTACCTGCCATCGTTGTTGGCGGATGGTATAAAAAGGTACACTGAGGATGACGGATTGTTCACACGTGGTGACACAAGAGTTCTTGATTCACTGATGTTTACTGTAGTTTTTTTCTTTTAAACCACAGACACACCGTGGAACACTTTGGCCTGCTAGTGAAAAAAGAGGGAAGTCGATGTGACTTATGAAGCTTATTTAGAGTTTCACATCGACATCGACAGGGGGAGAACATGCAAAGTCCACACAGGATGGCCGGAGCCAATAGCATGACGTCAGTGAGTGTACAGCTGAAGTTTTCAAAAGACAAATTTAGACTGCTAAATGGTGTGGACATATTTTATTATGATGTATTAAAGATACATAAAGTTGCTCTTATTAAAAAAAAAAAAAATAAAACAACAAACAAACAGGGTTTTGAGGAAGAAAAAAAAAAATAATGCCAATCTTTAAGTCTTCAGGAAAGTATGTAATGGGTAAAAATAGGAGGCCTTACGAGCATGCCGCGAACACTAAGATCCTTCCAAAATGGAAGGGTTACCAGACTAATTTCCAGACAACCCAAAAAATTATGTGGCCAATTTGATGCGTTAAATACTCCTAACATGCATGTTTTTTGGAATGTGGGAGGAAACTTGAGCACCCGTCGTAAACCCCACACATGGAGTGGGGAAGAACGAGCAAACTTCACACAATGAGGCATGACAGTCAGACATTCAGTCATGACAGTGCCACCTCAATTGCACTGAATTGCATTATTGGCAGAAAGTTAAATGAATAGTTTTATGGCTGAAGTATTTTAGAATGATTTTGAATAACCAATGAGAGAACCAATGAGAAACGTGACTCCTCTTCAAACTGCGCACACGTATGGTCATTGACAAAGTCGGTATGTAACTACCTAACTCTTATTTGAATGTTTTATTTTTTATTTTTTTATCAAACTTGCTAACGCAACATATACTGTTCTGAATATTTCTTTAATTAACTTGGATTGACTCAGGTATGAGATAAGTGTGTGTAAGTAGTAGCTTTTGGAATACAAACAGACAGAAGGTTAAAAATGGTCCAACATATTCCCCTCCTTCATCATTGTTCAGATATGTGCAGTATGCTTTTGGAGGTACCGTATTTGTTGCTTGTTGCACTTTTCAAATGAACACGTTTGCATAAGAGCACTTATTATGCAATTACAAGATGATTTTGTAAGAGAAGGTATACCAACTGTATCAGGCGTACAAACATTTCTTTAGCATGTGAAATTAATATATGCACAAAACAAATGCGTACTGTACTAAAGTAATGTTCATAAAATCTTTTGAAATAACAAGATAATAGTATCATTGCAGATATTTTTAAATACATAATTTTCTAGGTCTTTGAAACCTGCTTTTTTGCCCCTTGTTGAAATTGACACTTTCAGATGTATCTTTTATCACGTTGTATGTGTTTGCAGGTGGGGGTGGAGATGGCTAGTAGAACTCAGCTGGCTGTCAATTTGGTCTGGATACTGTTTAAACTTATTCATTGCGCTTACTGAATTCTTTAAAAATATGTGGGGGTGGAGATGGCTAGTATAACTCAGCTGGCTGTCAATTTGGTCTGGATACTGTTTAAACTTATTCATTGCGCTTACTGAATTCTTTAAAAATATTCTAACATATAACTCTTTAGATATAGCATTCTTTTATGTTCAATATTCTATGCTGTGTAATTTTGTGAACATTAGTTCCTATTTGTTTTTGTTAAGATAGGGGGTCTTTTAAATGGAACACTCTTGGACTAACACGCTTGTAATGAAACTGAGTTGTACATCGCCCTATTGTTTTGCTCATTTTAATAGTAAGAAGGCAGTTGTCGTTCTAAAACACATAAAGTTAACTTGTAACCAGTGTTGTTAATCTTTAAAAAAACGTAATGAGTTACAGTTAAAAAATACTTTTGCCAAAAAGACTATATGAGTTAGTAACTCATGTACTGTATAACTTATTCATCTCGCTTACTAAACTCTTTAAAAACATACTAACAAGGAAATAATTACATTAACATAAATGTATAAATAGTCCAACCCGCTGAACTACAAGTAGCATTCTTTTATATTCAACATTTTATGTCATGTAATTTTAGTTTCAAAGTGAATATTAGTTCCCATTTGTTTTTATGTTAGAGGGTCTTTTAAATGGAACACTCTTGAACTAATACGTTTGCAATGAAACTGAGTTGTACATCATCCTATTGTTTGCTCACTGTAATATCAAGATGGCAGTTGTCATTCTTAAACACAAAAAGTTAACTTGTAACCACTGTTGGTCATCTTACTTTTAAAAAGTAATGAGTTACAGTTAAAAAATTACTTCTCCCTAAAAGTAAATGAATTACTGTCTCATGTACTGTATAACTTATTCATCTCGCTTACTAAACTCTTTATAAACGTACTAACAACGAAATAGTTACATTTCCATAAATATCCAAATATACCGAGTTTAGAGACAATGTGTTTTGTAGTAGGAAGTAAATCCCCAAACCTCAAGAATTACAAGTATGAACATTCACATAATATCTACATAACACTTCGGATGCAGTAGTAGTTCATATTTAACATTTTATGTTGTGCTTTTCATGTTCTACAAGTTATCACCTTATACATTCTATAACATCTTTCACATCAAAGATGTGTATATTAACTGATTGAAGAATAAGAACACTATATACAGTATTTTAGAGCATTTGGTATTTATTTGGATCAAATATATTACAGTCTGTTGAGAAAACTCGAATGTAAACTCCTAACCGTTCACCAGTGCAAACCTCTGAAACTGTATGCTAGGTCGATTGCATAATAACCAGAACACTATGCTTCCATGCTATGGAAGAGGGGCGGAGATTCGCGTTGATTTTTGAGACATGGTTCGAATCAGTCGGCCCGCGGAATCGCAAGGAAGAAGTTGGGGAGAAAAGACTCTTCGGCAACAAAACTGGTATGTCACCAACTCTTATTTGGTTACTTTTAAAGATATAGAGAGCATGCTAACTTTGCGAAATAGAATGAATTAAATCCGGTTGAAATACATAGTTATTTGCCTAAGTGTGTATATATGTATACATTAGTACCAAACTATAGTTGCAGCAAAAAGCTGTCTGGAGTTGAAGTCAATGCTCTGCCTGTAGTATCTGTGGTGAAATGATCAAGCAAACTTCTTACTTGAAAGACGCTGTACTTTGAGTAAATGGAATGAAGTTACTTTGATATAAAAACTGTAGTTTCACAAATGCTTGAAATTGAACTCGTGCAAGACTTCTTAAAACTTATTATAGAACCACTAACCTGACAGAAGAGACTTCATCCAGAAGGTAAAAGATTCGCCGGAAAAATACTCACTCAGCATTGCTACAAAACTAGCCTACACACAGACCACACCCTCCCATGGGGGCTTTGTCCGGACATGCATGAACATGCCTAGATAAGTTACCCCTTCCCACCCACACTTTCCCATAACCCCCCTTGTTTCCAAATAGGTACGGGTCAAAGGGGACATCGCTTTGGCTACGACTAGCCCAGGCGCTAGCCACGCCCTACTACTTCCGATTCTTCGTTAGGACATGTACGGACATGTCCCCGGAACACGCATTAGCACGCATGCGCTAAACACGCCCTACTACTTCCGATTCACATGTACGGACATGTCCCCGGAACACGCATTAGCACGCATGCGCTAAACACGCCCCCTCCACACACTACGTTTTTTTCTAGGGGGGACATGTACGGACATAACCCATAACACGCCTAGCACGCATGCGCTAAACTTCAAAGTTGTTAAACATCTGCCATGACCAATAGTGATCAAAGGACTACGATCAAAAGGGGTCCGGGGGCGGGGGTCATTAATCATCTGTCAGCACCAATAGAGATCAAAGGACTACGATCAAAGGGATAGGGGGGGGGGGTCATCAATCACCTGTCAGCACCAATAGAGATCAAAGGACCACGATCAAAGGGGAAGGGGGGAGGGGTCATCAATCATCTGTCATCATCAATAGAGATCAAAGGACTACAGTCAAAGGGGGCGGGGTCACAGAGGTCAAAGTCATAAATCATCGGGGGCATGAACCCTACTTGACACAAGGTGTATTCTATTACTCTCTCATGTTGCTAATGCCGCTGTGTCTGTCATTTGCATCTAGTTCTATATATATGTGATATCTACCGTAGCATCATGTGGGCGTAGTTTGTAGGCTATCGGCTACAGTCAGGTGTTATTGGAGCCACCTAGCATCGCGTTTGCAACAGTGTCACAACTCCCTTGCCTCCTCACCACTCCTGCTCTGCTCTCTCGTCTCCGTGAGTCCGTCTCTCTCAGACTTTTCTTGCAACGCACTCCTTTCCCGCCTCAGTAACGGTAACGGCATTGCGGAGATAAAAGCAATTAATTAGATTACTCACAACTGAAAACAATAACGCCGTTAGTAACGCCGTTATATTCTAACGCCGTTATTAACAACACTGGTAATTAGCTACCAAAGGTGGGCAGAGTAGCCAAAATTTTACTCACATAAGAAGAACGTTACTTCAAAATGATATTACTCAAGTAAGAGTAAAAGTAGTCATCCAAAAATGTACTCAAGCACAAAAGTATAAGTAAAAAAAAGTATCCAGTGAAAAGAATACTGAGGTATGAGTGACATTTTGAGTAACTGCTTGACAAGGATGCACTAAAGGACCCAAATGCTCGACAGTTCAATCCAAACAAAGATTTATTTTCCAGTTCATAAAGTTCAAAAAGAGAAGATAACAAAAATTCACAGCAACAGCTGGACCTCAAACAACTGAGTATCGTTCACTAGAAACAAAAAGGCATTGGTTCAAAAACATGAATCGTTCTCAAAAAAGGGGCTTACACAAGGACGTGGCGTAGGACGTGGCAGGATAGCAGACAAACCGACACTGGGTAAGTTTGGAAGCAGGCTATTTATACAGAGGATGACAGGTGGACGCGATCAGCCTGATTGGCAAGGGCAGGAAGTAAAGTTAACTCTAGGAGGCATGCCAGTACCAAAATAAAAGAATGACATGAATCAACACAAAACATTAACAAGACTTCCGAGACGTTACAGTACCCCCCCTCCTAGGGGCGGCTCCAGACGACCCACGAGACCGCTGTGCCTCAAAGTCCTTGATAAGGTCCTTGTCCTCAATGAAACTTGCAGGAATCCAAGACCTCTTCTCCGGGCCATACCCCTCCCAGTCCACCAGATACTGTCGACCACGCCCACGTTTCCTCACATCCAGAAGCCGCCGGACCGTATAGACAAGACCCCCGTCCAGCATGCGAGGTGGAGGCGGCGGCTTGACAGGTGGGACGAGGGAGCTCTCCTTAACTGGCTTAATCCTGGAAACGTGGAAGGTGGGGTGAACCCGGAGGGACCTGGGAAGACGGAGGCGCACAGAGACAGGGTTAATCACTTTGGCAATTGGGTAAGGACCCATGAACCGAGGTGCCAACTTCCTGGAAGCCATCCGAAGGGGCAGGTCTTTGGCACACAACCAGACTCTCTGCCCCGCCTTGTAGTCTGGAGCTTGACAACGACGACGATCTGCCACCTTCTTCATTCTCGCAGCGCTGCGGATGAGGACCTTCCGTGTCGCAGCCCAGACCCGATGGCAGCGTCGAATGAGGGCATGAGCCGACGGGACCATCACTGCCCTTTCTCCCTCAGGAAACAGAGGAGGTTGGTAGCCATAAGCACGCTGGAAAGGAGACAGTCCTGTTGCTGCGGTGGGAAGGGTGTTGTGGGCGAACTCCACCCAGGTAAGGTGAGTACTCCACGAGGCAGGGTTCTGGGTTACGAGACACCGCAGGCTTGTCTCCAACTCTTGGTTGAGCCGTTCCGTTTGGCCATTGGACTGTGGGTGATATCCTGAAGATAGGCTTACAGAAGCACCAATGAGAAAGCAGAATTCCTTCCAGAAGCGTGAAACGAATTGTGGACCACGGTCGGACACTATGTCCTTTGGGAACCCATGGAGACGAAATACATGATTCATCATGATCTCAGCTGTTTGTTTGGCTGACGGTAACTTGGGCAATGCAATGAAATTTACCATTTTGGAAAAACGATCCACCACCGTCAGGACGGCAGTGTTACCTTGCGATGGTGGAAGTCCTGTTACGAAGTCCGAGGAGATGTCTGACCAGGGTCTCATGGGAATGGGAAGTGGATGCAGGAGTCCTCTAGGTGCTCTGGAGGAAGATTTGTTTCTGCAACAGACAGTGCAGGCTGCAACATATTCCCCCACCTCTTTTTCCATGGATGGCCACCAGAACCTCTGTTTGATGACGAACATCGTGCGCTTCACCCCCGGATGACATGTAAGTAGAGACGAGTGAGCCCAATGAATGACTTGGGACCTCACGCTCTCCGGCACAAACAAACGATCCGAAGGGCAGCCACTAGGTGTAGGACATCCACTGTTGGCCTGCTTGACAACAGACTCAATCTGCCAGGTGAATGCCCCAACCACACGATCCAACGGCAGGATGTGCTCAGGCTCTTTGGAATTATCTGTAAGTGGAAAGAGTCTAGACAAGGCATCAGGTTTACCATTTTTGGAACCGGGTCGATAAGACAGAATAAAGTTGAACCTGTTGAAAAACAAAGTCCACCTGGCCTGACGTGCACTTAGTCTTTTTTGATATATTCTAAGTTTTTGTGGTCTGTCCATACAATGAATGGGTGTTTTGCCCCTTCTAACCAGTGTCTCCACTCTTCTAGAGCAGCTTTAACAGCAAGAAGCTCACGGTCACCGACATCATAGTTGCGCTCAGCCGATGAGAATTTGCGTGACAAAAAGGCACATGGATGAAGCCTGTCTGTGCCAGCAGAACGTTGAGACAGGATTGCTCCTAATCCCTCGTTGGATGCATCCACTTCCACAATGAACTGGCGCTGTGGGTCTGGAACTGAGAGGATAGGAGCCGATGTGAACAAGCCTTTAAGACGTTGGAAGGCCATGTCTGCACGCGGGTTCCACTCGAAGCGAACTTTGGCGGAGGTCAAGGCATGGAGTGGTGCGGCCACAGAGCTGAAATTCCTGATGAAGCGCCTGTAGAAATTTGCGAAACCCAGGAATTGTTGGACCTGCTTTCTGCTGGTGGGTGTTGGCCAATTTACTACAGCAGAAATCTTAGCGGGGTCCATCTTGGTCTGATTTTGTGCGATGATGAAACCAAGAAAGGAGATGGTTGTGACGTGGAAATCACATTTCTCAGCCTTAACAAACAGCTTATTGTCTAATAGTCGCTGCAATACCAGTCTAACGTGTTGAATGTGGGTCTTTTCATCTGGGGAAAAAATGAGAATGTCATCTAGATACACAAAGACAAAAATGTTCAGGAATTCTCTCAAGACATCGTTGACAAGTCCCTGAAACACCGCTGGCGCATTCGTCAGCCCAAAAGGCATAACGAGGTACTCATAATGTCCGGTAGGTGTGTTGAACCCTGTTTTCCTTTCATCCCCCTCACGAATTCTCACCAGGTGGTAGGCATTGCGTAAGTCCAACTTCGTGAATATCTTTGCCCCCTGTAAAAGATCGAAGGCTTCATTCATGAGCGGAAGGGGATACCGGTTCTTTATTGTGATGTTGTTCAGTTGACTGTAGTCAATGCAGGGGCGCAGCGTTCCATCTTTTTTCTGCACGAACAAGAAACCTGCCCCTGCTGGTGAGGATGAGGGGCAGATGAGTCCTGCCTTTAGGGATGATGCGATGTATTCATTCATGGCCTCTCTCTCAGGTCCGGAGATGGCGTAAATGCGCCCCTTTGGGATGACTGCACCCGGCTGAAGCTCAATAGCACAGTCACTGGGTCTGTGAGGAGGAAGAGAAGTGGCCTTGGCCTTGTTAAACACTTCTTTTAAATCAAGATAGCAGTCAGGTACTTTGGACAGATCTGGATATAGTTCTTGACTTTTGGTATCATATGACTCTTTTTCACTCTTGAAACAGTCTTTCCTGCACTGCCCCCCCCCACTTCAATATCGTTCCCAATCCCCAGTCAATGTGAGGGTTGTGTTTAACAAGCCAGGGGTAACCCAGGATGAGAGGGTATTGTGCTGAATGGAAAAGATGGAACCGGATTTCTTCAGAATGGCCATCTGCCATTTTCAAGTTTACGGGTTCGGAAACATGAGTTACACTAAACAAGTGCTTGCCATCAAGCGCTCTGGCGTTTAGGGGGTGATCTAAGACCTCACTTTGCAGGCCCCATTTTCTAGCTAAAGCCCAATCCATGAGGCTTTCATCAGCCCCTGAATCAATCATTACAGCAATAGATTTGTTACGGCCCTGGAAATCCAATGTTGCCTGCGTCATGGTGCGTGAAGGGAGGACAGAAACACGTGAAGGGCTCAATGACTCTTTTCTTCTGCTTGATGGATCCGCTTTTGCTGAACAAGCTGACAGGATATGTCCTGCTTCACCGCAGTAGAAACAGCATCTCTCAACGAAGCACCGAAGGCGTTCCTCTGGGGTTAGCTTTGCCCGTCCCAGTTGCATGGGTTGGCCTGGGTTGCTTGAGGGTGCTGGTTTTCCAGGAGGGAAAGAAACGGCAGGTGGGACTCTGGTTGGCTGAACGTGAGAGCACCTCCATGGACGAAATGGCAACTGCGTGTTCTGTTTTTTGGCTCTGATTCGGTCACGAATTCTGCTGTCAATTCGGGAAGCCATGGCTATTACGGATTCCAGGTCTGAGGGAAGGTCCAGGGGAGCAAGCTGATCTTTGATGGAATCAGAAAGTCCATGCAAAAACGCATCTAGTAGGGCCATATCATTCCAACCGCTATCAACCGCTAGTGTGTGGAACTCAATAGCATAGTCCGAAACTGTGCGGTGGCCTTGCTTCAGCCCAACTAATGCCCGAGCCGCCTCCCTTCCTGGGGTGGTATGATCAAAATGTTTCTTCAGTGTCTGACTGAAAACCTGAGACGAGTTGCAAATCTCTGACTTACGTGCCCACTCGGCGGTGGCCCAGGCTGCTGCTCTGCCAGTCATGTGGGATATCATGAATGCTACTTTGGCCTGTTCAGTCTGGTACATGGCAGGTTGGTGACTAAAATGCAGTTCACATTGTACCAAAAACGGTCTGCAGTCCCCAGAAGCCCCGGAAAACTTTTCTGGAGCAGCCAGACGGATTGCGACGGGGTTTGCAGGTGATGATCCGGGAGGCGGGCCACTCCCTGGGGTCAGAAGCTGTTGGAGTTGGTCTGAAAAAATTCTTAATTGCTGGGTGATCGAAGCCTGGAGTTCATTCTGTTGGCTGTGAAGCTCCCTGATTCCTTGGTCAACAGCACACAGCTGTTCCTCGTGTTGTTGCAAACGACTGCCTTGATGCCGCAATGCATACATGAGCTTTTCAGTATCGGCTGGGTCCATACTGGTCGGTTTGTACTGACAAGGATGCACTAAAGGACCCAAATGCTCGACAGTTCAATCCAAACAAAGATTTATTTTCCAGTTCATAAAGTTCAAAAAGGGAAGATAACAAAAATTCACAGCAACAGCTGGACCTCAAACAACTGAGTATCGTTCACTAGAAACAAAAAGGCATTGGTTCAAAAACATGAATCGTTCTCAAAAAAGGGGCTTACACAAGGACGTGGCGTAGGACGTGGCAGGATAGCAGACAAACCGACACTGGGTAAGTTTGGAAGCAGGCTATTTATACAGAGGATGACAGGTGGACGCGATCAGCCTGATTGGCAAGGGCAGGAAGTAAAGTTAACTCTAGGAGGCATGCCAGTACCAAAATAAAAGAATGACATGAATCAACACAAAACATTAACAAGACTTCCGAGACGTGACACTGCTTATTTTTGTTTAATTTCTTTTTTTTTTTTTTTTTTTAAACAATGGTATTCTTTTCTCTCAGCACAAACTTATTTATGTGAACTGTTGTTATAATGATACTGGACAACACCCAATACATAACCACATTAAGCCAAAGATATATATATATATATATATATATATATATATATATATATATATATATTAAATCCTTCAATTAAAGAGAGGGAAAAAAAACAGTAATGAAGCATTATTCGGCCAAAGAGCATGAGTTTCTCCATCTAGTGGAGAAAATAGTTCCTGGTTTGAGTAGTGAATACTGTGACTTCCCTTCATTGTTACCATTATGAAATTAAAAGGATCATATCTATGGTTTTCCGTGGGAGAGAGCTTTAAATCCGCGCTTTCGATTCATGTTGAGGGCAGCGCTCTATGTTAAATACTTCATTCGTTACAATGCTTCAAAGATGCGTGATTGAACAGGCTTGCGTGATCATAGAGGGGCAAGCTTGCGTCTGATTGGTGTAATGGAGTCGTGATTATTGTTGCAACGTCTTGGTGAAATTAGTAGCGCTACTCTTGGCAATAGCGTCGCTAGCAAAAAAATATTCAATGTAATGTGTAGAATAAAGAGGAAAAATGGAACGGCTCTTGTTTAGGCCAAAGTATCGCAGTAAAAGTAGTGTTTTTTTCTTCACAAATCTACTTAAGTCAAAGTAAAAAGTATGGCTTCATAAAACTACTCTTAGGAGTACATTTTCCTCAAAAACTTACTCAAGTAAATGTAACGGTGTACATGTAGCGCATTGCTTTACTACCCACCTCTGTTAGCTACCTATGGACACCGACTAATATGAAAGAGGATTCCATGATTAATGTCCATTGGAAAGCACATACACCAGATTTTGCTCATTTGCGGATTCATTTACCCAAAACATTTTTATATCAATTAGGTGAAAGTGGATGATTTTCCACGGCACACCAGACACTACGCCACAGCATGGTAGTGTGCCGCGGCACAGTGGTTGAAAATATCTGCTTTAGTATGCCAACCCTTTGCTTTGCTGTAAGTGTTGAACCTGCATGCTTTTGCCTTGATAGCTAGTTACAATTTTTTATATTCTTCACTGGATATTGTAAATCCTTTTGCATGGACTTCATTACCTATTGACGTGACACTTCGTCATTCTTTGCGTAATGCCTTATCAGAGGGGGCTGAGCTTCATTTAGTAATAGCCGAAGACGGCACACGCTCATGTCGGATTTAAGCTTGGATTTTTGAAGAACTACGAAAGCTGTACCGCATACAAACAGGAAGGATCGTCTCAGGAGTGATTTGTTCGAGGATTCAAGGTAAATATTATATTTTTCGTACCATGCATGCGTGATTGAAGCATTTATTCGCAGGAATTTTCTTCTTTGTTTACACATTGAGGCGGCTAATTTTCGTAACTGACTAGCCTCTTAGTTGGCAATATTAACGCGAATTAAATGCTACCTGCACGTTTTTTTGCTTTTAACTAAGAATCGAGACTGTTTCACGCCCATATCTATAATGAATTCAGGGATTTAAGCATTTATTCACAAGCATTTTCGCCAGAAAAGCTCTGTTCACGCCAGGCGGCCACTAGCCAGATTCGCTAACAGAGCAGCATTGTACTTCAACAATAGACATAAAATAAACGCTAACTGCACGGTTTCTTTTCTTATAACCAAGAGTTGAAACTGTTTTACGTCCATATTTATGAAGAATTTGGGGATTTAAGCATTTATTCACAAGAATTTTCGCCAGAAAAGCGGTGTTTAGGCCAGGCTGCCGCTAGCTTCATTCGCTAACAGTGTATAGTTTATAATGATTAGAAAGGGCTATTCTATTCTATAATAAGTTGTGATTGTACACAGAATTTATTACTTAACGATTTACATACATATTATTTATAATTAATTCTGCATGTTTTCCTCAAATATTAAGTTTCTGATGTTAAATTTGGGGATTTATTAGCTGTTGAAAAAAAAATTAAGTTGCTATTTTGGTCAAAAACTTATATGATATGTTAAATATTGCTATTTATCCTGAAAATATAGGTGATTATCTCTGCATTTCGTGATTTTTGTGCACCTAATGTAAAATCTGAGACTTTTATAGTCGTTTTGTGTTATATAAAAAATGATTAATCGGGATTTTATAAGGGAACGACTTTTTTTTTTTTTCTATGCCGCTGCTCATGGAGACTCATATATGGGTATGCCTGTTTTGGTTTTAGGTCGTTAGAAGCTTTGGTTTTGAAAATATTTGAATTTGAAGTTTTTGAAGATAGGCCCCCTACAAATCGGCCCCGTTTCCTGTGTCATGTCAATTTATGAAGTCTATGCCTTTTGCATCAATCTGGAAGATGTTGCACTGGTATTGCTCCAAAATATATCACTTAAAACACTCCAGTCTACACTACCGTTCCAAAATTTTGGGTCTAAGCGACCCCAAACTTTTGAACCATAGTGTACATAGTGAAAAATCCCATATAATACACTACGGTTCGAAAGTTTGGGGTCGCGGTAGCGTAAGTCTGCTTGCAATGGCTCATGCCGTCGTAGTTATGAAACTTGTTGGTTTAGCAATCGTAACTAAGTAGGGGTGCAGAACTTTTCCGAAAGGTCAATTGCAAAACATCGTTTTCTGTTTTGGTTTCAGTGGGATTGGAATTACGAATGCATCGTTTTTCATCTACAGCTACTAAATCAACACCAAATAAGCAAAGGTACTTATGAAGAAATCATTTTTATTTATTTAAGCTGAGTACATAGTTCTAGCACATGTCAGTGATACGCCTCAAGCTGATGATCCTAATTCCGCTCTGGCTCAACTCCCTGAGGCTGCGGTGCTCACCGGGCTTCACATAGATCATCCTGCCACGGAAGTTGGGCTGCTCAAAGAGCAGCCAGTGACCCTCCAACACTTGGCAGGACAGGATGTCGTTCATGCGGAAGCGCTCCATGATGTTCTCGCAGTCCTCCTGGAGTTCATTGGACTGACCGCTCAAGTTCTCACGCTCAAAGATCTTAATCTTGAACTGGCCTCTGTGCTGTAATTCAATTTGCAAATGTTATGACCAGCGATTGGTGAGTTAGCATGTCCTAATACTCAGGTTACTATCGGATGCTTACTAAAGGGATCATTTTGCAGGATCTGATGGAGTCCAGGGTGACTCCCACAGTCGTCATGCGCTGCAGGTCGAGGTACTCCCCTCTCTTCAGGAACAGCTGGTTGCCCAGGAAGTTGGAGCGGTCATAAACCATGAAGCAACCGCTCTCCACCCGGCAGGACTGGCAGCGGCTCAGGACAGAGGTCAGCTCGGGGCAATCGTTGAGGCACTCATAGGAGCGACCCTGGAGATTCTTCTCCTCGAAAAGGATGATCTGCAAAACAAAACAGACAATTTAGCTTTGCACATTCAAAAAATACAAGTATTAGTAAGGAAATGCTCTACCTTGCCCATGGTGATGTTTCAGGTAGTTCCCAGTGGAGGGTTCAACTTGCTCTGCTAACCCCATGATTCCAAGGCCTTTTTATACAAAATCCCGGGGGCCATGACACGTTGTTATTCAAATGTGGAAAGCTGATGAATCGGCAGACTGACTTTTTGCTGAACAGGGCCTATAAATGCATAACAATGCTTCTCCATCCATACATTTCTGGCTGCGAATCGCCTGCATTATGTGTGCGCTCAGGCTTTGTGCTTGCTCGCTCAGTCAGAAGCTTCTGCACATATGGTGTGATCATGGCCACTGGGGAAAGCGCGGCATCCACTGCCTCCAGGATGAACTCATTCAACTGGAATTGAAAAAAAAAAAAACATTTACTGTATATATTTATTGCTTAACAAGAGTGTATAAATATACACAGGTATGCTTTATCCTCAAGTTTTAGTATCTGTTTTGGCTAAGATCCATTTTTAACATTCCAGCAGGAATAGACGTCCATACAAATCCCTTTGTTTCTTTATTTCTAGTTTTTGTTGTTGTTGTTGTTGGAACCGATCCCAAGGGGCAGGCGTGCCTCACTTTGCTGCTCTAGTAAATATGTATAATCTTTGACATCTTGTTGTTCTTGACTTAGCGCAATTTCAAATTTAATCCACTAGCAACAAAACATACACACACATAAAGGGCAGTAGTAATGAATAATAATACCAAATTGTTCTCTATACAAATGGATATTTGGACTGGAAATATTCAATTGATGAGTCATCATTCATCCAAAGGATTATGGTCAGCCACAGTGACCATTTGCAACATTTTTTTAAAATCCCAAACTTTTGACTTGTTTTTGTCTTTTATGAAGTTAGTGTTTTTATTTATTTTTTGTTTTTTTTGCTTTTGAAAATGTAATAATGAATGCATACTTTTACATGAATTTTGGTGGTCTTTTTTTTGCAGAATTACAAATTTCGAAAGATCTTTCCTCGATGACAGGGGTGTCCGAACTACTTCACAAAAAGGGCTGTAATAGGTGCAGGGTTTCGATCTAACCGATCTTCAGCATGGATAGTTTTAACCAATGAGGTTTCTGCTGAAACAAGCAGCACCTGACTGCAACTGTAAAAAAGAACTGAACGGAGTACAGGTGATGTCACCCATGGCGTTGGTCGGCCCCCATTTGAAGCTCAACGCAGGTCACCACCATACGCCATGTTGTCCATGAAGCCCATATTTGGGTGGTATGTGTTCTCCACGTCTGTCCATGGGCGGAAACCCAAACATGCCAGCTGGGTAAGAGATCCCGGAAACACAAGTGGCCCACACCCCTTCATTTATGTATTTATCATTTTTATCCTCCATACAGTTGTCATGAAGCATTTTTTGTATGTTGTCATACATTGGTATGAAGAAGTATCGGAACCTTTTGGAATTCTCACATTTCTGCATAAAATCACCATCAAATGTGATCTGATCTTTATCTAAATCACACAGATGTAAAAATAGTGTCTGCTTTAACTGAAACCAGCCAAACATTTATAGGTTTTCAGAATTTTAATAAGGATAGCATGCAAACAATGACAGAAGGGGGAGAAATCAGTAAGCGAATCCGAGACTTAAAGAGCCATTGAAACCAATTTAAGTCAGGTGTTTGCCCAATAACGGATGAATGGTTTAAAGCTTCCCTGCCCACTATACAACACACACCTGGTAAGAATTATCTTGATGAGAAGGATTGTTTGACGTGCATCATGGCTCGGTCAAAAGAGCTTTCTGAAAACCTGCGATCATGGATTGTTGATTAGTATAAAGCTGGAAAAAGATTGCCTGGCACAGCCTTACTGTTCTCCCTGTATTTTTCAAACACTGAGAATAGTCTGGGACCCAGACCCAGCCTCTCGAGCCCGAACGAAATCAACCGTGCAATCAGATTCGTTTATTTGCGTGGCGTATTCTTAACAAGCAACGTCAGTCTTGCACTTCGGAAGTCGTCTCCGCAACAACACAGATGGCGAACAGGAGAGCAGAGAATATTTTCCAATCCGTGGTAAATTCAGTTTTAAATGACCAAAAACACATCCAGTCACTAAAACCCCAGCAACTGTCTCACGCTAGCCATGTTGAATAAACTTCTCCGTTCTCCGCTCTCCTCATATATTTACGTCCTCACGCTAAAGTTTCTTGTCGCTTTACCAACATCACGTCAGCCCATCGCTGATTGGTCCACGCCGCTGTTTGTTTGCTGTGGCTTGCTCCGCCCTGGGAATTTGATCCGCTGGAACAGTGGTGAGTCTGGACTTTCAGGCTAGGAAAAATATACAAAACCATCTATAAAAGTCTGGATGTTCATCAATTGACAGTCAGAGAAGTTGTCGACAAATAGAGAGAGTTTGGCACTGTTGCTTCTCTCCCAAAGAGTGGCCCTCCACCAAAGATGATGCAGAGAGTTCAGCGCAGATTACTCAGAGAGGTAAAAAAAAAAAAGAACCCTAGAGTGTCTGCTAAAGACTTACAGAAATCACTGGCACAGTCCAATATTTCTGTGCACACATCAACTATATGTATGTATAACTATGGCCAAGAATGGTGTTCATGGAAAGACTCCACAGAGGAAGCCACTGCTGTCTAAAAAAACGATAATGCTCATTTAATGTTCGCAAAAAGGCACTTGGTCACTCCACAGAAGTTTTGGCAAAATATTTTGTGGACTGATGAAACCAAAGTTGAATTGTTTGGGAGGAACGCACAACGTCAAGTGTGGAGGAAAAATAGAACAGCTCACCAACATCCACTCCTTAACCCCACCGTGAAGCATGGTGGAGGGAGCATCATGATTTCGGGGTCGTTTTGCTGCGTCTGGGCCTCGACGACTTGCAATCATTAATGAAAGAATGAAATAAAAACTTTATCAGGATGTTTTGCAGGAAAACCTGAGGCCGTCTGTTAAACAGTTGAAGCTAAAAAGAGGATGGATGCTGCAACAAGACAATGATCCAAAACTCAGAAGTAAATCAACTTCAGAATGGTTTCAGAAGAACAAAATACACGTTCTGGAGTGGCCAAGTCAAAGTCCAGACTTGAACCCCATTGAGACGGTGTGGTATAACCTAAAGACGGGGATTCATGCCAGACATCCCAGGAATCTGACTGAACTACAGAACCTTTGTAGAGAAGAATGGGCAAAGATTAGTCCTGATCGATGTGCTAGACTGATCTGCAGCTAAAGGAAGCTTCTGGTTCAAGTTTTTGCTGCAAAAAGAGGGGGGGGGGCACAAAATATTAAATGTGATGGTTCACTTACTTATTTTTCCCCTTTCTGTCATTGTTTGCATACTATCCTCATTAAAATATGAAAACCTGTAAATGTTTGGGTGTTTTTTTGTTAAAGCAGACAGTTTTTTGATCTGTGTGACTTTGACAAAGATCAGATCACATTTAATGATGATTTTATGCAGAAATGTGAGAAATTCCAAAAAGTTCAGATGCTTTTTCATACGACTGTATATTCTAAATTCCAAGTTTGAACCAGACTTTAAACTGGATTATTTTGCTGGTGAAATATCACAGTTTGGAATGAAGTGTTAACGTAGACTGCTTGATTTCCGCAACCAGAGGATCCCATCTGACTTCATTTTGAAAGATGGGAGGTTTGGCCTAGACTGCAATCAACTGATTACAACTCTTGGTCACTTGGAAAGAAAACCTGCATCTGCAGCCCTTGACGACCGGTTTGGACATGCCTAATCTATATAATTAAAAGGGCAGCATATTGCTCATGTCATTATTTGATTTATCACGAAATAGACTGTAGCTTTTTTTCCCAAATTTTAGGAGAAATCAATGAGCAGGAAAGGGTTGGGGGTGGGGGCAGAAAGGAAATAAAAAAGGGGAGTGAGACCGAAGAGAAGAACAATCAACAACAAAAAATACATTAAACGCCTCCACAAACTATAGTAGTGCTATCATTAGCTAATTGTATTTCCGGTGGACACCATGTGGAGGGCCTGATGACCGAGGAGAAAAAAAAAGGGGGGGGGGTTCAAAATAGAGATTTGATTAGGAAGGTGGAGCGTGCATATACAGTGCCTTGCAAAAGTATTCGGCCCCCTTGAACCTTGCAACCTTTCGCCACATTTTAGGCTTCAAACATAAAGATATAAAATTTTAATTTTTTGTCAAGAATCAACAACAAGTGGGACACAATCGTGAAGTGGAACAAAATTTATTGGATAATTTAAACTTTTTTAACAAATAAAAAACTGAAAAGTGGGGCGTGCAATATTATTCGGCCCCCTTGCGTTAATACTTTGTAGCGCCACCTTTTGCTCCAATTACAGCTGCAAGTCGCTTGGGGTATGTTTCTATCAGTTTTGCACATCGAGAGACTGACATTCTTGCCCATTCTTCCTTGCAAAACAGCTCGAGCTCAGTGAGGTTGGATGGAGAGTGTTTGTGAACAGCAGTCTTCAGCTCTTTCCACAGATTCTCGATTGGATTCAGGTCTGGACTTTGACTTGGCCATTCTAACACCTGGATACGTTTATTTTTGAACCATTCCATTGTAGATTTGGCTTTATGTTTTGGATCATTGTCCTGTTGGAAGATAAATCTCCGTCCCAGTCTCAGGTCTTGTGCAGATACCAACAGGTTTTCTTCCAGAATGTTCCTGTATTTGGCTGCATCCATCTTCCCGTCAATTTTAACCATTTTCCCTGTCCCTGCTGAAGAAAAGTAGACCCAAACCATGATGCCGCCACCACCATGTTTGACAGTGGGGATGGTGTGTTCAGGGTGATGAGCTGTGTTGCTTTTACGCCAAACATATCGTTTTGCATTGTGGCCAAAAAGTTCAATTTTGGTTTCATCTGACCAGAGCACCTTCTTCCACATGTTTGGTGTGTCTCCCAGGTGGCTTGTGGCAAACTTTAAACGAGACTTTTTATGGATATCTTTGAGAAATGGCTTTCTTCTTGCCACTCTTCCATAAAGGCCAGATTTGTGCAGTGTACGACTGATTGTTGTCCTATGGACAGACTCTCCCACCTCAGCTGTAGATCTCTGCAGTTCATCCAGAGTGATCATGGGCATCTTGGCTGCATCTCTGATCAGTTTTCTCCTTGTTTGAGAAGAAAGTTTGGAAGGATGGCCGGGTCTTGGTAGATTTGCAGTGGTCTGATGCTCCTTCCATTTCAATATGATGGCTTGCACAGTGCTCCTTGAGATGTTTAAAGCTTGGGAAATCTTTTTGTATCCAAATCCGGCTTTAAACTTCTCCACAACAGTATCTCGGACCTGCCTGGTGGGTTCCTTGGTTTTCATAATGCTCTTTGCACTTTAAACAGAACCCTGAGACTATCACAGAGCAGGTGCATTTATACGGAGACTTGATTACACACAGGTGGATTCTATTTAACATCATCGGTCATTTAGGACAACATTGGATCATTCAGAGATCCTCACTGAACTTCTGGAGTGAGTTTGCTGCACTGAAAGTAAAGGGGCCGAATAATATTGCACGCCCCACTTTTCAGTTTTTTATTTGTTAAAAAAGTTTAAATTATCCAATAAATGTTGTTGCACTTCACGATTGTGTCCCACTTGTTGATTCTTGACAAAAAAAATGAAATTTCATATCTTTATGTTTGAAGCCTGAAATGTGGTGAAAGGTTGCAAGATTCAAGGGGGCCGAATACTTTTGCAAGGCACTGTATCAGCAATATGAGATGTAGAACCCAGTATTATGTAAATCACTTGTGTGTAAATTTTGACATCCTATTCAATGCTGCCTGACCGCTAATCCTGGCACCGATAGTTTCTCTACTTGTGTCTAATTGCAGCCAGTCATGTGTGAATCCCATCAGACGTGTGATAGTCCTACAGACAAGTGGAAATGCTGCGCAGGAAATAAATCTACCATTAACACTGGAAGTCCCGGCTTTTTGGGCTATAAAGAAAGACCAGAAAGGCGTCAAATGACCCCGACACCAAACTGACTACTTGGCTTTCTCAAACAAGCAATCAAGCAGACGACCCCCCCTACACTCCTGTGGAGTCGCTGCCTAGATGTGAAGGGGGGGTTTCACTCTGGATAGCTGCAATTAGCATCTTGAATATTTGAAAATCTCGGGCTCCTTTGGTTTTGTCAAACACGGAGGAACACGGAGATGGCCAGTTGCCGTGTTCTACAATATGATTGACATGGCAGCACTGAATGCATATATGTTGTATCAGGCATGCACCGGAAGGCAAGAGAGATGGGTGGACTTCTTGGTGGGTCTTGCAAATGAATTGGCTCACTCTCATGTGGGCACAAAGATGGCACAGAAGGGAAAAATTGGTTCGGCAACAACTTCCAACATCTCGCCCCGGGAAAAGGGCGAAGTGTCATATGTCACCACATAAGAAATGGTTTGTTTTGTTTTTTATTTCCCGTACAAAGGTTGTCCGCCCGATTGCCTGCCTGAGCGGTCCACTGTCCGACAAAGCTAAGGCAACCCTGCCCTGCAAACACTCAAGATGCTAATTGGAGCAATCCAACCTTGTGGTTTAACAAGTAGGAATGGGAATGACTAATGAGGACCTCAATGCTCACAAAAGATATGCTGATTAGGGTCAGGTGACCCTTCTCTGGATACAAAAGACATTTGTATCAACTGATCAACCTTTGGTTAATCTAGTTGATTGTCTATTTAATTATAAAACATCAATCACATGAATAGGGTAAATAATAGTTTTTAATATCCAACTCTAAGCCCTTATTTTTATTTAATAATGATTTTTTTATGGTTAAGATACAAAGACATTAAAAAGACTAATGTATTTCGTTAAAACTAATTAATATTATGACTCAAGAAATTTTAATGTGGTTTTGCTAATGTCTTATGGTCATTTTGCAATCATGGAATAAAAATAATCTAAAATGAATCAGTTGTTAGGCTTTTTAAAGGTATTGAGTATAAAAAACAGACACACAGTGTATGTCAAGGACAAGGCAATTATTACAAGGCCAGTTAAAAATCCGACATCTTTAATAAACAAAGTGTTTGATATTTACAGCAAGGCTTTCACTTGATGGCTAAAATTCGGTGACCCTCCTGAAGGAGCCAACAATGGCACAGGTGGCGCACCAGTCGCGGTACCGCCGGTACTCGCCGGGCCTCAGGAAGTACTGACGCCCTCGGAAGTTGGGGTACTCGTAGAAGATCCAGTAGCCATTCATGACATTACAGGAGTAGATATGGCGGTGGTGGAAACGGTCGGACACACAGGCACAGTCGTCCATGAACTCCATCATATGACCACTGAAGTCAGGCTTCTCATAGATACGCAACCTGTACGAGCCCCGGTACTATGGGATCACATGAGAAGGCAAAGTTAGGTTTGCAAGTACAACAGACGGCTAGACTGGGCTAAATCGTCAACACTATAAGAACATAAAATATCGAATCAACGTGTCTAAAATTGAGGCAAAGACACCAGGATTGGAATCCTAATCATTGCGAAACGACTGGCCTATTTTTACTACAGAAACCCCGAATAAAAGCACAGTAACAGACTTCCCTGTCTTACTGTCAGTATGAAAACCAAAGGCAGAATGATAAACATAGGAACTACTAGTTAAACAGAAATCTGTGGCTTAGTTGTGGCTATCTAAAATCTCAGTTTTTTCAGTTTTGCAGAGTTTTGAGTGTTAAAATGACCTGTGCAGCTTTTCAGAACCAGAGACTACATTTCAGACATTATAAAACAAATAGTCTAACTTTTAAGCAAAAACAAAGCCAGAATCTTGGAAATCAGCATAACACATCAAGCGTTTATTAATCACAGACATTAAAATGATTAGTCTAGCTCTTAAGCACAGAGTCCAGAAGCAAAATGGTTAACATATAAACAACTGGGCTAGGCCGACCCTTACTGCGGGAATCATCCTGCAGGAGCGGATGCAGCTACTGAAGCCCATCCATCTCTGGTAGTCGGGATAGTCCCCCCTCCTCATGAAGTACTGGTGGCCCATGAAGTTAGCTCGCTCGTAAATCATAAAGCAGCCACTCTCCACTCTGATAGAGTTGCAGCGATTAAAGAACGAGTGAAGGTCCGTGCAGTCATTGCTGCACTCATAGCTGCGACCCTGGAAGTTCTTGTCTTCGTAGAAGATGATCTGTCGGGAGATGGGAGGTTGCGTGACGACAAAGAACTGCAATGTGGTTTGATGCGAGCCGAGCAGAACCTACCTTGCCCATGGTGTCCATTGGAGAGATTTCTCATGTTTCCAGGGCTTTTTATAGCACCTCCTCACAAACAAAGCATTGTTATTCAAATGGTCTGTTAGTTATAAATGAAGGCTACTGACACATGTTCACCTTTTTGTTGGGCCACAACATGGGGTGAGAAATATTGATTTGTATTTGTCACAAAAAGAGAATAAATAATTAACAACACTGATGGACAAAGGAAAGTACTGGTATGGTATCCACACATCCTGTGGACAATAGAGGCAGAACAATATGGAAAGCACTGTTCACGTCTAATGTGTTGGGTAACCGCAGGGAGCCACTCACTGTTCGCACTGCAGAAACTCCATGGATGCTAATACAAAGGATGTCAATGATTTTGTAAGATTTCCAAACATTTTTACTTTTAAGGTGCCTCTTTGCCCATATTAATGGATTACTATACTTGCCACATGGTGCATGTATTTTCTGAAGCATTATTCCCATTAGAGTACAATAATCAAATCCAAATAACATATCTAGTATGGGATTAACAGAGAATCACTGAAAACAATTTATATGGAACACAGAATATTCAACTACTTTAGTCAATATAGTACAAAGTACATCATCATCATTATCATCTATGTAAGGCTTTGTGCCATTATGATAAAATTGTAAAATACTTCAAATCTAATGAAAGTTGCACATGCCTTAATTTTAATTAAACAAAATGATGTACTGTTAATACAAATTTTGTTCGTGTGCCAATGAGGAAAATGAAACAAAAACTAACAAGGTGGAAGCTTGGTTAGCACATCCACAGATCTAAGGTTAAGGTTTTAAATCTGGGCTGCAGACAGACAACCACAAAGCCACGCCTCCATATACACAACCAAACAGGCCACTGTGAGCCCAGAGAAAAAAATGAACAACCTGACGGAGGTGGGTAGATGAGCCAAGTAAGCGTAGCATTACTTCAAAATTCATATTAATCAAGTAAAATTTGTCATCCAAATAATTGACACAAGTACAAGTGAAAAAGTATTCGGTGAAAGAACACTCAAATTATGAATACTGTTTATAATGTAATTTTTTTCTAAACAATAGTACTCTTTTTCTTAGCACAATGTAGTTCGGGGGCTTGATGATATATACACATAGATAGATAGAGTGGGGAGAACAAGTATTTGATACAATGCCAATGGGTATCAAATACTTGTTCTCCCCACTGTATATAATGTCGGAAAACACAGACAAGACTGAAAAACCAGTTTCTGTTCTTGCACTCCCCTAAGAAACTGCTTTATTTTAAGCTAAAACAACTGTTGTGTTTGATAGAACAGTATGTCTATATGATGCCATAGCAGATTCATGGCGCAATAAGTCCCCAAACTATTTTGGTTGTTGTACCCTGGAAACTCCCATTTACAGACGTCACGTAACCGCTTTTGTTTCAACCCAGCCATAAAACGAAGGTAATTAATTTTATTATTCAAAATGTCTGTCATTTTTAGCTTATAATCATTAATTGATGTCTAATATTTCATTAAAAAAAAAAAAAAAAAAACGACTTTAAAAATTTATTCACTCGCATATTTTATACTTTTAAACAAATTACGTCACAATGAAATAAATGGCGTCTGTAAAAAAGGCATGGATATCTACCTCATAACTATCGCTTAATTGTATTTTTTTATCGCATTTTCCCAATATGTTAAATGATAATCAATCCAAACAAAGAAAAATTGAAAAAAGTGTTTAAAAGGGTGAATATATGAAAAAGAAAATCTCGACCACTCCTTGATGTCCGCAATTACTGCATCGCGACCCATTTTATATTACCATGTTCCACCCATAAAAAAAAAAATTTTTAAAAAAAACAGCAATGGCCATTCACAGCTGTGTCTTGACACTCAGTGATACATGCAACATGGAGTTTTTGGATCGAAACAAGGTTAGTACGCGATATCTCGTTAAAGTCATGGCGTCTGTAATTCTGCTCTCGCATGCTCCCACCTCCAGATAGGGTTTTACTGTTTAAAAAACTCTAAAACTGTAAAAAAAAAAAAACTGTTTGAAAATTTTCTTCCCCCAGAAAATTGAGATTTTAAGCTTTCCAATGATGTATCAAACATGCATATCGGACAATTTTGAAAGTTGGCCAAATTGGAGGTCTCAGAGCGGAACTTCAAGTCACCTGAGTGTTCTCTGCCATATATATAATTGCTACTATTTACTGTAAGCATGGGCTTTTTTTTCCCCCACCCCAAATGGAAAATGAAGTCTGACCATTAAATTACAGTATTTTCTTTACAAGTACCTTCGATAGGCATCTATCACCCATGTTATTTTTGCACAAGTTTTTTTTTTTTTTTTTTTTTTCTTGTAGACAAAGATACAGGGGGGATACCAATTGTTTTAGACTGTTTACCCTCTGGTTTAATTGAATTGGATGTACATTGCCATGAATGGCATGCAATGAGTTAAGCACAATGAAAAAAATCAAGTTTTACTTGGAATCATAACCGGCGTTTATTTATGTATCAATTCATTTAAATTGAACAAATTTAATTTTTAAACATTGTATGTTTTGCTTGAAAGGAGCATTTTTCCCCGAGTTTTAATGGTTTGAGACGGGGCCTTGTTAACCAGGGTTGAGGGATGAAACTTTTAGTTTCTGTGAGGATGGCGACCCCAAGTGGACAACAATAATACACGGAAATAATTTGGTGCTCCTACTTGAGAGCACTTAACAGAACTCAACACATATGGTACAACCAAATTTGCATCTCACAACCTCTTGTATAGCCCTTAAAAATGTGGGAAAGAACTGCATTTTACCTTGATGGACATTTTTAAATATGTGATATGTTATGCATTTTTGAGGAGTGGTGTTAAATGCATCAAAAGCTTTAGAAGAAAAACCTGAAGCACCAAATCCTAATTCCTCATACCAGTTCAAGCCCCCACAAACACATGTATTTCAATTATTTTTAAAAAACGACCAACGCATTCAGTGCAAAGAACGACATTTTATTTAGTAAAATACATAACTTTATCCAACTATATACAAGAAATCATTTTTTCAACACAAATTATATACAGTATATACATATATTAAAACTTTTTTTTTTTAATTTTTTTATTTTTTATTTTTTTATAAATAGCCCAAAGTCGTTTTCTTTGGTTTCTATTTACGAGGATCTTGTCAATGTGTTCAAGTTCATGTAAGTTCCCATTTGTATGTCAGACTTTGAGAACCCCACTTTTCTTTGTACCAGGTAATATGTGTGCCAGGGTCCTCCAATGTAGAAGGCCTCGATCTTTCTTCCACTTTCACCTTCATCTTCGTGATGTTTTCCATTCCTTTAAAAAAACACACACACACAACAATTCAGTTTTTAATCTATTCCGACTCTATACCAGTGAGGAAAGTAAGTCACATGCGGAAGTGATAAATCATGAAATCCGAATCTTAAAAGTTTAAAGCCATTCCCAGGTAACAATAGCCATCAATTAAGTGGGTGAAGCAAGACAAAGTCACCATTTAACACTTGGTATTTACTGTATGCTTGTATTAGTAAGCTGTACTAGCAAATTAACAAACATATATTGCGTACGGTCCAAAACCGTCTCTGTATCAAGCAGAGGTTGCGCTAGACATTTTCGTTGTCTGTCATTTTGACTGACAGGGTCATAAAAATCCGGTCATAGTCTATTTTTACCGGTCACTTAAATTTTTAAAATGATAATGATGACATATTCAATAGTATTTAGTTTTCATTTTTAATTAATATTGTAACGCTTGCTTGGCGGCGAAAAATTAGACACGGGAGTCGTGGTATTTTTCTCCCTTTTTACTCTGCTTACCGCCAACAACTCCGCCCCCAAAGAAAAAGAGGCAACGATATAGACCCCAATCACCAACGTCACACAATGATCTTAATTGTGGTTGTCAACTCAAAATCTTCTAAATATATATTAAATGCATCTTACCAGATATAAAATGACTACTACATAGTCTGTGGTGATCGTTTGGTGCCCAGATTTCTTGTCGAATTACAGCAGTCCATCTCGCTCTCATCCTCCCGGGTCTCTCAGAATACGGTAGAACTTCAAGTCTCTCCGTCTATCTTTTCTGTTACAGCAACCAACCGCCACACACGCCTTCACCATTTTGATTATTAATATTAACGAGCAGAAAAACACGCCGTAATAGGAGGCATGCACGTAGCGGTAATGTGTAAACATGAACAGCTGACACACAATATGGCGGCTCCAGTCAGGGGGGCGGAGTTGTGGCGTCATGTGATTGGGCGGCAATCTTGTCCATCAATTGGATGACGCGCTGGCACACCGGGTGCACCAATAAGAACCTCGCGTTGATGTGTCAATCACGGTGCCGCCGCCAGACCCCGGTGACGTAACAATATTCTGACAGAAGAGCCAACGACGTCATGCATTAAGAGAGACAATAGCTAATTAATATGCTAACTCGCCACCCTGTGGTCTGGGGTGTGAATTGCAACCTGTCAAAATGACGGACGGACGTCAGTTTTTTCCGTCACCGTTTTAAAAAACCGGTCAACGACGGAAAATATCCGGTTAACGCGACCCCTGGTATCAAGTCAAGTCTTTCATAAATTTCAGTAAAAAAAAAAAAAAATACTAATCCTCATATTGTAAACATCAGTCTGATTTAAGGAAATAGGCCATGTTAAAGTCACTTGCTTTCCTTGAGTTCAGCAATGACATATCCCAACTTGGCACATAAAATAAAATACAGTAATTAAAAGTCATAATTAAAGTTGATCGAAAGAAATGAAAAAGTGAGAACAGTATAAGACCGACAAACAAATGTGCTGTTCATTATAAAAGGCACCACTTTTTGTCAATTGTTGTAAACCAATAGGCCCCTGAATAGTGTAGTTTTCTTGGTTACCTTCGACTTTTGAGTGCCTCCCCCAAGTGGATGGTGTGCTGCTGGATCAGCTTCCGGATATGTTGGATCCAGTCCATCTTGAGCTCAGCAGTGGAAGCCTATTGATAAGAAAGACAGTCAGAGGTTAAGTAAATCTCACACTGGAGGAGAAAATGAGCAGAGGAAGCACCTCTAACCTTCAGAACAATCTTGCTCAATGTCCAGGTTCGGCCCAACGAAAAAGCAAATTTGCAGGGGTCTCCCTTCAGGTGCTCTGTCAGCTTTATCTCGGCTATCTAAGGAGGAAATGAAATTATTGTCTTTAATGAAAATGAGCATGTCAGACAGACAGCAAATGTTGGAGGTTTTGGAGAGAAAGAAAGGCCAGACTGAGTTGGCTTGGGCATGTGATTGTATATTAGCAAAAGGATGCTGGATTTCCATATGCCAGGCAGGAGGTCGAGAGGACGACCAAAGAGGAGGTTTATGGATAAAGTTAAAGAGGACGTGACGGTAGTTGGAGAGTAGAGGATACAGAGGACAGGGTTAGATGGAGTCAATTGATTCGCTGTGGCACCCCTGAAAGGAAAAGTGGAAGATTGTACCGATAGAAAGTGTGCTAAAGATGACTTACATTGAGTTTTTTCTTGTATATGTACCTGCTCTTCCCCTTGTCATCCTTGACCACCTTGCAGACCACCAAGGACTTCAAGAGGAAGCTGCCTATTTTTCCCCATCCTGAATGGGATCTTAGAATCCCACACCTTGAAGGAGTCCTGTAGGAGCAGGTCGCCTTGGGACTCGATGCTGTCATCAAATCCTGAAGGAAGAGAGAGATTAAGCAATGTAAGAAAACTTAACTTCAACAATGAGCGAATTTATCCTTCCCGAGTTCAGTCACCTTCCAGCACGGAGAGATGCATGGCATCGTTGGCTCTCTTGGGAATGCTCAGAGTCACATCCAGGGCCTACTTGAGTTGGCCTTTCCCTTCCTCACAGCATTCCATCAGATCCTAAAAAAAGGAAAAAATACACTTAAAAGGTCGTGAAAAAAAAAGTGCAAAAATTTCAGGGGAAAAAAAACTAAGCGAGAGTCATAAATTGTACGATAGAACCACTATTGACAGCTACTGAGTGAGAACAGGTGTTAAGGAACACTCAAATTGTGAAGTTGAACGGTAGTTTAAAGTCTTCATCTGGTGTGTTGTGAATGTATCTTTTACGATTTATGTTGGTTAACTGAGTTACTAGGAGTTGATAGAGTGTGCGAGTCCGTGCTTCTGCTGAATTTTCTGTTGAGAAAGAGAAATGAATGTAAGACAATCATGTTCCATGTCTTGTAGTTTCAGTTTGGATCCATGTCTTGTAGTTTCAGTTTGGATCACCATGACATTTAACTTACATGAAAATAGTTTACTGCATGCTCCATGATGAGCCGAGTGGATTCTTCGTTGTTCTTGCAGTATTCAACGTATAGCTGGAATTTATCAGTCTATTAAAAAAATGCTCGTAATTATTTACGATCATTTTTCTGTATGATTATGGTTAGTGAGTGTTGGCAGAGTTAACCCTCACAGCGGTACACGTTAGCGTACCTTTTCAGTTAGCGAAAGCACCGAATATAAAAAGTAGATACAAACTCTTTAAGGAGGACAAGGAGATGCTGCTGCTTGCTTGGTCACTCGCTGCACACACATTGACTGCATGCAGGAGGGCATTCACCACCACACAGGTGCACACAATCAGGCAAATTAACACATAATTGAGAGCATAGTTTAACACCCCCACTTGCTCTCGCATTATAAGCAAAAACAAAAATATACACGTCACAATTACAATATTACATATGTAGTACAATACGTATCACACTCTTCATATTGCACTACTGCTGTTTCAGTCAGTCATTCTCTAAACATAAATTTTTCAAATTTCATCAACTTAAATTTTGTTGCAGGCTTCACATCTGCCAACATATCTTCAGTTGGACAATATTCCAATACAACTTTTCCCCCAGTTACAGTTGAACGAATAAAATAATACTTAATATCAACATGTTTGCATCTCTGTCTACTGACTGGGTTCTTACTCAAAGCAATTGTACCCTGGTTATCTTCATACACTCTGGGTAGTCCATATACATGTCCATCAATGCCACTCAAAAACTGGGAAAGATATAAACACTCTTGAATGGTTGCGGCAAGAGCAATATACTCTGCCTCGCATGTTGATAGTGCTACAGTTGGCTGCTTTTTGGTTTTCCAAGAAATTAAAGTGCCTTTCTTAGTCAGGCTAATACAGTACCCAGTTGTACTTCGTCGGTCTTTTACATCACCAGCCCAGTTTGCATCACTGTAGGCGTGAATACCTAGGTTTTCGTCTGACTTCCTATAACATAACTTTTTATCGCTTGTACCTCTAAGATATCGAAGGACATGTTTAACTGTTCCAAAATGTTGATCAGAGGGTTCATTAAAATACTGCGACAGTTTACTCACAATAAAACACAAATCTGGTCTTGTACAAACTGTCAAATAAATTAGGCTTCCTACTGCCTCTCTGTATTTTGCAACATTATCCATTAATGTATTATCTGTGTAAATTAGTTTCTGTTCACATGGCGTCGATCTAGGTTTACAATCATGCATGCCAACCCTTTCAAGAATTTTGTCAACATATTTAGCTTGTCACATTGTTACACAGTTGTTGCTTTGCTCAAAATCAATACCAAGGAAATGTCGCAGCTTCCCCAAATCCTTCATTTTAAACCTTGCTGTAAGCATTCTTTTTGTTACTTTCAGTGCGTTTTCATCACTTGCTGCGATGATTAAGTCATCAACCCAAATTAATATGATCACCTTTTCATGTTCTTTTCTCGTGTATAAACACAGTGATCAGCCTGATTCTGCAAAAATGTGTTTTCTGTCAAATATTCATGCAACAATTTATTCCAATTTCAGCCAGATTGTTTTAGTCCATATAATGACCTCTCTAACTTACACACCAACTCAGTGCCTGTGCGAGATTCTGCTTTGTACCCTTCTGGTTGTTCCATGTAGATTTCGCAATCAATAGGGGCATTTAAATATGCAGTTTTAACATCCATTTGGTGTAAAATTAAGTTTTCTTGTGCTGCTTTTTGCATTAAAATTCTGACACTTGTCATGTTGGCTGTAGGAGAAAAAGTCTCCTCATAATCAACACCCATCTTCTGACTGTACCCCTTTGCGACATATCTGGCTTTATATTTTTCAGATCCGTCAATATTCGTTTTAATTGTATACACGCATCTACCCCCCACTGCTTTCTTGCCCTCTGGCAGGTTGGTCAGGGTAAATGTGTCATTCTGTCTAAGAGAATCCATTTCCTCATCCATTGCTTTTATCCATTCTTTTGATTTATCAGAGTTTACAGCTTCTGTGAATGACACAGGTATACCACCCATAACGCGGTAACAGTAATCAATGTTGCTTTGGACTTGATCAGTCTCCTCTTTAAAAACTCCACAATCTGTGTACCTGTCTCCTCTCTCTAGTAGGGTAACGTCTAGGAGACTCAGGCTCACGCTTTATCTCAGTACTTTGTGGTTGGTCTGACCTAGACCTGTTTTGGATGAAGTCATCATCATCATCACTATTAGGTGCAAAATTAGTCTGCGTTTCTTCACCCGATTTCGTCACAAATTTTACCAATCTCTGTTTCTGTACCTTTCTACTGGCAGGGAAATAAAGAATTTATGCAGGACTATATTTGTCATAGCCGATAAAAATACATTTTTCACTCGTTGGATCAAGTTTACTCTTGTCTTGAGTGTGTGCATAACACTCCGAACCGAATTTTTGCATTTTTGACAAATTTGGTCGTCTTCCTGTCAGCATCTGGATTGGTGTCTGCTCTATCCGTTTATTAAAACATCGGTTTCTAATTATGGCTGCAGTTTGGATTGCATAAGTCCACAATTGTTTTGGCAAACCACTTTCAATAAGCATGCACCTTGCTATGTCAAAAAGTGTACGCCAATTTCGATCAGCTGTCCCATTTTGATGGGGAGAATGTGGTGCTGAGGTCTGATGTTTAATTGCATTTTTAATGAGCAATGTCTGGTATGCTTTACTTGTAAATTCGGCACCGTTATCAGATCGGGAACATTTTACTTTGCCATATGGGGCTATATCAGCTAGAAATTTTTCTGTGGCAAATATTGTGTCGCTTTTATTCTTTAGAAAGTAAACAAACACCATACTGGTAAAATCATCAGTAAATGAAAGTACGTATTTGTGCCCATCTCTAGACTCTGGATGAATTGGTCCTGCTAAGTCTGTGTGAACCAATTCAAGTGGGGTTTTAGCCCGTACGACAGGGTTCCCGTTTCATGTCTGATAAAACTTTCCCTGGATACACACTTCACATTCTAAAGGTTTGTTAGTTAACCCCTTAATATCCATACCATCAACAACATCTTGCAACTTCTGAATATCATCATAGTTGCAGTGTCCAAGTATTTCATGCCACGTTTGCAAATCATGACATCCCTTATACTTATCAATACATTCATTATCATTATCGTCATTTACTGTGTGTAAATAATATAATCTATCGTGCATGTGCATAACGAATCTCGTACCGTCTTTGTGGATTAAAACGTCTTTCCCCTTCTTGAAGATCACCGTCGCTCCATTCGCAGTGGCTGCCCTCACAGACAGAATGTCTTAGTGATGCAGGAGGTGCGCCGAGCCTTCGAAGCGTGTGTGTCGCGTAATGAAGGGACTTTTCCGCGAAGCGCGTACCGAGGCTCGCTTCATTTAGGGGAAGTTCCGAAAATGATGACGTCCGAAGCCTCGCTGCCCAGCTGTACCACGTGATTGCTTCAGGGAGATCTTTAGATTTGCTGCCCGGTTTGACAGCTCGCTACAGTCTATCAACACCTCTGGCTGCATTCAAAATGTGGGTGTTTGAAGGAAAGTTGCGATCCGGTGAGAGTTTGGATAGTTCGGATGTGGTTTGGAGAGTGAAAAGACTAAGTGAGTTAAGAGAAGGGTACAGTAGTTGATACTAGGAAGCAGGGGCGGACTGGGACTAAAAAGCAGCCCTGGACTTTGACTCAGCCCAGCCCACAAGAATCACTATACGAAGGAAAACACAGACCCCCTGGGGGGTTGGGGGGCATGCCCCCCAACCCCAAGGGGTGATTTTTTTTTTTTTTTTAAACATTTTATTGTAAAATGCATCAATTTCGTGCACTTTGAGAGAAATTGAAGAAAATGTGTCTAGACTGTGACTGTCTGACTTGGGGCGCTCAAAGTACTGCAAGGCTGAACTAGAGTTGGGTTCATTTTCTGGTCTAGCTCTATGGTCAACCTGAATAAAGAAATGAAATGATTTAATTAATTTAATAATTTGAAATAATTTATTTCTTATCTATTTAAGTTTTATGTATCCAATGGATTATAATATCTGTGTCTATAAAATGATTTCATTGTTTATGCCATAATTCAGTGGTCTCCAAACTATTCCACATAGGGCCACAGCGCGCGCAGGATTTCATTCCAACAAAACAAGACAACACCTATGCACCAATCTGGTGTCTTAAAAGTGTAATCAGTTGATTGCAGTCAGGTGCTGCTTGTTTTAGCAGAAACTTCATTGGTTAAACTGTCGGTACTCGATCGGTTGAAACAAAAACCATGCCCCACAGCGGCCCTTGAGGACCGGTTTGGAGACCCCTGCTATAATTAATCTTGCCATACAAATAATAAATTTCAATGAAAATACAATAAACATTTCAAGACAAATCCTGTATACATAACCTTCATTGGAAAGTATTAACCAGAAAACAAAATGATATATAAATGATTAAAAATATATATCATATCAATTTAACTACCTAAACTTTAAAGTGAAACCATTCATTTTATTAATATTTTGTTATATTTCTTCTGAATTAATATTGCTGCTGCGTGTGCATACGTTATTTTACAGCTAAAATATTTTTTCTGAGGAGAGTGATAGTAGGACTAGCTAACTTGACACGATTGCAAACGGGTACATGGACTCACTGGCACTAACCCTTTAATTGTCATTTATTTCATTTAAAATGTAGCTACCTGGTGGATAACAATTGCCAGTATACCGAGCAAGTGACCCTCTTCATCCCTTTTTACTTGCCCTGCGCTTGTCTGGGGAACTTCCACCAGCTTGTCATTGCCCCCTTCCTCTTCTTTTCTCTCTCCCTGTACCGGTTGCACGTCACAGAGCGGCTCCCGCTCCCCCTCTCACCATCGCCGGGGGCTGGGCTGCTTTTACCCGACCTGGCCGTTGCAGCCAGACTGCTGCTTGCCAAAATATTTGTCAACTTATGACATTTTAATGCTTCGCTCTCCAGTTTCTTTAATTTTTTTCTCCCTAACCTTCTCCGCGCCACCCTTCTCTTTTTCTTTTTTGCCACCATTAACGCTCGTCGCTATTTTGCTTGCAGAAGGAACCAATGAAGGCTACTCAGTGCTTTCTTCGTTCTTCTAACAGCCAGGCGCATTGCTGCCACCTGTCGGATTGGATGCGAACTGTAGATAATCAGAGGCTAGGGGTGATAAAAACAGTGATGTATAATGAATGGTGGCCGACACGTGAGAACCGAAGAAGACAGTGGGTCTCTGCGTGAGTCCTGTCACGGAGTGGATGTGCAAGTACACTTTATTCTAGTACGGCAAAAAAAAATTTTAAAAATAAAAGCATGTTCCCCGAGGTCACTCGCGCCCCCCCTGGCATCGCTCTGCGCCCCCCTGGGGGGGCGCGCCCCACCATTTGAGAAGTACCGCTGTAGACTAATAAATTTCAGGTCAAAGATGGTTATGTGGCCCAGTCCACGATTTGTTACCAAAATAGAGTACTAGTATTTTGTGTAATTTATTCATTCAAAACTAATTTTTCAGTCGTAAATTCATTACTGTAGTGCATTCAAGAAAACATTTGATGTTTTCACCTCAATAAAGCGTCATAAATAAGCGCTCCCGTCAGGGGGGGACATTTCACGCGGGGGGGGGGGGGGGGGGGGGGCATTTTTCGGCACAACACCGGCCGAGAAGTGCCGTTTTCGGCTTGGGATCGTGACGACCACCGCCCTCACCTACGGTTCTACCTCGGCCGCTGAGAATGCGCTTTTTTCGGGCCGTTTGCCTTTGACTTTTAATATAGTGGGAAATGAGGAAAGACCACTGTTTACTGAGTCTAAAAATGATTATAGCGGAGAAGCCAAATCAGTTAAGACGCCACTTAAAGACATTCGACCTCAATCTCATTGATAAGCCGCTTGATTGTTTTTCAGCGAAAATGTGCCGAATATTGCCAATTGTCACAATCGTCCCGCTTTGTCAGTGTTATATCAGTAAACCAGTGAGCACTGTGGTGAATCAGCGAAAATAAAAACTTTCCTTCTGTCCAAAGACTTTTTTTCCCCCCTTCTATTCAGTTTTGTTTTTCGGTCAAATTTTTTGGCACGTTGTCCTGAAGAGTAAATGTTTCTAATCAATTTGAATTTGTTATTATTTACTGATTTTATTACATTTTATTTTTCAGTATCAAATGGTCAAAAATGTACCTTGAGTGTATTTTTACAGTTTGGATGTGACTTTTTTTTTTTTTTTTTTTTTTTTTAACTTCAGGCAAATTGATGTGCGTTAAGTCTTTTCTGTTACAAGCAACACAATGTTAACAAAGTTATACTTTATTATAAGTTGATCTATGTTACTTTTTTTCTTTAATAGAAAAAAAAGGACACAATGTTAGGCTGAGGCGTACTTATAATAGTAATATAGACGAATGATACTATTTACAGTGGCGGCAGAGAGTTGGGGGGGGGGGGACATTTACGTCTTCCTTGGGGGGGCGTAACAGAAAATAATTGAGAAGCACTGGTCTACAGGTTTTCACGACCATATCCCAATGAGAATCACACAGGTATGACATTAGTCCAAGCAGAGTAAAATAATACATATTCACAGTACAAGATTTATTAATTCAAGCAGAGTAAAATAATGCATATTCATAGTACAAGATTTATTAGTTCAAGCTGAGTAAAATAATACATATTCACAGGACAAGAAAGTCATTTCCGTGTCCATCGATTGGTAAGAAAAAGCTGTTTGTACGAGTGACGTGTGGGCGCTCCCGTCAGGGGGGACATTTCACGCGGGGGGGGGGGGGGGGGGTACATTTTTCGGCACAACACCGGCCGGCCGCGAAATAACACGTGACAACTCGTAATGCCGACGCCAAAAGCAGTATAAAGGCGGTAACACACTAGAAACGTCAACGTCGCTTCAACGATCTCGCCGCGATTACGCTTCGAAACGCAGCCATTAAAGTCAATCAGCCAATGCACACCAGTCGCAGTGCGTCCGCGTGTTAGACGCGTCCCAGAAGCGCTAAACGTGACGCACGCGAAAAGAACAGCAGAGTTTGTTTTTGGACGCGAGACGCGGCCCCCCTGCGTCAAACTACTAGGTAGGATCGGGCAGGCCGGAAGTCACTCGTGTAAATACGGTGGACCCAGTCGATTTTCAAAATAATATGCAATCGTAACTTACTATATAAATATGCTAAAACACCTGTAATTAATACAAATAATACACAAATCCTGCTACACAATTAAATTTATTAATTTCTGCGTGGTGCTTTAATTTGAGAAAAAACATCAATAAAGCTTAGTAAAATGTTCATAAGAAAAAAAAATGATTGAGGCATTTAATTTGTAAAATACATGTTAAAATCTTTGTGATTGGGATTGCTTTTTGCTTTGGCACATGACTTCTTTTTTCTTCTTTCTTTCAAAAAGAAAGCTGGCCAATATGCGGGGTCTGAAAGGCAAAGTGTTGTTGTTTTATTACCTTTAAATACCCGCTATTCTCGCGCGATCTTGCAATCCTCGCGTGAACCGATCGAGCCGCTCCACAGACGCGCTGCTCGTGAAACGCGTCCCATGGAAATTGACGCCGAGCGTCACTGGTGCGTTATCGCGGTGGGATCGTTGACGCAACGTTGACGTTTCTAGTGTGTTACCGGGGGTAGTGTCCGTGTCACGTGACTGTGACGTAGCCGGTAACGCGCTCGGCCAAATGGACACACAAGTACGGTGGGTGAATTATGTCAAACAACAAAGGGTCACCACACTCCCTTATAAAATTTTGCTCCCAAAGCTTTTGTGGCGCTGAAAAAGCCCTCTTTTACATTCAGTTGGACTGTCAATGTTATCCAAAGGGGCTAACTAAACTAGATACATCATAAACATACATGTGCAACACGAAAATGACGTAAATTAATACTTAACGACACGGCGAAGTCGTTAACAGTGAAAGCGCGGGGTGCAGTTGCTGTGTGCAGCTAACATGGTAGGATGTGTTTGAGAACTTTTGTACATGTCTTTACATGATCAAACTTAAGTAAATATTCCTCTCTTTAAAGAAAGTTTGTAGTGTTTACTTTGGAATCGCTGCATTCGGTGCCAATTTTTACGTTATGCGCATGCGCAAAACTGCAAGGTAGAAATTTTTGATGGGTTGCAAAATTTGTCAGAATACCTGTTCTCTCAAAATTTACCGCAAGGTAGAATTTTTTGATGGGTTGCAAAATTTGTCAGAACACCGGCATACGCACGTGTCATTTTCAGAAAAAAAACATTGCACAACCAGCAGCCACATTATGATAATACGATCTATGGACTCATTTTCACACATACACACACTACATTAAAACGCATTATTATGACTGTGACTGTATGTGGCCACTCCTCTCCCTAGACCCAAAAGTTCATGCGTTTATACTGTATGTATGATTTGTTGTATGTTGATTTTTGGGGCTGCTGACCTGCAGGAGACATCGCCATATCATATATTTTTATAACTGTGAGGTACTGTTTATGTCTTTGTATGTGTTTTTGTTTCATATGTATAGGTTCTTTTGTTTTTTTTTTTCATTTTGACTCAGGCGGTACACCCCCCCCATACATTATGGTTACTCAGGTTATGAGTTTGATCCCAATCCTGAAGATATGCCAAATTTAACTTCTGTGACTGGAAAACAATGAAAAGAAAGTTGAAGAAAAACTATATATAGTTATGTGATAATCTATGTACATCGAGGATTTGGTCAAAAAATGTTTTGCTACCTTCCCAACAGATACACACACAAAAATTAGTGAATAACTCATGTGGTTGGGAGACAAATGACTGTGATTATACACTTAGCCAGTAGGTGGTTTCGTGGACACATGAAGCTCCGAGAAATGAGCCCTTTCTCGAACCAAGTGGCTCAAGTGGTGCAATGCCTCATGAGGCTTCATCTCACCATCACTAGAGTGGCCTGTACTTATACCATAAGTGGGGAGGTGAAGCTTTGGCGTTGAATGACGTGCAGACTGGTCTCTTATAGTGGCAGGCAGTTGATTGGGAGGTGGAGGCAGGTGTGGAGATTGGTGACAGGTGTGCACAGCAGAGTCAGTGAGGAGGTGAGTAAGATGTGAAGGTGAAGTTGAGTGAGCCTTAACACCCTTAATTAACATTAGTTAATGCATTTTTAGACAATAACTAATGTTTAAGTAACATTACAATAATTATTAAAATTGCTTATCTAACATTTAATAATATATTAATTAACATGAGTTAATACATTAGCTAATGCATTAGTTAATGCATAACCAGACAGTAACTAATGGTTTGGTAAAATAAAAAAAAATATACAGGCCTATATAGGGTTAGGCATTTATAATTTCTTAGTTAAGGGACACATGTGCTACACTTTACAATAAGGGTAAAAAAAAACATTCAGTAATGGTTCATTAAGGTTAAGTACCATAATAATACTTATAAGGGACGTTCACGTGAAATAATGTGCTGCTGTGACGTTGTTCCTGGTATCTGTTGGAGCCATGCACCCAGCAGTAACCCCCAAGCAGGGTGCATGGCTCCAACAGATACCAGGAACAATGTCCGACATCTCCGTTCAGAAGAGCGCAATACTAGGGACAGCTAAGATCCTGCGCAGAACCCTCAAGCTCCCAGGCCTCTAGTAGAGGACCCGAGCTTGAGAGGAGAGACCATACCGCCCGGGTGGGCAAGACAACGATTTTATTTATATAAACTGTAGAGATATATAGATATATACTCGGCCACTTTATTAGGTACACCATGCTAGTAGCGGGTTGGACCCCCTTTTGCCTTCAGAACTGCCTCAATTCTTCGTGGCATAGATTCAACAAGGTGCTGGAAGCATTCCTCAGAGAGTTTGGTCCATATTGACATGATGGCATGACACAGTTGGTGCAGATTTGTCGGCTGCACATCCATGATACGGATCTCCCGTTCCAACCACATCCCAAAGATGCTCTATTGGATTGAGATCTGGTGACTGTGGAGGCCATTTGAGTACAGTGAACTCATTGTCATGTTCAAGAAGCCAGTCTGAGATGATTCCAGCTTTACGACATGGCGCATTATCCTGCTGAAAGTAGCCATCAGAAGTTGGCTACATTGTGGTCATAAAGGGATGGTCATAGGGTTGTTCCGATCATGTTTTTTTGCTCCCGATCCGATCCCGATCGTATATTTCCCGATCCAATTGCTTTTTTTTTTTTTTTGCTCCCAATTCAATTCCAATCATTCCCGATAATTTTTTCCGATCATATACATTTTGGCAATGCATTAAGAAAAAAATGAATAAAACTCGGACGAATATATATATATATTCAACATACAGTACATAAGTACTGTATTTGTTTATTATGACAATAAATCCTCAAGATGGCATTTACATTATTAACATGCTTTCTGTGCGAGGGATCCACAGATAGAAAGACTTGTAATTCTTAAAGGATAAATGTGACTTTGTATATTGTGACTAAATATTGCCATCTAGTGTATTTGTTGAGCTTTCAGTAAATGATACTGTAGCCATTCAACTGTTCTGCCCAAATGCATGATGGGAAGTGCAACCACGACTATGCGTAGTGGCACCAATTCATATATCTTCTCTGCGTTGGGAAATAACATAGGGTGTTAAGAAAAAGATCAACTTCTACCTTGCTTCCCCACAATGCTTCCCCCGATATTTCTAATTATTGAGAGAGAGATTGTAAGGCTTTAGCCAATTAAAAAAGGCTCCAAAGACTGCCAAAATTCACTCAACTCATTTTTTTTTTTAAATCAAAATCTCTTTATTTTTCACAATAGTAGTGCGTTGGTTTCCAGTTAGGAAAAAAAGAAAAATACAAAGTGGGATGAGAAATGGGACTTACATCCAACACACATACAATAGAGAATGATAATAAAAATAGGAGAAAAAAAAAAATAATAATAATAATGATAACCGAAATAAACCAAAAATAAACCATGAAATTAATCCCTGTCACTGCCAGTGAGTTTCATGACCATTGCACATTGAGTTTTAGTAATTGTTTTGGATAGTAAGTATCAATACAATAAAGATATGTCAGATTATGGAATGCCAAGGGCTTAAAAGGACTAACACATGTTTAAAAAATGGCCCCAGGCACGTAGAAATCTCCCATTAGAATAATAGAGAGAGTATCTGATCTTTTCAATTTTCAAACATGTCATTAAGGCCGTCAGCCAATCAGTGTGTGTGGGAGGGAGGGGGTCCACCCACCTGAGGAGGACAGACCTACGGGCCAGGAGGGAAGCAAAGGCTAGAGTACGGCGCTGATCAGCAGACAGTCGAGAGTCCTCTGTAACTCCGAATAAACCAATAAGAGGGTTCGGTTCCACCCTCACTGTTAAGATCTGTGAGAGGGAATGAAAAACCTCTGTCCAGAATTTGCTGAGTTTAGTACAGGTCCAAAACATATGAAAGAGTGAGCCATCTGAGATGTTGCATTTGGAACAGAGTGGGCTGATGTCAGGGTAAAAAGTGGCCAGTTTGGTTTTGGAGATGTGAACTCTGTGGACCACTTTGAATTGGATTAGATTATGGCGAGCGCACAGAGATGAGGAATTGACTCGTTTTAAGATAGATAACCATGTTTCCTCAGAGAAGGGGGTACCAAGGTCCTCCTCCCATTCCGCCCTGACTCTATCCATAGATGCAGACTTCAGAGCCAACATCGCGCTGTAAAACACAGAGATAGGCCTCTTCTGGTTTGGTTTTGAGGAAAGAACCATGTCAACAATAGTCCTGTCGGAGTTTAGCGTGGCGGGCAGATTACAAAGTATAAAATGTCGAATTTGCAGATAACGGAAGAAATTTGACTGTGGAAGTGCAAACTTGTTACGTAATTGTTGAAATGATGCCAAATTATCATCAATAAATAAATCTCTGAAGTGTTCTATTCCCCTCTGACTCCACTCTTTGAAGGCGGGGTCATTGAGTGAAGGTTTGAAGAAATGATTACGTAGTATTGGGCTTGATGGTGAGAAGTCATGTAAAATGAAAAACTTTCGGAACTGAGACCAGATCCTCACTGAGTGTTTAACCACTGGGTTCTTTAAAGATCTGGTTGAGAGTGGAAGAGAGGAGCCCATCAATGCAGCCAAGGATACATCATCCTCTGATCTCAACTCCATTGCCACCCAGTCAGGAGGATCTGGACGACAATGAAAGTGAGACCAGAATGTAAGACACCGCAGGTTGGCCGCCCAATAATAAAAACGGAAATTAGGCAAAGCCAAGCCACCGGCAGCACTCGTCTTTTGTAAGTGGGTTTTATTAAGACGAGCCCTTTTTCCTTTCCAAATATAAGATGAGATAATCGAGTCAAGATGATCGAAAAAGGTTTTGGGAATAAAAATTGGTAGCGCCTGAAATAAGTACAAGAATTTTGGTAAAATTGTCATTTTAATCGAATTTATTCGCCCAATGAGAGACATGGAGAGTGGTGACCATTGTGTGAGTGTTTGTTTGGTTTGATTTATTAGGTTTAAAAAGTTCTCTTTAAAAAGGTCTTTGTGCTTCCGGGTCATCGTGATGCCTAAATAAGACACTTTGTGAGTTTCAATTTTAAATGGTAAATGGTGTTGAAAGTTGGTAAAGTCTGAAGCAGACATAATATTGCCAATTGGAAACAGCTCACTTTTTTCAAAGTTAATTTTATACCCTGATAGTTGACTGAAGTTATTAAGTAGTGATAGAGCCGAATGGAGAGAAGTAATCGGGTTTGAGACAAGGAGCATAAGGTCGTCCGCATAAATCGAGGTCTTATGTTCAATGCCGCCTCTCCATATACCCGTAATGTCATCCCGGCTACGGATGGCGATTGCAAGAGGTTCGATAACCAGGTCGAATAGCATGGGGCTGAGAGGACACCCCTGGCGAGTACCCCGATGCAGTCTGAAAGGATTAGACAGCTGGGAGTTGGTTCGGATAGAGGCTGTAGGATGAGAGTAAAGCAATTTAATCCACGCAATGAAATTTGACCCAAAACCAAATTTCTCCAGCACTGCCCACAGGTAGACCCACTCCACGCGATCGAATGCTTTTTCAGCATCAATGGAAACTATACACTCAGGGATGTCATCAGGAGTAGAATAGATCATGTTTAATAGTCGGCGTACATTAAAGAACGAGTGCCTACCTTTTATAAAACCGGTTTGGTCCTCAGATATGATAGCTGGGAGGATGGTTTCTAGTCTGCGAGCGAGAACTTTAGCTAGAATTTTTGCATCGGTGTTAATAAGAGAGATGGGCCTATACGAGGCGCAATGCGTGTGATCTTTGCCTGTTTTGGGGATAAGGGTAATATAGGCTTCAGAAAATGATTTAGGAAGGGAACCTTGCCAAAATGATTCGCAGAGCACAGAATAAAGTTGTGGAGTCAAAAGTAAAGAGAACTTTTTAAAGAACTCAGCTGGAAAACCATCGGGGCCTGGACTGCTGCCTGACTGCATTGAAAGAATAGCTGAGGCTATTTCATCCTGTGTTATAGGCTCATCCAGTCTCTTACCATGGTCTGGTTGGAGTTTGGGAACATTGAGACTGCTTAGAAAGTTGCAAATGTCATTAGGATCGGGTGGAGATTCTGAGGAGTAGAGGTTTGAATAAAAATCCCTGAAAGCATCATTAATTTGAGTGTGGTCCGTGGTAATTTCACCATTTTGTGTATGAATTTTAGTTATGTTTTGTTTCGCAGAAGAACCCCTCAGCTGGTTTGCAAGCAGTTTGTCGGCCTTGTCTCCGTGGGCATAGAATGTGGCTTTATTTTTGAGGAGCAAATGTTCGACTGAATGGGTAGTAAGAAGGTCAAATTTAGTTTGGAGCTCTAATCGTTCTTTATAAAGATTTTGATTTTTAGTTTGCGCATACTGTTTGTCAATTTCCCCAATTTGATGAGCCAGACCCGAACGCTCTTTGTTACCTTTACTTTTCATTTGAGCTGTGTAAGATATAATTTGTCCCCTAAGGTAGGCCTTAAGGGCATCCCATACAATCAGACTAGAGACCTCGGGGGATATGTTAGTCGATAAGAAAAAGGTTATTTCATTTTTTATGAACTCCACAAATTTGTCATCTGACAGAAGAGTGGAGTTGAAGCGCCACTGTCTGCTCCTCCGGGGGAGATTTGGGAGGGAGATGGCCATGGAAACAGGCGCGTGGTCTGAAATGACAATACTATGGTAATCACACTCAACTCATTTTACGCTGCCTTTTAGCTCTATAGGTAAAAAGGCGCCATTATAGATTGAACGCGACAATGCGTCAGTAGGCCGTGCAGCGCACGCGTTAATTGCGTTAAATATTTTAACGTGATTAATTCTTTAAAAATGAATTACCGCCTTTAACGCGATAAATTTGATAGCCCTACTTTAAGCCAAAACTAAAGAGACTGGATGAGTGTAAGGCATTTTGTCTGTGGCGTTAAAAACAATTAGAAAATGATTTAATTAAAAAAAAAAAAAATATATATATATATATTCAAAAAAGGCATGTCCGATATTTTTTTGCCGATTCCAATACTTTGAAAATGACATGATCGGACCCGATCGATCGGGACATCTTTAGATGGACATTGTCAGCAACAATACTCAGGTAGGCTGTGGTGTTGCAACGATGCTCAATTGGTACCAAGGGGCCCAAAGAGTGCCAAGTAAATATTCCCCACACCATTACACCACCACCACCAGCCTGAACCGTTGATACAAGGCAGGATGGATCCATGCTTTCATGTTGTTGACGCCAAATTCTGAACCTACCATCCAAATGTCGCAGCAGAAATCGACACTCATCAGACCAGGCAACGTTTTTCCAATCTTCTATTGTCCAATTTCGATGAGCTTGTGCAAATTGTAGCCTCAGTTTCCTGTTCTTAGCTGAAAGGAGTGGCACCCGGCGTGGTCCTCTGCTGCTGTAGCCCCATCTGCCTCAAAGTTCGACGTACTGTGCGATCAGAGATGCTCTTCTGCCTACCTTGGTTTTAACGGGTGGTTATTTGAGTCACAGTTGCCTTTCTATCAGCCTGAACCAGTCTGGCCATTCTCCTCTGACCTCTGGCATCAACAAGGCATTTCTGCACACAGAACTGCCGCTCACTGGATATTTTTTCTTTTTCGGACCATTCTCAGTAAACCCTAGAGATGGTTGTGCGGGAAAATCCCAGTAGATCAGAAGTTTCGGAAATACTCAGACCATGCCACGTTCAAAGTCACTCAAATCACCTTTCTTCCACATACTGATGCTCGGTTTGAACTGCAGGAGATTGTCTTAAACCATGTCTACATGCCTAAATGCACTGAGTTACCGTCATGTGATTGGCTGATTAGAAATTAAGTGTTAATGAGCAGTTGGACAGGTGTACCTAATAAAGTGGCTGGTGAGTGTATATGTGTGTGTATGTATATATAATGCATAATTGCTAATATTTACTGTTACCAGGGGCAGAACTTAGAGGGTGAAAGGGGTGCCACCCGACCAGGGTCTTTACAGTTCCCAGTTTGCGGACGAATAGAGGCAGTGGTTGGGCGAGGGGAGGGTCAAACAGAAAGGTAAGATGATGGGCGGAGCTGTAATATAGTGTTGAAGTGCTAAACTTTCTATGCCAGCTGCTTGGCCGGTTGTCTGGAGAAGCCCGCAAAAAACAAATCCACTTGCAACACATCAAATGATTTCTTTTACAAGTACTTGAGATACTACTCTATCACCACTCTTATGAAAACGTTTCTTTTCTTAAAGACAAAGTAATGGGGGATACAAATTATTTTATACTGTTTACCCCCTCTACCAAACTTTGTACCCCTCCAAAAATGGACAAATGAAGTCTGACCATTAAATGATTTATTTTACAAGTACCTCAGATAGTACTCTATCCCCACTGATATTTTTTAAGTTTTTTTTTTTCATAGACAAAGATAGAGGGGGATACACATTTCAGATGGTTTACCCATTGGTTTAATTGAATTGGACGTACATAGCCATCAATGGCATGCAATGAGTTAAGTACAATGAAAAAAAATAAAGTTTTGATTTTTTTTTGTGTGTGTGTGTTTTGAAGACTTGGAACCATAACCAGCGTCTATTTATGTTTCTATTCATTTAAACTATATTGATTTAATTTTTTTACATTGTATGTATTGCATGAGAGGAGCATTTTTAGTGGTTTGAGACAGGCCTCATTCGCCAGCGTGGAGAGATGAAACTTTTACTTTCTTCGAGGATGGCGACCCCAAGTGGACAACAAAAACATACGGAAACAATTTGGTGCAGACTTATTTAAGAGCACTTATCTTAACAGATCTCAACGCAGATGGTACAAAAGAAATGCATTTTACCTTGATGAACTCTCATTAAAATTTTCAAAGGGATACATCTTTGTATTTAGACATTTTTTAAATATTAAAAGTGCGGTGACATGTTACGTATTTTTTAGGAGTGGTGTTAAATGCATCAAAAGCTTAAGAAGAAAAACAGAAAGTGCCAAATCCTAATTTCTTCTACCTATTCATGCCCCCACAAACACATGTATTTCAATTATTATTAAACAAGGACAAACACATTCCGTGCAAAGAACAATTACATTTTATTTGGTAAAATATATCACTGAATCCAACTATATACAAAAATATCTATTTTTTAAAAGGTACCAAAAGAAACCACATATTATATACAGTATATACATATATTAAAATTTGACATTTTGAAATAGTCCAAAGCCATTTTCTTTGGTTTCTTTTTATGAGGATCTTGTCAACGTGTGCAAGTTCATGTAAGTTCCTATTTGTATGTCACACTTTGAGAACCCCACATTTCTTTGTACCAGGTAATATGTGTGCTAGGGTCCTCCAATGTAGCAGGCCTCAATCTTCCACTTTCAACTTCATCTTCGTGATGTTTTCCATCCCTGAAAAAAAAACAAACACACACACACAACAAATCTGCCATAATTAAAGTTGATCGAAAGAAATGAAAATGTGAGAGCAGTATAAACCGACAAACAGATGCGCCTAACCTAAACCAATAAGCTCCTGAATAATATTAAAGTAGGGCTGTCAAAATTATCGCGTTAACGGGCGTTAATTAATTTCTTTAATTAATCACGTTAAAATATTTGACGCAATTAACGCACTAGGCCCGCTCAGACAGATTTAAATGTCAGTACAGTGAAAGGCCAACTTGTTAATTGCGTTTTATGGAGTTTTTCCGCCCTCTGCTGGCGCTTGGGTGTGACTTGCATATGTTATGTGGCGTAATGTCGCCCTCTGCTGGCGATTCAGTGCAGCTGATTATTTGGGTTTCGGCGCGCTTTTCTGACGTGATTATATGTCGACGCGAACTCACACTAATAGACAGTGCTATTCAGACCAGCTAACGTCCGCATCCAGTATTCAGTGGCAGTTCTCATAGCCCCATCACACTGTTTGTGTCTAATACATGCATCGCTTGTGAGTTATATTCCTCCTTTGTTTATATTCATGAGCATTAGATAGTTATTGATGATGTGTATTTGAATTTGTTCACATATATGGTGAAATGCAGTTACATTGTTAGATGCTTGTGAGCTAATTGGCTAGTGCTACTGCTCAAATGGACACGTGTGTGTACATTTTATGTTATTTTGTGATTTATGCAAGTTTTTGACACATTGCCTTGTTATTTTCAGTTTTACAAAAATACAAGAAACGTGCTCCTGTCAAAAAGAGATTACTTCAGTAAAGCCCATGCAACTTTGCCACACCGTCTGATTTCTTTTTGGAACTTATGTTCAGTATCTGTCAATTTGTGTACCTACACACATTGAGGACAGAATAGGGCTACTAGTTTATTTTTTGATTGAAAATTTTACAAATTTTATTAAAACGAAAACATTAAGAGGCGTTTTAATATAACATTTCAATAACTTGTACTAATATTCATCTTTTAAGAACTACAAGTCTTTCTATCCATGGATCACTTTAACAGAATGTTAATAATGTTAATGCCATCTTGTTGATTTATTGTTATAATAAACAAATACAGTCCTTATGTACCGTATGTTGAATGTATATATCCATCTTGTCTTATCTTTCCATTCCAACAATAATTTACAGAAAAATATGGCATATTTTATAGATGGTTTGAATTGCGATTAATTAATTTTTAAGCTGTAATTAACTCGATTAAAAATGTTAATCATTTGACAGCCCTATATTAAAGTTTACTTGGTTACCTTCGACTCTTGTGGTGCTTGTCTGCGCTAGTTTTGGGAATACGCCTCGGCTCCTTGAGCGCCTCCCCTTCCGGATATGTTTGATCCAGTCCATCTTGGTCAGAGAAGAGGAAGCCTATTGATAAGAAAGACAGGTGATGGTTAAGTCCATTTGGAAATCAATCACTGTTGAGAATTTTCACTCTGTCTTTTCACACGAGTCTGAAGAAAAAACATAACCACCTCCTATTTGGTGGAGTTTTAACAAACATATGATGTTCTTCTACAGCTACAAAACATTTATTCATGTTGATGAAAAAAAAATACAGTCAAGGCTGAAAATAACATTCAGAGAAGAACATTAATTAAAGGGAGAAAAAAAAGGAGTCGAAGTGGACACAAATGTTCAGCATCGTGGCTTATAATCTGTGGCGGCAGTGTGTGGAAATCTCCCACTGGTCAAACTGACCGAGGAAAAGAGGAGTAGAAGAACGTCTAACCTTCAGAACAATCTTGCTAAATGTTCTGGTTCGGCCTAACGAAAGAGCAAATTTGCGGGGGTCTCCCTTCAGGTGCTCTGTCAGCTTTATCTCGGCTATCTAAAGAAGAAATAGAATGATTGTCTTTAGTGAAAATGAGCATTTCAGATAGACAGCACATGTTCGAGGCTTTGGAGAGAAGGTCAGAGAGGCCAGATTGAGATGGCTTGGGCATGTGATACTAAGTATATTGGCAAAAGGATGATGGATTTCCATGTGCCGGGCAGGAAGTCGAGAGGACGACCAAAGAGGAGGTTTATTGATGTATTTAAAGAGGACGTGAAGCTGGTTGGTGAAAGAGCAGAAGATGCAGAGGACAGGGTTAGATGGAGTCAATTGATTTGCTGGGGCACCCCTGAAAGGAAAAGTAGAAGATTGTATCGATAAAAAGTGTGTTAAAGATGACTTACATCGAGTTTTTTCTTGTATATGTACCTACTCTTCCCCTTGTCATCCTTGACTACCTTGCAGACCACCAAGGACTTCTCAAAGAGGAAGAGTTGTCTATCTTTCTCCATCCTGAATGGAATCTTTGAATCCCACACTTTGAAGGACTCCTGTAGGAGCAGCTCGCCTTGGGACTCGATGCTCTCATGAAAAGCTGAAGGAAGAGAGAGATTAAGCAATATAAACAAACTTAACTTCAACAATGAGCAAATTTATCTTTCCCATGTTTAGTCACCTTCCAGCATGGAGAGATGCATGGCATCGTTGGCTCTCTATGGAATGCTAAGAGTCACATCCAGGGCCATCTTGAGTTCGGCTTTCCCTTCTTCACAGCATTCCAGCAGATCCTAAAAAAAGGAAAAAATATCTGACTCAATGACGTGGAAAAGTACATACAAACAAACTTGTGGTCATGTCAGGCAATGTTTTACATGTGATAATTGACCAGGAATAGCCGATTTGTTAAGCTTGGTCCACTATACGTAAAGATGTAAATCATTTTTGAGTAAGGTCACTGCTAACGCTTACCTGTGATGGAATTCATACAGCTCCAAAATGGTCCCAAAGATGACGTGCTTCACATTGGTGGTTCCTGGAGGGATCTCTTCCTCCTTTGTCAACATCTCGCTCATGTAAATCTGCATGATATCAAACAAAGAAGATTTTTTTTTTTTTAAATCAAGATTGTCTTAAAAATAAATAAGCATTTAAAGAGAATAGAAACTCACGTCAATGCATTCCTGTAGGTCTCGGACGTAGGCCTTTTCGGTTTGAATGAGCTCATTCAAAATAAACCTAAATGAAAACATACACAAGGCGTGAGTGTGACTGTTGTTATTGTCTGTCAAACTGCATCACTAAATTAATCAGTGGCATAATTAGTCACATACATTTTTCTGCACGCAGACTTTTTCTTCTTCTCGTCCAGGGCGTCTGCAGTGGCAGGGTTGATGTCCATTTGGAGCTCCAACATGCTGGTCACCATATTATCGGCGCAGTTGCTCAACAGTTCAGTGTCTATATCAGAGCCTGCTGAATCCACAGAGCACTCTGTTATGTATTCTGCAGAAAATAAGTAGATTAAAAAATGAAAAAGCGACCACTGACGGGCACATAAAGTTGTTTGATGAACCAGTGACGGTGGACCACGAGAGATTTTTCGGCACAACATAACCGAGGGGTGTCCCATACCACGGATCGCTGATTAAACTACTCAATAGATCTTTAAGGTTAGAAAAAAATATATTGCAGATGTTAAATACTGTGCAAAGATTGAACATAAAACACGATAAATAGCTCTCTTCGCATTTGGCGTAGAGCACGAGCAGTTTAATGATGATGATGAATTTAATATTAACCTGCATCCAAATATACATTTTAGCAGTTAACGGCTGAACTTTAGCACAACGCTAGTCTATCCTAAATGTTTTCTTCGACCCAACAATGAATTACAGATACCAGTCAGTTAAATGGTAAGCACAATTAGGTAAAAACATTAACAAAAATGTTGAAAACGGGCTGCAACTACCAATATTTTCCGTCAAACAATGTCGCAAATAAAACGTTCATTTTAAATACATCGTGACAACTTGGCACGACGCATAACGAACCAAACATGAACGAAGCTCACTAAAAGCGACAAATGAAAGTTAGTAAAAGCTAGCATCTAACATTTTTTGCAACGTTATTTGCTATTTCTCAGTTTAGTTTTCATCACGCGCACTAAAGTGAGCATGTCTCTATCACTCGGTGACTAAACTATACAAGTACAGTACAAGTTCATCAAACTTACCTCCAAGGCTTTTAGTGAGTGCAAAAAGATGAGAGGCGAGGTGTTCGTGGTGATAAAAGTTTGTCCAATTGAGTCGTGCGTCAGCAGATGAGTCGCGTGCGTTCAACTGCAGCATCTGACTGAATGACATCTGCTGGATGCTGTCGGACTGTGGGTGAAGCTGCACGTGATATCAAAGAGCTGACCAATGAGGCTCTTAGTTTGTCATGCTCTTTGATCTGGATTTTGACCTTGACCCCACCTCCTTCGAACCTCTGGTATAGACCCTACTCACCTACGTCACAAAATGACGTGTCGCTGCATCCGGCCGCCATATTGTCATCATTTTTTAGCCCTATTCTCAATGGTTTCAATTAGTCATGCAATTTATAGAGCAATTCATGGAAGCTCCGGTGTTATCTGACGCTGTAAACTCATTGGATGCGTTGCATAAAAGGCGTTATGTGAAAAAGCTTTAGTTTATCCGTTCGCCAGATCCATATTTGATGCCTAAATCGATGTTTTTCGACCCGCTGTCTCCGCCGTCTCTGCCTGACATCTGCTACCCTGATATTCACAATTATCTTGTCCACACAAAATCAGCCTATTCTCACGAAAGTTTGAAAAACTTTTAAGAGCTTGGAGGCTTATAAATACTTCGTTGCTGGTTGGGGGAAACAGGTCCTCGTCCACGAAAATTCGGCAGGAATCTATCTTGTGCTCGGGAAGGTGAGTTACGAAATTTTCAATTCAAAATCTTTTGTTCTTGCTAACATCCACTGTCAAGTCTAATGTATTTCATGTCATTTGTCAATGGAGCTAGGGCTTTTAATGTTTGTATGGTTTAGTGATAGCACTCTCTCTACATACATATATAATATGTAATAAAAATGAAGCGCGATAGCACTACTCCAGATTGTCCCTAGTTGAATTTATTTTTTGGCTTTTGACCTCAATAGTGAAATTGTAAATTAATTGTATGACAACTGTCTTATTATCCCCTTATAATTATATATTTTCAGGTAGTTCATTCACAACGTCCGAGTGTATGTTGTCGGCGATTTGCCTAGCAATGATCTTAATTGTGGTTGTCAGCCCAAAACCCTCTAAATATATATTAAATGCATCTTACCAGATATAAAATGACTACTACATAATCTGTGGTAATCGTTTGGAGCCCAGTTTTCTCGTCGAATTGCAGCAGCCCATCTCGCTCTCCTCTCCGGGTCTCTCGGAATCCGGTAGAACTTCCAAGTCTCTCCGTCTATCTTCTCTGTTATTGCAACCAACCGCCACACACGCCTTCACCATTTTGATTATTAATGTTAACGAGCAGAAAAACACGCCGTAAATAGGAGGAATTTATGTAGCGGTAATGCATCAACAGTGACGAGTTGACGGACAATATGGCGCGGGGGCGTGGTTGTGACGTCATGTGAGTAGGGTCTATAGACCCTACCCACGTGACGTCACAACTCCGCTCTCCTGACTGGTGCCGCCTACTTGTCCGTCAACACATCGTGTTGACCTGTTACGGCTACGTACATTCCTCCTATTTACGGCGTGTTTTTCTGCTCGTTAACATTAATAATCAAAATGGTGAAGGCGTGTGTGGCGGTCGGTTGCAATAACAGAGAAGATAGACGGAGAGACTTGAAGTTCTACCGGATTCCGAGAGACACGGACAGGAGAGAGCGAGATGGGAACTGGCTGCTGCAATTCGACGAGAAAACTGGGCTCCAAACGATTACCACAGATTATGTAGTAGTCATTTTATATCTGGTAAGATGTATTTAATATATATATTTAGAGGGTTTTGGGCTGACAACCACAATTAAGATCATTGCTAGGCTCATCGCCGACAACATACACGTATGTATGTAGTGAGAATGCTATCGCTAAACCATATAAACATTAAAAGCCCTAGCTCCATTGACAAATGACAAAAAATACATTAGACTTGACAGTGGATGTTAGCAACAACAAAAGATTTTGAATTGAAAATTTCGTAACTCACCTTCCGAGCACAAGATTTCTGTCGAATTTTCGTGTACGAGGACCTGTTTCACCCAACCAGCAACGTAGCATTTATAAGCCTCCAAGCTCTTAAAGTTTTTCAAACTTTCGTGAGAATAGGCTGATTTTGTGTGGACAAGATAGTTGTAAATATCAGGGTCAGGCAGAGACGGCGAAGGCAGCCGGTCAAAAATCATCGATTTAGGCATTAAATATGGATCTGGCGACTGTATAGAACGAAGCTTTTCCACATAACGCCTTTTATGCAACACATCCAGGGAGTTTACGGCATCAGAAAGCACCGGGTCTTCCATGAAATGCATTTTAAATTCCTCGATCAATTGAAACCAATGCTAATACAGAGACAAAATGACGGACAAGTGGGCGGAACCATACAGCGAGCACGTGGTTTTATGACGTCGGTGGGTAGGCTCTATAGGAGGACCCATCTCAACTCAAAATACAGTCTATGTCAGGGTCTGAGAAGTTACCCACTTGGAACGAAGGACCTCTGCTTACGGAATAGTTGAGATTTCATCACAACATGTTTCAACACCTTTTCTTTTTCCTTCTGCTCTATCGTTTTGTTTGGCTCCATGCAAGCAATGGTAAGTTATTTTTGTTAGCGTGGCGCTAGCATGTGCGCATTTAAATCTAACAAAATACTCAAGAATAGTGACATTATCTTATTTAACTCATAGAAAACCGTATATCAACAGTCATTGTTGGCAACGCGGTAGGCTTATTTAAGTTATTGTTTTGTGCCTGAGTTCGCTAACATGTGTTCTGCCAAAATATGCTACCGGAAAGCAACTGTGTCCGCAAACACGTAGGGAAACTCCCATTATTTACCTCGCTTTCGATTTTCTTTTCTTTTTTCTTATTTTTTACGAGCAATGAACTGATTCAAAAATCACAAATGTTTCGGTGAACTCCCCATAATTTCGATTTTTTTTTTTTTTTTTTTTTTTTTTTTTTTTTTTTTTTTACAATCGGTCCTATTTAATTAAGTGACGGGCTATTCGTCTGAAGTTGCCAATATTGTCGTTCAACGTGACCTCTCAAATTATATAAAAATGGACATACAGTCATGCACCCATGATGTCCATTCCTTTATTGTTATTATTCATTTTGGCTAATTTTGGGAGAGTTGTATTGGACGCCCACAGGGCCATCCGCACGTTTTAAGACTGATTTGAAATAAGGGAGAACCCATATTCAACTCGACTGTGTGCTTGAGCTAACCAATATTTTCTTGCAGAATAATCGTAGTTATATTTATGATTGACTAAGCTTTACAAGGATACCTTGTTTATTTCAATTGGTGACAAAATAAATAACTTAATATATGGGATGATATGTGTGCCATCAGAACCTGAATCTGAATTTATAAACTGAATCTGAATTAGGGCTGCAACCAATTTTCCCTCTAGTTTTTACATATGTTTGAGCAAACACAAAAGCTCCCTGAGCACACTGTGGACCACAATGAGCAACATCAGATCTGTACACTGTGGGCACACGCCAGTATCATGTTCAAAACCTTGGATCATAGCATGGCTTATTAAAAGAATGGAATTACGGCAGCAATTTTTATTAGTTTGCTTTTAATATATTTGATTTGGCCCACTTAAAATGAAAAAGACAAAAATCTTGTTGATGAGATGTGTACTATGTTATATTTGAGAGTCCTGCTTTAACCATAGGAGGAGTCCTGCTTTGGCCTGGGTAAGGTCCAGTTGTAGCATGGCTGAGTTGATAAATCATAAAGAACAATCACAATAGGAGTACAGTATACCTCCCATATTAAAACTGTTCAGACAATAAGGACACTCAAGATTACCATTCTTTCTGTCTAAGCAGCTACACTGCAAAAACACCTCTTTAAAACAAGTTAAATTCCCTTGTTTTCAGTGTAAATCTATTAAAAATAAGTGAAATGATCTGCCAGTGCTTCAAGTAAGAACACGCCTTCACCATTTTGATTATTAATGTTAACGAGCAGAAAAACACGCCATAATAGGAGGAATTTACGTAACGGTAATGCGTAAACACGACGAGCTGACGGACAATATGGCGCGGAGGCGTGGTTGTGACGTCATGTGAGTGGGGTCTATAGCTTGAACAGTACACTTCAAAAAGACAACTTATTGTTAATGGCTGCTGTGACATAATTACTCAACACGATTGTTTACTTCGAGGTTTCAGGTTTTTTTCCCCAGTGCATTTTTTAATACATGCAAGCACACAAGAATCCCCACTAGGGCTGGGCGATATGGCCTTAAGTACGTATCACGATAAATTGAGCAGATTTACCTCGATAACGATAAATGACGATAAATTCGCCCAAGCAAACTGTTATATAATTTGAAAATTTGAATCAATGCATGAAATACAAATTAACAGTTTCTCGTTAAATTTACCAGCTTTCAATTTAACAATTGAACATGCAGTCTAAAAATTAAGTATTAAAAAAAATCTTGTAAACAATAAGAATTCTTGTGTGAATATTTATAAACAGCTTGTATGACTTGAAAAATATCATCACTTGAATTTCATTAAATTCATTCCGCATTGTTATACACTAGATAGTGGCATACGTTTGGATATTTAGAATAGATACAAATACGACACATCCACCCGTCCCCCAGAAATTATACTTAATTAAAAAATAAAATGTTTCACAAACCTTTCCTTTCTTTTATTCGGCTCAATTATTTACATCTTATGATTTTGGAAATCCTTACAGTATGCAATAAATAATATTCCTGTTCCCAAGCACTGTGCTTACTGTACTGTAATTTTTACAAAAAATAAATACATAGTTACTCCCCGTCATCTAGGACGAGCCACTTACAAGACTACCACTGTTGTGTATTACAAATACTGCTTTGAACACATCTTCACAGACAAAAGCAATGACACAGGCTTAAAGAGGTTAACTTTAATTGTGTAAATCACACTTAATGACGACACGATCTCCTGGTTGAAATAGAGGACATCCACTTAATTCTATTGAAGATATGTAATGCTGAGGCAATTTGTCAACTTTACTTTTAAAAAGAAACGTGCACTGTTTATCCAGTAGATGGGGCTCTTGCAGTGTGTCAAACAGTGATTCAATTTAAGGCAATTGTCTTAAAAGTGGTTCATTGTATCAGAAAGCCTCGGTTTTTCCATCCCTATCTGGAACCCGTCAAGAGTTTACTTAATGTCGGGTGAAAGTTTGGCGAAGCTAACTTAAGCCCGACTTCATCCCGTTTACTTGTAGCGTTAGCCGCTAGCGTTAGCAGCTAGCGTTAGCCTACCGGGCTTCTGTTTGATTGGCTTCCTGAAAACCATGTGACTCCAAATGTAAGCACACTGTCTGTTTTCTTAAAGGGGAATGAACATAGCCGAACAACACAGAGTCAAAGCGGGATGAAAAGACTATATTTTCTTCTTTTATTAAATTACCGAATTTACCGACATGGTCAAAATTACGTCGGTCATCGTGAAGAATTTCGGTAACGGTAAATTTTCGGTTTACCGCCCTGCTCTAATCCCCACACAAACACACACACATTAAAGCTATATTAATCTTCTACAGATGAAACATTTAAGATTTTATGATGGGAGTAATGACACAGAATTAAGCAAATATAGATAAATAGCTGGGGCCATTAAATGGTCATATTATAATTTTCACTGGTGGATTGTACTTTATGCTAAATGCTTTACCATCACAAAAGCTATTCGAGAAATCACACACAGACAGATACAAAGTAACACGAAATACTAATTGCAAGATGCAGTCCGTGCCCAATCCACTCATTAAGTTCAGCCGTTTTAACAAAGTTAGAGCTGCTATCCGACTCCATCATGTTCATTTGTAACGTTAACCGCTAGCGTTAGTCTGTGGCCTGGCTACCAGTAGAAAGCACTGAAAGCACCCTCTCCAGAAATCGTGAGAACAAGGGAGGACAGCGGGTGAAAGCCCGTCTGGATGCCGCCAAGAGTCTACTTAATGTCTGGTGAAAGTTTGGCGAAACTTCCTTAAGCCACACTCCATCACGTTTGCTTGTAGTGTTAGCCGCTAGCGTTAGCCTACCGGGCTTCTGTTTGTTTGGCTTCCTGATAACCACGTGACTCCATACGTAAGCACACTGACTGCTTTCTTAAAGGGGAATGAACATAGCCGAACAACACAGTGTCAGAGCGGGATGAAAAGACTATATTTTCTTGTTTTATTAAATTACCGAATTTACCGACATGGTCAAAATTACGTCGGTCATCGTGAAGAATTTCGGGACTGGTAAATTTTCGGTTTACCGCTCGGATAGCGAGTGAAATGCGCGCAGTAAAGTGCTAAAGACAAGAAACTCCGACCCCTCTCTTAAGCAGACAAGCCGCTCCTGTCGCTACAGCTGTAGGCGACTCACAGAGGAAGCTAATAATTCACCTCTACTGTCATTCCATCAGGCAGTAAGTGTGTCTGTTCAGTATTCACCTAATATGAGTGATGCTGCCACTCAAACTGATCCAGACACGTCCGATGCAGCGGTACAGTGACCAGCTGATGCACGCTGAGCACTTAATATGGACCACCCTTACGTAGCTAAATGTGAGTTGGATGTACAAGACATGGAGGAGACTCGATCCCAGGATTTGTTTCCGTCAGATGACGAATTTAATGAGGACAGTCAGCCACGACACAGTCCCGATCCTGACTATCACACGTGTGCATTCATAGTTTTATTATCTTCAGTGTGAGTTTATGATGTCAATAGTCATGAAAATAAAAATGTACAAATGACAAGGTGTGTTCAAACTTTTGGCCTGTACTGTATGTAAAGCACACGACAGCTCTGGATGCTAACAATCTACATAATTATACTATATACATGTCTTTAAGATCGAGGATCCCTTCTGAATAAGACTTTATAAATTTGCAGTGTATACAGAACAGGTTAAAAAAAAGGGAAAAAAAAAAGTTTTGACCGCTTGTTCTTCTATTTGCATATACTCCAACAGCCATTCGATCTTAAAAGAATCACATTTCTTTTTTACTTTGGCTTGATGAGTGTAATATCACTGAGCGTTCCTTTTGCCATGATAAGGGGTTAGTTGGCATTTGCGTCTCCTAACCACTGCACTGTTGTTAGCTAGCTAACTTGCACGGTGCCTATGGGCAGGGCAGATATGAATAACACGGTCAATGCCATGATTGGCTGCGCAGCGTAAGTGAAGTGAACTGTATCGTAATGTATGATTGGCTAGACACCTGAATGTGAGCGTCGATTTGGCGCATTGAATGCACCAATAGGAGCGGCGTGTTGCCGTAACGAACGCACCAATAGGACTCAGGAGTGTTGCGCTGACACATCACTGCGGTGCTGACACGTTGCGGTGCTGACAGTGACACTACAACATGTTTCTGTTGAATTTTATTTTGTGCGCTGCATAGATTGTCTTGTGCGCTGATTATGTGAAAGCAGTGCGCGACTGCGCACGCGCGCAGCTTAAAGGGAACATTGGCTGCAACTATCGATTATTTAAATAATCAATTCATCCATCAATTAGTTAGTTCGAATAATTGACTCATTGGATTAGGAACATTCAATGTGTTTCCGAATAAATTTTAGGAGCTGTAAAACAAAGGCTTGCTAAGATTGCACTTTCAAAAGGGCATTAAATGCGAATACAAAATAAAATTCCTGAGTGTTTTTTCAAACTATGCAGAATTGCACTTTCATTTTAGAAGAGAAATATATGCATGTAAAAATAAATTCCAAATACCTTAGATTAGCCTTAAACGGTAGTAAAAAATATAAATAAATAAATCAAAGGGGCGGCACGGTGGCTGAGTGGTTAGCACGTCTGCCTCACAGTTCTGAGATCAAGGGTTCAATCCCGGGCTTCGGCCTTCCTGTGTGGAGTTTGCATGTTCTCCTCGTGCCTGCGTGGGTTTCCTCCGGGGACTCCGGTTTCCTCCCACATCCCAAAAACATGCATGGTAGGCTGATTGAACACTCTAAATTGTCCGTAGGTATGAGTGTGTGCATGAATGGTTGTTTGTCTTCTTGTGCCCTGTGATTGGCTGGCAACCAGTTCCGGGTGTCCCCTGCCTACTGCCCATAGTTCGCTGGGATAGGCTCCAGCACCTCCGCGACCCTCGTGAGGAAGAAGCGGCATGGAAAATGAATGAATGAATAAATCAAAGGATCGAGAAACAATATTCAATATTAGATGAAATGTCTTAATTTCTCGTGTATATTGATAATTGCACTTTACCTAAAAAAAAATGTTTTGTCCGAATCCTCAATAGAATTTTCAATTGAATACTCGATTACTAAAATATTTGATAGCTGCAGCCCTAATAGAATGCATAATGAAATAATGTGTAGAACCTGGCTGAAAAGTCACGTCAGTTACTTTGCTGAGTAACTAATTACTCTTACAATGAGGTAACTGAGTTACTAACTTAATTACTTTTTGAGAGAAGTAAATAGTAACTGTCATACCAACACTGGTTTTATTTAGGAGTGCACGATATCCATTTTTTGAAACGGATACCGAGATAACCTCCTCAAAGCCGATACCGATAGGATAACCGTTAAGTATATAATTTTAAAATGTATATTCACCTGAGTTTTTGTACACCTGAGGTCATGGGTTATTTATTTGTCCTTTTGTTTGTTACAGTGCGCCAAGAGCTGCCTCCACCGCAGAATGTAGAATTGATTACCTTGAACACCAACTACACACTGAAGTGGGACTGGAATGAGACTGCATCAAAGAGTGCAGTTGTTTCTTACACTGTACAATATATTGCGTGAGTAGAGCAATACATTTTAATTTTGAGCTGTTTGTGTGAGAAAATACAGTTTTTTTTTGAACACACCCATTTTTATTTGACAAAACCAGTGTTGTTTTTGGCAGTCATTTTCATTTTATTCTTACTCTTAGTCTTTTGCAGAAAAATACTTATTAGTCTTAGTCATATTTTAGTCATTTCAAAATGTGTTCGTTTTAGTCTAGTTTTAGTCGACGAATATTCAAACAAGTTTTAGACTAGTTTTAGTTTATGAAAACTGAAACTTTTTTTAGAACAGTATTGGTTTACGGATACACAAAGTTTTAGTAAAAATAAATAAAGGTTTCCAACAATTTCGAATGAATATTTGCAGTCAAGTAAACACTTATTTTCACAACTCTAGCTTTATTTTGGGGAGATTTACACAATGAATGCTGTAAAAATAATATTCCTGCTGTGCAGGGAGGTGCAAGTCATATGTAGCTTAAAATTTATAAGGAACTTAAGGAAACATACATAACATGTTTGGAAATTAAAATAAGCAAGCCCTGAAAACTGTAAAACAACGCAAAACTAATAACCAACTCCTGGTCCACTCAGAACAAGTCCAAATTGAATTGCACTGTGTAACCCTTCTCCCCATGTGAGAAAAAAAACAGCCTGCACGAAACGTGCAGTTACTGAAAGTGCAAAACAATACAATACACAGACCAGTAATGGGCTAGTTGCTAGCTGGGCTATTACTACTAGCTAAATAAAAAAATGAATATACATTGGACTCGAATATAGTCAGCACCGTTATTCCAATTACAGGCACAGCTCATGCGCTAATGCTAAATTCAAAAGATCTTCACTTTTTTATCTTTTTCACAACTCTTCAACATAACTGACATAACAACAGAACTCATCACAAATATTTGTCCATAACAGTATTGTCCTGGCTGGTTTTACAATTTTACGTGTGGATTTTTCCACATTGTTTAGCGCAAATGGAACACTAGCTCAATTTAGCACATTTAGGAAACTCACCAGGATAGGTTTGGTTCGAGAAACTTTCCTCTCCTTGGCTCGCACTGGACTCGTCTACAACACCTCCTAGCTTAAAATAAAATGTGAATTACTAACTTTAAATGATCAGGGAGTGTTATTTTTCTTAGACAACTTACTTGGAAGCTTCTGGAAGTTTTTTTTAAATGTTCAACATTGCCCCGCTCTCTCTTTAAAATTCGTGGGTAGATAAAGAGATGGCGTACATTGCGCCGCGGTGCATAGCCTAAATCCGGCGCTCCATTTACACCAAAAATGTGGAAAATACATATTATAATGATATGATGCTGAACAAAACTATAGGTCTATGACATGGGTGTCCAAACCTGTCCTCAAGGGCCGCTGTGGGTCCTGGTTTTTGTTCCTACCAATCAAGCACAGACAGTTTAACCAATGAAGTTTGTGGTAAAACAAGCAGCACCTGCCTGCAATCAACTGATTACACTTGTGAGACACCAGATTGGTGAAAAGATGTTTTGTAGGAATGAAATTCAGCACCCACTGCGGCCCTATGTGGAATAGTTTGGACACCACTGGTCTATGATATCTTCAAGTGACTGGTAAAAACTTACCTTTGCATAAATATCAACGTGTCCAACTTTGATGTGCCGCTTGAGATTCGTAGTACATGTATTTTCTCCACCAAGTGTGTGGCCACAGCCGCCACACTTGTCTTCCATGGGGACAGTGCATTGCCCGGATTACAGTTAAAATGTGACCATGAATCCTCGCGCTTTCAGCTGCCATTGTTGTTGATAGATCACTGCTCATCTGGACTGCCTCAGGGGTAGGTGGGCGCGTGCACAAGTCACGTAAATGACTGCTCGGAAGCAGGCTGACTGACTACAGCACCAAAAAAAAAAAAAAAAAAAGGAAAAAACCTACGTGCACAACTATCAAATATCACGCATTGTGAACATATGACGGGTACGATATCGCATTTTCATGTCGTTGTCGTGTCGTCAGACTTAAATTGGCAATCTTTTCGTCACGTTAGAATCATCAAAGACGTGTTTTTGGCTCGTTATCATGACGTTATGAAAAAAATAGTCGTTAAAGAAATGTTTCACAGAAATGTTTTCGTTGTCGTCGTCGTTGACGAAAACAACACTGTAATAAAATATTTTTGAGGAAATAGTCATCCATTTTGTCATCTTTGTTACTTACAACTTCAAGGTAAATTGTGAAGGTAGTTAAAAAAGACATTTATCCGATTAATTGGTGAATTTATCGTCAGATGAATCGATTATGAAAATAATCGTTAGTTGCAGCCCTATTAAATAAATAGCTCTCTGAATTTTGTCCACAGAAAAAGCCCCGATGACCTCGTCCTTGAGCAAGATACTAAACTAAAAGATTAACTAAGGGATAAATTAAACTAAAAGATATAGTGTGAAGCGCTTTGGGGGGGCCTTATTAAGGTGGAAAGGTGCAATACAAGTGTAACTCCATTTACCATTTAACCATTCAGAGGACAGGGTGAATACTAGTGCAGGAGACAGCAATCAGCAGAGAGGTGGCGCTGCTTCATGTGAGCCGAAATAAACCAGTTTTAAATTGATTTTTTTTTCATATCAACCGGTCAGATTATAAATAAGGCCGATACTGATATTGGTCAAACTTTAAAATCTGGGTGCCGATAATCGGGTTATCCCGAGCCTGCAGTCTGGTTGGTTGCTTAGAAAGTAGGTTTCAAGGCAAAATGTGAAATAAGCTAACACTAAAGAACTTTTCCCCCTGTTTTCTCTCACAGGCAGTTCTGGCTAGACCACATGAAAGAGGACAAATGGTCTACTGTCTGTGATAAAAAGCCTTCGAAGTCATGCGACCTTACTCAGTGTGGCATGCACTATATGGGGAAGTACATGATTCGTGTTTGCGCCAATGACAATTTCAGTCATTCAGACTGGGTGAAGAAAGAATTTTGTCCTCAGAAGCATGGTGAGTAATTGTGGCATAATACTACAAAATTCAGATATTTCAGTTTATTCTGTTCAATCCTGTCATTGTTTAAAAACCGCATTGGGTTTCACTTGAATACAATACAAAGATAGAATATTCAATATCCATCCAGTAGGCCTGATCGATATTGGAAAAACTATTGTTGCGATTTTTTTGGAGGTTTGCGATATATTGCAATATATAAATATATATATATATATATATATATATATATATATATATATACACTCACCGGCCACTTTTTTAGGTACACATGTCCAACTTCTCGTTAACACTTAATTTCTAATCAGCCAATCGCATGGCGGCAACTCAGTGCATTTAGGCATGTAGACATGGTTTAAGACAATCTTCTGCAGTTCAAACAGAGCATCAGTATGGGGAAGAAAGGTGATTTGAGTGACTTTGAACGTGGCATGGTTGTTGGTACCAGAAGGGCTGGTCTGAGTATTTCAGAAACTGCTGATCTACTGGGATTTTCACGCACAACCATCTCTAGGGTTTACAGACTATGGTCCGAAAAAAGAAAAAATATCCAGTGAGCGGCAGTTCTGTGGGCGGAAATGCCTTGTTGATGCCAGAGGTCAGAGGAGAATGGCCAGACTGGTTCGAGCTGATAGAAAGGCAACAGTGACTCAAATAAACACCCGTTACAACCAAGGTAGGCAGAAGAGCATCTCTGAACGCACAGTACGTCGAACTTTGAGGCAGATGGGCTACAGCAGCAGAACACCATGCCGGGTGCCACTCCTTTCAGCTAAGAACAGGAAACTGAGGCTACAATTTGCACAAGCTCATCGAAATTGGACAGTAGAAGATTGGAAAAACGTTGCCTGCTCTGATGAGTCTCGATTTCTGCTGCGACATTCGGATGGTAGGGTCAGAATTTGGCGTCAACAACATGAAAGCATGGAACCATCCTGCCTTGTATCAACGGTTGAGGCTGGTGGTGGTGGTGTAATAGTGTGGGGAATATTTTCTTGGCACTCTTTGGGCCCCTTGGTACCAATTGAGCATCCTTGGAACGCCACAGCCTAGCTGAGTATTGTTGCTGACCATGTCCATCCCTTTATGACCACAATGTACCCAACTTTTGATGACTACTTTCAGCAGGATAATGCGCCATGTCATAAAGCTGGAATCATCTCAGACTGGTTTCTTGAACATGACAATGAGTTCACTGTACTCAAATGGCCTCCACAGTCACCAGATCTCAATCCAATAGAGCATCTTTGGGATGTGGTGGAACGGGAGATTCGCATCATGGATGTGCAGCCGACAAATCTGCACCAACTGTGTGATGCCATCATGTCAATATGGACCAAACTCTCTGAGGAATGCTTCCAGCACCTTGTCGAATCTATGCCACGAAGAATTGAGGCAGTTCTGAAGGCAAAAGGGGGTCCAACCCGTTACTAGCATGGTGTACCTAATAAAGTGGCCGGTGAGTGTATATATATATATATATATATATATTTTTTTTTTTTTCAAAAAAAAAATTTCATTAGATGACTTGAATAGCTGTTTGGAAAGACTATGGATGATTCACCGTGACCACAGTGTAAGGTGAGCCCTCGTTTTTCGCGGTTAATGGGGACCAGAACCCGCTGCAATAAGTGAAAAACCGCAAAGTAGCGCTACCAGGAAAAAAAAAAAAATAACTTTTTTTTTTTTGGGTGGTGTGTGTTCAATGTATTCATTCAGATATAGCGTTGGAAAGAGGTACATATACAGTTGTGGTCAAAAGTTTACATACACTTGTGAAGAACATAATGTCATGGCTCTCTTGAGTTTCCAGTTATTTCTAAAACTCTGATTTTTCTCTGATAGAATGATTGGAACAGATACTTCTTTGTCACAAAAAACATTCATGAAGTTTGGTTCTTTTATGACTTTATTATGGGTGAACAGAAAAAAGTGATCAAGTCTGCTGGGTCAAAAATATACATACAGCAGCGCTAATATTTGGCCATTTTCACTTCAATTAGGCGCTTTTGGTAGCCATCCACAAGCTTCTGGCAAGCTTCTGGTTGAATCTTTGACCGCTCCTCTTGACAGAATTGGTGCAGTTCAGGTAAATTTGATGGCTTTCTGACATGGACTTGTTTCTTCAGCATTGTCCACAAGTTCTCAATGAGGTTTAAGTCAGGACTTTGGGAATGCCATTCGAAAACCTTAATTCTAGCCTGATTTAGCCATTCCATTACCACTTTTGATGTGTGTTTGGGGTCATTGTCCTGTTGGAACACCCAACTGCGCCCAAGACCCAATCTTCGGGCTGATGACGTTAGGTTATCTTGAAGAATTTGAAGGTAATCCTCCTTCTTCATGATCCCATTTACTCTCTGTAAAGCACCAGTTCCATTGGCAGCAGAACAGCCCCACAGCATAATACTACCACTACCGTGCTTGACGGTAGGCATGGTGTACTTGGGGTAAAGGCCTCACCTTTTCTCCTCCAAACATATTGTTGGGCATTGTGGCCAAACAGCTCGATTTTTGTTTCGTCTGACCACAGAACTTTCCTCCAGAAGGTCTTATCTTTGTCCATGTGATCAGCAGCAAACTTCAGTCGAGCCTTAAGGTGCCGCTTTTGGAGCAAGGGTTTCCTTCTTGCACGGCAGCCTCTCAGTCCATGGAGATGCAAAACACGCTTGACTGTGGACACTGACACCTGTGTTCCAGCAGCTTCTAATTCTTGGCAGATCTGCTTTTTGGTGATTCTCGGTTGAATCTTCACCCTCCTGACCAATTTTCTCTCAGCAGCAGGTGATAGCTTGCGTTTTCTTCCTGATCGTGGCAGTGACAAAACAGTGCCATGCACTTTATACTTACAAACAATTGTTTGCACTGTTGCTCTTGGGACCTGCGGCTGCTTTGAAATGGCTCCAAGTGCCTTTCCTGACTTGTTCAAGTCAATGATTCGCTTTTTCAGATCCATGTATGTATATTTTTGACCCAGCAGATTTGATCACTTTTTCTGTTAACCCATAATAAAGTCATAAAAGAACCAAACTTCATGAATGTTTTTTGTGACAAAGAAGTATCTGTTCCAATCACTCTATCGGAGAAAAATCAGAATTGTAGAAATAACTGGAAACTCAAGAGAGTCATGACATTATGTTCTTCACAAGTGTATGTAAACTTTTGACCACAAGTGTAAGACATGTTTTTTCGCTTTCCCCCCCCCCCAAACTATGATTTGAAAAAAATGTCTATATATATTTGCATAAATGGTTTTTAAGGACTTCAAATGTAATAATTATGATCAGTTTTAAACATACCTGTCCCACCGAATCGTTTTTAAACAAGAATAAAGTACTGTAGTAGAAAAATGCTTGGCTTTATTAAATGCTTCTGTTTACCTACCTTGGCTGTGACTCCTGGAGTGACATGTAGAAATTATTCCACAACTCCTCAAGATCACTTCTGGCGTTTATTGCCACGACACAACATGTGCATCGAATGTCTCGACAAACACACACACACACATTCATTCCAGCGTGCGCTTCCTTGCGCAGCAACTATTCAACGTTTGTCTGGCAAGATCAAAGACAACCATCTGTCAACATCGTTAACTTTAATAAGCAAGTGCCACAGTGACTAAGGAACAAAGAGCTGGGAGAGGAAGGGAAGGAGGCTGTGTGGAGCGCATGAAGAAGATCAAAAGTTTGTGGATTAAAAAAAAACAAACTATCGCACATCCTTGCGATGGGACTATTACGCATGCACACATCACGATGGCAATGTTTAAACGATATATCGTTCAGGCTTACCATCCATCCGTTATCTGTACAGAGTATCCTTATGAAGGTTGCTGGGAGTGCTGAAGCATATCCCAGCTGACGTTGGACAGGAGGCGGGGTATCACCTTGAATTTATTTACATAATTTATTCACTTTTCAGAAATAGTGGTATATGCTGGAAAAAAACAGGTCACCAGTCAGTCATAGGGCAAATGCAGAGACAGACAGCCATCTCCAACCACAATCACACAGCGACATAGATCCCACACTGCTTGCGGCAAAGTCGGGCAAATGTCAAGGCACTACTCAGTTGGCTTTTCCCTCTTGTAAAGACTGGAATTGATTACGTTACACCAATCATGGCTAGTTAGGCTACACTGTCAGCCAAGTGAAACCCGATGTTTGCCAGCCTCCATCTTCCCAATGGTTTAACTTTGCACAGTACGTGGACATTATGTCACGTAAATAGCATCCCGCCCTTTTCTGCCATTTTGGAACTTTTGGAAGACGAGAAGTGTTAGCATCTCATCGATTGGTGTAGTAGCGCGTGTTACACAGGTTATTTTAGTGCTTCCGACGCTAAAATGGTCAATTTCTGTTTCATTGTTGGATGTACAACCCCTCGCAAAAAGTATGGAATCAGTCGTCTCGGACGAGTACTCACTCAGACATTTTATCATGTAGAGTCAAGAATCTGCATTGGACAGGGTGTCAAGAGTCAAGAATCTGCATTGGACAGGTGATGATGCTGGAACTTCGGTTTGGTGCTGTTCCAGTGAGATTTACAAAGATGACTGCCTGAAGAAAACATCAAAATTCCCCCAGTTCTTGATGATATGGGGCTGCATGTCAGGCAAAGGCACTGGGGAGATGGCTGTGGTTAAATCTTCAATAAATGCACAAGTTTACATTGAAATTTTAGACAGCTTTCTTATCCCCTCAATTGGAAATATTTTGTCATTTTCCAATATGACAATGCATCATGCCACAGAGCTAAAACTGTTAAAGCATTCCTTGGAGAAAGACTCATCCAATCGATGTCATGGCCTGCAAATGGCCCAGATCTCAACCCTATTGAAAACCTGTGGTGGAAATTGAAAAAAAGTGTCCACAGCAAGGCTCTGACCTGCAAGGATGATCTGGTAAATGCAATCAAAAAGAGTTGGCACCAAATTGTTGAAGAATACTCATCAAGTCCATGCCTCAGAGACTGCAAGCTGTCATAAAAGCCAAAGGCGGTGCTACTAATTACTAGATATGTGTTTTGATTGTTATTTCTTTGTTTGTTTCTAATGATTCTATATTTTTTTCCTCAGAATGGAGCGATTCAATTTATATTTTCCTGCACTTGCTCTATCAAAGTAACATTTACTGACCACCACAATGTGTTTTATTCATTTCTTTTAGTGTTTCTGAATGCTAAAGAGTTGCACTTTTGAATTTATTTATTATTTTTTCAAGCTTTTTATCAGAGTTTGTTCTACATGATGAAATGTCTGAGTGAGTGCTCGTCCGAGATGGGTAATTCCATACTTTTTGCTAGGGGTTGTAGAAGTTGAAGAAGGGGTTGTAGAACTCTGTGGCGTTAGCAGCACATGTAAAGAGAACTAGATGGGAAAAAAGTAAACCGCTGCCATCTTAAAGCAGTACTTCTCTGAAGGGCTGTTGTCGCGAACCGTCCGAGTGAACCGAATTAACTTTTTATCTAAAATACGAAATCAGCAATTTAAAAGGGAAATTATGGAATAACGGGAGCAATTTTAACAACTTTAACTGTTATTCACAACATTAAATTAATTGAATGTAGTTTAAAGTGTGTATGACAGGAGATAAGTCTTAAATAGCATTATTATGTGAATTACAATCATATTTTGAGACGATTCGACTATATACAACAATTTGGCAAAGCGCAGATGACGAAAAATTGTTCTTTTTATCTGCCGGTTAGCCACGCCTACCATTATAGGGCTCTAGCGTCCCCAACAGGTGGATGACGTCCGCAGGAGAATGGTTTCATCCGTTTTACTATTCAGCCCATTGAGGGGGTATTATTCGGAACGAGGAAAATGCGACGAAGAGAGCCGCAAAATGTCATCGTGTCAGTCTCTCTACTCCAATATTTTTACAGGATATTCGTTTTATCCAAGTATTTTTCCCCAATAGCTAAATAAATTATATGGTCATGACAAAAAACAGTCTTGCGCTAAATGGAATATGAAATAATAAAAATGCATTTATTAAGGACGACATGGCAAAATTACTCCATAATGGTCAAAACTGTCGACTTCACCTTTACTCTCGCACCTCCCGAGGGATATTTTATGCCACCGTAATTAGTCGAGCTTTTGTCATTTCCCTGCCCCGGCTTCGGAGAATGTAAACAAACCAAGAGGCGTGACAGCTAGCCGACATGCTAACTTGAGCCGAGTGATGTTTCAAAGTCTTCGAAGCGAAAAATCACACATAACTACCCGGGAACGTTTCACACGGCAGCGGGGTTGTCGATTGTCTTTGCCAATCGGCAACCCGCCCGGGGGCGAGCAAGTTAGAGCTCGTCGTTCCCCTGCTGAGGGCAGAGGGCTCGTTTCGGGGGAAGCAGTCGGACAATGACCGCCGGAAAAACCGGCTGACATCGGAGGAGCGCGTACCTGCCAGATGGTCAACATGTACTGTATATGGCAAAATAATGCTTTACTACACGGCGAAGACGTAAACAGCGAGAGAGTCATGGGAGAGCGGCTACAGTTTTTGTGCAACTAACATGGCAGAAGTGTCAGGAGAGCTTTTCTACATGCCCATCCGTGATCAAACTTAGGGTCCGTTTGCATGGTGACTCGCCGAGAATACAAAAAATTTGCATTCAAATTTGCATTCAAATTTGCGTCTCCATTTGAACAATGTCGCAATTCCGCATGAAAACGATGTAGTATTCATGCCAGGCCCTAGGGGACAGAGCAGATTTACAGGGCGACAGAGAATGATGCACTTTGACCCCACCAAGCTCCCTCAGCCCGGAAAAAAACATGCCCGCCCACTCGGAGCAATGTCATTTTTCTTTTGTTCAAAAAGGCACAAAATTTGAAACGTTCAAAATATTTAATTTAAAAATATTATTAAAACAGTAAATTAAAGCCGACTAGGGCTGCAGCTATCGAATATTTTAGTAATCGAGTAATCGACTGAAAATTCTATTGGGTAATCGGATAAAACAAATATATTTTTAGGTGAAGAGCAATTATAAATATACATGAGAAAACAAGACATTTCATCTAATCTTGAACCATTCTCAGTCAATCAATGTCTTTATTTACGATGTATGATGTTGAAAACAGCCAACAATTGCATCTCAGATGTAACTAAAATAAAAAAAAAAGACGAATTCACTGCTTCCACTCAAAAAAACCTTTAGATCTTATTTAAAAAAAAAATATATATATATATATATATATATATGTATATATATATATATATATATATATATATACAGGGGTGCACATAATTTTTTTGCCCAGGTTCTCAGAGGAGGACCTGGAGATGTGACTTGGTCCTCATTGAGCTAGAGAGCCGACCCGCCTGATGCGATAAATTTATGACAAGCTTTACTTAGAGCCAATTAACTTTAATTGATTATATTAACAATTAATGCTTGATTAACATCAACTGGCACAACAAAATTGCCATTACTTTGAAGTAAAATGTAAAGAAATAAAAAGCACCAATTAAAAATAAAGGGCATTATGCGGCTCCCACATTAACTCCAAGCCTTTTTAAAAGTGGGATGTCCTCCTCATAAGACCTCATTGAACGTGCATGTTTAGCTTTGTAAAATGCGAGCAAAAACACGTTTGTCAGTACATGTCGCTGTTCATTACCTTTATTCCGCCACTTGTCCATAGGGCGAGTGGGGTCCTGTTTGACATCGATAGTTTGCTTAATTGCCACATGCTCTCTGTTTTTTTCGTGCTTTTCAAAGTTTGGATGGCTGAAATTCTTTGACCCTACATAAAATGCGCTGCTCATATCGGCGACATTGGGATTCTCACAGCACATTTTGTACCGCATTTCCGTGCGAGCATCATTTGCTTCTAGCCATGGTACCTCCAGTAGCCACTTTTCAGCAAAAGTCCTTTTTTTCGGTAGCTCCGGTGACGTCTTTGTCGTCTGTCTGTCTTTTGACAGGGGTGGGGGAACACGGAAGTAATTACCCAGTGTGGCCTTCCTCTTCGACATTTTGAGAAGTTATTTTCTCGTGTCCCCCGCAAATACAGTGGTCTTCCATCGGTACGCAAAAGCGTATGGAAATGGTTGAGGGCCAGTGCGTTTGTCTACGTCCAGTACGCATGCGCGCATGCGGACCACTTATGTGCACCCCTGTATATATACCTAAAAATGCCGTTACGCTTGATAACACATGTCACTTAAAAGTTAGGATTTTTTTCCCATGTGTTTCCATTTAATTTCTATTTGTGTCAAGCCATTTTTAAGTTCTAGTTAATTTTTAAGTTAGTCTAAATTGTAAGTCCTGATAGGATTTTGAGTTTTTGCTGTGTTCAAAATAAATGTATGATTACAGGCTGTATTGGAGCACATTAGGGACCAGTGCTACTTGGTGTTTTATCCAGCAATGACTACTGAGCTAAAATTGATAGTTAGCATTATTGAGTTTTTATTTTACACCCTCATCACTCCACATCGCTATGTTATGTTAAAGACAAGTTAGCCAAGCATCGACAGTGGTCATAATTAATAGAAACCTAGCCCTCCGCAGGGCTAACATTACGTTAATCTTATTAGCGCTCTACTGCTTTAAGATGGCGGCTGTTTACTAATGCTGCACAGACGCGGCCGAGTCTGTCATTTCGCATCTAGTTCAACTTACATGTGATCTCTATGAGACGCATCAGACACTACCTGCTACCAACTACCATCGTGCGGGCTAGTATTTAGCAACGTCGGCGTTGTTTTTAGGCTGCAGTAAGTTTTTCTCTTCTTCTTCCTCCTCTACGTACGTGACATCAGCGCGTCCCGCATTAAAAGTAGTCCAAGCAAAACGTGATGCTTAGAGCTGTCAAAATAAACGATTACTCGAGGTGAATAAAACTACTCGGATCAGTTTTTAAACTCGAGTTACTCGAGTTGCTCGAGTATTCGTTTCAGCTCTAAAGCCGACATTCTGCCATATTTACTGTTTTTATTGTTTAGGAGCACCGCCACGCACGCCCAATGTGACGTGTACGAGTGCTGACGCTAACGTCGCGGTCTCACGCCGCAGGAGCCTTTGATATGCATGCCGAGGAAGCCCCCCTCAACCCCCCGCAATCGGATTCTTCCACTTTGGAGGCAGGATTCAGAATTTTTCGTCTTTGCCTTCTGTCTTCGCCGACCCCATATGCACGCGAGGCGAGTCCGCTACTCCATCATTGCGTCTTTGTGTCGCAGAGTCGCCATGTAAACTGCCCCCTAAGTACAATAGTCCTTTATTTAAATAAAGGACTGTAGTGTCTAGTAGTGTAGTGTCTAGTGTCTGTAGTGTTTACCATAATTTCCGGACTACAAGCCGCTACTTTTTTCCCTCATTTTGGATCCTGCGGCGTTTGCAATGATGCGGCCAATTTGTGCATTTTTCTGACGGCCGTTCGGTGCGCTCGAGCATGAAATGTGGGAGTGAGACACGTGGAATATAAGTCTCGAGGAAGACGCTTGTTTGCACTATGACCGATGGTTTAACTTTGTACGTTGTGCATGAATAGAGGTGGCTGACCCTCGTCTTTGTGCATGAGTAGAATTGGCAGATCTGCATCATGGAGAACGCTAGAAAAAATTAAATTGGCCATCCGAGTTGTATGGGAAGTTCTGACGACTCGCGGCGAGAGATCGTTTGCCAAGACTCGCCTCATGCGAAGAGCAGCTATTGCACAGGTATACCCGGGGAGCCTGGCAGCGTGAAGCATTGTGAAAGAAGTCCGCCATCACCAACGGGGTTCGAGGGGCCATTCTGCTGCGTGCCAAAGAGGACAGCGCGGGCTCAGGGGTGCATTTGCCTCATTATGGGAGACATTGAAGGCGACGGTGAAGGAGAGACTGAGTAGGTGCGTGGCGAAGTGTATCTGAGCGTCTTCATATCCGACACTGAGGGTGAAGACTTCCATGGTTTGAGTACACAGGAGGAAGATGAAGATTGCTAACACAGACTTGCCGAGTGGACAAGGAGCATGTCAGCCACAAAATGCAAGCCACCTCCGTATTAAAATGATCCCAGTATTCGACATAATACAAAACACGATGTTTACTCACTTCCTCGTATGTCCAATGGTCCCACAGTAGTAAGGCTTGTTTTGGCCAATATCCGCCAGTGAATGGGAACATTTTGAAACCCCAAAAAGGCTGACACGCCTCTCCCTGGTGCAGCAACATTTTTCTGCAGCCATTTGGCTGGCGTAATGCGAAAAATAAACGAATTATTCTGCAAAATGAGCTGAATCCGCAGTCCATCTGCATGCTATAAAGCAATGCTGTATTGTGAGACGCTGACTCGAGTGACGTCACATTCGCATTCGTTCTAAACCCGAACCTGGAGCCGGAAGTAACTAATTTTCATGGCGCGGGATTCAAAAATTGAATATATAAAACGATCGCTTCTACACACATCCAAGCGGTTCAGTTCATTCAGGAGCATAAAACACCGCGTGAAATATGAAATAAACATGGTTTTTGGAGTCATACGCACTTTATCTTGCCAGAGATGCCTGGAAACTGAAACTTCAAATTGCTGCATGCGTCAATCATCGTTTAACAGTTGCTGTGGCAACTCATTGTGTGTAAGTGAGCAGCTTGAGCAGATTTGAGTGGACTCACTCAATGCAGCATTTAATACAAGACAAGACAAGCATTTTTCTACTTTATTCTTGTTTAATAATAATTCGGCGGGACAGTAACATGTTTAAAACTTATCATAATTATTTAATTTGAAGTGCCTAAAAAACATTTATTAAAACATATAGCTACATAAAAGTTTTTTTTTTTTTTTTAAAAAACGTTTTTTTAATTAAACCTGTCTCATACTGATAAGAGGTTTTTTTGGAGGGGGGGGCGCGACTTCATGGTTTTTCACTTATCACGGCAGGTTCTGGTCCCCATTAACCATGAAAAACGAGGGATCCATGTATTTCTTTGATACCTCAAAATACTTCCAAACTGCGGACATGTTGATGGTGAGGCAATGATGTTGCTCCTCAGTGTTTTTTTGATAACGCTATCACAAGAGGACTACAGTTCTTCACACTTTTCTGTGGTAATCTTTCGGCCTTTTAACCGAAAATGCAATTTTAGCTATTTTTGGCCGAAGGTTTTTGCAGCCAAATTTTCGGTGACATCTCACATTCTAATAATTCAGTACACTCAAATGAACTGTTCGGATTAAGCAGTAGATAATAGATGGATGGATACTGTCAAAATTGAATCTCGCAAGATTTCGTGGCACGGACCATTTTAAATGTTAAGAATGTTGAATAATTCTACCAGTGGTTGAGATGCCACCAATTGTTTCAAATTTTATCTTTTTCTTATAGCTGCAGTTGGTCCACCATCCGAAATCAAACTTTTCCCTGGTGGAAATAACATTGAGGTTAATATCTCCCATCCACTGCCACACAAAAAGTTGGGCTTCAACATTGTTTACTGGGAGTATGGTGTTGACAAAAAGGTAGGAACTGTATTTCATATTTCCCAAATCCATACAAACCATATTCATTTTTATTGCACCTTATTGTAACGTTTTTTTTTTTTTTTTTTTTTTTTTTTTTTTTAACACCTTAGTAGTTTTGCTCTAATTTAAATGTTTAAATGTGTTAATTGATTTTGTTCATAACAATACAACAGTAATGGTTGGGTATCGATTAGGTTTACCAGATACCGGTTACTACTCGGTACATTTTTAAATGGGTCCGGTGCTTAAATGATTCTTAAACTGGTACTTTAAATACAACAGAACTGCTACACACTTTTGTTTTTGAATGCAGTATTAACTAAAATTGTATATGTCAAAAATAAAAATATTCATATTTATATCAAATAAAGCAAGTGTAGACAATACAATATACTGGTGGAGGTATTGAATACACAATGAAAAATCTGAAGAAAACGATGAAGGCCCATCACCACAGGTTTTCTGGGTGTTCTGTGGAACTATCTATCTTGGTTTTCTTGAGAGAGTGGGAATGAGTCACTGTGGGATTTTTAAAGCAAGATATAAAAGTATGTTACTATCAACTAGGGCTGCAACTAAAATATGCAATCTGAACATCCCTAAAAAACATAAAAGGGGATCTAAGTACGACAAAAGAATATCTTGTGGAAGCAATGTATTAATGAACAACCATTTATTTATTTGCCACTCTTTATGTCTGCTGTTATTTGCTCCTCCAACGCTCCCAAAAAAGTTTTTAAGTTTTAATACATCTGTTCTATCCTCACTAAAAATATGTTATTTGGCTCATCAGACAGCAAACAATATAATTCAAACTTATAACCTAATGTTGTCCTTACCAGGGAGCAGCTGGATTCAGAGGTTAGACGAGGTATATCGTATTCACTGTTGCCACCAGAGTGCAGTGTATCCTCCAAAATTAATAAAACTAATTACAACACTTTGAAAACAAACCATAACAATGCCATTCTAATCAAACAAATCATTGACACTGAATGTGTGTTTTGTTTAGAGAACATGGAAAACGAGAAGTCACGAGCAGAAATGTGGAAATACAGTGGTATGAAAAAGTATCTGAACCTTTTGGAATTTCTCACATTTCTGCATAAAATCACCATCAAATGTGATCTGATCTTTGTCAAAATCACACAGATGAAAAAAGTGTCTGCTTTAACCAAAACCACACAAACATTGATAGGTTTTCATATTTTGATGAGGATAGCATGCAAACAATGACAGAAGGGGGGAAAAATAAGGAAGTGAACCCTCTGCCAAAGGAGACTCAAAGAGCAACTGAAACCAATTTTTACCAAACATTTTAAGTCAGGTGTGTGCCCAATCACTGATGACTGGTTTAAAGCTGCCCACTACAAAACACACACCTGGTAAGAAACGCCTTGATGAGAAGCATTGTCTGATGTGCATCATGGCTCGGTCAAAGGAGCCGTCTGAAGACCTGTGATTAAGGATTGTTGATTTGTATAAAACTGGGAAAAGATACAAAACCATCTCTAAAAGTCTGGATGTTCATCAATCGACAGTCAGAGAAGTGGTCTATAAATGGAGAGAGTTTGGCACCATTGCTTCTCTCCCAAGGAGTGGCCGTCCACCAAAGATGACGCCAAGAGTTCAGTGCAGAATACTCCAAGAGCTAAAAAAGAACCCTCGAGTGTCTGCTAAAGACTTACAGAAATTACTGGCACAGCCCAATATCTCTGAGCACACATCAACTACTGGACTGTCTCAGGAAATTAGAATACACAATATTCTAATTTTTTGAGACAGTCCTGTGTATATATACAGGACTGTCTCAGGAAATTAGAATACACAATATTCTAATTTTTTGAGACAGTCCTGTGTATATATACAGGACTGTCTCAGGAAATTAGAATACACAATATTCTAATTTCCTGACTGTCTCAGGAAATTACATATAATTACATACAATATTCTAATTTCCTGACTGTCTCAGGAAATTAGAATACACAATATTCTAATTTCCTGAGACAGTCCTGTATATATACACAGGACTGTCTCAAAAAATTAGAATATTGTGTATTCTAATTTCCTGAGACAGTCCAGTATATGTTAAACTATGGCCAAGAATGGTGTTCATATGAGGACTCCACGGAGGAAGCCACTGCTGTCTGAAAAAAAACGTTGTTGCTCGTTTATATAATTAAATATAAAATATTATATAATATTTTGTGGACTGATGAAACCAAAGTTGAATTGTTTGGGAGTAACACACAACGTCATGTGTGGAGGAAAAATGGAACAGCTCACCAACATTAACACCTGATCCCCTCCATGAATCATGGTGGAGGGAGGAGCATCATGATTTGGGGCTGTTTCTTACCTCAGGGCCTCGACAACTTGCAATCATTAATGGAAGAATTGATTCAAAAGTTTTGCAGGAAAACCTGAGGCTGTCTGTCAGACAGTTGAAGCTAAAAAGAGGATGGATGCTGCAACAAGACAATGACCCAAAACACAGAAGTAAATCAACTTCAGAGTGGTTTCAGAAGAACAAAATACACGTTCAGGAGTGGCCAAGTCCAGACTTGAACCCCATTGAGATGCTGTGGCATAACCTAAAGACAGCGATTCATGCCAGACATCCCAGGAATCTGACTGAACTACAGCAGTTTTGGAGAGAAGAATGGGTCAAGATAAGTCCTGATCGATGTGCCAGACTAATCTGCAGCTACAGGTAGCGTCTGGTTGAGGTTATTGCTCCCAAAAGGGGGGTGGGGGGGGCACAAAATATTAAATGTGATGGTTCACTTACTTATTTTCCCCCTTCTGCCATTGTTTGCATACTATCCTAATTAACATATGAAAACCTGTCAATGTTTTGGGGGTTTTAGTTAAAGCAGTCACTGTTTTTTCCATCCGTGGGATTTTGCCAAAGATCAGATCACATTTGATGGTGATTTTTTGCAGAAATGTGAGAAAGTCCAAAAAGTTCAAATACTTTTTCATAACACTGTAAAGCTGAAGTACGCAGGAGACTTGTATATAAATTGGAGCTGAAACGAGTACTCGAGCAACTCGAGTAACTCGAGTTTAAAAACTGATCCGAGTAATTTTATTCACCTCGAGTAATCGTTTATTTTGACAGTTCTAAGCATCACGTTTTGCTCGGACTACTTTCAATGCGGGACAACGCGCTGTCACGTGCGGAGAGAAAGAAGGAAAAAAAAAAAACTTACTGCAGCCGACAGCCGCCACAAACGACGCCGACGTTGCTAAATACTAGCCCGCACGATGCTACATTGGTAACAGGTACCGTCTGATGCGTCTCATAGAGATCACATGTATGTTGAACTAGATGCGAAATGACAGACTCGGCCGCGTCTGGGCAGCGTTAGTAAACAGCCGCCATCTTAAAGCAGTAGAGCGCTAAGCGCAGAGCGCTAATAAATAAGATTAACGTTACTCTCGCTACTAGCTCACGTAACGTTAGCCCTGCGGAGGGCTAGGTTTCAATTAATTATGACCACTGTCGATGCATGGCTAACGTGTCTTACATACAAGCTTTAACATAACATAGCATTGTGGAGTGATGAGAGTGTAAAATGAAAACTTAATCATGCTAACTATCAATTTTAGCTCAGTAGTCATTGCTGGATAAAACACCAAGTAGCACTGGTCCCTAATGTGCTCCAATACAGCCTGTATCATACATTTATTTTGAACACTGCAAAAACTCAAAATCCTATCAGGACTTACAGTTTACACAAACTTAAAACTTAACTAGAACTTAAAAATGGCTTGACACAAAGAGAAATTCAATTGAAACACTTGGGAAAAAATCCTTACTTTTAAGTGATGTGTGTCATCAAGCGTAACAGCATTTTTAGGTAATATATATTTTAATAAGATCTAAAAAAATTTTGAGTGAAAGCAGGGAATTAGTCTTTTTTTTAAAATTCTAGTTACATCTGAGATGCAATTGTTGGCTGTTTTCAACAATATACATAAAAAATAAAGACATTGATTGACTGAAAATGGTTCAAGATTAGATGAAATGTCTTGTTTTCTCATGTATATTTATAATTGCTCTTCACCTAAAAATATATTTGTTTTATCCGATTACTCGATTAATCGATAGAATTTTCAGTCGATTACTCGATTACTAAAATATTCAATACCTGCAGCCCTAATATAAATACAATATTTTTTCTTCTATCACTCTTGGTTTCACTGGATTGTTAAAATGTTCCCATTTTTGGGTCACCCGATTCTACGACATTGACTTTACATTAAGCAGACAAAAAATACCTGACACTGAGCAGAAATACACTATATTTAAAGACCAAATGTGAAGTAAGGTTGGCCAACCATGTTTTTGAATAATATCAACGGCTAAACAATTGTAAGCATATTTTCGTTATTTTTTTTTATTTTTTTTAACACAACCCTTCGAGATTCTTTGTTTAACCCATAGCAACGCCCTTGACAACGAAAATGCTTTTCTTCGACAATCTTCGGAAATGACGTCACACCGAGAACTGCTAGGGAAGTCCGCCATACACACAGTATTGTTGCATTGCTTTTCGGTAAGATGCCACGGCGGTGTGTGGCAATGTATTGTTCTCAATTTAAAGAAAAGTTGTATGAGTGGCTGAAGGATAGCAGGGCACGTAAATGGACATCTTTTGTTCGCACTAAGCGAATGAATTTCACGCCATCATCGAGTCGTGTTCTCTGCTACAAAGACTTCGAAGATGCCTGCTTCCTCAACCGGTCTGCTTATGATCAAGGATTTCCCCAAAAATAAGTGTGATTTTTGGATAGATGACTGATGACTTTGTCAAAGCAGAGCTGCCAACTGTTGTGGAACAGTGCTTAATTTGGAAGTGCACCTGAACTGCACTTAACATTACTCTTGTTTTGGTCACGTGACGCGGGAGTGTGATAGAGAGGCACAGGCTTTATCTATCGCTCCGCACAGTCTGCCGAGAGCTCCAAGCTGTGTTCGTACTGTTAGCTCCATGTGTTAATAAAGAAACAAAGTTGTCAGCATGTCGTTTTTTCGATACCTTTGTCGACAAAAAGCTCATACTAAGACACTATGCACGATCCGTTTAAGAGACGCTGGGACTGGAGACCTGTGAGTAGTAGGAGGCGAGGGGGAGATGAGCGAGAAGCAAAAGTTTGCGGTCGAATGTGGCGGCAGTCCGCTATTACTGTTTTCTTATTGTTGCCACAATAAAGTGGAGAAAGCCATCAACGACTCATCTCCTTCTTTTCCACCAACGGTTTTATATGATTATTTTATATGCACGAGAGCTGCCGGATCTGCCAAAATGACCATGAAGTCTGATTATTAATAATTTTTTTTAACAATCTCATCAGATAGACAAAAACAAAATTATGTGCAAATGCCTGCATCTTCAAATCATGAAAATAATAACGGCCTATATTTTACCAATCTTGTAATCTCGATGGGTCTTGTCGCCATTCCATGTCAGGTAGTCTAGGCACATTGTTTGCATCCTGATAAGCGTCTGGCTAATACATGTTAGGTCCAACATGAAATTCCAACCTCCTCTTCTTCCTCCAAGTCTTCAAAAACATGGATCTCCTCCGTTGCGCTTGATCTATTGCTTATATCGCTGTTTGAATCAATGTTTGAAGGGCTTTGTATGGCGGCTGTATGGAGCGCTGCCATCGCTGTTCTCGGTGTGACGTATCACTTCCGGGTTGGTCCCCTTTCAGGTTCGAACTTCGGAAACGCGATTATTTTGTCAAATATACAACATATAAATTATTTTTTCATGCTTTATTTGTTGGACATTGTTTAATTACTTTAATTGTGACCCTATTTGGCATGCTATGAAATTACTTCACATTTGGTCTTTAATACATAGTAGCCCTTGATTTATTGTGTTTTGGCACTGGACTCGCTACTAAAGACATCGGTTTATGATGGATTTTCTCATAGGGAGGTCTTGTAGCTAATAGCGAGTCCATGTTGTTTTGTTGTATCAATATGTTATCGTAAAAGTGTACCTTCACAATCTGAATAACATTTTACTGACTGTCATGGACGAAATTATTGGCACCCCTGGAATTTTTCCAGAAAATGCACAGTTTCTCCCAGACATTAACGCGATCACAAAGGTTTTTAGTATGAATGTGTTTATTTTTTGGAATTTGCATTGGAAAAACACAAGAAAACTGTTCTCTTCAAAATGTATACAATTTTACACCGAATGCAAACAATGGGCTGGACAAAATTGTTGGTACCTTCAACTCAATAGACCCTACTCACATGACGTCACAACCACGCCTCCGCACCATATTGTCCGTCTACTCGTCGTGTTGACGCATTACCGCTACGTAAATTCCTCCTATTATGGCGTGTTTTTCTGCTCGTTAACATTAATAATCAAAATGGTGAAGGCGTGTGTGGCGGTTGGTTGCAATAACAGAGAAGATAGACGGAGAGACTTGAAGTTCTACCGTATTCCGAGAGACCCGGAGAGGAGAGCGAGATGGACTGCTGCAATTCGACGAGAAAACTGGGCACCAAACGTATATTTAGAGGGTTTTGGGCTGACAACCACAATTAAGATCATTGTGAGGCTAATCGCCGACAATATACAGTTTCAAATTCAAAATGCTTTTTTCTTCCACCATCATTACATTTTGAATAATATTTAGCTGGTACCAAGTGAAAGAAGCTGGCCTCGTCTACGGATCATCAGTTAAACAGGTGTGTCCAAACCTTTTGCAAAGGGGGCCAGATTTGGTGTAGTAAAAATGCGGGGGGCTACCTTGGCTGATTTACATAGAACAATATATTTAAACACATTTTAGCAAGCCCTTCTGTGTGTCACATTTGCTTTGTTATTTTTTTTAATTCATAATTTCAACAGTCTCGTCTTTGTGGCGTTCTCTTTCGACACTCGGGCCCTTGCGAAATACTGCTGCTGTGAAATTAAACTACCTTCAAGTTGCTATAATTTCTCGCTGCGTATCTTCCCTGTAATGTTGTCGTACATGTCAGCGTGTCTTGTTCGGTAATATCATTATCGCGTCAAATTGAACTCTTTGAAAACAGCGACTGTCTCTTTGCAAATGAGGCAGACACAGTTGTTGCGTGTTTTATTGAATAGTCCCAATATCCACCTATCCTTGAAGCGTCGGCCATCGCAGTCAACTTTTTTTTTTTAATTTATTGTCACCATTTTAGAAAATTGGAAGTAAAGGGTCACACGGGGTAATGTTGCTTACAGTGCTGCTCTTAAAGTTTTTCAAACTTTCGTGAGAATAGGCTGATTTTGTGTGGACAAGATAGTTGTAGATAATCAGGGTAGCAGATGTCAGGCAGAGGGGGCAAAGACAGTGGGTCGAAAAATATCTGTTTAGGCATCAAATATGGATCTGGCGAATGGATAGACAGAAGCTTTTCCACATAACGCCTTTTATGCAACGCATCCAATGAGTTTACAGTGTCTGAAAGCACCGGGGCTTCCATGAATTGCACTATAAATTGCACGACAAATTGAAACCATTGAGAATACGGATAAACAAAGACGGACAATATGGCGGCCGGATACAGCGACACGTCATTCTGTGACGTTGGTGAGTAGGGTCTATATTTGGTTGCGTATCCTTTTGGAAGAAACGAGAAAGCAATCGGTTCCTATGACCATCAACAAGTTTTGTGTACCTCTCAGATGGAATTTTGGACCAGTCTTCTTTTGCAAACTGTACCAGACAACGGCAATTTTGAGATCTCTCCATATGTGTTCAATGAGATTTAGATCCGGACACATCGATGGCCACCCCAGAATTCTCCAGCGTATATTTTGGGTCATTGTCCTGTTGAATCACCCATGACCTCTGACGAAGACCGTTTTCTGCCACTACATTCCACATTGCGGCCCAAAACATTTTGATCATCCCCAGGTAGCAAGTACCCATTGGACCGCCACGATGTTTGACTATAGGCACTGTTTGCTCTTCTTTGTGGGCCTAATTTTTTCTGGCACTGAGTGCCTTGGCAAGAAGTACAAGTAGTCATGAAATATGGAGACTATCAAAATGTTTTGAGCCGGAATGTAGGGTGTAGTGTCAGAAAACTGGGTCTGCGTCAGCGGTCATGAGAGTTCCAACAGGACATTGACCTAAGACATACCTCAAATAGAATCAAGAAATAGTTGGAGACCAGTGCACAGTGCCAGAAAAAAATTAGGCCTACAAAGAAAAGAACACAATGCCTATAGTCAAACATGGTGTAGGTCCAATGATGTATTGGGGTTGTTTTGCTACCTCTGGCACTGGGTGCCTTGACAGTGTCCAAAGAGTCATGAAATATGGAGACTATCAAAATATTTTGGGCCGCAATGTAGGATATAGTCTCAGAAAACTGGGTCTGTGTCAGAGGTCATGGATGTTCCAACAGGACAATGACCCAAAACATACCTCAAATAGCACCAAGAAATGGTTGGAGACAAAACGCTGGAGAATTCTGAGTTGGCCATCGATGAGTCCGGATCTAAATCATATTGAACACTATGGAGAGATCTCAAAATTGCTGTTGCAAGAAGGCACCCTTCAAATCTGAGTGATCTGGAACAGTTCACAAAAGAAGAGTGATCTAAAATTTCATCTGAGAGGTGCATGAAAGTTGTTGATGGTTATAGGAAGCGATTGCTTTCTCTTATTTCTTCTAAAGGATGAGCAACCAAATATTGAGTTGAGGGTACCAACAATTTTGTCCAGCCCATTGTTTGCATTCAGTGTAAAATTGTGTACATTTTCGCTTTTCTCTTCAGATATTTTGCATTTTTCCAATGCAAATCCAAAAAAAACACATTCATACTGAAAACTTTTTTGATCACGTTTAAAGATGTCCCGATGGATCGGGTCCGATCACGTCATTTTCAAAGTATCGGAATCGGCAAAAAAAATATAGGACGTGCCTTTTTTTTTAATATATATACAGTATATTTTCAAATTAAATCATTTTCTAAATGTATTTAACGTTACAGACAAAATGTCTTCCACTCATCCAGAGTCTTTAGTTTTGGCTTAAAGTAGGGCTAACAAATTTTTCGCGTTAACGGTGGTAATTATTTTTTTTTATTAATCGCGTTAAAATATTTAATGCAATTAGCGCATGCGCTGCACGACTCACTCACACATTGTCGCGTTCAATCTAAAATGGCACCGTTTTACCTATATATAGAGCTAAAAGGTAGCGTAAAATGAGTAGAGTGAATTTTGGCAGTCTTTGGAGCCTTTTTTTAATTGGCTAAAGCCTTACATTCCCTCTCTCAACAATTAGAAATATCGTGGGAAGCAATGTGGGGAGGAAAGGTAGTAGTTGATCTTTTTCTTAACACCCTATGTTATTTTCCAACGCAGAGAAGATATGTCAATTGGTGCCACTACGCACAGTCATGGTTGCACTTCCCATCATGCATTTGGGCAGAACAGTCAAATGGCTACAGTATCATTTACTGAAAGCTCAACAAATACACTAGATGGCAATATTTAGTCACAATATACAAAGTCACATTTATCCTTTAAGAATTATAAGTCTTTCTATCCGTGGATCCCTCTCACAGAAAGAATGTTAATAATGTAAATGCCATCTTGAGGATTTATTGTCATAATAAACAAATACAGTACTTATGTACTGTATGTTGAATGTATATATTCGTCCGAGTTTTATTCATTTTTTTCTGAATGCATTGCCAAAATGTATGTGATCGGGAAAAATTATCGGGAATGATTGGAATTGAATCGGGAGCAAAAAAAAAAGCAATCGGATCTGGAAATATCAGCATCGGCAGATACTCAAACTAAAACGAAAGAGAGTGATCTAAAATTTCCTATCGATCGGATCCGGAGCAAAAAAAACATGATCGGAACAACCCTAATTACATTAATATCTGGGAGAAACTATTCTGTTTTCTGGAAAAAATCCAGGGGTGCCAATAATTTCGTCCATTATGACAGTATAAATACATGGTCAGTTTCACATGAAGATTACCGAAATTATTTCATTTTGTCAAATGGCATAATATTGAGAGAGTCGATTTCTTATAGAATTTTAGATAGTCTTCCAGTTTAAAAAAAAATGCATTAATTAAGTTAGAGTATTATTTCTTTTAAGCTGCAAGACTTGGATCAAAACCTTACATCTTTAAAGGGATCCACGGATAGAAAGACATGTGGTTCTTAAAAGATAAATGTTACGACGAGTTATAATAATGATATTAAAACCCCTCTTAATGTTTTCGTTTTAATAAAATTTGTAAAATAATTTCAACTAACAGGTTGCCATTGTTGACATCGCAGGGCAGTGACGTCACAAGGCCACGCTGCTGGACTTCCACCATGTCACTGTAGTATGTGAATTAGTATTTGTTGATAATAAAGTTAATAAAAAGGTCACTCTTTAACAGCATTAACATGCTCTCTGTTCTGCCCTTCCAATTTGAACCGGAGTGGAACATTAATGTGAAGGACAGCAAAATGACCAGAAAAAAACGTGATGAGTCGAGTAGCGTTCATGAGCTGCCTTGTGCTTTACATATGATTTGGGTATACAGTGAGACACAGCAGTTTGATTATATTTGCTGATAGCCCGGAGCCGTTCATCGCAACGCACGAAAACGTTTGCCTCTACCAACACTTCTAATGGCGTTTTACCTTATTTTTGTCACGTAAAAGCAGATGTCCAGATTGTTGATCATCCTGCCGGTTGCTTCCCGGCGACACGAAAAACGAATAAATGTATTAATGCCAAACAGATTACAATGACGCAGTTTTTTTGCACATTGAGAGCTAAGAGGCAGAGAAAGGCGAGTGGACACAGGCGTTCATTGGACTGTGCCGTTTATTGGCATAAGCTTCGGCAACTCCTTCACAACAAACGTAAGTATCATTTAGTGAAAGCACAACAAAAATAATATTCCTATCTCTCAAAAAAAAATAATGTTCATAAAAAGAAAAGCGCTTCAATCTGTATTAATGCGGCCATATTCTCACACAGTTAAACAACAATGCAAAGATAACTTGCATTCCCAATCAAAATAGCTATGCAAAATACACTTGCTCAGACTTTGGTCAAACTCTATTCAAACATTTCTTTTAGCTCTCGTTTAGCTCAGCAAATACACTGGATGGCAATATTAGTCACAACTCACAATATACAAACTATCAGAGCTCTCGTACATTGTGAAGCCAGCACTTAAATGACTGTGAAGAACAATGGATGGACCCAGTAAACAGGGAACTACAGCGTCATTCGAGGGACAAAACACACTCATTGGCTTAATTTCTAAGTAATTTATAACTCGCCATTGACACCTTGTGGTGTATTTCAATCACTACCTTACATAATTAAAGACAATGTGGAAGAACGGCAGGGAGCCAATGTGACGTCACCGCTCGGCGACGTCAATGGCGAGCTACTAGTTTATTTTTTGATAGAAAATTTTGCAAATTTTATTAAAACGAAAACATTAAGAGGGGTTTTGATATTGAATTACTCTAACTTGTACCAACATTTAACTTTGAAGAACTACAAGTCTTTCTAGCCATGGATCCCTTTAAGAACACAGATGGGGTTGCAGCAGCTCTCAGCTTTGCTTTGTCAGGTCAAGTCACATTTATTAATATAGCCATTCATCACAAGAGAGTCTGAGTTTTGGTGCCCAACCCTAAGTGAAGTGATGTTTTTTGTTCAGTGATTATGAGAGAAAACACAGTTAAGTTTGTGCGTTAGTATTGTAGTGGGGTCAGGGGGCACCATTTGACTTTACATCTTAGAGAAGCGAGCTTAAATAGGGTTGCAGAGGCTGTGATGGTATTTCAGGCCCAGTCATGTTCATTTATTTAGCCCTTAATTGCAAAAGAGTCTCATAGTGCTTCGCAGCCCACAGTTGACAAAAATAACAACATCACCTAATCTAAACACCCCAGTCAGGCAAGGAAAAACTTAATCCATATTGGGTGGGGGTCTGCTGGCTTAAAGATGTACCAGAGAAGAAGCGATTATCCTTTCAGGACACCTAAAATATGTAAAATGGGCAATATTGAAAAATGCACTCCAATGTACCTAAAACAATATGAGAGTCCATCCAACAAGCTGAAGCACAGTATATATATCAGGGAAAACAAATATCCTTCCTTATGACCTGATGCAGGACTTTCCTAAACAATGCGTCTGGGGGAAGAAGTGTGGTTCTGATCTTTACTTGGTTTGTAGTGCTGAGTTAATACAGCAGCTTTGGTTGTTGCCACCTAGCCCCCACTCCCAGCAAGGTAGAGGAAATGTCCTGAATATACAATAAAACGTACTGTGGATGAATTGCGTCCATCTTTCTTTCAGGACCTACAACCCCAAATTAGCGAAACCAAGACGGGTGAAAGGGTGATTTTGCAAGGCCTGAAATCTTGGACACGGTACTGTGTTCGGATCCAGTCGTATTATGAACCCTACAAAAAGAGAAGCAAATTTTCCTTACCCTATTGCATTCAGACACAAGGTAACTAATTCTTTTTTTTATTTTTATTTTTTAACTATTACATATGAACTATTATGTGTCAATGTTCTATTGAGGCAAACGTGAAATATGTTAATCTTTAAATTTGGACTGAACGAATTAAGGAAAAAAAAAAACTGCAATTGCAATTTTTCGCCCAATATGGGCTCTTTGCACAGAACTCCGTGATGTCACGTCTCCTCTAAATTTGGATGCTCACTTATTTCAAGTTATTGGTTTCTTCACTCCGCTGCAATTCATATTCTTAAGGTTACAGCCGAGTTTGAGCTGTCATAAATAAGAATTTATTCGATTTGTTCCAAGAACAACACAAACAAATGTATGAATATTGGCTTTAGCCCGCCACACAGCTTAGCGTCAATGCTAGCGTGGCACACTCCTCAGCCCTCATTCAATGCTTGCAAATTAGACAAGTTTGAGGAGGCGGTAATGTGCCATTTAGTTGGTTTGTAAACTACCAATTGACCCCACAGAAGAGATCCCCAAAGAAGATTCAAGGGGTATAGGTGGAGGGAGGGAAGGTGAGAGGTGGAAACCTCAGTCTTTATGACGTACTGTAGGAAAGTCACAGAAGTATGAAACTGCTCTTTCTAACCTCTGCTTTTGGAAAAGGGGTCAAAGAACAAAATTAAGGGAATATTTTCTTGATGGGGGTTTTGGATTTTCCATCATCAAAGAGTGTCAATACAGTGGTACCTCTACATTCGCAGTTAATTCGTTCCAGGACCTGGTTTGTAAGTCGAAATAATCATATGGCGAGCGGGATTTTTCCATAAGAATGCATCATAATTCGATTAATTCATTCCACAGCCCAAAAACATATGCTAAATCCTTAATAAATACTGGAGGTACAATTACACTTATAGTCGTATGAAAAAGTATCTGAACCTTTTGGAATTTCTCACGTTTCTGCATAAAATCACCATCAAATGTGATCTGATCTTTGTCAAAACCACACAGATGTACAAACAGTACATTACAGTACAATCTCATCTTGTCGGACTTGTTTAACGTCACGACAGCGCTATTTTTCTGTTAGTTTTGAGCGTTGCTTTCACGTTGGGAAGCTACGGTGCCCCTGAAGTGCCAAACATAATGGCAAATCGAAAGACACTATGGCAAATCGCAAAACACAACGGCAAATTTTATTTAGTTGGAAATCGAGGTTCATATGGACCATGTCCAATATGTATGTCCCATATAAAAATATTCTTTCATAGTGGCAGCCGCGTTCGCGTCTTTGGTAATGCTCATTTTGAAATTCCACGCCAGAAGCGGATTAACCTCCTACTTCATCAGTGCCTACCCTTTCCGGTGGATTCGTCCAATCAGCGATGACTTGCTATTTATTTATTTATTTTTACTGGTACCTACCTCTTCTGGTTCCTTAATGTAATTTCATTTTTTGATCTGTCGTTGTGCGTTTTGAATTGCTTTTTTGTTATGTGATTTGGCGTTTTGTTTTTGAATTTGCCGTTTTGTTTGGCACTTCTGGGCCACCGTAGGAAGCAGGTGGGAACGCAAGTTAACATTTAAGAAGGCAGAGAAACTGTAAATGGCGCACGCTCAGCGATTTTTATTTTCTAATAGTGTTCATAGTTCAACAGTGACAAATTAATAAATGTCAGTTGTAAGAACAATTATGGTGTGATTGGGGTTACCAGAGGGAAGTAATATCGATCTTATTTTTTACTTCATTTTTATTAGTATGACGTATAATGCATGTTTTTAGATAGTTGGGTATTTAGTACAACTTAAAGGGTTAATTCCGCGGAAAATCGGGTAACGTCGCCACTCGTTCGTAACCCGGGGACTACCTGTATGTATGTGTGTGTGTGTGTGTGTATATATACAGTGGGGAGAACAAGTCATTGGCAGTGTATCAAATACTTGTTCTCCCCACTGTATATATATATATACACACACACACACACACACACTCACCGGCCACTTTATTAGGTACACCTGTCCAACTGCTCATTAACACTTAATTTCTAATCAGCCAATCACATGGCGGCAACTCAGTGCATTTAGGCGTGTTGATATGGTTTAAGACAATCTCCTGCAGTTCAAACTGAGCATCAGAATGGGGAAGAAAGGTGATTTGAGTGACTTTGAACGGAGCATGGTTGTTGGTGCCAGAAGGGCTGGTCTGAGTATTTCAGAAACTGCTGATGACGCTTGTGAAGAGTTACAGAAAACGTTTGGCCTCTGTTATTGCCAACGAAGGGTAGATAACAAAGTATTGAGATGAACTTTTGGTATTGACCAAATGCTTATTTTCCACCATGATTTGCAAATAAATTATTTAAAAATCAAACAATATGATTTTCAGTTTTTTTTTTCACATTCTGTCTTTCATGGTTGAGGTTTACCCATGTTGACAATTAGAGGCCTTGCTAATATTTTCAAGTGGGAGAACTTGCACAATTAGTGGTTGACTAAATACTTATTTGCGGCACTGTGTGTGTGTGTGTGTGTGTGTATTTGTAAGAATGATTAATGGCTGTGCAGCTTCAAATGATAACATTTGTGATATGTGATTTGATATTGTATGGAACACATGACAACATAAAGCTCAGTAATCATTTGTTTTTACTTTTGAACAGGCACTATTCCTTGGTGGCAAACATTTGTCTTCTTCCTGGGCTCATTTGTGATAGGTTGTGCAGTTTTCCTGCTCTTCTTGTACATTCTGTTTGTATGTTACAAGATCTTCAAGGCAACATTTTGTCCCTTGATCCAGTTTGCACCATTTTTCCAAAAGGTATGGAGGCACAACTCAAAAACACTATTTTCCCACACAAGATGTGTGTGTGTATAATATATATACTCTCTCTCTCTCTCTCTCTCTCTCTCTCTCTCTCTCTCTCTCTCTCTCTCTCTCTCTCATTTATACATATATATATATATATATATATATATATATATATATATATATATATATATATATATATATATATATATATATATATATATATATATATATATATATATATATATATATATACTGGACTGTCTCAGAAAATTAGAATACACAATATTCTAATTTTCTGAGACAGTCCTGTACATTAATCCACCATTTAAAGCAGGGGTGTCCAAACTTTTTGCAAAGGGGACCAGATTTGGCGTGGTAAAAATGTGGGGGGCCGACCTTGGCTGACGTCCTTTACATAGAACAGTATACAGGACTGTCTCAGAAAATTAGAATATTGTGTATTCTAATTTTCTGAGACAGTCCAGTATATATATATATATATATATATATATATATATATAAAAATGTATTTTACATTTTTCCTTCAATGAGTAGAGATTTGTGTACATCACACTCTAGTTGTTGGGCGCCATTACTGGGGTGTTAACATACCTCTATAACAGGTCAGCGTCAGTTAATGTACATTAGCTGTTGGGTGAGTGTTGCGGTCGGCTTTTATAAATCTGAAATTTGCCTCATTTTGGCTTTTATTGCAAACATGGATGCATGGAGTATTTAGAATCCTGCATCTAAGCAGATTTGTACAAAAGCAAGAATTTAAAATAAAAACCTACCTGGGCAAATGTTGTCAATAATTGTTGTAAAACAATGAAACAAACAACAAAAATGAATGAAATGAACAAGAATCCGACAAAGTACAGGTAGTCTCCGGATTATGACATAAGTGATTTCGACTTTACAACGCTGGAGTTGTAAAGTTGCCATTCTGTCTCCAGTTTTTTTTTTTTTTTTTTGTCGCATAAACAGTACCTAGTATTTCATCCTCCCCTATCAGCGTTGCCGCCGTCCTTTACTTCTTGACGGCCTCAGGTCCCACTTCCTTGTTCTCATGCTGGTGCTGAGGTGGCTTCTCCCCCGGCGCTGACTCGTCTTGTGAGTCCCGATCCAGTTTTTTTGTGTTCAGACAGCGGGCTGGCATTAAGAGAGGGGACGCTAGCAACCTCCCTACTCTTTGCACAGTGCCCTTTTCTCTCAGCAAGCCGACTTACTCTTTTTTTTTTTTACACCCGAATAGTCATTGAATATAAAGGCATTCAACACAATGTACCACACAGTATCTTATTTTTTTATTTTAGCTTACTAATATGACTTATTAAACATGTTTTTGGACAGTTATTTTGAGGTTTAGGGGGTATTTCTGGGTACTTCAAGGGTTAATTCCGACTTAGCGGAAATCCGGGTTACACCACCAGCCTAGGAACGGAACTCGTTTGTGGGATTTGTTTTGCCCATTTTTCAGAAGTCACTCATTTTCATGGCACGGGATTTAAATAGTTGAATAAACATATCAATTGGTCCTCACACAGCCAAGCGGTAAATTTCATTCAAGAGCATAAAATACCGCTTGTAATATGAAGGTTTTTTTTGTCTTATACACTTTCTGACGATGGACTGTTCTGAAGCTAATTAATTTGTGGGAAAATGTGTGAATTGGCAAGGGACACAATTAATTGTTCTAAAAATAGCATAGTTGGATTGGATCTTGGGGAAATAATCACCAATTAAGTATGCTTGTGCCTTTTTGCCCTCCTAGTATCATCTTGAATCCCTTGGATCTGATATTCCTCATCTCCTGTCCATGGGATCTGAAGCTGAACTTTTTTGTGATGTCACAATTTGTCCAAAGCCAATGGAATGTCACAGCCCTTTGTCAAACGCTCCATCGATTTCCCCTTCAGGTGTGCACCAAGATAGCGGGTCAAGGTAATTTTTTTTTTTTTTTTTTTTTTTAAATAATTACCATTTTATAGCTAGATTTACTACCTCATTGCAACACAAATAGGCAATCAAATGAAATGAAGGTTGAAATATTCTCAACTGTATTTTACAAGTGGCAGACCTGGGCTTTCCGTTGGGACTCAGGTAGCCAAATGTAATCTACCTCATGTAACACTTTTACCAAATAATACTGAAGTAGTTCAAGCAGGGCTGTTCCTGACCAATTTGATAACCAAGGCAATGTATCTTTTACATCCATTCAAAAGCGAGATAATTTGTTGGATAACACAAAATGACATCTGCTATAAGCTTTCTTTAAAGCTCATGGCAGTGTCATGTGTCACATAATTAGGATGGTCTAATGACAGTCTTATCGTGCCACTGTCAAGTAAAGTGTTACCAGATACCATAACTGGCCATAAATGAAACAGTTGGAACAGTAACTAAAGAAATAATGAGCACAAAACATGACCTTTTGATTGTTATTTACATCTGTAGCGCTGCAATGCATGCTAGGAGGCATGTTGGACGAAAACAGTGTTGATAGCAGTTGGCAGCAGAGGTTGACTGTCTCCCTAACGGGAGCACTGATGTGCCAGATGTAGCTTCTTGAAGCAATGAAGCTTAGCAGTGAATAGGTTCAAAGCATCATGGTCGTTCATTTGGTCTTGAGAGTCTTATGATGCCTCTGTCAAATAAAGTGTTACCGATTAAATTCTTATTCCATAATACAGTGAGGACAGCTGCGGCCCATAGTCCGGTGCGGCTTATTATGAACAAATGCTTTTTTTGTGTCAAATTTGGTGGGTAGCGGCTAGGCCTGTCGCGATAATAAATTTTAGTGTGCGATAATTATTCTCATAAATTATTGCGATATGCGATATTATTGCGCCCCCCCCCCCCCTCATTTTTTAAAAACAATTTACAATAACACAGTGAGAATACAGTATATATTAATCAGAGGTTGCGCTAGACTTTTTCGTTGTCTGTCATTTTGACTGACAATGTCATAAAAATCCGGTCATAATCTATTTTTACCAGTCACTTACATTTTTAAAATGATAATAATGACATATTCTATAGTATTTAGTTTTCATTCATTTTTAATTAATATTCTGTCCGAATAAGCTTAATGTAGTGGAGAAAACTGGATTCTCGCTGATTCAGGTTGATTTTAGCTGTGTTCACGTCAGTGTGTTGGCCAAACACCACTTAAGGCCCACTCAAAGTAGAGGCAATCACGGCACTTGGACAGGTGGCTGGATTTCTCCTTTTTCTTTAATGCAAATCCTCTTAAATCAACTTTATACAGTCCATTCATCCCAACTGTCCATGTAGATGTGGAAATGGTTATATTCCTGAGTAGGTGTTTGTGGGTATATATATGTGTGTATCTGTGTGTGTGGTTTATCTGTACAAAAGACATGAAAAGAAACAATAAATAAATATACATTGCTTAAATTCAACTTAATTACATTTAAACATGTAGATGGAATATTCGAAGTTAAGCTTGAACTATTTTCTACGCTCCAGCTAAGCACTTCCGGTTTCGGGCACTTATTTTGAAGGCGGATTCACTCTACTTCCGGTGTGCTATGCCGCAACTTGTCGCTATTTTAGAATCGCAGCATAGCAACACGCTAACGGACTACCACGCAAAACAATCGGACGAACTATCATAACAACAGCAAAAGGTAATCATAACAAATTGTCTACGTAAATATGAATGCTGCTTGTGATACTCACTTTGCATTTACGCACAGCAATGAACAAACACACAATTAGACGCACGCTCATGTCGTGCATCCACCCGTGACTTTCTTACTATTGACATCCGCATTCTGGTACGGTGCATGCGCAATCCAACTTTTCACCTATTTACGTCAGCCAAATGTGGGAATCAAATGATGCTGAAGGCATTGAACGAGCAACTGTGAACATCTTAAGCAAACAATCACATAACTTTGTAGCCTTTTCTACACTTAACAAGAGGCAAACAGACAGCGGAGTTCACCAATCAGCGACGGGCAGACGTGCCGCTAGCAAAGCGACAAAGGCAGGACGAGGGACTTGCGCGCGGAAGTAAACATACGAGGAGAACGGAGTTTATTCAACATGGCTAGCGAGAGACAGACTTGTCAATGACTCGTTGTGTTTTAGCTTATTTAAAACTGAATTTACCGCGGATTGGAACATATTCTCGGCCCTCCCGTTCGCCATCCGTGTTGTTCTAGAGACGACTTTCGGCGCGCAAGAAGTTGCTCGTGAAGAACACGTCACGCAAATAAACAAATCTGATTTGTCGATTGATTTTGTACCTTCTCGAGAGGCTGTGTCCCAGACTTTTCTCTCAATGTTTGAAAAATACAGGGAGAACAGTCTGGCCGTGCAAGGCAAACACTCAGTTGCCTTAACATTTTTCCGAGTAAGGCCAACGACGTCATGCATCAAGAGAGACAATAGCTAATTAATATGCTCACTTGCCACCCTGTGGGTGTGAATTGCAACCTGTCAAAATGACGGATGGACTTCAGTTTTTTCCATCACCGTTTTAAAAAACCGGTCAACGACGGAAAATATTCGGTTAACGCAACCCCTGATATTAATAGATCAAGTACACCCATTTAAACGCGATAAATATTTACTCTTAAATTCAAAAAAACTTTTTAAGAAATCACAACTAAAAACAAAAGACCATGCCTCTTAAGTAAAAAACAACAATATTGATACCGCACAGAAACACAGAATAAATAAAATGTGTTTAAAGAAAAAAAAAAAAAAAAATTGCACTTAAAAACTTAAGCATTTAGGCAAATGAAAACTTTTCCCATCATAGCTTCTGCAATGGTGTTCCATAGGGATGCAACGATACAGTTAAGTCATGGTTTGGTACGATTTTTGATACGGGGGACACGATTTTCGATCCGATTCAATACATTTAATGCTCTGTAAAAAAATTTTTTTTTTTTTTTTTTTTCTTTTTTTTTTTTTGCTAACGAGCAAAAATTAAATTGCCATCATATAAACATGCATTTTAGTGCATAATATTTATGTGCTTACTTCTTACTGATCTGAAAAAAAAATTGTAAAAGTGCTGAGAACAATCTTTACTGTTTGTAAAGTGAGACAGGGCACACTGTTGATTGCTACAGCTCTCTTAGCAGCTAGGTTTACTACATGAGCAAGACATCCTATTTGTGGTCCGAATCCATCTGTGTCACGTACTGAATTAACAATATTTGCAACATTATCTATAGTCACTGGTATGGATTGATTTGGCCTTCTTAACTTCCATTCAGTAATGACAGTTTAGAATTCATCGATGTAGTATATGGACTACGTGTCCCATAATCATTCTGGGCTAGCCAATGGCATGGCACGTAGCACATCTAGTTTGCCATTTCATGATATCTAGTGTGTGCGCACATTAAAAAAGTTAGCAAGCGCCGCTGAAGTCACGTCTGCTCATTACTACACAACACCAGCATATGACAATCGACTTTCATAAACAGGACAAGTTTGAAGCAGCTTTTCGTTGTCAAAGCGAGGTTGTTCGTGGCAGCCAAGTCGGTAACAATGTTTTGGCGGACTTCATTGTAAATATCCGGCGTTGTGCCGAAAAATAGCCGCCCCGCGTGAAATGTCACTCCTGACGGGAGCGCCCACACGTCAACAACACCGGCGCGCCATAGATGGTCCACAGTCACTCCGGAGGACTGACGTGGCCGGTATACGTGAAACAATAGGATATAATGGGAACGATTGGCTCCAGCGCTAGTTTTTGCCAGACCTGGAACGAAGATGCATTTTGCACAGTTGGTAACGAGGAATCCGAACCTTTAACAGCACGTCTGCTGCACGCGCGCACGCACGTGCACGCGAGGCGATAAATTGCAGCGGAAAAATTACCGCCTTCATTTTTATTATTGCGCGATAAATGGAATTATTACATATTGCGACAGGCTTAGTAGCAGCTTATAGTTGGGTGCTCCTTATAGAGCGAAAATTTTCAGGGAGTGGAATAACACCTGCAAATGATGTCAATGACTGTATAATATAAGGAACTGTGTTTTGTTCTGTCTCGCTTTCAGTGGTCTGGACAGTCATAAAGACAAAAGGAGAAGCAATGACTCTGGAGTTTACTCCAGAGAAAGCAGCAATTGCCAGCATCTCAACAGCAGTAAATCCTCCTCTGGATTGACTCTTGATTTAGATCCTGTGAAAATGCACCATGTGACTCCAGCGCACAAGTGTCAATGTAGGATTACAGATGAAGTTTTATAGACCTGCCTGCCTGAAAATATGCCCCCAAATGTGGTTTTATCAAAGATGTAATGTAATTTACTGATGTAAAATGTTTTTTTTGTTTTGTTTTTGGGGACCTGGTTCTCCAAATTGCACTCACAATAATCTCCATGACATGCCGCAAGGGACGTGATGGGAGAAAACATTAGTGTGACCCGGAGTGGATTAGCCTACTGTGATGATATGTATGAATTCTTTTGGACTGACTGTGCAACTTCTTGTAACTCTTGTGTACCGCCACTCTGATGCCTGCTGCCTCGTAGTAACTATTATAACATTTACTGCTGAGACGGAACATCTGCTGCCGAGACTGCACAACAGGTTAACAGACCATTTCTGGAAAGAGGTTGAGCTAAAACATGGTAAGATTACCATTTTTGGGCAGGCGCGTGTCGCCTGGGAGCAGGAGCTGGCCATCTCTGCTCTCACGAGGCGTGTTCCTATAAGAGCCAGACATTTCTGGGCCCCGCCAGAGTCCGGCGCAGGATTAACGTACGGGTCGCTCGGCATTGTTCCTTTGCCGCTCTGCCGGGGCATTGGCTCTCCGCTCATTTGTCACCGGTAAGAGATTTTCATTGCTAAGGAACATCTTGTTGTGCTTTGACGGTGGCGCGGGGATTTTAGGATTGACAAACTATATCTAGCGTTATTTCTTGTGTTCTTGTGTGCTTTAATGGTAGCGCTGGGATTTTAGACGTGACAAGTGACAATCTAGATCTAGCGTTATTGTTATTCCATGTTATGCTTGTTTTTGCTTGCTTTTGTGGGATTGTAATCAATAAACAATTTATTTTGCAATTTGTAATATCATATATTTCGCAAAAGTGTGCCTGTTGCTGACTCACTGCGAACCCGGAAATTTCGGAAAACGGGACGTTTTTTGGGACAACACAATGAACAGACGCTGACCGAAATAAAACAAGGACTACAAGTGATGAGTATAGGTGTGGTGGTCCATGATGCCCAATTCAAGTGTGCACAGCCAACTGAGCTGCACAGGAACATGATCCTTATCTTTCTACTAATTGACCTTTAGCAAACTCCGCCTCCTAAACGGCCATTGACCAATCATACGTCCTAGAGACTTTTATAACCCTCTAAGGTCTGTGGACGCACCGGCACGTCCTGTGCACACGTCTTCCTAGCCTTGTTACTTGATTACGTCACCCACAAGCTTGTGGTAGCCCTCATTGGAAAGTGAAGAAGTGGAGCTTCACCCTCGATTTTACTTGAAGTCAACAGACCAAGTAGAAAGGGTGATAATGCCCTTTGAGTTTTTTTTCCTCAACAATGCTGCATGGACCATGTGTATGACCATATTTTTTTCATTTCTTGTCCTGTTTCCAATTGGAAGGCGTTTTGGAGAACTACAGATCCCAAGATTGTATTCTGACGTCACACCTGAAATTTACAATTGAGGCAGTGTTGTTTTCGTGCACAATGAAGAATAGAAAAATATTTTGTATACGAACAAATTTTGCATCATGATGACGAACTAAAAACGTGGCTCGGGAGATTAGAACGTAACAAAACGAAGGCCAGTTTTCCTCTGATGCAGTGTTGTTTCGCCAATGATGACTATAATGACAATATTTCGTCAACGAGCAATTTTTCATGACGATGATGAAACGATAACGCGCTAAAAACGTGTTTTGGGAGACTAAAACTTAACGAGACAAATGCCAGTTTTCGTCTGACAAGATGACGAGACGAAAATGCACAATAGTTTCACATGATGACAATGTGTTACATTTTTCGTGTCTTTAGCCTGCATCGTAGCAGTGTCTGGTTGTGTCACTTATGTGACGTGCTGCTGCTTTCCAGTCTCCATGCATGCACACACGGTAAGATTAGTTTTCTTATCGTTGCCACAAAGAATGCAATGTTACTTTAGTCTTTAAAGATCTGTGCTGAGTGATCATCACATACTAAATGTAACTTGTAGCATTCGCATAGTATTCACATTCGAGTTAGCATTCTGCTAATGCAACTTTTTTTTTTTTTTTTACATGCAGTTATTGGTGTCCACGTGGATATAACTGAAAATAATGTACTGTTTTCCTACTGAGTGTGTATCATCAGGAAGTTGCCATTGTCCTTGTAGATGCTACAATATGTGATTTTCTGTCAATGTTCATTCGAAATAGAAGCCTTTATTCATTTTTGGAATATTTTTAAAAAATTTTACAGATGAAAACATTTTTTGTAAAGGTCGACTAAAATTAAATTAGTCTTCTTTATTAACTCACGAAGACAAACACATTTTGAGATGACTAAAATATGACGAAGAGTAATAAGTATAGTTGTCCAAAAGACTAAGACTAAAATAAAAGTTTAAAGAATGGCAAAAACAACACTGCTCTGATGAAATGACAATGAGACAAAAATGTGACATCGTTTCTCATAACTTCACAATGCGTGACACTTTCAAATCGTATGTGGAGAACGTCAGCTTGAATCGTAGCAGTGTTTGGGTCATGTCACTCATGTGAGATGTGCTGCGCCTCTCCCTCCCTCGCCTCACTGGAGTTTAGGATGTCTCAAGCTAGGCCCCGCTTCATTTTGCTTGTTTGGAAACACGGTAAGATTTGTTTTCTTATGACAAGAAAGAATATACAATGTTGCTTTAGCCCTTGAAGATCGGTGTTGAGAGATCATTAGATGCTAACTGTAACTCCTTGCGTTAGTGTATCATTCACGTTAGGTCCAGAATGGCGAGCGTCCTCTTAAAACACTGGCCAGTCACAGTAGAGCCACTTGGCTTTTCTTGTCAGTAAGTCCAGAGGATATGAAACGCTCGGACAATTTCTTTAAATACAGTTCGTGGCTTCGGGGTAGGTTTAATTGAAAATGATATTCCGCTTTTCCTGGTGACTGTATTATTATCACAAAGTTGTTATTATCCTTGATATGTGCTCATCTGTCTATGTTCACTCCAAATTATTAGAAACCTTTATTTTTGGGCTAAAACTGTGGAATTTTACAGATTAAAATATTTTGAGTAACTGTCGACAAACGAATTTGTATGAGATTTCGTCGATTAAAACTAGACAAAGATGAAAACATTTTGAAATGACTAAAATATGACTAAGACATAAGTATTTTGATCCAAAAGACTAAGAAAAAAAATCAAAGGGCTGCCAAAAACAACACTGAACTGAGGTCGAAGGCCTGTGTTGAGAGAAGGAAGAGGAGAAGGCTCTGCTATCAGTGACTTCGATTAGGAAAAGTGAGCCTCTGCGCGAGTGACTATGGAAAGTTTATTTGGAAATGATCTGTAAACTGAATTTTGCTTTATATCTGCAACTTGATGAAGAGGATGACTCACGTGTTCTTTTGACGAGTGAGATTGAGTGTGAGATGTTTATGTAAATATGTGTTCTGGAAGCTTGATTGTATATATGAGGGTCATTCAATAAATAAGGTGATTTTTTTTGGTATAAGGACTTTTAATATTGATAGCTTTTTAAAAAATTATTATTATTAATTATTTTTCAATGTAGTCTCCCAGCACTGTCACTTCTCCCATCTGTGCACAAGCTTCTGTGTTCCCTCAGCGTTAAAATCATTCAAATGTGGTGATATTTTTTCAGATTTCTTTTTTTCCCCCCGGCTAAAACGTGGCACCATACAATTGACATTTTGCACCCTTCAGCAACAAAAAATTCGATAACTGACTGCTGTTTCTATACTGTAGCATTAGGGCTGCCACTAAGGATTATTTATATAATCGATTAATTGGACGATTTATTAAACGGTTAATTGATTAATCGGAAAAATGTCACCTTTTTAAATTACCTTCACAATTTAACTTGAACTTGTGACAATGAAGAAAAAATGGACGATGATTATTCCAGGCAAGCCCGTTGACTGGGGGGCAACGGCAACCAGGTATGTTGTCCCGGGCCTCAGGACCATAGGGGCCCCTGAATAACCCTTAATTTATTTTACTATACATTCACATATTTCTTTTTTATTTAAATCATTGTCTGATTAAATATTATCTTCTACTCGATATATATTTGAAAACTTTAACATATTTAATATTTCAAATAAATATTTTTTTCCTTTTTTCCCCCCACCGCCTCTGTCTTAACAGAGAATGGTTTGACCCCGCTCTGGCGCACTCAGGACTATACTACATACCTGCCCTGAAGCAGGAAATTAAAACCGGTCATTGTTATAAACTCTAAACATGCCGAATCGTCATAAATCGGGTGTGCAGAAAATAAAAAGAGATGAAGATCATAGAGGTGAACGAGAAAAAATGGGGATAAGACGCCACAGAATTAGGGCTAGAGTTGGCTGTGGACGATGATGTCGGTAAGTGAACGACAGCCGCTAACACTGAACCTTTACATTCGCGGTCACCGTGACCAAAGCCCGATTCGAGTCAGTCACCGGCCGCTTGTAGCCTATTGAGCTGCGGAATGATGACATGCTGCTTGCGTTGAGCCGAGGAGAGAGAAGGTAAGGGGAGATCAGGGATATATCTTAGTGTGTGGGGAGCAGGTGCGCGAGGCTGAAAAGACTTGGAGTTCACTGATGTTATAAATGACATTGCTGTCAAAAAATCTTGACGCATCACTGTCTGAGGGCTTAATAACCCTGGAGGTGGGAAGGCACAGGATGTTTAGTTATACTGTTTTGTTGCTTAGCAGGCAGGCATAGCACTGTCAGTTGTATTGTATTGTAGCCTATGGGACAATAGATGGAAATTGTTTGTTTATATTGTGTCACATCACATTAAGATCTGTTAAATTTAACTGTCCATCTCAAATTAAATAATTTGAAATTTTATACTGTCGTTGCTTGCAAAGCGTTAAAATTACTGCGTATGTTGTTGTGACAAGCTCGTGGCAAAGGTGGGATGGGAGGGGGCCTATAATGGTCTCTTGTCCCCGGGCCCCTGCAAGGCTATTGACAGCCCTGATTCCAAGACTCTCTTCCTTTTCAGCTAGTCCTTGGTAGATTTACTGATATGTTTTGGGTCATTGTCATGTCGCAGGGTCCATTTTCGCTTCAGCTTTAATTTTTTTCACAGATGATCTCACATGTTCCTCAAGCACCCTCTGATACATGATAGAATTCATAGTGGATTTTATGATGGTGAGCAGGCAAGGTCCTGCTTCAGCAAAGCATGCCCAAACCATGACACTTCCACCTCCATGCTTCACAGTAGGTATGAGGTTCTTTTCCTGGAATGCTGCATTGGATTGATGCCAAACATGTCCTCTATTCTTATGTCCAAATAATTCAATTTTAAATTCATCTGTCCAAAGAACATTATTCCAGAGGCCCTGGTCTTTGTCTACATTTATTCTGGCAAACCTCAGGCTGGCCTTCATATTCTTCTTGGAGAGCAAAGGTTTCCCCCTTGCACACCTCCCATGAAGGTTAAACTTGTGAAGTCTCCTTTTAATTGTAGAGGCATGCACTTTTAAATCAACAGTAGCAAGAGCCTGCTGTGGGTCAAGTGATTACATTTCAGGGTTTTTGGAGAATTCTTGTAGCATCTTATGGTCTGCTGTCGGGGTGAACTTGCTTGGATGGGCAGACCTGGGCATGTTGGCAGTTGTTTTGTCCTCCACTTGTAGACTATTTCCCGGACAGTGGAATGGCGGTTTTTATATTCTTTTGAGATTTTTTGAAATCCCTTACCATACTCATAAGTGTCTACGATCATCTTTCTGAAGGCCTCAGACAGCTCCTTTCATCTCACCATTGTGTTTTCTCTCACTACAATAGTCAGTCACTGTTGAAAGTATTCTGCGTTGAGGAGTGGGGCAAACTTTTTTCAGACCGATGTCAAAGATTGCTTTTCCAAAACACAATCCAAACAGACACTAAAAACACTGATTAGCGTCATCGCTAACTCGCTTAGCACTCTGTGCTAAGTAGTAATGTGTCATCTACAAAAAATACAATTGGCTTCATTTACTCACCTCTGACAGAGGCACACTGGATCCTACAACACAAAAGACAATTTAACTCTCGACACTTCGTAATACAGTATTATTGATTCAGCAACCCAACCTGAGAGTAGCAGTGAGCTCTCTCTTGTTCTCATGCTTACAGCCAGTGACATGCGGTGAGGTTCATGGTTGGTGAGGCATTGACTCCTTCAGTGTCAGATTTCCAAATACATCAACCAAAAAGGGTAGCTTATTCAATTGGCTACTGGTTATTTCATATCTTATCAGCATTCTTCACAAAACACGCACACACGGTACATATTATCGATACGTAAAAGTAAGAAAATAACATGCATTTGCTCTACACCCTCAATGTGTTGGTCGTCGCAATTCTATAATTCATGCAACATAAATGAGAGTAAAGAGTGGTGTACAAAACCACAGAATTCAATTCTGACCTTTAGTGAAATATTCAGTTGTTTTTAAAACTTTTAATTCTGATACTTTAAACAATTTATTACAGATTGCTAAACAAAAAGTGTGAAAAGAAAAACAAAGAATATTTTATTTAAGGCCAAAATTTAGTTTTTAAATATTCTATTGTATTTTTCTTGGTCTAAGCTCTTTTTTTTTTTTTTATTATTATTTTTTTTATAAGATTGAAAAGAAAACTGTTTGTGATCTTGCGCCTGTCCTTCACCACAAAAACCGGTGTTAGTTTGGAAGGGCATAAGTTTGGTCTCAACATTCGTAGGGACGATATAACAGCATAACCTGCATGTAGGCACACTTTTTGCTGGGGACGGGACATTAATTAGACCAAACAGATTGGATGAAGGGGGCAAAGGGCCACATTTCTCATGTATATGAACCTAATCAATTAATAGGCAAAATGATCAATGCAAAATAAATCCTTATCTTCTGATAACTTTTACATGCATTGGTTCAGATGATACACTGTTCGATTCAAACCTTTGTTTTCAAAAAATACTAAAGAAACATTTTGAAAACTTCCTGAATAAATGTCTGGTTTTTATTAGCAAACATAAACATAATGAAAATAATTCACTTAATAATGGCAGGGTCAATTCTATCCTTACAACATATGGAACTATTGAAAGATCTAAATTCTCTATATAACTGAACATTATATCATGCAAAAAAGGTAAGGTTGCTTAAAAGCTGGTGGGGACAATTTTAGCATCCTGAAAAGTTGGTAGTGTTATGTCCCTACCGTCCCTATGCAAACCTACGCCCTTTTTGTAAAAGTCCTCCTTATTTTCCTTTACTTTAAAAAAACATCTCTCCGCATCAATGGAGAGGATTGCTTCAATTAGATCATTCTGTGTTCTATTTGACAAGCCAGAAAACACAGTGGATGTGTCCAAAAGTCTAGCTAACCTTTCATCTTTCTCAACAAAACCATGTAATCGTTCTACATATATGCCACGTTTAGAAGAGCTACACGCTCATCGTTACCACGAAATGTTAACTCCTGTTTAGCTAGGATGCAGGTTGCATTAATGAGGTCTTTCAAACTCTTTTCTTTACCTTAGCATGGAGGATGCTACCGTTGAGCTTTCGCTGTTCGTCAAAGCCAAATCGATCCTTGAGCTTCCAAAAGTTTTTAAAGCAATCAGGCTTTGAATGTGAGTGGTCGAGCTGTCATGTTTGCTGAGGCTTCGTGGTAGTTTTTTAATGTCACAATATCTCGTGTTAGTCCAGACATTGGCACAAGTTGAGAAGAAAAGGCAGGGAAAGCAGCAAAGGCGATTTTTCGAAGGACAGTCACATAGCCAGTCTTTTCGGGTGTACCAGTCCGTTTGAAAAGCGCAAGTTATCTTGTCTCGTAGTTTGAAGCAAACCTTTTAGCTCCGGTGTTGTGTTAACCGCGTCCACTTTTAATGGAAAGTCCAGTTTCACGTACGCCCCCTTGCAGTGCGGCAGAGTACTATCTGCCGCAACCTGTGCCTTTTCACTGCGGGTTTATTTCCCATCAGCAAAACTAAATATGTCGCTAACAAACATTAAACTTTAAGGGATAAAGACATTTGCCAGACTGTGGAAAATCAGGTCAAATAAACGTATCTGGAAACATTATAATGGCGACATGCAGATGTACGGCAACCAGCACGCTCCAATTCCATGTATCAACCCAGTTTGTTGTGGATTGCGCAATCAGAGGTGAGGCTTTACTCATTGCTGCCGCACCTCTCGTTTCATTTCTTTATTTGAACAGGAAATGGGCAAATTCAGCGATTTTGACTATAAAAAATGTTTGAAATGAGTCATACATTAAGAGCAATGAACAAATATTAATATAAATTTGATGCTATAAATATTTTTTTGTCTTGATGACAGGTGAGGCTCTGCCTCACCTGCCTCACCTGACCGCACGTCACTGCTTACAGCTGACGGCAAAAATCGATTATCAAATTAGTTAGCAACCAACTTATTAATCGATTAGTTGTTGCAGCCTTACAGAGCATGCTTCTTGGTCAGCCATCTTTGCTAACTGCCAAAACTCTCGATTTTTGTGTAATCTACAAAATAAATTAAATCCATGTGAAAAAGATATAAAACAGAAAAAAAAAAACAAATAACAAATAAAGGCTTTTAACAATTTGTCTAAAAATTCACAAAATATCTAACACTTGCTGTACCAACTTCCAATAATTCCCATCTATTTACTACATACACTTACAGTATGGGCACACACACACAGGGCTTCACAAAGTAATGTTAACTGTTTCACATACTGAAATGAGCTCTTTGAGCACTTAATGCTTTTCGTTTGAATATTTACTGTACTACGTCTATAAATGTGTTTATAAAAAACAAAAAAAACTGGAGCACATCAGCTTAACTAACATTTTGAATGTGACTCCTAGTGACATCTAATAGCTTGTCAACATACTGCTTGAAGTAAACGCTGCTCATTTCCATGGTCTTCGGAATTGTGCATCAAAACCTGCGGTCTGAACCTAGCCTTATTATATACTGTATATCCAAGTGATTTTTAAACTCCAAATATTTTGCCTATTACAGTTAAATCTTAAACGGTCCTGTATAGCAGGGGTCCCCATCTGCCGGGCCGCGGACCGGTACCGGTCCGTGGCGCATTTGCGACCCGGGCCACAGAGAAAAAAATTATTTAATAATGACCGCATTCTGGCCGAATCAACCCTGTGCCCCTGCTTAACACACCAATATCTCTGTCTACTCTAGATATAATACTACGGGATAGATTACAATGTTGTCATAGAAGTCCATTGATTGGACTGCTAGCAGTACATCTTGTTTGTGTGTATAATATATCTATGTGCGCTTGTCCTCGATAATAGCGTATTACTTGGCCGCGGCGCAGCACATTTGTTCCCGGAAATACTTAGCCCCCACACGAGCGAAGATAACAGGAAAACAGACGTCTTTGGAAATATTTTTATGGCGAAAATTATATTTTTACGGCGAAAAGGGCACCTGACGAGCCTACAACCTCGAAGACCCACGAACTGCGAAGGAGTGCATTCTTGACCCGTTTGTGAATAAACCGAGGGATCGCAAATGACGGCGACCTTATTAAACGTACATTACTCTTTCGAGGTTCTGGATCAAAGTCATTCTGGAATATCCTGACATTGCGACAAGAGCGTTGAAAACCTTGCTACAATTTCCAACATCGTATCTTTGTGAAGCGGACTTCTTAATTAATGTTTAACGACAAGGGGAAGTCGTTAATGGTGAGCGCGGTGTGCAGCTGTTGTGTGAAGTTTACATGGCAGATGAAGAACTTTTCTACAAGTCCTTCCATGATCAAACGTAAGTTAATATTCCTTTCTTTCAAGAAAGTTTGTAGTGTTTACTTTGGAATCGCTGCATTTGCGCATTTTGCGGCTATGTTTAACGTTATGCGCAGAACCGCATCGTTGCAATTTTTGATGGGTTGCAAAATTTGTCAGAACACCGGTCCGTGAAAAAAAGACCCAAATAACACCGGTCCGTGGTGCAAAAAAGGTTGGGGACCCCTGCTGTATAGAGTTTGTCACTTTTTTTACTCACGACTGCCACCTCTGGTCTAAAGCATAACTGCAGCCTATGTTAAGCTTGTGCATGGTACGGACAAAACGCAAGAGCATTTGGCCCATCAAATCAGCTGGTGCATAAACGTAAAAACAGCAAATGTGATTGTAGCAGGTATACAGCGGGTTAGAAAAGTGTTTTTGCCAAGCAAAGGCTCTCATATCCAGTTAATGTACGGGAGGATTGGAATTTTGAAGTCACAGTATGTAATTGAATTAAGTGCATTCACGAGCTGAACGAAAATGGATGAGGCATGTATGAAGACTGTTCATCTTGCTGCTCTTCTTCATCTTCATTGGCAGTGTCTGACGTGCTGTCGTGCTCCTGTAAATCCATTGTATCCGTGTTTGATTGGTCTAAAATGGCTGTTTCCTCTTCCTCCACAAACCTACCCAAAATTAGAGAATGGAGGTTAACATTTGGGTCGTCCCATTTTCTGACCACCCAACGTTCCATCTCATTTGGCTTTATCCCCTCTGCCGCTTGGACAGAAACTGGACGGTGGTCTGAGTTGAAGATATGGTCAGAAATTGGAGCCGGGATTGTGGTGGAGTGTACCGATGTAGCATTTAAACCCTCAAATGAGGCTTGAGTCTGGGGACTAAAAACACCTCCAGAGAAAATCCCAGAGTTTGAACATGGAATATCGCTTGGCAGTGGTTCATGTTGGGATAACGAAGGAAGTAATGGAGATGACGATGGCGACGAGGAGAGTACGTTGCAGGGCAAACGCATTTCGTAAGCACTTTCAGAAGAGCTTTCTTCATCCTCGAGTGCTGACGTTTGACAGTCACTTTCACATGAAGAGGGCAGCGTCGGTATAATTTGGAGCGAGGCCAAGGGTGCTTTGTGGGGCACGATGACCCTGACCTCTTTAGTGTGATGGAAGGATTTCTAAAACACACAAAGAAAGGGATCAGAAGATCATCAAAATTCATGGGAAAGACCCAACAAAAGTCAAAAATATTGTACATAAAAACTTTGTTAAATGACCAAACATCTGATTTTATTTAACATGAGTTGAAACCGGTCTAAACTCGGGGTGGGAACCTCTGGGTACCTCGCGATATAATACGATACGAAGGCTCACGATAACAATGTTTTCACAACATAACAATTTATTTATTTTCCCTTCAGGCATGAGTCAACACGAAAAGAAAAGGGCAGACGGGAGAAGCCGAAGCTTATTGAAACCTGCCGTATACTAGCAGTAGCAGTATACTATATAGAACGCAGAATGCGTCCTTCGTCTTCGAGTGTTTTCAAATTATCTATACTTGGTTCACAGGGCTCCAGAATAACATTTTTTACCAGGAGCACAGTGGCCCCAAACTTAAAATTTTAGGGGTGAAAGCAGGAGTTCAGGGATACACACGATAAATCGACATGCGAAGTTGTCCTCTAATTTTCACTGATTAACTAATAAATACTTTCTTAATAAAAGCACACAACTACAAATTTATGAATTATATTTTTTCCTCCATCTTTTGACATCAACTAGTATCCTACTTAAAAATTAGGTTAACATGGGAATTTTGTTCGACAGTGATCCCTCGTTTCCCGTGGTTAATGAGGACATCCACACTTTGTCAAAATGGAGGACTGTATCATTTTAGCAGTATGCGACCAGCACATACTTTATGATACCTCTCAGCATGATTTCCGGGACATAAATAAAAAAGTGGCAGTATGGGAACTTGTTGACGCTCTGAAATTTTACAAAACGCCCTCCAAATTCATTTGCCTGGCTCTGCCAGACTATTCTCCCTGTATTTTTCAAAAACTGAGAGTATAGTCTGGGAACCAGCCCATTAACGGCCTCTCGAGCAGGTACAAAATCAATCGACAAATCAGATTCGTTTATTTGCGTGACGTGTTCTTAATGAGCATCGTCACTCTTGCGCGTCGAAAGTCGTCTCCAACACAGATGGTGAACAGGAGAGCCGAGAATATGTTCCAATCCACGGTAAAATCCGTTTTAAATTACCAAAAACACATCGACACGAGTCATTGACAACAGTCTGTCTCGCGCTAGCCATGTTGAATAAACTCCGCTCTCTTCATATGTTTACTTCCGCGCGCAAGTCCCTCTTCCTTCCCTCGTCATTTTACTAACGTCACGTCTACCCGTCGCTGATTGGTCCACTCCGCTGTCTGTTTGCTGTGGCTTGCTCCGCCCTGGAAATTGTATCCGCGTGAATGGTGGCCAGACTGGTGTACCAGGCAACAAATTCATAGCTAATCAGAGACAAGCGATGGCGCACGGGCAAAGTGCTGTGCGTGTTTTTGCTGCTTGCCGCTGCAGTCGCATCACACCCCGTGTGGTCGCTTTCAGCTCAACAGCAACAACTTTGGCATTACACCGTCGCTCATCACCTCTAGTGCGTTGAGCCCGAGTCGGACTTATTCCCCCCGTCGGCCTCATTTGAAACAGTGCTGGCGGATTTGTTGGCAAGAAAGTAGTCAATTACTTTCATTTTTGCCATTGTTCACAAGTACTTTCGCGCTACCCCAATTATAACCCGCTCCACACAGCCCACACATCACCCCCCTCCACTTTCTTTTTCTTCTATTGTATTTTTCCATACAAAAAAAGCTCATTACATTACCGCCATCTTGTGTAGTTAACTGCGAAGGAGTTCGTCAGCAACCCCCCACCCAAAAAAAAAAAAACTGCAATGTGTGAGTAGATGAAAAACATACTCGAACAGGCTCTAATTTTAGTCGCAAAATGCAACCATTTGGTCGCAGTCTGGAGCCCTAGGTAAGGAAATAATTCTACAGTATTTTGCTACACGAGTAATAAACAGAAAAACAAGCTCTTTACATGCTTCTGTTGTGAATTGATTTGAGTTTATCACTTGTAGACATCCAATTCATTTCAAGTGGGAGTCCCTTCCCACTTCAAATAGATTGGCTGTCTATGGTGGTCAATGGAAACCAATGAGTTTCAGGCATTTCAGATCATTTGCTGTTGGTTTTCTGTCACTTCCTTCTTATTTAGGGTAATTTCTGGGTCATGTCCTGTTGATTTTGGGTTAGAGAACAAGCCCAGGACCCGGGAAGCTCCACAAATGAATAGGCAGTGACTCAAACTCAACAGGAAGTTACCTATAAATGCCCCGAAAATCGGAAAGACTGGCTACGAATGCTCTAGTTTTGAATGAATGAACGTTTATTAGACTAGACTAGACTAAATGGACTGGACGTCTAGCGCAGTCAATGGCAGCCATTGAGTTAACAGAGACGCTATTCTCGTAGAAGATTTTGGTAGCAACTTGTTGGTTCCTTTTTTTTTTTTTTTTTTTTTAACAGTGGCACCTTTTTAAAAGGATATATGGCAGAAAACAGACAAGAATGAAAAAGCAGTTTCTGCTCTTACAGCAGTTTAAAGAGGTGTGCATTTTAAACCAAAACAACTGTTGTGTTTGATAGAACAATATGTCTATATGCTGCCATAGCAGATTCATGCCGCATTAAGCCCCCAAACTATTTTCAATTCGTCAGGTTTACCCTGGAAACCCCCGTTTACAGACATCGCGCAACCGCTTTCGTTTCAGCCAAGCCATGAAAAGGTAGGTAATTATATATTTTTTTTCAAAATGTCTGTCATTTTTGGTAAGCCTCACATTTGTCCTTTTTTTGACCACCTGCACTAACATTCTTGGAAACCATGTTGATTTCTCTCATGAAAATCTGCCGTGCGTCCGTCTTGCGGGAAAACAAAGAAACTGCGGCGCTGTCAGAAATCGTCATATTTCGAGCATGTCGTTGGATGTAAAAACAAATGGCAAGTCAAATTTTACGTCAGATGACGAAAAGATCGTGTGTCAAAGCGATCGTCTATCGAGGCACCACTATATATCATTTCAATATTTTGTTACACCCCTAGTCGAAACTGCTGGTTGTTCACGCACAGTGAGTAAAGTGTTTGAAAAATGTGATGTTTTTTTAAATGTGGTTTCTATAAAGGAGGGTCGCACCAAAAGGAATAACTGGGCACCAACGGTTCTTAACCTTGTTTAATGTACCGAACCCTACATTTCATATGTGCATTCACCGAACCTGTTGGATTGGGATAATAAAGCAACTTTTTTTTCGAATTCAACACTGATATATCAAAACTAGCAAGCTTATGTCTAAATGAATTTTTGTTCCACTTTCTTCCCATTTTAACAGCACCATTTTAAACATGTCAATATGTGTCCACTCCCCACATGCGTCTGTCATACATATATCAAGTGGAAGCAAATCAGTTTCTCCTGCCATCAGATAGAGAACTAGCGAATCGCGACTGAAAGAAATGGAATAAAATCCATACATTTGGGGCAAACCTATCCAAAACCATAGACTTCATAATGTATTGACGGGGCGCGGGGCCTATAAATGGTGGGCCTGCATTGTTGGCGAGGACGTCAAAGCTGACCGAGTGGACTCACAAACGAGCTTTTTTTGTTGAAATTATTGTGAATAAATGCTTACCGTATTTTTCGGACTATAACTCACAGTTTTTTTTCATAGTTTGGCTGGGGGTGCGACTTATACTCAGGAGCGACTTATGTGTGAAATTATTAACACATTAAGATATCATTTCACATGTTATTTTGGTGTTTTGGAGTGACACTGATGGTTTGGTAAACTTCTTAGCATGTTCTTTATGCTATAGTTATCTGAATAACTTAATAGCTATGGCCAGGTTTGCGTTCTGCCTTTGGCAATCTGTGTTCAATTGTATTATTGACTTTTTTATATTGAAATGCATGCTTTTAGTTTGTGGCGCTTTCACGCCGACGTGGGGGCGCACTTGCACTTGTTTACGTGAAGAAGACCGACAGCTACATAGCTGAGTGAGTGGGCGAGTTAGCGAGAGAGAAACACGGCTGCGAACATGCCTTCATTCTTTACGCTTGTGAAATATCTACAGAGGCAACGCCTGTGTGTATCATCTTTTCTGTTGTTGTTGTGTGTTTTCCAACCGCGATCGGACACTTAGAGCCAGTTGTGTGGTTGTTTGAACGATGCGCTAATGCTAGCGAATGCACGCTAACCGTTTGTCTCATGTCATTGCTGTAAAAGCACCTAATTATCATTTATTTACGTCGATGCGAACCTGTTTGGTATCAAGGACGAAATTGATTCTGCAAATTATACGAACGTCCAGCATCGTCATTTGCGAGTTTAGCCCGCTGAATAGCCAGGACCGAGCCGTAGCGTCCCGGTGAGGACAGTATATTCGCATTTCGTTGTTCATGCACTGTACACTGTAAACTTATTCAGCATGTTGTTCTCTATTGTATTTTTAAATTAAATTGCCTTTCAAAATGACATGTCTGTTCTATGTGTTGGATTTTTATCAAGTAAATTTCCCCCAAAAATGCGACTTATACTCCGGTGCGACTTGTATATGTTTTTTCTCTCTTCGTTGGGCATTTTATGGCTGGTGCGACTTATACTCAGGTGCAACTTGTAGTCCGAAAAATATGGTAAGTCCCTGAATTCTTTATAGATATGGACGTATAACAGTCCTGATTCGTAGTTAAAAGCAAATAAACGGTGCAGTTACCATTTATTTTACGTAAATACGTCACAGTACAATGCTAGTCTTTTAGTAAATGTAGCTAGCGGCCACCTTATGTAAACAGATTTTCCGGTGAAATTTCTTGCGAATAAATGCTTAAATCCCCCAATTCTTTATAGATATGGATGTAAAAAAGCCTCGATTCTTGGTTAAAAGCACACAAAAAAAACGTGCAGTTACCATTTATTTTACGTAAATATTGCGAACTATGATGCCAATGCAGTAGCAGCTCATTTCTTCAATTGATTTTTTTTCACGTTTCAAAATGCATGCATGGTACGAAAAATATAATAATTACCTTGAATCCTGAAACAAATCACTCCTGAGACAATCCTTCCTGTTTGTACGCGGTACAGCTTTCATACTTTTACGTGTTTGTGAATAGCTCCTCTTAATGTGGGCACCCCTCTACTTGAATGCGAGGCGCAGTCAATACCCGTCATTACCATGATGAAGTCTATGCCAAAACCTAGTCAAAAACGTCACATTTCCTAGATTTAGTCAGCATATGAAAAGGGGGACCTCTTTCAATGAAGTTCGGCAAAAGTTATGACATACAGGGCCCTATTTTTGACTAAATGCATTTCTTTCAACTGCTAGCCCTCTATTTAATGGGAGGAGAAACTGGTTTTCTCAAAAGAGGGTTGACTCACACTTGATATTAGGAAGTATAAAAGACCTACAAGCAACATGGACAGCGTAGATAATTAAATAAAACATTTGTGTCACATTTTATGCTATGAGGACAGTATTTAATGCCCTTGCATCACATACTATGACAGTAAAATGAAAATGTAGAAATAAAAACATAAAATGAACAGCGTGCAATGAAATAAGTTTCATTTTCCAACGTGAAAATCAACAGCAAAAGACAAAAATAATTGTAGCAATTCGAACCAGTGTTCACGTTGACATTAACTTCCTAATGTAGCGATATTGGTTTTGAATTTGGAAAAGACTGCTTTATTATTATGATGCTAGCCTGTTCTAATCAGTACATATAGATGGCACAATTATGTCAACAAATACAGGGCCTTGCAAAAGTATTCGGCCCCCTTGAACCTTGCAACCTTTCGCCACATTTTAGGCTTCAAACATAAAGATATAACATTTTAATTTTTTGTCAAGAATCAACAACAAGTGGGACACAATCGTGAAGTGGAACAAAATTTATTGGATAATTTAAACTTTTTTAACAAATAAAAAACTGAAAAGTGGGGCGTGCAATATTATTCGGCCCCCTTGCGTTAATACTTTGTAGCGCCACCTTTTGCTCCAATTACAGCTGCAAGTCGCTTGGGGTATGTTTCTATCAGTTTTGCACATCGAGAGACTGACATTCTTGCCCATTCTTCCTTGCAAAACAGCTTGAGCTCAGTGAGGTTGGATGGAGAGTGTTTGTGAACAGCAGTCTTCAGCTCTTTCCACAGATTCTCGATTGGATTCAGGTCTGGACTTTGACTTGGCCATTCTAACACTTGGATACGTTTATTTTTTAACCATTCCATTGTAGATTTGGCTTTATGTTTTGGATCATTGTCCTGTTGGAAGATAAATCTCCGTCCCAGTCTCAGGTCTTGTGCAGATACCAACAGGTTTTCTTCCAGAATGTTCCTGTATTTGGCTGCATCCATCTTCCCGTCAATTTTAACCATCTTCCCTGTCCCTGCTGAAGAAAAGCAGGCCCAAACCATGATGCTGCCACCACCATGTTTGACAGTGGGGATGGTGTGTTCAGGGTGATGAGCTGTGTTGCTTTTACGCCAAACATATCGTTTTGCATTGTGGCCAAAAAGTTCAATTTTGGTTTCATCTGACCAGAGCACCTTCTTCCACATGTTTGGTGTGTCTCCCAGGTGGCTTGTGGCAAACTTTAACCGAGACTTTTTATGGATATCTTTGAGAAATGGCTTTCTTCTTGCCACTCTTCCATAAAGGCCAGATTTGTGCAGTGTACGACTGATTGTTGTCCTATGGACAGACTCTCCCACCTCAGCTGTAGATCTCTGCAGTTCATCCAGAGTGATCATGGGCCTCTTGGCTGCATCTCTGATCAGTTTTCTCCTTGTTTGAGAAGAAAGTTTGGAAGGACGGCCGGGTCTTGGTAGATTTGCAGTGGTCTGATGCTCCTTCCATTTCAATATGATGGCTTGCACAGTGCTCCTTGAGATGTTTAAAGCTTGGGAAATCTTTTTGTATCCAAATCCGGCTTTAAACTTCTCCACAACAGTATCTCGGACCTGCCTGGTGTGTTCCCCCCCAACAGAACACTCCGATCTCAGAATGCAGGTCTACTGGTAGTTCCCAGGGTTTATAAAAGTACTGTCGGAGCTAGAGCCTTTAGCCACCAAGCCCCTGTTTTATGGAATCAGCTTCCAGCTAGTATTAAAGAAGCCGAGACAGTCTGCACATTTAAGATTAGATTAAAAACGTTCCTATTCGACAAAGCTTATGGTTAGGCTAGTTGAAGTCGGAGTAGACTCACAGTTTAGTCTAAGCTGCACTAGAAGCTATAATGCTGGGGGCAGTACAGCCGCTGAGTTCTATCTCCTTTTCTTACTCTACCTACCACTCGTCTTACTTTACTTCTATTTTCCAATGTTAATATCTAGTTGTCTAGTCTCTTCATCACTAGTCACCCGGTGTCCCCTTTCCCCCCTCCCCTCTGGGGAGGGGCTATTTTTCAGCTGCAGCCTCCTGACTGTCCGGACCCCTGGCTGGATAGACGTCCTCGCTGCTACCCCCGTCTCATCTGACTAGAGGGACTTCTTCTTGCTCCTTTACTCCACTGTATTTTTACGGACTATAATTTCGCTTGCTAATTCCCACTAGCCGTTCTGGGGTTCCTGTCTATCCGTCCTGGGAGTGGATCTCTCCTGACTGTGGTACTCCCCAAGGTTTCTCATTTTTCTCCCAATTGACTCTGGAGTTTTTGGAGTTTTTCCTTGCCGGCATGGAGGGTCTTAAGGATAGGGGATACCCAGGACTTGAACTGCATCTATTCATCCTTGTTGCTTCATTTCTAATTGTGTATCATATTGCCTCTGTAAAGCCCTTTGAGACTTCTGTTGTGATTGAGGGCTATACAAATAAAATTGAATTGAATTGAATTCCTTGGTTTTCATAATGCTCTCTGCACTTTAAATAGAACCCTGAGACTATCACAGACAGGTGCATTTATACGGAGACTTGATTACACACAGATGGATTCTATTTATCATCATCGGTCATTTAGGACAACATTGGATCATTCAGAGATCCTCACTGAACTTCTGGAGTGAGTTTGCTGCCCTGAAAGTAAAGGGGCCGAATAATATTGCACGCCCCACTTTTCAGTTTTTTATTTGTTAAAATAAGTTTAAATTATCCAATAAATGTTGTTCCACTTCATGATTGTGTCCCACTTGTTGTTGATTCTTGACAAAAAAATTAAATTTCATATCTTTATGTTTGAAGCCTGAAATGTGGCGAAAGGTTGCAAGATTCATGGAGGCCGAATACTTTTGCAAGGCACTGTAAATGCGAGTGTTACAAATTTTTTGTTCGTTTGTTTACTGGTGGAAAACACCGTTAGGCAAGGGAAGATAAGTTGATGTGCCTCACAACTGTACGTTGATGGACATATATCGAGACTACGTCGTTCTACCCAGGGGCGGCAGAGAGGCTGGGGCTCGCCTCCCGGCGGACTGTCAGTTCGATCCCGAGATCCAACTACGAGCTTTTAACTGCAGCAACTTTAAGATACGCGATTGGAGCTGGAATTACCAAGGAAAGCGGGAGAAAGCCCGTCTGCAGGCCGTAATGTCGGGTGAAGGTTGACGAGGCTGAGGAGCTCTACTGTCTGATATCACATTTTCATGTTATTTTTCCAATAATTTAATAAATTGTGATTTATTGACCTGTTTTCCACATGCACCAATCGTTTTAAATAAAACAAAAAATGGAATCATGTTGTCCAAATGTTTATTGCGATTAATATCTGCAATAAAAACAGAATGACATACTATTTTTGTTTATATGTACAGTACATACCTTGTAGTGTGTCAGCCCTTCTGCATTCAGCAAATGTAATACAATTTGTAATTTCACCTCATTTTGGTCACTCAAGTGGCCGACGTATCAATCTATACCTCACGTCAACACAGGTTGTTATAATTTTGTCCACGAATGATCAACGAAGTGATAAGAACAATCATACAAGCTTATCTACAGTACGTCTCATCGACGTCGTGCTGAATCCATTTTTGGAGATTCCGTGGGTTCCTCTGGCTTGATTTGCAGTTTTAACTTCGTCAACACACTGCTTATTTCAACAGCAACTCATAAGGTTTTTTCTAAACCGGATGTTCTAAGCAGAAATTTTCCAATGCCCATGTTTCGCTCAGGAAACTTGTCTATATTTGAAAACTTTTTAAAACAGGCCATTCATTAAAGATGCACCTTACACTCTGATGCGCCTTACAGTGCGAAAATATGCTAGTTTTTTTTGGCCAAATAAGTTAACTCACTGGCTGCCATTGACAGCGCTCGACGTCCAATCCGTTATGACTTTGCCCCTCCCAGTCAAAACGGATTGGATGTCAAGCGCTGTCAATGACACTGGCAGATGAACATTCATAGCTGGTCCTTCTATAGTATAAGTTAATTGGATGTCTATTGTCAATGGCAGGCAGTAAGTTATTTTTACATCAATTTTATATAATTTAAAGATACATACTGGTTACAATTTTCTTGCATTTCCGGGCTGCTTCCTGTTGATTTAGTGTCACGTCCTCTTGGTTTTGGGGCATTTTTGAGTCACTCCCTTTGCTATGGCTGCCAATGATGGCTCTAGACATCCAATTCATTTTGACTGGGAGGGGGCGAATGAATGAACGTCCAATCCATTTGGACTGGGAGGGGTTTAATGAACGAATGTACTGTAACTGCGGACATGAAAGTGAGCCTAATGCAGTAGTGCACACCCTCTATCATAGAAATCAGACATCTACGGTTTTATGGTCCCAATGTCAAAATAAAAGCATGTGATTTTGTACATACTGTGCGAATGAGCGACTACGTGCCTGTCATGCAAAACAACCCCACGGGGCATACATTTGGCATCGCTGCGCCAGAGTGATTGTCTTTGTTTTTTTTTTTTCCTTGACGTGATAGTCATGTACTATTTATGCTTCAGCAGCAGTGAGGTATTATTAATGCTCCAACTCTACAGAACAAAAACACATCTCCTTAAAAGTAGTTAAATTCCCTTGTTTTCGGTGTAAATCTACTTAAAATAAATGAAATTATCTGCCAGTGCTTCAAGTCAGTTTACTCACTTAGATTTATTGAAATAAGAAAAGCTGAAAATTAGCTAAATACTTATTTTAAGCAATAAATTAAAATATAATATAAAATAAATAAAGCTTATTCGTCAGAAATATTCTTAAGTCAAGAATATATATAGTAGTTCAAAACTTTTTAGGTGAAAAATTGCCAACCTTTATGCAAATGGAATAATCTGACGCCTTAATCTGTCAACTAGTCTTTAACATTCAAACAAAATGGAGAAAATTACTTGACTAGATTTAAAGCAGAAATGTGAAGTAAGGTTGGCCAACCATGTTTTTGAATAATATCAATGGTTAAACAATTATAAGCATATTTTCGTTATTTATTTTAACGCAACCCTTCCAGATTCTTGTTTAACCCATGGCAACGCCCTTGACAACGAAAATGCTTTTCTTCAGCAATCTTCGGATATTATGTCACACTGAGAAGTGCGAGGGAAGTCCACCATAGAACAGTATTGTTTGTTGCATTGCTTCTCGGTAAGATGCCACGCCGGTATGTGGCGATGTTTTGTTCTCACTCAAACGAAAAGTTGTATGAGTGGCCAAAGGATAGCAGGGCACGTAAATAGACATCTTTCGTTCGCACGAAGCAAATGAATTTTACGCCATCATCGAGTAGTGTTCTCTGCTACAAACACTTCGAAGATGACTGCTTCCTTAAACGGTCTGCTTATGATCAAGGATTTACCAAAAAAGTAAGTGTGATTTTTGGATAGATGACTGATGACTTTGTCAAAGCAGAGCTGCCAACTGTTGTGAAATGAACAGTAAAGGCTAGCGACGTTAGCCAAAAGCTAACTCGTGGCAATCCCCGATCATAGTTGTTGTTGCGTTCGCTAGGTTAAGCGTGTTTAAATTGTGCGTCATCTACGATCTTGTCTGAAAGGGTTAATTCACTGTCAATCGGGAAAGGGGTGTGGATGTGCATATAAGCAGGTTGGCGTCGCGGTAATTCACGGTCAAGTGCCATAACAGACGCACACCGCCGGTGAGTTTGTGCACATTTATTTGTATTTGTATTATGTATTTCCAGCTTCATGCTTCAAGCATTGCATCGCATTTGTACGGTTCGGCGTTTCTTTCAAGGTGATCGCTTGATAGCCTTCTAGTTTGTGTTTTACGAGAGCCACTGACAGTTGACAACAAACGTGTTGGTTTTAATGTCTTGCAGCAAATCAGCGAGCGCGCAGGTCACACAGTGAATCATGGGAAATGTAGTCTCGGGACAACACTGAAGTGGTGCTTTGTAATCTGTTCGAAAAAACTACATTTCCTCACGCCAGTAGACGCCATTTCCTGCCGAGAGCCCCAAGCTGTGTTCGTACTGTTAGCTCCATGTGTTAATAAAGAAACAAAGTTGTCAGCACGTGGTGTGTTCGATACCTTTGTCAACAAAAAGCTCATAACAAGACACTATGCACGATCCGTTTAAGAGACGCTGGGACTGGAGAGCTGTGAGTAGTCGGAGGCGAGGGGAAGATGAGCGAGAAGCAAAACTTCGCGGTCGAATGTGCCGGCCGTCCGCTATTATTTTGTTTTCTTATTGTTGCCACAATAAAGTGGAGAAAGCCATCAAAGACTCATCTCCTTTTTTCCCTCCAACGTTTTTATATTATTATTTTATATGGACGAAGAGCTGCCGGATCTGCCACAATGAACATGAAGTCCGATTATAAATTTTTTTAAACAATGTCATCAGATAGACAAAAATTATGTGCAAATGCCTGCATCTTCAAATCATGAAATTAATAACAGCCTATATTTTACCAATCTTGTAATCTCGATGGGTCTTGTCGCCATTCCATGTCAGGTAGTCTAGGCACATTGTTTGCATCCTGATTAGCGTCTGGCTAATACATGTTAGGTCCAACATAAAATTCCAACCGCCTCTTCTTCGTCCAACTCTTCAAAAACTTGGATCTCCTCCCTTGCGCTCGATCTATCGCTTATATCGCTGTTTGAATCATTGTTTGAAGGGCTTTGTATGGCGGCCGTATGTATGGAGCTCTGCCATGCTGTTCTCGGTGTGACGTATCAATTCCGGGTTCGTCCCCTCTCAGGCTCGAACTTCGGAAACGCGATTATTTTGTCAAATATACAACATATAAATTATTTTTTCATGCTTTATTTGTTGGACAATGTTTAATTACTTTAATTGTGACCATATTTGGCATGTTATGAAATTACTTCACATTTCTGCTTTAAGAAATATAATCTGATTAAGACTACAGAAATTTGCAGTGTGGACGCAAAGACAAGAAGATGGAGAACGGAGAAGCCATGGCACCAATGTTTTCCATTTTGTTGATGTTGCGTGCACTAACATTAGCGGTGGAGTTTATTCACAGAGCCAGGGGAGGAGGACTCCAGCGGCGGGAGTAGCAGTCTCGATTGTCAGGTCTACTAATCATGTGGTACGGTTCCTTTGAACTCCCAAAACTCCCCCAAAAGCCCCTTATCAGGAGCTGAAAGCATTCTTGGAGCTAGGCAGTTCATCTGTTGTGATACACAAAATTTCCGCGGTTCGCGCAACTAAACCGTCCAATGAACTGATAAGGATTCCTTGAGTGCAAAAGGGGCTCATGTGTGTATTTTACAGCTTTTTGACATTCTTTAGTGATACACATACATCCTGTATCTTAGACTTCATAATGTATTGACAGGTCAGATCGGTCATGCACTGTGCCTCGCGTTCATTTTCGGGGCCACCCACATCAAGAGGAGCTATTGACAAACACAAGCAACCAACGATCTAACGCCAGATTTCGAAAGCTGTACCGCATACAAACAGGAAGGCTCGTCTCAGGAGTGATTTGTTCAAGGATTCAAGGTAATTATTATATTTTTCGTACCATGCATGCATTTTGAAATGTGAAAAAAATCAATGGGAGAAATTAGCCGCTTCTGCGTTGGCACCATAATTCGCAATATTTACGTAAAATAAATGCTAACTGCACGTTTTTTTTGCTTTTGACCAAGAATCAAGACTATTTTACGTTCATATCTATAAAAAAAATTGTGGATTTAAGCATTTGTTCACTAAGATTTTCACCGGAAAAGCTCTGTTTACATCAGGCGGCCGCTAGCTACATTCACTAACAGACTAGCATTGTACTTTGACATATTTACGTAAAATAAATGCTTACTGCGCGTTTTTGTTTTTTTTTTGCTTTTAACCAAAAATAAAGACTGTTTTACGTCCATATCTATAAAGAATTCAGGGATTTAAACAATTATCTACAGTATACAGTGGGGAGAACAAGTATTTGATACCAAATACTTGTTCTCCCCACTGTATATTATCTATATATCTAGTCTGTGATTCCAATCGGTCAGCTTTGACGGCCTTGCCAACAATGCAGGCCCCCTGTTTATCAGCCCCGTGCCCCGTCAATATATTATGGAGTCTATGTACATATATATATATATAAATATACTGTATGTAAATATATGGCGAAAAAACACAGACAAGACTGAAAAAGCAGTTTCTGCTCTTGCACCCCTCTTTAAAAGAAACTGCTGTATTTTAAACCAAAACAACTGTTGTCTTTGATAGAACAATATGTCTATATGCTGCCATAGCAGATTCATGGCGCCTTAAGCCCCCAAACTATTTTTAATTTGTCCGTCTTACACTGAAAACCCCCGTTTATAGACGTTGCACAACCGCTTTTGTTTCAACCCAGCAATAAAACAAAGGGAAGTAATTATATTTATTATTCAAAATGTATGTCATTTCTAGCTTAGAATCATTGATGGATGTCTACTATTTCGTAAAAAAAAAAAAAAAAAAATACAAACTTTAAAAAATGATTCACTCGCATATATTAATATATTATAATTTTTGTATCACTGTTGTTTACCTTCTTTTATTGTTATGTTGTTTTTAGTTTTGTATGGTTCGTTCCCTTGTATTGTGTGGTTGTGGCTTGGACCTTGAGTCTGTTAATAAATCTATCTATCTATCTATCTATATTAAACTTTTAAACAAATTGCGTCACAATACAAAAAATCGTGTCTGTAAATAAGTCACAGATATCTACCTCATACCGTAACCATGGCTTTTTTTTTTTTTTGGTACTGTCGCATTTCCCCAGATGTTAGATGATAAATAATCGATTCAAACAAAGAAAATTGAAAAAAAAAAAAAAAAAAAAAAAAAAAAAAAAATGAAATGAAATGAAAAAGAATATCTCGACCACTCCTTGAGGTTTGCGATTTTTGCATCGCGACCCTCGTTATATTACCATATTTCACCCATAAAATCCTCCAAAAATCCGGCTGTGGCCATTGACATCTGTGTCTTGACACTCGATGATACATGCTTACATGGAGTTTTTGGATTGAAACGAGGTAAGTACGCAGTGATATCTCGTTAAAATCATGGCGTCTTTAATTCTGCTCTGGCGTGCTCTCATCTCCAGTTAAGGTTTTGCCGTTTAAAAAAATATATATATATACATATATATATATATTTTTTTTAAATGCCCTCCTTTTCAAAATTTTTCTTCCCCCAGAAATTTGAGATTTTAAGGTTTCCAATGAAGTAACACACATGCATATAGGACCATTTTGAAATTTGGCCAAATTGGGGGTCTCAGAGCAGAACTTCAAGTCACCTGAGTGTTTTCCGTCTTAATGTATATATATAAAGGGGTGAGAGACACGGCTATCTGTAGGTGCGCCGTGACAAAATGTATAACGTAAATGGGTTTGATGATGCTGCACCACACTTTGTGCGGTGTAAACAGGCCTCTACTAACTTGATTCCCAGTGCACTCATCTGAGATAGATCTTTTAAGTTATGGAGTAGTGACACGTTGCTTACCAGAACTGAAGGCAGACTCTCTCCTGGACAGAGGAATCCAGTATAAACCAGTAGGCTCATCATGATGATACCAACAATGGCAAATATACACAGCACAGGTGTGATTAAAAAGTCTGAAAATATAATACAAGATACAAATTTCTTTGTTAATATTAAAATCAAACAGTGGATTTCTTCAATAAAACAGCTGGGAGGCAGTTACGAGAGGCCATCAGCTACACAATTCAGCATTAGCTCTCACACTTAAGATGACTGAAATGCTCTCATGCTTGTTGCTAAAACATTCACATACTGAAACGCTCACTCACAAACCCAATTAAATATACATTAACTCAAAGTGACTCAAAGTGATTAGAGAGAGTTTACTGCTCAGGTTGGATTGCTGAATCAATAACATTAAGTGTCGAGAGTAGATCGTCTTTTGTGTTGTTAAATCCAGGGTGCCTCCAATTGTATTGTTTGTTTTCTTTGTTGATGAGACGTTACTACTTAGCACAGAGCGCTAAGCTAGTAAGCGATTATTAAACAGTGTCTTAAGTGTTAATAGCACTTGAGTTGTTAGATAGTAAAGTTGTCTCATTTCTTTTCATAAAGAAACCACATTCATATAACATCTTACTGTCACCTTTCAACACAAACTCCCAATCAAACTGTATACTGTCATACAAGAGTGGGTGCTTTGGTATTGGATTTTATTCATGACCAACTGTTTGATAAAGAGAACTAAATAGGACTCATGACAGTGTGGCCCTTCCTTATTTGATTTTATTATTTAGTTTGTTTGAAGAAAATAAATGAGTCATTGACACAATTTATATCGGCGCTTTGCCCACAAGATAAAAAATGCCAATCAGCAGCACTTTTTTTAATTTAAAAGAGCAGGACTTTTGTTTGATTTATGTAATGAGAAATGTTTATGTTTTATACTGGGAACCTTTATTAAAAACTTGAACAAGTTTTATGTACTGTATTTTCCGCACTATAAGGCACACTGCATTATAAAATAGACAGTACAGTAGAGGCTGGGGTTACGTTATGCATCCATCAGATGGAGCTGCGTTCAAAGTTGCTGTGAGACCTGTTGTGGCTCAATATTGATTCATTTATAAGGCGCACCGGAATATAAGGCGCACTGTTGGCGTTTGAGAAAATTGAAGGCTTTTAGGTGCGCCTTATAGTGTGGAAAATATGGTACTTAGAATAGTTGTAGACTACAGTTAAGAAAGCTGGAATAAAATATTATTTTTGAAGGAAATAGTCATCCATTTTATCTTCATTGTTACTTACACAATGCTTAAAACTTAAATTGTAAAGGTAATTGAAATAAGATACATTTCTCCAATTAATCGATTAATCGTTTATTTAATCATCCGATTAATCGATTATAAAAATAATTGTTAGTTGCAGCCCTACAAGGCACATAAACTTGTTCGTCATGAATCCTGCTTCGAGGTAACTTGTATTGTGCACTTTTCAGATAAAATTGTAATAAATATACATTTATTTAGATTGTGAACTGAATTAGAAAATATCAAATGATAAATGAAAGCTATTTACGTGCCTGTAGGATAAATCCCTGGGATGATAGCACAACTTGGACGGCCGTAATCGGACTCCCTTGGGATGAGACTGTCAGAGAACCGAACTGAGATGCAGTACCGCCTGCCGGGAGTGAGGTTCTTCAGAACAGATCGCTTCAGAGATTTGATTTCCTGAAAAAACTGTAGCCAGCAACATGCAGGACAATACAGCACAATATTAAGGAAAAATCATAATAAAAATTTAGGCTTTCCCCGAAACAAAACAGTGGTCTCATAATCCTAATTTGATTTACAGTACTAGTCAATCTTTAAATTGTAGAAAACAGTAGAAAATAATGATGATACAATGAAGTAAAACTTGAAGCAGAAGCAGTTGATCTTGGAAAGGTGGGCTTTAGTTTTCTGACTCCAACAACGAAAACAGGGAGCGAAAATCACACACACAAATAAATCCCAGTGTCATCTGTTCGAACGCCAGATTTAGGTTGAAACAGGACGAGAGCAGGCACGAGTGTCTCAAGAGTGATTTAGTCAAGGATTCAAGGTAATTTTTACATTTTTCGCACCATGCCTACATTTTGAAACGTGAATACAAATGGGAAAAATTAGCTGCTACGGCCGCCACATTGGATTACGCCCTAGCGTTATACTTCGAAATATTTACATAAAATAAATGATAACTGCCTGTTTTTTTGCTTTTAATCAAGAATCTAGAATATTTTACGCTCATATCTATAACAAATTAAGGGATTCACACATTTATTCACAAGAATTTTCAACTTAAAAAGGTCTTTGTTTTGTACGGCCACCATGTTGGATTACAGACTAGTGTCATACTTCGAAATATTTACGTAAAATGACGTAAAAAAGGTCGAGGGTTCATTGGAGTTCGCCATATAGTGTCAAAAGGCCTTTGCCAATGGCTTTTTTTTCACGAAAATTTTGAGAATCAACCCCACTAAAAATAGAGGGGTAGGAGTGGTCAAGACGTTCCCAAGGTCATAAGAATTGTGCATAACCAATTTAAAGTGGCACCACACCAAGTTAAAACGTGAACAAGTACTTGTCTTTACACTTCTCTGTCTGTTCCCAAACTTACCGGTGGTCTGTCTGCATCACTGCTGTCAATCATGAGCTGGTAACTTAGAGAGTTGTAGACCTCCCACAGACGCAGCGTTTGAGGTAAAAGGTCCACGCACAAATTCTTTTCACAAGGAGTCACAGTCACTACTGGTAGGTCCAGCTGAGCTACATCACACAAATTGAAGGGAAAGTAAAGTATATGAACTGTTATGTTTAGGCCAAAAAAATGAATACATAACATTGAATTCTGACTAGAAAAATCTACAGAAATGAAACATCACCCATCCCAAGAGGATGAGTGCCCTCAAGTGTAGAAAACATATTTCCTACCATAAAATCCTAACGATCATATATCCAGTTTTCCGTGGTCTGCCGGTGCAAGTAAAAACAAGGACAGAGGTTGAAATTCGCGTTTTAATGTAATGTTGATGGCAGCCCTGCATGTTAATTAGTTGATTTTTAAGATGCTTTAATGCCACAGGATTGAACAGGCTGGCGTGACAATAAGACTTCTGATGGCAAACTTGTGTGTAGTCATGTGACGGTATTGTTTCGACTAATTGGTATTATGGAGTCATGTGATTATTGTTGCAACGTCTCGTTGGTGAAACTGGTAGAGCCACTGTGGGTACCTCTGGAAAAAATAAACTCAAATGTATAACGTAGAATAAAGAGGAACAATGTCACAATTGTAGTGTAGCCCAAAGTAACTAAGTAAGTAAAGTAGGGCTGTCAAATGATTCAAATTTTTAATCAAGTTAATCACAGCTTAAAAATTAATTAATCGTAATTAATTGCAATTCAAACCATCTCTAAAATATGCCATATTTTTCCTTAAAATATTGTTGGAATGGAAAGATAAGAAACAAGACGGATATGTACATTCAACATACTGTACATAAGTACTGTATTTGTTTATTATAAGAATTAATCCACAACATAGTATTAACATTATTAACATTCTTTCTGTTAAAGTGATCCACGGATAGAAAGACTTGTAGTTCTTAAAGGATAAATGTTAGTACACTTATAGAAATTTTACTTAAAAAAAAACTCCTAATGTTTTCATTTTAGTAAAATTTGTAAAATTTTCAATCAAAAAATAATAGGGATGTACGATATCCATTTTTTGACACCGATACCGATAACTTCTTGCTCCCCAAGGCCGATACCGATACGATAACCGATAATATGTCAATAATTTTTCAATGTATAATTAAATTTTTAAACACCTGTAGGTCAAAGATCTAGTGGTTGATTCAGCATAGATTTGCCTTTGACCAAACCAAAATTTTCATGATGACATGAACATTATTATAATGAACAAAACAAAGACAAGAACAGTTTTGACTTCAAAAAAGTAATTTTTTCAAATAAATATAATTTGAGTCAATTACAATCAATCAGTCAATATCGTTGATGTGTTCCCCTGAACAATGAGAACTGATCTAAAACAAACATAAACCCAACATGTATTGTGCTTTGTCAGCAGATAAAACATTGGGTGCAACAGAAGAGGAGACTTTTGTCGTCTTGGTCCATGAAACAACTTTCTTAACGTGGCAATTATAGAACAGCAAGTCTATCAATAACCAAAAGGCCTCTAAAGAACTTGTAAACATAACACTGTAAAATGCAAAATTTGCTAATTGCCATGGTAAGGTTTATAACTAACTCATTGAAGGAAAAATACAGCCTGTAGAACACTAACAAAACTTTGCATTCTGGCAAAACATGAGTGGAAACCAAGGCTCACATCCCAATCCGACACCGTGCATAAAATATTATTAATAGGCCCGATAATATATAATGTTACTGGAGTTATTGGGATGATGTCATAATTTCTATTATCGGACCGATAATTATCGGACCGATAATTATCGTGCTCCTCTAAAAAATAAACTAGTAGCTCGCCATTGTTGACATCGCCGAGCGGTGACGTCACACAGGCTCCCTGCCGTTCATCCACAATGTCTTTAACTACGTCAGGTAGTGATTGAAATATACAACAAGGTGTCAAGGGCGACTTTTAAATTACTTAGAAATCAAGCCAATGAATGTGTTTTGTCCCTCCACTGACGCCGTAGTTCCCAGTTTCCATTGTACTTCACGGTCATTTGAGTGCTGGCTTCACAACGTACGAGACCTCTGATAGTTTGTATATTGTGACTAAATATTGCCATCCAGTGTATTTTTTGAGCTAAACAAAATGTTTGAATAGAGTTTGACCAAAGTCAAAGTAAATTTTATGTGTATTTTGATTATCTATTTTGATTGGGAATTAACATTATTTTTTTGTGAGATAGGAATATTGGTTTTGTTGTGCTTTCACTAAATGATACATATTTTTGTTGTGAAGGAGTTGCCGAAGCTTATGCCAATAAACAGCGCTGTCCAATGAACGCCTGTGTCCACTCGCCTTTCTCTGCCTCTTAGCTCTCAATGTGCATATTTCAAAGTGATTAAATAAGAAAATTAATTACCGCTGTTAACGCGATAAATTTGTCAGCACTAAAGTAAAGTAAGTGAATCTACTCAAGTAAAAGTATGGCGTGGTAAAACTATTGTTAGATGTGCATTTTTTCTCACAAACGATACTCAAGTAAAAGTAAAGGAATAAATCCTCCGATTATAAATTCTCTGATTATTCAACGTGGACAACTCTGGTTTGTGCTGAAGAATTGAACATATTAAGTTTTCTTTTCTTGGTGCGCCCGTGTTAATTTCAAGTGTGTCTCATAATCCAAAAACGTTTGTAGTTAAATTATAATAAAATGTCACTAACTGTCTTTGATAGGCTGGAATCCAGGGAGTGTGAATGGTCGAGAGGCCCGAGCTTTCTGCTTCACCGTAACTTGGGTTAAGTAGACCTGCAATGGGTCGGAAAAGGCCTCTGTCATGTTGCAAACCAACGGGTACTGGACATGCTGACAGCCAGAAACTGGGTCCCATGTAGTTCCCCTGCAGGTTGAAATAACAGGAATGCAAGCAATCTTAAGACAGCCATGCATGTTAATGCACCTTGAGCAATGTGATATACAGCGCTGGCCAAAAGTATTGGCACCCCTGCAATTCTGCCAGGTAATGCTCAATTTCTCCCAGAAAATGTTTGCAATTACAAATGCTTCGGAAGTAATATCTTCATTTATTTTGCTTGCAATGAAAAAACACAAAAGAGAAGGTAAAAAAAAATTAAATGATTATCATTTTACACAAAACTCCAAAAATGGGCCGGAAAGAAGTATTGGCAACCTCAGCCTAATACTTGGTAGCACAACCTTTAGACAAAATAACTGCGAACAACTGCTTCCAGTATCCAGCAATGAGTTTCTTACAGTGCTCTGCTGGAATTTTAGACCATTCTTCTTTGGCCAACTGCTCCAGGTCTCTGAGATCTGAAGGGTGCCATTTTCAGATATCTCCACAGGTGTTCTATGAGATTCAGGTCTGGACTCATTGCTGGCCACTAAAGAAGTCTTCAGTGCTTTCTCTCAAACCATTTTCTAGTGCATTTTGAAGTGTGTTTTGGGTCATTGTCCTGTTGGCAGACCCATGACCTCTGAGGGAGACTCAGCTTTCTCACACTGGGCCCTACATTATGCTGCAAAATTTGTTCAGACTTCATAATGCCATGCACACAGTCAAGCAGCCCAGTGCCAGAGGCAGCAAAGCAACCCCAAAACATAGGGGGAACCTCCGCCATGTTTGACTGTGGGGAAGGTGTTTTTTTATTTTAACGCCTCTTTTTTTTTTCCTGGAAACTATGTTGATGCCTTTTCCCAAAAAGCTCTACTTTTGTCTCATCTGACCAGAGAACATTCTTCCAAAACGTTTTGGCTTTCTCAGGTAAGTTTTGCCAAACTCCAGCCTGGCTTTTTTATGTCTCTGGGTCAGAAGTGGGGTCTTCCTGGGTATCCAACCATAGAGTCCCCTTTCATTCAGACGCCAACGGATAGCACGGTAGACACTGTTGTACCATCGGAGTGCAGGACAGCTTGAATTTGTTTGGATGTTAGCCGAGGTTCTTTATCCACCATCCGCACAACCTTTCGTTGAAATCTCTCGTCAATTTTTCTTTTCCATCCACATCTAGGGAGGAAAGCCACAGTGCCATGGGCTTTACGTTTATTGATGACACTGCACACGGTAGACACAGGAACATTCAGGTCTTTGGAGATGGACTTGTAGCCTTGAGATTGCCCATGCTTCATCACAATCTTGCTTCTCAAGTCCTCAGACAGTTCTTTGGTCTTCTGTCTTTTCTCCATGCTCAATGTGGTACACACAAGGACACAGGACAGAGGATGAGTTAACTTTAATCCATTTTAACTGGCTGCAAGTGTGATTTAGGTATTGCCACAGGTAAGTAACGGGTGCTGTTCATTACACAAATTAGAGAACATGATTTTTCAAAGGTCGCCAATACTTTTGTCCGGCCCATTTTTGGAGTTTTGTGTAAAATGATAATGACTAATTTTTTTTTTCCTATTCTTTTTTTGCATTTTTTCATTGCAAGCAAGATCAATGAAGATATTACTACCAAAGCATTTGTAATTGCTATAATTTTCTGGGAGAAATTGAGCATTATCTGACAGAATTGCCGGGTGCCGATACTTTTGGCCAGCACTGTATGAATAAGGGATGTCCAGATCGCATGTTTTTGCACCAGGGTCCGAGTCACCTGATTTTGAAAATCTGCCGATAACAGTCCCGATCCGATACCGAAAAAGCATTTTTAAAAATGTATTTATTTTTTGAACAAAAGTTCCAAACATGTTACTGTCCCACCGTGCCGCCTTCATAATGAGAGTTATTTTTTAAACAAGAATAACATGGAAAAATGCTTGTCTTTATTAAATGCTTCATTCAGTGAGTCCACTCAAATCCTCACGTTGCTGAGAACAGCTTCTCACTTACACAATGAATTGCCACCGCACACTTATGCTAGTTTAACGATGAGTGACACATTTGGGCCTTTGCTACCAAGCTACCAAGCTTCTCTGGTAAGATCAAAGCTTCAAACCTGTCAATCATCGTTAACTTTAAGTACCAAACGCAAGCTGCACTGGACAGTTTGGCCACACTGCTTAGCAGGAGGGAGGGTGAAAGGCTGTGGCACTGTCACCCGATTCAGATCCTCTGAAAAATGGCACGATTTTTGACGTCCCTAATATTAGTATTTCTTAAGAATACACATAAATGTACAGTATATACTAGTATAGTCTTTATAGTATAATGCAGGAATCCCCAACCACTGGGTCAGGGACTGGTACCGGTCCGTGGCGCATTTGCTGTCTGTGCGTCTTCACTAATCCGAGTAGAGATATGCGTACATCGCTCTCTAGTGGTTGGCCACCATTACTGGGGTGTTTGCACACCTATAGCAGTTCAACGTCAGTCAGTTGCCACGTTTACATGGAGCCAAATATTCCAATTACAATCGGAATATTTGTTCAAACCGAATAAATGTGTTCCATATAAACACCTCATTCGGAATGAACAGGCCCAAACCGAATGGAATTTCATTCCGATTCACAGGGGTGGAATATTCCTTTTCCCAAACCGATTAGAAGTAAAATTATATCATGTAAACAGGGAAGCGGAATGGTGTCTGGTTGCGTTCTTTCTGCACATGCTCCGTACTGACGTGGTGACGTCACTTTGTGACGTAAGTAACGTCACTTGCAACATGGCTTCCAAGCACAGCGCACCTAATTGGAGTCCGGCGGAAAGATTGTATTTAATTCAAACTTTAAAAGAATTGAATATAATTGCTCGCTTAGACGGGCGTAAAACGAGGAACAGTGAACTATTTAAAAAAGTTCACGAGAGGTTACACGAAGCCGGAATAGACCGGAGCGTTGACCAGATTAGAAACCGGTGGAAAACATGCTACTACAAGGCAAAAGAGCAAAACAGCAGAAGCGGATACGACCCCACAAACACAACAAGTGGGTTAAAGTTAAAACAGCAGCACTCCGACGATCGATCTCCATGTTTTGCAACGTGACGCTTTGTTTTGATTAATCTGCGCATGTCAGACGGCAGTTGTCAAACGTCCTTTCGGAATAAAGGCAGACACATGTAAACGCTTGATTGGAATAGATGAAGTGACATGTAAACAGCTGATCTGAAATTTCCATTCGGAATGATTTGAATCGGTATGAATAAAAGTCAGCATGTAAACGTGGCTAATGTAAACGGTAATGTTAGCTGCTGCTGTCTGTGTGCTGCAGGGGGAGATGTCTTTGGACAGCTTTTTTATGGGGAAAAGGCCACCTGCTGAGCCAGAAGAGGAGCCTACAACCAAGTCTATTCTGCATAATATGTGGCTAATTGTTAGCAAATGAGTCAACCAAAGCAAATGCACCGAGAGCATCAGACCTTGTGGCGAACAATATTGCTAAAGCCAAGAACCCTTTCAGGACTGGAGAGGAACTAATAATGCCTGCGATCGAGGATATTTTCCATCAAGTTATAGGAGAGTGCACTGTTAAAAAAACGTTGATTCAGCGTATGGTGCGTTACATTTTCCCTGCACTTATTGTTCGTTTTTAGCCTTGTTGTGTTATTTTATATGTACTGTAATTTTCTGCCACACATTGACAGTCCGCCCAAAAAAAAAACAAAAACAAAAAAAAAAAAAAAAAAAAAGGCTCACATCATACCTGTCCGTGGTGCAAAAAAGGTTGGGGACCAGTGGTGTCATGAACTGAATACACCTTTGGTTGGAAATCATTGCATTTGTTTTTTTTTTTTTTTTTTTACATTCTACAGAATGTCTTAACGTCATTAGAATTAGGGTTTGGGGACAAAGTTAATATTGAAGATGAAAAAACTCACACATCTGTATTGGTACTGATTTGGTAAACAACATCTGCAGGTGTGCCTAGCCCGGGTTCCCATGTTAGCTTATGAATGAAATTCATGGAGCTGATCGTCACGTTGACTGGTTGAGGGAGTTCACTCAAAGCTGAAAAATAAACAAAAACATCATGTCATTCATTGCAAAAATACATGGGTCTATGTATTTCATATTCCATCACGAGTGAACAGTGGTGGATGAAGTAATCACTTTTTTTTTTTTTTTAACGAAAGTACAGATCCAGGAGCAAAACATTAAGTCGGGGATCTGCAACCAGTGTTTTAAGAGCTGCATGCGGCTCTTTAGCACTACCCTAGTGGCTCCCTGGAGCATTTTCAAAAATGTTTGAAAATGGAAAAAGATGGGGGAGGCAAATAATTGTTTTGTTTTAATATGGTTTCTGTAGGAGGACAATGATGACACGAACATTCTTAGCGTTTTCCAATGCTATAAACATGTGTAGAATAAATATTAAATTTCAACATTTCTTTCAAAAACAAAGCTTTGCGTCATAGCCTGCGATACATCATCAGGGTTAGGGTTAGGAATGCCAGGCATGTGGCTATTGTAAACAAACCGGATGTGTGATGTGCCATGGATCCGAAAGGGAAAAAGAGAAAAATAACTGAGAACATAGGATTCAATGTTTCTTGGACCGCATCATTTGCATTCATTGCCAATGCGGAAGGATTTCCTGAATGTTTACTCTGTGGCGAGAAGTTCTCAAATAACAAAAAGAATAATGTGGGAAGACATTTCCATGGAAGGCATTCTACATTTGATGCCGAGTACCCAATTGTGAGTGAGAGAAAAAGTGTGATTGCATTACCGTACTTCTGAAAAACTTAAAGGAGCGCAAAATTAGATTCAAGAAGTGGATTGCATCGCCAAACTCCACTACTGCAGCAAGTTTTGTTGCAACATGGGAGATAATAAAGCGTGGAAAACCGTTCACAGATGGTGAGTACATGAAGGAGACATTCATCAACATATCAGAACACCTATTTGCAGACTTCAAAAACAAAACCGATGTAATAAAGAAAATCAAAGACATGCCTAGATAAGGGGCATGTTATGCACATGCCATTTCGTTGTTTTTAGAAACCTCAAAATAAAAATGCAATGTGCATCAAAAATCTGCTTTATTGTATTTCTTTAATTTCATAACAGAAATGAAACAATTCATTAATATTGTAATGCAGCTAATTTTGAGGGGGCATCATACAACTGGGTAGTCACATGGTGCGTTGGATGCACTGCAGGGATAATAAACATTAACATAGACTTCAGAATATATATTATGAAGTAGTCTATGACATTAAATCATGAAGGCTCATTATGTATTTTCAGCCAACTCAGTCATTTTGATAGTATGCTAATATAGCTAATACAGATACAACAGCATGTGTTGCCTTCATTATGAGGCTTATTTAAGGCTTTTAATTTTTTGCCGCTCCAGACATTTTTTTTTTTTTTTTGGTCCAATATGGCTCTTTAAACATTTTGGTTTGCCGACCCCTGACTTGAGTACAAGTATCGAAGAAAAAAATATACTCAAGTAAAAGTACAAAAGTACTGGCCTTAAAATTTACAAGTAAAAAGCAAAAGTATTGTAAAAATGTGATATACAGTACAGTGGGACAAATAAGTATTTAGTCAACCAGCAATTGTGTTCTCCTTGAGTTCTCCTACTTGAAAAGATTAGAGAGGCTTGTAATTGTTAACATGGGTAAACCTCAACCATGAGAGACAGAATGTGGAAAAAAAACCAACAGAAAATCACATTGTTTGATTTTTAAAGAATTTATTTGCAAATCATGGTGGAAAATAAGTATTTGGTCAATACCAAAAGTTCATCTCAATACTTGGTTATGTATCCTTTGTTGGCAATAACAGAGGCCAAACGTTTTCTGTAAGTCTTCACTCTTCGCTTGGTGTACAGAAATCAACTGTGGGATCAATTATTAGAAAAGACATACAAGACCACTGATAATCCCCCTCGATCTGGGGCTCCATGGAAGATCTCACCCTGTGGCGTTAAAATGATAACAAGAACGGTGAGCAAAAATCCCAAAACCACACAGGGGGACCTAGTGAATGACCTACCGAGAGCTAGGACCACAGTAACAAAGGCTACTATCAGTCTACCAGACGTGTCCCCTGCTGAAGCCAGTACACGTCCAGGCTCGTCTGAGGTTCGCTAGAGAGCATTTGGATGATCCAGAAGAGGACTGGGAGAATGTGTTATGGTCAGATGAAACAAAAATAGAGCATTTTGGTAGAAACACAGATTCTCGTGTTTGGAGGAGAAGGAATACTGAATTGCATCCGAGGAACACCATACCCACTGTGAAGCATGGGGGTGGAAACATCATGCTTTGGGGCTGTTTTTCTGCAAAGGGACCAGGACGATTGATCTGTGTAAAGGAAAGAATGAATGGGGCCATATATCGAGAGAATTTGAGTGTAAATCATTGAAGATGAGAAGTGGCTGGGTCTTTCAGCATGACAATGATCCCAAACACACAGCCAGGGCAACAAAGGAGTGGCTTCGTAAGAAGCATTTCAAGGTCCTGGAGTGGCCTAGCCAGTCTCCAGATCTCAACCCCATACAAAATCTGTGGAGGGAGTTGCCCAACAACAGCCCCAAACCATCACTGCTCTAGAGGAGATCTGCATGGAGGAATGGGCCAAAATACCAGCAACAGTGTGTGAAAAGCTTGTGAAGAGTTCCAGAAAACGTTTGGCGTCCGTTATTGCCAACAAAGGGTACATAACAAAGTATTGCAATGAACTTTTGGTATTGAACAAATACTTATTTGCCACCATGATTTGCAAATAAATTATTTAAAAATCAAACAATGTGATATTCTGTTTTTTTTCCACATTCCGTCTCTCATGGTTGAGGTTTACCCATGTTGACAATCACAGGCCTCTCTAATCTTTTCAAGTAGGAGAACGTGCACAATTAGTGGTTGACTAAATACTTATTTGCCCACCTGTATATGTACGTACAGTATGTACAGTTTATATTAATTTAAATATAAATATATTACAGTGGTATGAAAAAGTATCTGAACCTTTTGGAATGTTGAAATTCGCCCCCCCGGCCCAGACGCACCCTGGGACAGCACCAACCAAAACAAGTGCCGCCCGGCTGACGCTGCCTCGCGTGCGCCCGAATCTCGCGCGTCCTCTTATTTTAACCCTTTGTACTGACTCCATGTTTCAAAAGCTTGAAGAACACTCACCGAAAACAGGTTGACAATTTATTCGTCGACAATGGTAAAAACAAAGCAAAAACAGACGACAGAGGGACAATTCTGGATCCAAAACAAGGCTACATGTTTCCGAGCAGAAAAAAATCTGTCTTATCTCAGTGTCCAGTCTTTTTAAAGTCTTTGCTGACGCGGGTCATGTCGAAGAAGTGTCCGAAGGTGGGTCTGGGCGTTGCTTTTGGGTCTTCCCCTTGGTGGCCGGTTTTAGGCGGCTTAGGTTCGTGCGCGGATTGGGACACCCGCTATCAACTTTGTTGTCCGGGCTGGTTGTACTTGTTTTAGGACAAAGCGCTTTGTCCTTGGAGTTTGCTGGGAGAGCTGATTGCACGAGTTGGTGCGTCAATCTTGTGATAAGACGGCATTGTGTATCCCCTCTATTTCTTCTCATTAAACTATGGTGTGCTATTTATTTTATATTAGTAGTGTAGTCCTATCGTAAATATGAAAATGATACTGTTTCCTGATTAATTATATTACGTGTGTTAGAGTAATGCAAACAGTTAGACGGTGCCAACCTGTACCATATGTATGTGTTAGACTATATATGTGTTAGACTAATGCAGACAATTATATGGTGTGTGCGATGACGATATCTTTTCCCCTTTAGGAATTTCTCACATTTCTGCATAAAATAACCATCAAATGTGATCTTATCTTTATCAAAATCACACAGATGAAAAAACAGTGCTTCAACTAAAACCACCCAAACATTTAAACGTTTTCATATTTTAATGAGGATAGTATGCAAACAATGACAGAAGGGGGAAAATAAGAAGTGAACCATTACATTTAATATTTTGTGGCCCCTCCTTTGGCAGCAATAGCTTCAACCAGACGCTTCCTGTAGCTGCAGATCAGTCTGGCACATTGACGCAGCAAAACAGCCTCAAATCATGATGCTCCCTCCACCATGCTTCACGTTGGGGATGAGGTGTTGATGTTGGTGAGCTGTTCCATTATTCCTCTACACATAACGTTGTGCGTTACTCCCAAACATTTCAACTTTGTTTTCATCCGTCCACATAATATGTTGCTAAACCTCTGTGGAGTGTCCAAGTGCCTTTTTGAGAACATTAAACGAGCAAAAATGTTTTTGTTAGACAGCAGTGGCTTCCTCCGTCGAGTCCTCCCATGAACGCCATTCTTGGCCATAGTTTTACATATAGTTGATGTGTGCACAGAGATATTAAGACTGCGCCAGTGATTTCTGTAAGTCTTTAGCAGACACTCTAGGGTTCTTTTTCACCTCTCTGAGAATTCTGCGCTGAACTCTTGGAGTCATTTTTGGTGGACGGCCACTCCCTGGGAGAGAAGCAACAGTGCCAAACTCTCCATTTGTAGACAACTTCTTTGACTGCCGATTGATGAACATCCAGACTTTTAGAGATGGTTTTGTATCCTTTCTCAGCTTCATACAAATCAACAATCGTTGATCGCAGGTCTTCAGAAAGCTCTTTTGACTGAGCCATGATGCACATCAGACAATGCTTTTCATCAAGACAATTCTTACCAGGTGTGTGTGTGTGTGTGTGTGTGGGTGTGTGTGTGTGTGTGCGCGCGCGCGCGTGTGTGTGTGTGTTTTATAGTGGGCAGAGCAGCTTTAAATCACTCATCAGTGATTGGGCACACACCTGACTTTAATAGTGTGCTAAAAGTTGGTTTCAATTGCTCTTTAAGTCTCCTTAGGCAGAGGGTTCACTTACCTATTTTTCCCCATTCTGTCATTGTTTGCATTCTATACTCAATAAAATATGAAAACCTATAAATGTTTGGGTGGTTTTAGTTAAAGCAGACACTTTTTTTTTTTTACATTTGTGTGATTTTGACAAAGATCAGATCACATTTGATGGTGATTTTATGCAGAAATGTGAGAAATTCCAAAACGTTCAGATACTCTTTCATTCCACTGTATATAACTGTGCAGAATGTAAAAAAGTAATCAAATAGACTGCCATGTAAGCTGAATCTTAACAAGCTCAATAAACTCCAAAACTTATCTTAATGGCGGATTACAAGCAACTATCAGGTGTATACCCCCACATACTGTACAAGGGTGTGCAGCACCCATTTGAAGGCGCACTGCTCTCACTAGAGGTGTGCAAAATTTCCGATTCTTAGATTATTCGCGATTCGGCCGTGGAAGATTCGAGAACGATTCACAAACATCCAAATTCCGATTGAAATATGCCAAGTAAAGCGGAAGTACAACACACTCAGCGCGCCGCGCAGTCAATGAGCTACGGAGCGAGAGTAGCTAAACACCATGCTTCTCATTACCCGGCCCCTCGGGTAATGCCAATGCTCAACTCACGGCTCTAGCTCAACTTATGCCACGAGATAAAAAAACACAACAACATACCTGACTGCTGCCGAAAAGCTGCTATAAAGTACATCCACATAAGGTTACGGTAGATATCATTTATATAGGACTAGATGCAATATAGATTCGGTACCGTTAGCAGCACACCTACAAAAAGCTAGATGCGGGCGTTAGTAAACGGCCGCCATCTTAAAGCAGTACACTTCCCTGCAAGGCTGTTGTAGCGAACCTTCCAAGCAAACCTAATTAACTTTTTATCTAAAATACTCCTAAATCGGTAAATATTGACTTGAATCTATGTCGAAAGTAGACAAAAGGGAAATTATGGATTAACGGGAGCAATTTTAACAACTTTAACGGTTGATTCACAACATTAAATTAATTGAATGTAGTTTAAAGCTGCTGATACAGAATGGGGACTGGAGTTTTTTATTTACTGTTATTTTTGTATATTTGTTTACTGCTATATGTTAACTTCATACTGAAACAGTAGTTTGGTTTATAGCCTGAGAGTATTTTTGAACAATTTTGGAACTAATGTACAAAACATTTAAAAAAAAAAAAAAAAAAAAAAAAAAGGAGGGGGGGTGCATCAATAATCGTTTTAGAATCGAATCGGAGCCTCTGAATCGTAATCGAATCGTTAGGTGCCCAAAGATTCCCTGCTCTAGCTCTCACTGTATTTTCTTTTGGTCAATATCTTATTCACCTGCCTAATGTTGCTTGTACTCGTGTTGCTCCCTCTAGTGCTCAATAAAGGTAAAGCTGCACGGGGCTTATTGATTGCGCTGGACGTGTGAAAACGAAAATATCAATTCACATGAGGGAAAAAAAACCAAAACTAAAGTTTAACGCCAGCAACAATTTGAAAAGTAGTGGAGTGAAAAGTACAGTACGAGGTGTAAAATGTAGGGAAGTAAAAAGTACCACTTCATATTTGTACTCAAGTACAGATATACAAAAATGTACTTAAGTAAAGTAACGAAGTACTTCTACTTCATTAAATTCCACCACTGCAATTAAATGCTTTTAATTCCCTATTTATTGTTTCCATTACGGCAAAGTTACTTGTTTATAATGTAAATTCTGCCTTTTCAAAAAACAATAACACAAATAACACAGGGGTTACGTTCCAGACCAATCTGAACAATCCTTCTAATACAAATACCTGAATTGAATACATCCTAGTGATACTATGACATGACTAATCATTGCTAGTACAGTGGTATGAAAAAGTATCTGAACCTTTTGTAATTTCTCACACTTCTGCATAAAATCTCCATCAAATGTGATCTGGTCACATAAATGAAAATACAGTATCTGCTTTAACTAAAACCACCCAAACATTTATAGGTTTTCATATTTAACTTAAAAAGCAATTGAAACCAATTTTTACCAAACATTTTAAGTCAGGTGTGTGCCCAGTCACTGGTGAGTGGTTCAAAGCTTCCATGCCCACTATAAAACACACACCTGGTAAGATATGTCTTGATGAGAAGCATTGTCTTATGTGCATCATGGCTCGGTCAAAAGAGCTTTCTGAATACCTGCGATCGAGGATTGCTGATTTGTATGAAGCTGGGAAAGGATACAAAACCATCTCTATAAGTCTGGATGTTTATTAATCGACAGTCAGAAGTTGTCTACAAATGGAGAGAGTTTGGCACTGTTGCTTCTCTCCCAAGGAGTGGCCCTCCACCAAAGATGACGCCAAGAGTTCAGCGTAGAATACTCAGAGAGGTAAAAAAGAACCCTAGAGTGTCTGCTAAACACTTACAGAAATCACTTGCACAGTCTAATATCTGAGCACACATCAACTATATGTTAAACTATGGCCAAGAATGGTGTTCATTGGAGGACTCCACAGAGGAAGCCACTGCAGTCTAAAAAGAAAAACATTGTTGCTCGTTTAATGTTCGCAAAAAAGCACTTGGACACTCCACAGATTATTTTGGCAAAAATATTTTGTGGACTGGTGAAACCAAAGTTGAATTGTTTGGGAGTAACACACAACATTATGTGTAGAGGAAAAATGGAACAGCTCACCAACATCAACACCTCATCCCCACCGTGAAGCATAGGGGAGGGAGCATCATGATTTGTGGCTGATTTGCTTCCTCTGGGCCTGGACAACTTGCAATCATTAATGGAGGACTGAATTCAAAAGTTTATCAGGATGTTTTGCAGGAAAACCTGAGGCTGTCTGTCAAATAAAAAAGAGGATGGATGCTGCGACAAGACAATGATCCAAAACACAGAAGTAAATCAACTCCAGAATGGTTTCAGAAGAACAAAATGCATGTTCTGGAGTGGCCAAAGTCCAGACTTGAACCCCATTGAGATGCTGTGGCATGATCTAAAGAGAGCGATTCATACCAGACATCCCAGGAATCTGACTGAACTACAGCAATTTTGTAGAGAAAAATGGTCCTGATCGATGTGCCTGACTGATCTGCAGCTACAGGAAGCGTATAGTTGAAGTTATTGCTGCTAAAGGGGGGGCCACAAAATATTAAATGTGATGGTTCCACTTACTTATTTTTCCCCTTCTGTCATTGTTCGCATACTATCCTCATATGCAGAAATGTGATAAATTCCCAAAGGTTCAGCTACTTTTTTTTAATCCCACTGTATGTTTGAGGTCAATACAGAATAAGTTTGGACTAGAAAAATGCAGAGGTCAATAGTGACTCGGGATTTCCTGATGATGATTTTTTTTTTTTTTTTTTTTTTTTTTTTACTTCCGATCCAATTTATTAAAAGGTATTTTTTACCGATACCGATCCAATTCCTATATTTTTAGACCAGTAATAATAATGCAGAAAATAATGTAACCAGAAAATGACAAATCTTTTTTTTTTTTCTCGATTAAAGTGAGCACTGGTGGCACCTTCTCAAGAAATGCTGTTCATGAATATTACTACAACTATAATTAGTTTCAAAAGAGAAGTAGTCCCACTTAGCAGAAATGTTTGCCTAATGGTTTGATATGCATCCGTCGAAAACCACGATAGTATTGAAAACATTCGCGACTACTGGATCACATCAGATCCGATAGTCCCATACGGGGCCGGATCTATGGGGGGGCCGGGGTGGGCACGGCCCACCCAGACGTGAGTCGTGCCCACCCAATCAAAATGTCGGTGTTCTGTTATGCATAAAAGATTGATGGGTTTTGTGATTGAATACCTGAGTTTTATTGCTTTTACGTCTTATTAGCATCATCTAGTGGACGCCTTAATTTACTGCATCCCATGTGCACTTTATTTGAAAGAAAATGTCACACGGATGTTCAGTAGTTGTTCAGTAGGGAATCACACGAAGACGGCCGCAGTCAGTTCGTACCTTCTCTGTGACCACTTTGCCTTGAATTTGAGGTTGCATCGCCGGTATGTATTGTTTAAATGTGTTTAAAAACGTAAATATGTGAATTGTGCGTACTTCAGTGCAAAAAAAGTGTGACAGATTCACTTAGCATGACACTTGCGATATGTTAATTACCCACGAGTTAGAGGGTCGGCAAAATGGCGTCTCGGGCGCTCTGCTAATTGTTTATTCATATTTTCATATGCATTTTGCTACAGATAGGGCAGTACATATGCGATTTCATATATTGTGCATAATTTGATTGTGTTGTTTTGTCTGTTTTCTTTAGTTTCACCCTTTTGAGTGTTAATAAACCTGCTTAGACATAGCCACGTCTGTGGAGTCGTTGATACGAGAAAGGTGTTCATAGCCACGACTATCGTGACGGCACAGTCTCTATTTAGCGTCGCACTGGATATAGAGAACGCACGGAGAGTTGGTCTCACCTACTTTTTTATTGCAGGATTAACGGTTACTGTTGGCCGCAACCACGCCGAACAAGTAATCACCAAAACAAGCTGTTTTTCCAACCTCATTTGTTATCCGCGCGCTTCCTCTCTCTCCTCCAGACACATTCTCGCAGTCGGACATCCGGGCATTAATGACGTCACCAGCCACAACAAACCGTCGCCATATTGAAATGGGGACAAAACACGAGTCACAAGCAGTTGCTCTGTCCTTTATTGTAGTACAAACGCGTTGAACTTTTGTCTTATTTGCGGTCTTTTTTTCCATCGGAATGACTAAAAGTTGCCGTGTTGAGGTTTGTAACACAAGGAAGAGTTCGGAGCCGCATTTGAAGTTCTTTATTCTTCCTCGTGAGAAGGAAAGGACAAGCAAATGGCTGAAAGCAATTAATTAAGGAACAGTAAAAGAAGACAGTTCCGTGGACCATTCTCGCCAGTGGGAACCTAAATCCAGGCACATTTACTATACGTTTGCAGCTGACATTTTATTACTGGTGAGTAAACTTTAATTGATTTTTCTTGCCCCAATTAGCTGCTAGGATTCAATAGACTAAGCATTTTTATTATTACCGTAACTGACAACTTGCAAAGCGTTATTTTTCTTTTGCCATGAACTGCTCTGATCGGTCAATCGGTATATTATTGACGTGTTCACAGCTAAATAACGCTTGGAGGCGAATTACCGGCTACGGCAGAAATGATCACTCTGTATATACAGTGGTACCTCTACATACGAATTTAATTCGTTCCAGGACCTTGTTTGTAAGTCGAAATGGTCGTATGTCGAGCAGGATTTTCCCATAGGAATACATTATAATTCCATTAATTCGTTCCAAAGCCTAAAAACATACACTAAATTCTTAATAAATACTGCTGGCACTGTTACAAATGGCAATTAAACATAGAAAAACAAATAAGTTATAAATAAATAATTCAGAATAATATAATAATAAGAAGAATAATTAATAATTATTCCTGTAAATAATGTAACGAATCGGATTCTAATATGGCAGACACTTTTTACTGTCCCTGAACGCACCGCGAAGCTGACGTCTCAGTGAGATAAGTCGGTGCGGTAGAGATAATACTTTCATTTTCTTGAGAGCAGTCAACTGCTTAAGACAATGGACGTTTTGTGTTGGATAAGTTCTTAAATAAATGATAAAAACGTGACGAAGCTGGCGATTTCCTTGGCAATGTTACCACAATAATAATTGTCACCTTAACTTATAAATAGTGGCGAACGGTGGTCGGAAGAGGACCATGGAGCTGTATTGTTGAGCCAGTTCAGGGACGCGCACCCCAAACTCATATTTTTCTATGACTTGCATCTTCATTCCAAAGGTAAGCATCACTTTTTTCCTTGTTTCTCCAACTGTATCAACTTTTTTTGAAAACTGTGTTGATTTCTCACACAAGAAAATCCACCGTGCGTTCGTTTGCAGTGCTGTCATGTCGTCGTATTTCGAGCATGTCGTCGGATGTAGAAACAAATGGCGAGTAAAATTTTACGTCGGATGTCGAAAAGATCGTGTGTCGAAGCGATCGTATGTCGAGGTACCACTGTACTACCCGTTTTCTTAGTTCCTCATAGTACATATTCCACGTAATTGGTAAAGTTCAACTTACTGGGTGACTTTATGAGGTAGTTGTAGATGTTACCGAACTCCACTGCAGGCAATTGCTTTGGATTGTTTATCCAGCTATCAGCTGCGACTTTGTATGGGCAGATTTGCAGGCCAATACACGCTAATTTTAAGTTGTATCGCCTCCTCGCGTCTGTCGGCAGTGACTCGTGATAATAAGTCATGTTTAAGATGTTTTTAATGAAAAAAAGACGCAAAACACAGCTGAAATATATGAATTTCAGACGTTTGTCTACGGATGTTTACCTGTGTGTGCCCCCATCTCAAAATGGCGACACGTTGCTATGCGAGATGACGTCCTCGTGACATCACGCCGACAGCGAGAATAAGTAGATAGATGAATGGGAAAAAAAACAACAAACAAACAAAAAACAAACCCCCCAAAAATTAATGCAGCCTCAACGGGACACAAGCCAGTGTCCTACTTGCGCCGGTCCCAAGCCTGGAGAAATGCAGAGGGTAAAAAAAAGCCTGCATTGGGGGTGCCCCCTCAAGTTTTCTTAGTGCCCACTCTGGTGGGTAAACCTAGATCCGGGCCTGGTCCCATATCGGGTACCGATAGCCTCCCGAGACAGAGTATCTGATCGGGACATCACTGATTTTAACCGGAGTTGCACTTTAAGAAATGAGACGCAAATAAAATGGAATGAATTCAAGATCAATTGTAATATTGGAGAGAGTCAATTTAACATTGCAAACAAAAAACAAATAATGTACAGTAGCCTACCTGTGAGAACTTGTGGAAGCGAAGTTAGCACCAAAAAGACAAAAAGCATGTCTTTGTCTCCGTCCCTTTCCGCTTCGTGGTGTGGCACTATTAAGACTCATTAAAATTCACAATAAACTCATGTCTGTCGTTCGGACAATAATATCGGAGATTGACTGTCCCTGTCTTGGGGAGATGTTGAATTACATATGTTCAGTGCAAAGATCATTTTTAACTACTTTTAACGAAAATAAATGAACAAACAATAACAAAAACACAAATAGCGTAGAACGCGTTAAAACTTGGTGGCTATAGTATTGCAATGGAGGACGAGATTCTATGTTAAACACAGGCTAATAACAGAAAACCACACGCAAAAACATTTTGGCAAGGTTTTGTTGAAAGATATATGCAATTATATATGGGCTAGATGTTAGTGGCACGCTTTGAGTCAATAGGGACGGGCGTCGTCACTTGTTGGCCACTTTGTGTCAGTCTTTCGAGAAACTTAAGGAAAATAAACTGTGTACATAAATAGTTAAAATGAACGTTACTACGCAATGTAATGAGCCAAACAGTTTGAAAATCTGTCAGGATTCAATAGGGGAAAGAATATTTTGGTGAAGAAACTAATTCACTTTACATATACTGCTGTCCAGTCCACCAGAGAGGTCGACTGCTTTAAGATGGCCGCTTGTTACTAACGCCGCCGGCTCTAGCCTTTTCGCAGCTAGTTCTAAATATAAGATATCTATAACAAGGCTCTCACACCCACAGATAGGAAGTTGGTGTAAAATCGATGCGTTTAAAGACCTGCGAGGAAAGTCGGGATTTTTTAAAAATAAACTATAACCGGCAAAAGCATATGAACCCGTTTTTTGTTTAATTTTTATTTTTTCATCAAACATGCAAAACCATGTGTTCCCCCTTATATATATAGTATTTAACAATATCGATAACTGTGTGGTACAACGGCAAGGCAAATGTATTTGTATGGCACAATTTTACACAAGGTAACGAAATGTTTAACATCATATCATAATCAGCAAGACAGAATTGGGAAAGAGTTACCATTATAATTAATGTGTCTATAAATACCCCCCCTCCCCCACGACAATAATATATTATTTTGCACTGCGATTGAGGAATTTTCGAGGGTCCAAGTTCTTGGTCAGTCCCTGAATGCACCAGTCGGAAAATCACATGATTTCCTTTCAAGACTCTTTGAGAACTTTTTTTTTTTTTTTTTTAAATACGTATTTATTAACAAGGAATTCATTTATTCATTCATTTTCCATGCCGCTTATCCTCACGAGGGTCGCGGGTATTTATACAAAAAAAAAATAATAATAATAAATAAAGGCTTTGAACAATTTTTCTAAAATAAAAAAAAAAAAACACCTATGTATACCCCCCCCCACACACACACACACACAGGGCTTCGGAAAGTAATGTTAACTGTTTCAAATACTGAAAAGAGGATTTTGAGCACTTAATGCTTGTCGTCTTAATATTAACTGTAGCACGTCAGTGTATCTAACATTGAATATGACACGCCTAGTGACATCTAACAGCTTTTCAACATAGTGTTTTAAACGCTGCTCTTTTCCATGGTCTTAAAATACAATCACCTCCAAAAGTATTGGACCAGCAAGTTCACTTCATGGTTTCTACATCAAGATGTGATGAAAAACCAAGTCATTTTTCTTTAAACCCACCCACTTTTCAAGTGAGCAAAAGTATTGTAACGTGACTGATGGGTGTTTCCTTTTGCCAGGGTTTTGCCATGAGACATTAAATAGTTCCTTTTTTTTTTTTTTTTTTTTTTTTGCTTTGGGTTTCACTTGTGAAATCTATTTTCAGTTAGAGGTTGTATTGATAGTAGGGCTGTCAAACGATTAAAAAATTTAATCGAGTTAATCACAGCTTAAAAATTAATTAATCGTAATTAATCGCAATTCAAACCATCGATAAAATATGCCATATTTTTCTGTAAATTATTGTTGGAATGGAAAGATAAGACACAAGACGGATATATACATTCAACATACGTGCTGTATTTGTTTATTATAACAATAAATCAACAAGATGGCATTAACATTATTAACATTCTCTTAAAGCGATCCATGGATAGAAAGACTTGTAGTTCTTAAAAGATCAATGTTAGTACAAGTTATAGAAATTTTATATTAAAACCCCTCTTAATGTTTTTGTTTTATTAAAATTTGTAAAATTTTCGATCAAAAAATAAACTAGTAGCTTGCCATTGTTGCTGTCAATAATTACACCATGCTAACTCATTGTGCTGAAGCCCATAAACTCATTTGGGCCAAACACCAAAAAACAAGTAACAAGCGGACATTACACTGCTGTCATTTTAATCTGTTTGAGCAGGGCATGTGCGTTAATTGCGTCAAATATTTTAACGCGATTAATTAAAATAAATAATTACCGCCCGTTAACGCGATAATTTTGACAGCCCTAACTGATAGTAGTGATGGGTTGATGAGGCACCAAGAGGAGACGAGGCACATTGGCCGCAATGCACTGATCCATGTCTGTACTATGTCAATCTATTGCGTAACAGTGACACCTAATGGATTTTAATATTTTTGCAAGCAGTATTGTTCACTGACAGGCTAATTCTGTAACCTCTAAAATTATTAAGGCATATGTAGAGCTCTTTGGGGTGTATGAGGTGGACAGGTGTTTATATGCAGCTAACAGCCTAAAACTGGTCAAAAAGTCAGACTCAAAAAGTCCACCTCCACTCCACTAATTAAGGAGAATAAGCGTCTAACAGTTCTTTGAGGCTCACAATTCTAGCTAATAGACACGTCAAATAGTTATTTGCAGCAGTATATAACAAATAAATTGTTTAAAACAATCTTACACTGTGATTTCTGGATTTTCTTTTCTTTTTTTTAGATTGTCTCTCACAGTGGATAAGCACCTACCACGAAAATTTCAAACCCGCCAGCATTTCTGAGTGGAAGAATTTGCAAAATCGCAGGGTGTTCAAATACTTATTTTCCTCACTGTAGCTGGACTTGAAACCACTCTTGACATCACACACCGTAAGGACTTTGGGTGCAGACACATCCGGAGGTATGTCTTCAAAGGTTGTGACTGTTTTAATGCCTTGTTAAAAGGTTTTGGATCAATAATAAGGTAGACTATGAACTTCCCATTTGGTTTCTGTACCACAACCATCCCGCTAATCCAGTCCGTGCTGCATTCAACTAGTGCATTCAAGTTGAATGCATTCAACCCGCGGCTCTAGAGCCGCTTTAGCACTGCCCTAGTGGCTCCCTGGAAATATATTTTTAGTTTTAATATGGTTTCTGTAGGAGGAAAAGCATTGCACAAACATTCTTCTAATTCATTAATAATGTAATAAAGTTGAACTTGAGGCGGCATGGTACAACAGAGTAGTCACGTGGTGAGTCATTCTCTATAGGATTCACTGAAGAGAAAGGAAACAATTACCGTATTTTCCGCACTGTAAGGCGCATCGGAGTATAAGGCGCACCTTCAATGAGGGGCCTATTTTAAAACCATTTCCATGTATAAGGCACACTGCATTATAAGGCGCAGTAGTAGTAGTAGTAGTAGTAGTAGTAGTAGTTGGCGTTGTTATGCATCCACCAGATGGAGCTGAGCTAAACGGAATGTTGTGCCATGATTAACCCTTTAACACCTAAGCCTATTTTGGCCGAATTTGCATGCATTTGATGTTGTCTTTATATTTCAAAGAAAAATTTGTTTACAATGGCCAAATTGGGTCCCTTTTTTCAGGACACCTTGAACTTCATGTCTAAACTGTTGTTTTCTTCACTGACCAATTATAATCCACATTTTGGACCCAAAAAGAAAAAAAAATCCCAAAATCTTTTTTCAAAATTTGTAAAGTTGACGTCCCATTGACAACCAAACATGCTCGACCAACCGTTTTGAAGCTTGATAATATTTATTCAACTTGTTAGGATAAACATTCAATAGAAAAAAATAAGATTGAATAGTTTTATGTTTGACAATTCAACACAAACAGCAGGTATGGTCAAAGGCGTTTTTGGCCTTACACATACTATGGTCAAAACAGGCTGTATAGTGTGCAAAATAGTGAGAAAAAAATGTGTATATATCATCGAACACAAAAAGGGTTTGGAAGATATCTCTTTGTGAAGTTAGGTGTTGTACCCATCACCTTATCAAAAGTATATACGTACATGCAATCAAGCTTCTCGCACACACATCTACATAAAAATTGAAAAGATTATAGTGAAGAAAAAATATATATAACATTGAAAAAAAGTATTTTAAAAAATATTGACAAGTAGTTCAATTTCTTGGATTTTTCAGGCATGCGACCCAATAGTTTTTTTTTTTTTTTTTTTTTTTTTTTTTTTGCGCACTCAATAAAGCTTCTTCTTGAACAGGTCACGGAGCTGCGTCACACACAACGTCACACAGCCTACTCTTTCGCCGTTTGCGCTCTACTGTCACTTCTCGCCGAGACGCCGATTCATCAGAGGAAAAAAACAACAAATACGACTCATCTTCTTCCTTGAGTTAATGAAATAATGCATTAGCTTGTGCTAAATGTAGTTTTAGATTCATTCTGCACGTTTCAAAGTCGCTCGCTCAAACCAACCGGTGTTGTGCATTTTTCGGCACGACACCGGCCGCTGCTTGCTTCGCATGCCTCCCTTTCAATAGTTGGCGCCTCGCTCGGAAATTTATGAAAAATGATCACATTCGGTTTGGGATAAGTATCATTTTGTGCAGCTTTCGCTTTTGAAAAAGGACAAGAAATGATGACAATATGGAGATGGATACATGGTCCATGCAGCGTTTTAATGTATATTTATGAGTGCAATAAAACTATAAAATTCAAATGACATTATCTCCCGTTTTTCATGGCCGATTGACTTCAAATAAAAACTGGTGTGGACATCAACTTCCGCACTTTCAAACGAGACCAACCAGCAGCACGTGGGTGATGTAATTACAGCGTGACGAAGCTTCAAAGACGATATGCGTAAACGCGTCGCTGCCGACACGTTCGGTGTTAAAGGGTTAACTAATATTGATCCATATATAAGGCACATCGGAGTATAAGGCGCACCTTCAATGAATGGCCTATTTTAAACCTGTTATCATGTATTGGACACACTGCATTATAAGGAGCAGTAGTAGTAGCTAAATCGAATGTCGTGCCATGATTAACTAATATTGATCCATATATAAGGCACATAAGAGTATAAGGCGCAGCTTCAATGAATGGTTAGGGTGTAACGGTACATGTATTGAACCGTTTCGGTACGTGGTAGTCGGTTCAGAACGGACGCGTAACGAACGAGTTTCTGACGTAATATAACCCTTACTTTTCAAGGCTGTGAGTCGATCGGGTTACATTTTCTTTGTGTTGATCATATTTACTCCGTCTTCTCTACTATAATGAGGACCAACACGGTAGGACAGTCCAGAAACGTCAACGGCGTGACAACGTGGCCGCCACGAGAACGCAGTGAAACGCGTTAAGAGTCAATCAGCCAATGCACACCAGTCGCAGTGCGGTCATGTGTTTGATACGTCCCAGAAGCGGCTCAACGCGACGCACACGAAAAGAACGGCAGAGTTTATTATTTGACGCGAGACGAGTAATGACACGGCCCTCCTGCGTCAATACTACGAGCTCGCAGACCGGGCAGAACGGAAGTCACTCGTGTAAAAATACGGTGGATCTGGTCGATTTTCAAACTAATATGCAATCGTAACCTACTTTTTGAGTCCATCAGATCTCGAGTGGTAGATCAGGCACAGTTTGACTTGTCTTTGTTGATTTACGGCTGTCTTCTCTGCTATAATAATAACCAACACGTCCCCGTGTTCAATACAAAACGCTCCTACCATAACAAAACAAGTTGGAACTAATATTCACTTAGGAACTAAAGTTATACAACATAAAATATACAATATAAATGAATACTACATTAAATTTGTAAAATATAAACACATAATAAAATAAATAATAGCCCATTTAAATAAAATAAATTAAAATGAGCTAAAACACCTGTAATTAAATAATAATAATACACACATCCTGCTTACGCAATTAAATTTATTAATTTCTGTGTGGCGCTTTTACTTGAGAAATTCCACCAATAAAGCGTTTGAAAACCGTTCATAAAGAAAACAAATGTTTCATTGAGGCATTTCATTTGTAAAATACATGTTAAAATCTTTGTCATTGGGATTGCTTTTCTCTTTAGCACAGGACTTCTTTTTTCTTTTCTTTCAGAAAGAAGACCAATTCGCGGGGTCTGAAAGGCAAATTGTTGTTGGATTATCTTTAAATACCCGCTACTTTTTTAGCAGAATTCTAGCTTTGTCTAGGCTAATGTTCCTTTTGTCGAAAGCACAAAAGTGTGTAATAAACAACTAGCACATTTATATTTTGCTTTTTTTTTTTTTACTGTACCGACAATGAACCGAACTGTGACCTCAAAACCGACGTTCGTACCAAAACCAAGATTTTTGTGTACCGTTACATCCCTAATGAATGGCCTATTTTAAATTTGTGTTCGTGTATAGGGCGCACTGCATTATAAGGCGCAGTAGTAGTAGTAGTAGTAGTAGTAGTAGTAGTAGTAGTAGTAGTAGTAGTAGAAGTAGTAGTGGTTGGCGTTGCGTTATGCGGATAATAAGGCTCACTGCTGGCTTTTGAGAACATTGAAGGCTTTGCGGTGCACCTTATAGTGCGGAAAATACGGTGACCATGAAGGCTGTATTTGTAGCCAATTTAGTCGTTTTGATAGTAGGCTAATATAGGTTCATACAGCATGTGTTCCCTTCATCATAATAAGGTTTCCAATTTTTTGCAGCTCGAAACATGTTTTTTGCTCCAATTTGACTCTTTCAACATTTTGGGTTGCCGACCCATGTACTAGTGCTACATAGAGTTTTCATCCTTCTGCTCAAAATTGGACTGAGTTTATCACTAGTCGATAATATCCAATTCATTTGAAGTGCAATGGTGGCAGCATTCGCTGCCATCCCTCCCACTTCAAACAGATTGGACGTCTACGGCCATCAGTGGCAGCCAATGCCAGGCAACGAGTTCATTTTGGGGCATCTGATGTCATTTCCTGTTGATTTTTTGGTCAATTCCTCTTCCTGTTGAGGCATTTACGGGTCACTTCCTGTTGATTTTGGGTTTCTGAAAAGGAAGTGACTCAAGAATGTCCCTAAAGGAAGTGACTCAAAATCAACAGGAAGTAACCTGTAAATGCCTGAAAACGAACAGGAAGTGACCTGTACAGACTGACTGTGAATGATCTGGCGCCAGTACTATTGATAGCGGTAGATGTCCAATCCACTCAAAATGATTTGGATGTCTTGTGCAGTCAATGGCAGCCAGTGAGCTAACGTAGGCACTATTTTGATTTTGGTAGCAACCTGTTAGGTCCTTTTTTTTGTTTGTTGGTTTTATTTTCTACCTAAATAAAGTATTTTCCCACATGACACCAACACACTCACACAGTGCGTGAAGGCTGGGAATTTTGTTTTGTTTTTTAAGTCTATCCAGAGCCAGTCGAGTAGGCCAAGTCCAAGTGTTGTGAAAGTGGCTCTCAACTGGGTAAACAGTCACTGGCAGCGGGGGTGTGAAGGTCATGAAAACAGGTGACAAAAAGAGGAACTGGTCGTGCGATAAAAAAAGTGTTGTGTCAAACCACAGCTAATGCACAGGTTTTCATTTAAATACAGCTTTATTTGTCTATTGTATGCTTGATTCAACTCCAAACTATTCGAGGAGACAATGTATGATGTGACAACCATCAAATTAAGTGACTCAACGAAAAGCTAGCTTCAGAACAAACGTGTAGCAGTGAATAAGTAAGCTTATTTTATTTTCCTTTAATTATTGATCATTTAAGACAGTGTGCTGAGAAATATTGTGTTCCAAGCAATTTTCAAACCTTGACAACACAACATTAAAATCCAAGCATTTTCAAGGATTTCCAGCACCCATATGAACCCTGCATATCAGATGAATTGAAAGCCCTTGAATCAGATTGAATCATGGCAAACTTTTTAAAATCTGCAAAGTATCGAATCGTCACAAAATTGGTGATTTCCACAAACCCAATGTAATGTAATTCGTTGCATGCCGTGGAAATGTCCCTCCCGATGACTTCAATAGAGCACGCTAGTGGCTAGAGCCGCTAGCATGGTCTTTTAGTTTAGCGGTTACTGCACTCTCCTGCCACGCTGGCTGCGCTTAGCAGAGCGGGTTTGAGTTCTGACTTGGTAGAAGGGGACGGATTATGTCGCCGGCTCGGTTTCAGACCGATCACATTGGTGCGGAGACCAGGATCGGCAGTGAAGTTTTCAGGCGGAGAGTGTAATCGGTGCAAAAGTGAAATGTGAAAACTTCCCTCCCCTAACGGCTATCGCTGCTATTATGGGCTTTTAGCTTAGCAGTTCCCGTGCTCTCCTGCCGCGCCAAATCCTGACCTGGTGGACGGGGACCACGCCGGCGCGGTTTCAAACCTTTTACACAAGTATGCAGACGGCAAGCACCAAATAAAAATTTTATAATTATTGACAGCTACTAATATACACTCACTGGTCACTTTATTAGGCATGCCTTCCCATCTGCTCGTTATCACAATTTTATAATCACCATGGCAGCAACTCAATGAACTTTAGCATGTAGACATGGCTATAAGATCTGCTCATAGGCGGAGTTTGACTTTTGGGGCGGGGGGGGGGGGGCACAACATGTTGATGACCCCGAAACGCAGTGTCAGAAATAAAATTAACTTACAAGAATATAATAATAAGTTGACAATGAGTGTTTTTTGTTTTCCATTATTCTTGAGGGGAATTCTAAATCAGGCTGATGAGGCAATACTTTTCGCCAAGCTCGTCATCCATTGAATATGGTACGCCCGCCGGTGTCGTGCCAATGTAGTTACCCCAGTCAAAAATGGTATCTCCTGTCTTTATTATTCAATCAAAAAAAGTTGCTTCAATCAAAATATATATTTTCAACCCCAAAAAAAGTCGCTTCAAACAAAAAAAATGTGTTTGAATGCAAAAATAAATTTGAAACTCAAAAAAATGCATGTGAGAGATATTTTTGATTTTTTTTTTTTTAATGGATTGAAGCAACTATTTTGATTGAAGTAATGTTGATTTGTGTTTGGGCCACATTTTGGCTTGGGCATTTTTGTCATTATTATTTAATCAAAAAATAAGTTGCTTCAAAAACTACATATTTTGAAAAAGAAAAATCACTTCAATCAAAAGAAGAAAAATTTAAATCATGGAAAAAAATTTTGAATGCGAAAAAAAATTGAGATTGAAAAATTTGCATTTCAACACATTTTCATTGAAAAAGTTTTCTTGTATTGAAGCAATCCTTTTTGCTTTTGGGCCATATTATGAGTGGGACATTTGTGTCTTAATCATATAATCCCCCCAAAAAGTTGCTTTAATCAACGAAAAAAATCTTTGAAAAATAAAATTGGGGAAAACTACATGCAAAGCAAATGACCGTCTAAGTTGCTAGTCACATGATCTGTTCGTCAAATAATTTTGACCCAATATATTTTTTGTTCATTTCATTCATTTTTGTTGCAGTTTTATTGCTTTACAACTTATATATATATACATATTATATATATACATATTATACATATATATACATATATATATATATATATATATATATATACATATTATACATATATATACATATATATATATATATATATATATATATATATATATATATATATAGGAAAGTCAATTTCATGCAATGACACTTTTCAGCCACCAGGGGGGCCTGGCCCCCCTTAAAATCCACTTATGAATCTGCTGCTGTTCAGAGCATCAGAATGAGGAAGGAAGTGATTCAAGTCACTGAACGTAGCATGGCTGTTCTTGCCTTACATTCTGGTTTGAGTATTACAAAAACTGCTAATCAACTAGGATCCTCAAGCACAACAATCTCTAGGGGAGGGGTCAGCAATCCTGGTCCTCGAGTGCTACTATCCAGCTTGTTTTCCATGTCTCCCTCCTTTAACACACCTGAATCAAATGATCAGCTCATCAGCAAGCTCTGCAGGAGCCTAATAACGATCATGATTATTTGAGTCAGGTGCGTTAAAGGAGGGAGACATAGAAAACAAGCTGGATAGTGGCACTCGAGGACCAGGGTTGCTGACCCCTGCTCTAGGGTTTATTGATAATGGTTCGAAAAAGAGAAAACAGCCAGTGAGCGCAAGTTCTATGGGCGAAAAAGCTTTTTTGATGTCAGAGGTAAAAGGAGAACCAGACTGGTTCGAACTGATAGAAAGGAAACAGGAACTCAAATAACCACTTATTACAACCAAAGTATGCAGAAGAACATGTCTGAATACACAAATTAAACTTTGAGGGAGATGAGCTACAGCAGCAGACGGCCACACCTGGTGCCACTCCTGTCAACTCGAACCAGTCTGGCCATTTTCGTCCGATCTCTAGCATCAGCAAGGGATTTTTGTCCACTGCTGATTACTGGATTTTTTTTTTTTTTTGGACAATTCTCTGAATCCTAGAGATGGTTTAGTGTGAGACCAGGCTCGTTTGGAACCAACAGCCTTTCAAAGTCACTTAATTCAGGGGTTTCAAATGTGTACATACCTGCGGGCGATATTGTTAGCATTAGCTTCAGAATGGAGAGTATCCTCTTAAAATACTGGTCAGTCTAAACCACAGCCACTTGGTTTTTCTGGTCAGTAAGTCTCGAGGAGAGGCAGTTGGCGAAATGGCTTTTAGCTATTAGCCCACTTCAGCTGTTTTGTTGGGTAAAAGTGCAATTATGGAGAAATACTGATAAGCAAAAAAATATAGCAAAATACAGCAAAAAAAAAAAAAAAATACATGTAGTCCCCTGGGCTACGAACGAGTTTTGTTCCTATGCTGGCGACGTAACCAGAATATCCGCATAAGGCAGAATCCTCCCAACAAAATAACTATTCAAAAAGTCAATAAGTATTGTATTTTATTTAATGATGGATACACTGCCCTCTGGTGGCAGCGTTGGGTCTGGCTGGACTGTCGCCATCTGTGACTGAGAAGCAGACTCAGACGCTGACATGGATAAAGGATAGCTGCGGTCTGGTTTGGCACACATAAGGCTGAAAGTTGTTTCAGTTAATATATGTTTATGCATGCATTTGTAATTAAGTTTACAGCTACAGTTTCTAGAGTTACGTGACGGCAATTTGCTATGCTTTGACAGTATTTAGGCTCGCGGAATTTTGTCAAGTAAATTAGGCTAATTTAGTCAACCAAATTTATATATTGATTAGACTAGACGGACGTTTGAACACCAACTGTTTTGTGTCAAGTATGTTATTGTTAAAATGCGTGTCGTTTTGAACATAAGTGTACATATGTGTTACAGCTTTATAAACTGACAAAAGGGAAGGAACTAAAAAGCTTCAAAAAGCACAAGTACCTTGTTTGATGTCTGTAAAGCTGAACAAGGAAAGAACATATCATACTAATAAATTAAAGTAAAAAATAAGATACTGTGAGGTACAATAAGGTAATGTTTATACTTCCAAAAAAATCAGACCGAGACAAAATGGTGGACGAGACTTTGGTGTCTTAAAGTCGAAATCACGTTAGTCGGGTATTCGTAACCCGGGGACTAACTGTAATCCCAGACTTCCCAGTGTTAAATGCTCGGACAACATTTTTTTAGTTGAAAATGATAAGATGCACAGTGATCCCTTGTTTTTTGCGGTTAATGCGGACCATAACCCACCACGATAAGTGAAAAACTGTGAAGTAGCAAAAACAGACAAAAAAAAACAAATGCATTTTTTTTCTGTTCAATGTATGTATTCAGATTTAGCATTTGAAAGAGATACACACAGTTTAAGACATGTTTTTTTTTCACTTTTTTTCCCCCAAAGTTTAATTTAAAAAATGTATGTTTTAATTAATGGTTTTTAAGCTCTTCAAATATAATTATCCTAAGTTTTAAACACTTTACTGTCCCACCGAATTATTTTTAAACAAGAATAAAGTACAAAAATGTAGAGCTGAAACGAATACTCGAGCAACTCGAGTAACTCGAGTTTAAAAACTGATCCGAGTAATTTTATTTTTTTTGGGTTGTTCGTCGAGGTTCTTTATCCACCATCCAAACAATCTTTTGTTGAAATCTCTCATCAATTTTTCTTTTCTGTGCACATCTAGGGAGGTTAGCCACAGTGCCATAGGCTTACACTTACTGATGACACTGCGCACGGTAGACAAAGGAACATTCAGCTCTTTGGAGATGGACATCTAGCCTTGAGATTGCCCATGCTTCCTCACAATTTTGCTTCTCAAGTCCTCAGACAGTTCTTTGGTCTTTGTTCTTTTTCTCCATGCTCAATATGGTACACACAAGGACACAGGACAGAGGTTGAGTCAACTTTAATCCATTTTAACTGGCTGCAAGTGTGATTTAGTTGTTGCCAGAGGAAAGTAACAGGTGCTGTTTATTACACAAATTAGAGAAGCATCACATGATTTTTCAAAGGGTGCCAATACTTTTGTCCGGCCCATTTTTGGACTTTTGTGTAAAATGATAATGATTAAAATTTGTTTCCATTTGTTTTTGACTTTTTTTAGTTGCAAGCAAAATCCATGAAAATATTACAACCAAATCATTTTCTGGGAGAAACTGAGCATTATCTGACATAATTGCAGGGGTGCCAATATTTTTGGCCAGCACTGTAAAGGTATTGAATTTTTTCCATGTGATAGCTTGTCCCGCCAGATTAATTGTTCCATATATCCGCTATCAATATACAGTATTACAAATACCCATCAAGGATAGATCCAATTGAGACCTTTTTCTTGTGAGGAACCTTCCAAAAATATACATCTGCTGCTTGTACTATGGCTCTTCTCGTCACATTAGCAAAAACTTTGCTTCAAGTTAAAAAAGCTTCTAGTGGTATTCTAGGCTCTTTTAATGAAGAAATTAAGTATTTCCGACAAAACCTGAGAAATCGAGTGATTGGCTGATTAGAAATTTGCATTATCGAGCAGATGGAAGGGTATGCCTAATAAAGTGGTCGGTGATTGGATGTTACATTGTTGCCTAACCATGCCAATGGCCCATATAATCTGAGAACAGCTCTTCTTCCACTGTCTCTTGTGTCTGATCATCTTCAGACTCGCACTCATCGCACATCATTGATGCCAAGTCATCTGTGTCGGATTGGGACAAAATGGGTTTTGTGACCGGGAGGCTCGGGAGCATTACGGGTTCCTGATCAGATGTCCTTAAAAGCTCAGCAAGCAAATCTTTAGTATTTCGTTCTTTCTCACATATGTCAATAGCCGGCAAAGTCACAGTTGAAAGGTCAACAGACATGCTGACAGTGCTTACGTTCATTTCCTCTGCCAGCTCAAAGATGAATTGCTCCTTGAATTCCATTTCAGGCCGAGAAGACAGAAAAGTATCTCCAGCCTCCAGTTGATCCAGTGTGGCTGGATCATTCTCAGTTGATGAATGTGATGCATCATCTTCAGTATGAGACCTCACAGTCAAACAGGTCTCTTCTATCTCACAATTTTGATGACAGGATTTTTCCTTTGAAGAAATTTCACCATATTTGTTAATGTAGCCATGACTTTCTTCATTTTGGTCCTCTTCATCCACCTCCTCCACTCCAGTCCTGTGGGCAGCACATAATGCTGAGGTGACGGTGTGCTTCTTCCGTTTGTGTGTATCTGAGCCAATTGAGATCGAATCAGGACTTGTTTTCCCTATTGGCAAAGATTTAGCAGCGATAGGAGCCACCTACAGTCAAAGAGAAATATTAAAAAGGTAAAAAATAGCAAAAATAATAATATTAATAACTTTGGCATAGACTGCATAATGGTACTGACGGGTCAGATCGGTCATGCATTGCGCTTCGGCTTCAAGTAGGGGCCCGCCCAAATCAAGAGGAGCTATTCACAAACACACGCACGCAGCGATCCAACATCAGATTTCTGTTGAAAACGTACGAAAGCTGTACCGCATACAAACAGGATGGATTGTCTCAGGAGTGGTTTGTTCGAGGATTCGAGGTAATGTCATATTTTTTGTACCATGCATGCATTTTGAAACGTTGTTAAAAAAAACCAATGGGAGAAATTAGCCGCTACTGCATTGGGATCATAGTTCGCAATATTTACGTAAAATAAATGCTAACTGTACGTTTTTTTTTTGCTTTTCACCATGAATCGAGACTGTTTTACATCTATATCTAAAACTTTTCACCCAAAAAGCTCTTTTTACATAAGGCAGCCGCTAGCTACATTCACTAACAGACTAGCATTGTACTTTGACATATTTACGTAAAATAAATGCTGACTGCACGTTTTTTTTTTGCTTTTAACCAAGAATCGAGACTGTTTCATGTCCATAGCTATAAAGAATTCGGGGATTTAAGCATTTATTGATAAGAATTTTCACCGGAAAAGCTCCGTTTACATAAGGCGGCCGCTAGCTACGTTCACTAACAGATGCGAAAGGACAGACTCGGCTTGCCTGGCACGGCCAGACTGTTCTCCCTGTGTTTTTCAAACACTGAGAGTATAGTCTGGGACCAAGCCCATTAACGGCCACTCAAGCAAGTACAAAATCAATCGACAAATCAGATTCGTTTATTGGCGTGACGTGTTCTTAACGAGCAACGTCACTCTTCCGCGTCAGAAGTCGTCTCCACAACAACACAGATGGTGAACAGGAAAGCCGAGAATATGTTCCAATCCACGGTAAAATCAGTTTTAAATTACCAAAAACACATCGACACAAGTCATTGACAACAGTCTGTCTCGCGCTAGCCATGTTGAATGAACTCCGCTCTCCTCGGATGCTTACTTCCTCGCGCAAGTCCCTCGTCCCGCCCGTCGCTGATTGATCCACTCAGCTGTTTGCTGTGGCTTGCTCCGCCCTGGAAATTTTATCCACTTAATGGTGGCCAGACGCAATAGCTGGAAAAGCGGTGAGTCTGGAGTACCAGGCTAAGACTCGGCGGCGTTAGTAAAAATCCGCCATCTTAAAGCAGTAAACTTCTGAGCGCTAATAAATAAGATTAACGTTATTGTCCCTTGCTCATGAAATGTTAGCCCTGCGGACGGCAAGGTTTCTAATAATTATAACTACAGTCGATGCGTGGCTAACGTGTCTTAAATACAGGCTTTGTTTAATCTGCAAAAACATAACGCTGTAGAGTGATGAGGATGTAAGATAAAAACATAATAAAGCTAACTGTCAATTTTGGCTCAGTAGTCATTGCTGGATAAAACACCAAGTAGCTCTGGTCCCTAATGTGCTCCAATACAGCAGGTATCATACATTTATTTTGAACACTGCAAAAACTCAAAATCCTATCAGGACTTACAGTTTGGACTAATTCAAAATTCAACTAGAATTTAAAAATAGCTTGACACAAATGGAAATTCAATTGAAACACATGGGAAAAACATCTAACTTTTAAGTGATGTGTGTTATCAAGCGTAATGACACTTTTAGGTAAGAAATAAGATTTTTAATAGGATCTAGAAGTTTTTTGAGTGAAAGCAGTGAATTAGTCTTTTTTTTTCCTAGTCACATCTGAGATGCAATTGTTGGCTGTTTTCAACAATGTACATCGAAAATAAAGATATTGATTGACTGAAAATGGTTCAATTTACGCAGATGGAATGTCTTGTTTTCTCATCTATATTTACATTTGCTCTTTACCTAAAAAAATGTTTTATCCGATTACTCGATTAATCGATGGAATTTTCAGTCGAATACTCGATTACTAAAATATTCGATAGCTGCAGCCCAACCCATATCTATTTCGGGGATTTAAGCATTTATTCACAAGAATTTTCACCGGAAAAGCTCTGTTTACATAAGGTGACCTACATTCACTAACAGAGTAGCATTGCACGTCGACATATTTATGTTAAATAAATGCTAACTGCCCGTTTTTTGCTTTTAACCAAGAATTGAGACTGTTTTACGTCCATATCAATAAAGAATTTAGGGATTTAAGCATTTATTCACAGGAATTTTCAACGAAAAAAGCTCTTTGTTGTTGCGATTCCACTTGGTCAGCCAACAATGCAGGCCCCCTATTTATCGGCCCCACGTCCCGTCGATACATTATGAAGTCTATGACTTTGGTTTTATGTCAGTAAAAGCCAAACACCTCCGAGAAGTTGGACGCCATCAGACGCAAATTCATAGAAAAATTATGACATTGCTGCTCTCATTTTTGACATATTAAAAATTCTTTTTGAGCTGAATCCGACGTCATCCAGCCCCCCATTGTGATTAAAATGGCTAAAAATTTTGTCATTTGTTTGTGCTATGTTTGTGCTGCAATGAATTTTTAGATATTGAGATATTAATTTCAAGTGATGACGTCAACCAGCCCGCATTTATTGCAAAATAGACATTCGTTCATAGCCATTCGTTTATGCTACGTTTGTCCTGTATAAATTTTTGTTTGTGCTGCTATCGATTTATATACATTACCATATTTTTTTTTTAAATGATAGCAGCACAAATGAAAATTTTCACAGCACAAACAAGGATGTTTGACACAATTTTATCCATTTTTAATAAAAAATGGGGGGGCTGGTTGACCTCAGATTTACCTATAAAAGAATTGTTAATATCTCAAAAACTATAGCAGGACAATAGAGCACAAACTTAGCACAAACGAATGACATACATTTTCTATAAATTTGCGTCTGATAGGGGGCCAACTTCACAGAGGTAACCCAAACATATCTACACAAATGCTGAATACAAACCAGAGTAGTGATGAAGTGAAAACTGCAATCTCATCGTAAAGGCTCAATTGTACCACACCCAGCACAGCACTAACTAATGGCAGCCGTATCAAATACGCAAACGTTGTAGTTAATGTGCAGCCTGTGTTTGCATTTCGTATCTGTTGCGTCGCTGGTATGGGATTTTCAAGCCTTCTGTGTCACTTCTATTTTTTTAAGAACATCACAAGCAAAACGCAACAATTCAGCACAGAGCGAGTGATAGTGGAAGTCCTATCCTAATACAGAGCAGTGGTGGACTTTGTTACTGTACTTAAGTACATTTTTGTATATCTGTACTTTGCTTGGGTACAAATATGAAGTACTTTTTACTGTTACTTCACTACACTTTACAGCAGGTATCTGTACATTTTACTCCACTACTTTTCAAATTGTTGCCTGCGTTACACGTTACTTTTGTTTGTTTTCGTTTTTTCCTCATTGTGAATTGTTAGTTTCGTTTCCATGCTTCGATAAGCCCCGTGTAACTATACCCTAAATGAGAACTAGAGACAGCAACACGAGTACAAGCAAGATTAGGCAGGTGAACAAAATAATGACCAATATAAACTGCCACTCTATTGTGGAGGTATGCACCTGATAGTTGTTTGTATCTACCACTAAGCTAAGTTTTGGAGTTTTTGAGCTTGTTAAGCTTCTGTTTACAGTGCAGTCAATTTTATTGCTGGTTTTTTCTCCTTGGTTTTAACTAAAACTGAGCAGTCAATGAATTTTCTGGTTCTTTCTTTGAATATTGACTCTGGTCCCTATATATATATATATATATATATATATATATGGATATGTATATGTATTATACATATATGCATATATATATATATTTACATACATACACGTATATTACATTTTTGCATCGGGAGAAAATACTTTTACTTTTTACTTGTAAATGTTAAAGTTTTGTACTTGATAGATTTTTTTCTTAGATACATATTCTTTTACTTAAAGAGCAGCTGAAGAGCTTTTCAGATTTCGATGTAATTTTACGAAATATAAACTTTGGACGAGTTCGTCAAAACAACCATGTCATTTTTAACGCGTAACTGTGAGAATAATTTGCGTTTTTTTTAGGGCTGTCAAAATAATCGCGTTAACACGCGGTAATTAATTTTTTAAATTAATCACGTTAAAATATTTGACGCAATTAACGCACATGTCCCGCTCAGAAAGTATTCTGCCTCTTGGTAAGTTTTACAGCAAGACATTTTGTGCTGTCCAACAGCGAACTCTTGTGGTCGCTTTGCGACATGGTTTATTGTTTTCTTTCCAGTTCATTATGGCTCCACGACGTCTCGGGCTGATAATGTTGTGCTTATATGATCCTTGGACAAGATTTGTCCGTAAGTATGGTTGTTGTAAAAAATGTACATACTATGTTAGTAAGCGAAATGTTATATTTTTTGTATGAGACGGTTTTTGTTCATGTTTAGTGAACCTGTGTAGCGTGCTAAGCTAACGTTGTTGCTAATGCAATGCTTGTGTACTTTTTTTTTGTAGTTTTACGACGGTCTAAAGAGGACAATGGTTTGAGGCCATTTTATTAATAAATCAGATGAAAAAGGAAGAAGTCTGATTATTAAGGCGTCGTTCACTAGCTGTCTAGCTTTGGAAAAAGTAGACGCTTCGGAGTGAGGACAGCATAGACAGATTTAAATGACAGTAGAGTGAAATGCCCACTACAGTCCTTTTGTACCGTATGTTGAATGTATATATCCATCTTGTGTCTAATCTTTCCATTCCAACAATTTATTTTACAGAATATATATATAATTTACAGAAAAATATGGCATATTTTATAAATGGTTTGAATTGCGATTAATTACGATTAATTAATTTTTAAGCTGTAATTAACTCGATTAAAAATTTTAATCGTTTGACAGCCCTAGTTTTTTTAGATTTTGTGCAATCCGTTAATAGTCCCTTCCCAAGTGTGACGTAAATTCCTGAACGCAACTGAAGACAATCCACAGCAAGCACAGCAGCAGCAACGATATCAGTGATATTTTCACCGAAAGTAACCATTCAGGATCGCTCTTCCATGACGCTAACGATGGCAAAGGCTCCCAGGAAAGATTATCTACCTTACATGTTTGAACCTGAGGCGTCAGATGACAACAATTTATTCGGCACAGCAGACGTTTGTGATGACGCCGGTCGGGAGCTCGATACTCATCACAAAAGAGTGGTCTAGCATTGTGATTTTTCTCTGAACCTATCTTTCCCCAGTCATTGTGTGATATAATTATCAGTAATTGCAAAAAAAAAGACTAGTAGTTATGTAGATCTAGTAATAATTATATCAAATTGACATGAATAGACAACCTGTTAGCTGTCTTATGACAGGCAAGCAACAACAACAAAACAACAACAAAAACAGGTCGCGATCATGTAATAAACATATCAAATTGTCAGTAAGGTTCTACTTACGTTGTATCCTGCTAGGCTACGTTTACACTAGGACGGATAATTTTCTCCAGGGTATTTTGCCGACTATTTTTATACCTGTCCACACTTCGTTTAAGGGCCTCCCCGCTTCTGCAAGGTACGCCTGCATTTGCGCAAACTACGCATGGGTAAAAAAAAGAGAAGCCTCGTGTGTTACGTCATCCCCTGCACGGTTTACCTCTGAAACGGAAACTCATTCCTAGACAGCGACAAATTTCGAAATTACTACACCTTCTAGACTGTCATTATTTTCTGACCACTGTTTTTTTGTGATCGCAATTAAACGCATCACACACAGGAGCAAGAGTGGAAGGGCGAGCACGCTCTGCTTTACGTGCAGGCGCCGTGTTGTGCTTGAAATAAATCTTTAGAAAACAGCGGAAGCCTGACATCATTACTTGGGATGTTACAATCAATGCTATGTTGCGCTCTCACCACTTGGAAAAAAACAAATAGAAGCATATGGTGTGGCGCTGCGTATATTTTCTGGAAGCAGCAACCAGGACTGCTTGTGCATAAAAGTGCCGATCCTGGAAGTGCCAACAGTTTTGACAGGCAGAAATGTCTAGGGAAAAAAACTGATCACGCACCTCTTTGACTGGGGTACCACGCAGGTCACTTTTCGGGGTTTAATTTTCCTCTACGCATTTTTATAAACAATACTCATGTTCGGTCGGCATTGAGTTGGGAGAGGAGAGGCCAGCCCAGCAGCTGGCTGATCGGAGACAACTCGGGAGACGAGCTCTGTAAAAAGCGCTCATCTCCACCTCATCCGCGATGGGAGAACCCCAAACGGGCACTGAATTTAAGCATATTATTGAGACGTAGTTTGAAGTTTCAAGAAAAATGTGTGGAAAAGAGCAGGAATGCCACATCATGATCGTCCACCTCCATTGTTTACGATGCTGTAAACAGTGACTGCATGACGTCCCTTCCCGAGTATACGAATGTTGTACGGTGACAGCGGTCCAGATTAGGCGGCGCGTAGGTTGCGGGTAACATTACCCGCCTACTTTATCCATCTAACAACTAATCCGGATAATAGGCATACATGCCGTATAGTCCAACTAATTACACGTTTAAGCCATTATCCGTCCTAGTGGAGACGTAGCCCTAGACTAGTCTGTTAGGGCTCTCTGATTGCAGGCTGGAGGCCAGACGAGGGAACTATGACAGCTGCGACCTATCACAATCAGCCACCTTCATAAGCCTGCTCCTAGTTGCCGCTTATCGCCAGACTAACACTTATGGCATATCCGTCAGTCACGTCCAGCATTCAGGTATTTCTTATATTGTATCACCCCCGGCTAATTTGACTTCATGTTCCAACCCAGAATTCCTCGTGCCTGATCCCGAGCTGTACCTTCGCCTGACTGACCACCCATCAACTTTTGACAGCTACGACCCGGCGTGCAGGTGTGCTGCTCCGAGCCTCGTGCGAAATTAAATAAACGTTGAATACTAGCACAGTTATTCTCTTTGTCTGCTTTGGGGTCCACGTAACTTAACATCTTCGCTGAAATGTTGTTAACAAAGACTATAGAAATCGAGGATCCAGGGAGAAGTTATTCCTCTTGTCTCCCACAAAAGATGTCCAAATCCTTGCAGAAGAAGGGTATTTTTGGGCCACTCATCGAGTCTCGTGCCTTCGTGTGAGCAACTCATCGCTACACATCGAGATGGCATGACAAATCTCGAGAGTAAAACCCAGAAAATGTTTGCAATATATGGCGGTGATAGCATGGTATTCATATCAAGTGCTGGCGAAGTCTTGGGGAAATGACGTCATCAGGTAGCAGCTGGCAGCGAGGAACCTCTCTCGTTGCTAAGGTGTTGCTACGGCACTAACACAAAAACTACGCCGTCAATTCAAAAACATTTTAGGTAATGTGAGTTTTGAGACAGCGAATGATGCATTCAGGCCAATTTAACCAAGTAAAACGCTCATCCGAAAAGCTCTTCAGCTGACCTTTAAGTAATTGTTTGTACCTGTATCTGTACTTAATTGAAAAAAGTGATTACTTCATCCACCACTGATACAGAGTCAAATATCCGGTTGCTTTTCTAGATGATAAAGGTGAGCATTCATTATTATTATTTTTTTGCATTAAGTTTTAACCTTTGATCTCATTTTATCAGGTCTATAAGACAGTTTATGTTGAAAATTCAAGCTATTTAAGTTGGTCCTTTTCTTAAGCCCTCTGTTTAAAAAAATAAAAAATAAATTAAAAATTTTTTAAAAAATAAAAAAAGGGCTTTTGAAGGGTGTGCAGCGTGGGTACTATAGTAAGCGAATTTACAGCATCTGATCATTAAAACACAAATTGCATTACACTCTTATACTTACAATTAGCGCTGTTGGGAGAAACACTTGAAGTTTACCAATGAATCCAGTGTAGTAGAGAAAATATGTCAACGTCATCAGGGCACCAATGATAAAAATCAGAAGAAAAGCAGCTCCACTGAGCAAAACGGGTACTGTGGAAAAACAAAAACACTCTTGAACATCTTGACCAACAATGTTTTCCTACAAAACTCCCAAAAATATATTGCATAACATGTGGGTGTTTGAAAATATTGCCATGTAGTAAGCCAATAAAATGACAATTCTTTGCCAGGCCAAGGATTATCATAGCTGTAACAAATCAGCACTAGCTATGAACTGCTTACTTTCAGTGACAGAACCAGAATGTTGGAAGTCATAAAACATCAAGCAAAGCACATACACAGTTCTGTTCTAAATAATATCAGCTAGAGGTAGGAACCTCTGAGTACCTCACAATACAATATGAATCTGACAAATTTATGGGTCACTTCCTGTTGATTTTGTGACATTTACGGGCCAATTCCTGTTGATTTTGGGTTACTGAAGGGAAGTGACTCAAAATGAAAATGAAGTAACCTGTAAATACCCTAAAACACGTGTCAAATGTACGCTTGTTCTGCCCAACAGCGACGGGAGTGACGCAATAAACTCATTGCCTGCCAATGACAATGATAGACGTCCAATTCACACTTGAGTAAACGAATCCATTCCAGTTCGTTCAGTAAAAAAATATGTTCAAACAAATCGTTCAACGAATCGTTCGCCCCCCTCATATCCCTCCCCGCCCAAATGAATCGTTCGGTTAGTGAACGGGAAGTGACGTTGCCAAACGAATCACCAAAGACCGCTTCGCAGTATAACTGAACGGGAAGTGACATTGCTTGGTCCCTCCCTCTCTTGCACACAGGCTCCTCATTGACCACTCGTCGTAGTTTCAGAAATGAGTGACAGGCGATATCATTCTGCTTTCACAAACAGCCTCGTCTCCCTCCCGCTGCTGCAAAAGCGAGGGAGAACTTCCGCGTCGTCTGTCCTAGTTCAATGGGATCAAAGTCATGGCTCGTGCTTGCATTTCGATTTAGGACACGGTTAAACATTTTCCTTTTGTGGGGGGAGTGGGGGTTTGGGGTCGGGGACGCATGGACTTTCTTTAGCATGATCTTGATCACATATACAATGCTGCTGCTACCAGCCAACGCGGCATGCTTGCTGTCATGAAAATAAAAATAAATCGAAAGTTTAATTTCTAAATATGGAACGACCAACACATCATATTTACCTCTCGCTCTGTTGTATTTTAGTTTTTATGCTCATCACTATTATTTTTGGTCACTATTGTTAAAACTACAGTGTAAATAGTTAGTTGTCAAATGATGCTGCTCTGAAATAAAAACAATACTACATTTTGATATTTGACAGTTTAATTGCAAATCAGTATTAAGATGATCGTATTGAATTTTTGCACTGGTATTAACAAATAAAATAATCCGGTCAGCTCCCCTGTCATCCCCTCATCTCAGATCGTCAAATGCGGACGAGAAATAATTGTTTGCTCTTTACGAAGTTGCCTTTCTACTCTCATTAGTCTGTTAAGAAAAATGTAGACATATTGCGACATCTCCCATGTTCGCGTGCGTTGTTTTTGGGCGCTTGAGTAGCACATGATGGACGGATGGACATAATTTGTCAAACCAACTAACACCCGACACGCTCTGACACGAAAGAAAATAAAACAGTCGGAAAAAATTGACATGTATATACAGTTTCATTGCAAATCAGTATTATGGTGATCATACTAAATATTCTTTTTTTCTGTGCACATATGACGTAAATATCGCTGCCGTGAAGCCTCCATACAATGACAGTTTTCTCCCCCCGCACTGCCGCCACGTGACCGCAGCTCAGCTTTTGCTTGCCTCGTAGCTACCCGCGAAAGTCTTTACTACTGTAAATTTGATAGTATGTCATTATATGTAGTCCCGAGTCTGTTGAGAAAAGTAGTACACTAAACCATGCTCGCTAGATTTGTGTGGTGTTTTTGTCTGTTTGAGCAGCATTTGATAGGCTCCACATTAACCCTTTAACACCTAAGCGCATTTTGGCCGAATTTGAATGCATTTGATGTTGCCTTTATATTTCAAAGAAAAAATTGTTTACAATCGCCAAATTGGGTCCCTTTTTTCAGGACACCTTGAACTTCATGTCTAAACTGTTGTTTTCTTCACTGACCAATTATAATCCACATTTTGGACCCAAAAAGACAAAAAAAATCCCAAAATCTTTTTTCAAAATTTGTAAAGTTGACGTGCCATTGACAACCAAACATGCTCGACCAACCGTTTTGAAGCTTGATAATATTTATTCAACTTGTTAGGATAAACATTCAATAGAAAAAAATAAGATTGAATAGTTTTATGTTTGACAATTCAACACAAACAGCAGGTGTGGTCATAGGCGTTTTTGGCCTTTACACATACTATGGTCAAAACAGGCTATATAGTGTGCAAAATAGTGAGAAAAAAATGTGTATATATCATCTAACACAAAAAGGGTTTGGAAGATATCTCTTTGTGAAGTTACGTGTTGTACCCATCACCTTATCAAAAGTATATACGTACATGCAATCAAGCTTCTCGCACACACATCTACATAAAAATTGAAAATATTATAGTGAAGAAAAAATATATATAACATTAAAAAAAGTATTTTAAAAAATATTGACAAGTAGTTCAATTTCTTGGATTTTTCAGGCATGTGACCCAATAAAGTTTTTTTTTTTTTTTTTTTGCGCACTCAATAAAGCTTCTTCTTGAACGGGTCACGGAGCTGCGTCACACACAACGTCACACAGCCTACTCTTTCGCCGTTTGCGCTCTATTGTCACTTCTACTCGCCGAGACGCCGATTCACCAGAGGAAAACAACAACAAATACGACTCATCCTCTTCCTTGAGTTAATGAAATAATGCATTAGCTTGTGCTAAATGTAGTTTTAGATTCATTCTGCACGTTTCAAAGTCGCTCGCTCAAACCAACCGGTGTTGTGCATTTTTCGGCACGACACCGGTGTTGTGCCGAAAAATAGCCGCCCCGCGTGAAACGTCCCCCCTGACGGGAACGCTTATTTATAACGCTTTATTGAGGTGAAAACATCAAATGTTTTCATGGACGCATTACGGTAATGGATTTACGTCTGTAAAATCAGTTTTAAATAAATAAATTACACAAAATACTAGTACTGTATTTTAGTAACAAATCTTGGATTGGGCCACATAACCATCTTTCAACAGAAATGTATTAGTCTACAGGTTTTCACGACCATATCCTAATGACAATCACACAGGTATGACATTTATTAGTTCAAGCAGAGTAAAATAATACATATTCACGGCACAAGAAAATCATTTCCATGTCCATCGATTGGTAAGAAAAAGCTGTTTGTAAAATTGACGTGCGGGCGCTCAATAATGAAATAAATAAACAAATGAATAAAATAAAAAAAACGCTCAAATAATGCGTTTTAAACAAGCGTTCCGTCAGGGGGGACATTTCACGCGGGGCGGCTATTTTTCGGCACAACACCGGCCGCTGCTTGCTTTGCACGCCTCCCTTTCAATAGTTGGCGCCTCGCTCGGAAATTTATTAAAAATGATCACATTCGGTTCGTCCTTCCTGACATCACAACGACTCTTGGGATAAGTAGTACATTGTGCAGCTTTCGCTTTTGAAAAAGGACAAGAAATGATGACAATATGGAGATGGATACATGGTCCATGCAGCGTTTTAATGTATATTTATGAGTGCAATAAAACTATAAAATTCAAATGACATTATCTCCCGTTTTTCTTGGCCGATTGACTTCAAATAAAAACTAGTGTGGACATCAACTTCCGCACTTTCAAACGAGACCAACCAGCAGCACGTGGGTGATGTAATTACAGCGTGACGAAGCTTCAAAGACGATATGCGTAAACGCGTCGCTGCCGACACGTTCGGTGTTAAAGGGTTAACAAATATGTGACAAAGTCATTTCCTTTCATTTTTTGACTCGTTCACCGCATTACTGCAAAGTCAAGTTAGCAGCAAGCTAGGTTAGGAACCGGAGCCTCCGGTGTAGGTTCACTATCCTCTTCCCCTCACTATCCACTCGCTCTCGCCATATAAGCTATATAATTTGCCGAGGAAATGCTGTCCCGTGAAATGCCTGTTTAAAAATGTTCCCGTTGTTACTTCTTGCGTTCGCTTAAAAGTGCCCATTTAAAAAGGAAAAGCGATGGATGATACTCTACGCAGAGCGTATTATTAACAAATGTTAAAGTTGTATAAACATATAGCGAGAATAAGGAACGTCACTGACAAGTGCAGGCCCCCGCGAGTGGATAGTGAGGGGAATAGGATAGTGCACCTACACCGGAGGACCGAGTCACTGAACGGGAAGTGACATAATTCAGTCTTGCCCTCCTGCCTGCAGGCTGGCTGCTTATTGGCTACACGTGGAAGTGAGTGACAGATGCCCAGATTCTTTTTCCGCTCCCTCCCCTGCCCGCGATGAGGCTGGCGTCTGATTGGTCGTGTGCGATGTCAGAAGACGCTGCCGCTTGCTCACGCCCTCCCTCGCAGCGAACAAGCACCAACCTCATAGAACGAATCAGTGCAGATGGTGATTAGTTCGGTCTCGTTCACCCAAACAATTCGTTCAAAAAGAACGAATCGTTCGCGACCGATACACTACTACTACTGACGGTCCTCGACGTCAAATCCATTTTGAAAAGGGGGGGCGAATATCGAGCGCTGTCAGTGGCGGCAAGTGAGTTAAATTATTTTGTCAAATAGAAACCAACCCGGTTCACATGAGCTGTTACTGCCATAAATGTGGCCTGCGAACCAAAATGAGTTTGACACCCCTGCCTAAATGAACCGGCAGCGACCCCTTAAGTCCCTCAAAATAAACAGGAAGCAACCCATAGTCATTCGCCACCTCCCTGTCAAAATGAATTGGAAGCCTAACACCACCAGTGGCAGCTAATGAGTTAACAGACACTATTCTAGCAAAAAAAGTTTAGCAGCAATCTGTTGGTTACTATTTTTTATTATTTTTTAAAAAATTTTATTGATGCCGCCCCAAATAGCTGCTTTTAATGTTTCATACATTAGTTAGAAAAATTGAACAAAAATCCTCTCAGTGTTAAACTATTTCAGTATCAAGTTAACAGTTCAAAATAGTATATAAAATAAACTCCATTCAATTAATTTAATGTTGTGAATCAACCGTTAAAATTGTTAAAATTGCTCCCGTTATTCCATAATTTCCCTTCTGCCTACTTTCGACATGTAAATGTTTGAAAACTGTATCATCATAGACTTCATTACTATTGACGTGGCACTTCGTCATTCTTTGCATAACGCCTTATCAGAGGGGGCAGAGCTTCATTTAGTAATAGCCGAAGACGGCACACGCTCATGTCGGATTTAAAAAGCTTGGATTTACTTACGACTGGATTTAACTACGAAAGATGTACCACGTACAAATGGGAAGGATTGTCTCAGGAGTGATTTGTTCGAGGATTCATGGTAAATATTATATTTTTCATTCCATGCATGCGTGATTGAAACCTTTTATTCACCGGAATTTTCTTTGTTTACACATGGAGGTGGCTAATTTTCGTAACTGACTAGCCTCATAGTTTACTTTTAATCAAGAATCGAGACCGTTTTACGTCCATATCTATGACGAATTCGGGGATTTAAGCATTTATTCACAAGAATTTTCTCCAGAAAAGCTCTGTTTACGCCAGGCGGCCGCTAGCCTCATTCGCTACCAGTATATAGTGTATAATGATTATAAAAGGCTATTTTATTCTATAATAAGTTGTGATTGTCTATAGAATTGATCAATAATCTATTTACATATTATTCATTATTTATTCTGCATGTTTTCCTCAAGTATGTTTCTGATGTTAAATTGAGTGATTATTAGCTGTTGAAAACTTGCAGTAAATGAAACAAAAAATTAAGTTGCTATTTGGTCAAAAACTTGATTTGATATTGACTATGATATTCTAAATATTGCTGTGGATCCTGAAAATATAGGTGATGATCTGTGCATTTGGTGATTTTTGTGCATCTAGTGAAAAATCTGAGACTTCTATAGCCATTTTAAGTTGTGTTATACTTACATAAAAATTAATTAATCGGGATTTTATAAGAGAACGACTTTGAATTTTTTGATGCCGCTGTTCATGGAGACTCGTATATGGCTAAGGTAGGTGCCTGTTTTGGTTTAAAGTCGGTAGCAGCTTTGGTTATGAAAATATTTGAATTTGAAGTTTCTGAAAATAGGCCCCCTACGAATCGGCCCGTTTCCAGTGTCATGTGAATAAGTTATGAAGTCTATGGTTTCATCATGTAAAGATAGATTTGAGTCAAGATTTTGCCGATTTAGGGAGTATTTTAGATAAAAAGTTAATTAGGTTTGCTCGGAAGCTTCAATCCAACATCCTTCCAGAGACGTCTACCGCTTTGAGATGGCGGCTGTTTACTAGCGCCGGCGATTCTGTCATTTCGCATCTAGTTTTCCTTTCATGTGCTACAGCGGTCGAGTCTGTCATTTCGCATCTAGTTCTATATACATGTGAATGATGTGATCTACCGTGGCTATATGTGGGCGTTGTTTGTAGCAGATGTCTGCCGCAGTCAGGTATTATTGTTTTTTTATCTAGCGGCATGAGTTGAGCATGATGTTTACTCTCAGTCCGTTCCTCATTGCGTCCTGAAGACCGTGCTGTCTGTGTTTCAGTTCTGCTTTACTTGGCATATTTCAATATTCAGAATTTGGATGTTTGTCAATCGTTCTCGACTCTTCCACGGCTGAATCGTGAATAATCTAAGAACCGTTTCGCACACCTCTGTTGCTTACGGTACATAAAGTCCCACTGTCACCTCAGGGAGTAATTTACTGAATTTTATAGTTTGAACTTCACCCAAGCCATAACTCGTAGTCTTTTTGTTTGTCGAATAAACCAACATCTACATCATATTATTGTCAATAGAAGGATTTATATCAATACATCGTTATAACTGCCAGTTAAAGTATCACATATTAATACTCAGTCTTATTCTCATACTAATACTCCGACTTTATTCTCATACTCGAACAAACAGTACAAGAATAAAGTCGTAGTATTCATCAATGTAATTTAAGTAAAATATTTTTCACATTTAAAAAAAAAATATTTGTTTAACAAGAATCATGATACGAATCATATTGTGAGTTTCCTTATCTTTAAAGCCCAATTGAGAATGTTTTAAAATTACCCGTCCTATTCAGCTGCTTAGTCTGAACAGTTTTTATGTATCGCATGGGAGTTTGATATACAATGATCCCTCGTTTTCGCGGTCAAAGGAGGGACCGACCCCACTTCCCCGCCCGCGATGAAAGAAACCAGCAAGTAAAGGCGGAGCTCCTTGAAAGGTGGAAAAGCCCCCTTGAAAGTAGAGGGGCCGAATAATATTGCACGCCCCACTTTTCAGTTTATTTGTTAAAAAAGTTTAAATTATCCAATAAATTTTGTTCCACTTCACAATTGTGTCCCACTTGTTGAATCTTGACAAAAAATTAAAATGTTATATCTTTATTTTTGAAGCCTGAAATGTGGCGAAGGTTTGCAAGGTTCAAGGGGGCCGAATACTTTTGCAAGGCACTGTAAGTATAACACCATTTACCATTTACATAAAAAAAAAAAAAAAAAAAAAAAAACAATTTGGGGCATGTTCAATGTATTCATTCAGATTTTCTTTTGGAAAGATACAGATAAAACATGTTTCCCCTTTTTACAGTATAGTATATAATATAATATAGTATAATTTAAATACATTTTATTTTAAGCATGTTACGTCCCATCAAATTATTTTTAAATAAGAATAACGTGGCAAAATGCCTCATTGAGTGGGTCCACTCAAATCCGCTCACGCTGCTTATTTGCACGCACGCACGCACGCCCCCCCCCCCCCCCCCACACACACACACACACACACATTAGCCACGTTTACATGGAGCCAAATATTCCAATTACAATCGGTTTAGATGTTCAAACCGAATAAATGTGTTCCATATAAACACCTCATTCGGAATGAAAAGGCCCAAACCGAATGGAATTTCATTCCGTTTCACAGGGGTGGAATATTCCTTTTCCCAAACCGATTAGAAGTAAAATTATATCATGTAAACAGGGAAGCGGAATGGTGTCTGGTTGCGTTCTTTCTGCACATGCTCCGTACTGACGTGGTGACGTCACTTGCAACATGGCTGCCAAGCACAGCGCACCTAATTGGAGTCCGGCGGAAAGTTTGTATTTAATTCAAACTTTAAAAGAATTGAATATAATTGCTCGCTTAGACGGGCGTAAAACGAGGAACAGTGAACTATTTAAAAAAGTTCACGAGAGGTTACACGAAGCCGGAATAGACCGGAGCGTTACCAGATTAGAAACCGGTGGAAAACGCTGAAAACCGGCTACTACAAGGCAAAAGAGCAAAACAGCAGCACTCTGACGATCGATCTCCATGTTTTGCAACGTGACGCTTTGTTTTGATTAATCTGCGCATATCAGACGGCAGTTGTCAAACGTCCTTTCGGAATAAAGGCAGACACATGTAAACGCTGGATCGGAATAGATGAAGTGACATGTAAACAGCTGATCTGAAATTTCCATTCGGAATGATTTGAATCGGTATGAATAAAAGTCAGCATGTAAACGTGGCTAATGAGTCACAACAGCAAACTACCGCTTGTGTTTGACAACCTCAACGAGCTCATGCATTTGGCGCCTTTCTCCCAAGCTTCAGAGCTGCCACTCATCGTTAACTTTAAAAAGCAGCTGGTTGGTGAGCAAGAAAAGCAGCAGGAGGGAGAGGTGATAGGCTGTACGTGATCGGATCGGGACATCTCTATAAAATACTCTATTTTCTAATTGAAACAAAATCCGCGATGGACATGGGCACAAAGTAGCGAGGGATCACTGTGCTCCCATTGTGGTGGTTCATTATGTTTTATTTATGAAAAGAGATCAGCAAACAGGAAGGGGTTTGGGGGAGATAGAAAGGAAGGAAGCAGACAGAAGAGGAGAAGAACAAAAAACAACAAAAAATACATTGTTGCACGCCGATGCTACCTGTGAACATTGTGGTGCTATCGTTATCTAATTATATTGACCCGTGGACACCATGTGGGGGGCCTGATTACCGAGGAGAAAGAGGAGGGAAGGTGAGTCAAAAGGAGTGTGATTCGACGGTGTGGAGCGTACACATTTCAGCAATGTGAGGTGGGGAACTAAGTATAATGTAAATCACCTCTACGTGTGGCTATGTTGAGATCCTATTCTATGCTATCTGATCGCTAATCCTGGCACCGACAATATCTCTACTTGAATGTGTCTAATTGCACCCAGTTATGCGTGAACCCACTCAGACGCTGGCTAGTCCTGCAGAGTGGAAATGCCGCACGGGGGCCGTCCCAGCCAATCCGGGGTTGGTGGGGTGCGGTAACCCCTACATTCGCAGCGTTTTATTAACTTTCCAAATCTGAAGATGTTCAAGTGTCCCAGCAACATACAGACTGTAATACATGTATACTTCATGGTTCACCTTACCGCTGTTGAAATTTGTAGTACTTGTGATGATGCATTTCCAGGTTGATGGCACAGTATTTTTATTTATGGTAATCTCAATTTCAATCTTTACACAGTACTCTTTGCCTTTTTCCAAGTTGTAAACAGTAAAACTCTTGTTTTCAGTTCTGTAATCCTGCAGATCAAACAGATAAATAGTGGATGAATAAATGAATAAAGCATTAAGTCACATGGTGAACATCCATTTCCAACAATATTAGGGAACATGAAAAATGTATGGTACCTTATACCTGCTAATCATTTTGTTAAATTTTAATTGCGGCTAATCAAGGCAAGGCAAATTTATATGTATTGCACAATTCAACACACGGCAATTCAAAGTGCTTTATATCACATGAAGATCCACGAGCAGAGATAAAATGATTTGTATGAATCACATTAAATCAAAATTAAGTTAAAACAAAGACAATTGAAACAGGAAATAAAATTATACATAAAAATCACATTAAATCCCCAAGAGTAAAGAATAAAATAATAATTACTTAAATCGGAAATGGGAATAAACCGCCAAAAGAATAAAAAGCGAATAGCTAGCAATTTGAAGTATATAAGGTGGACAGTTATGATTATGCTGTGATGAACAAAAGTGTTTTCAGCCCTGATTTAAAGGCGCGAACAGTTTGACCACACTTCAGACTTTCAGGTGACCAGTGCCATGGGGTGAGGAGCATAATAACTAAATGCTGCCTCAACCTGCTTAGTTCTTGTTCTTGGAACATAGAGGAGACCGGTTCCAGAAGACTTTAGGGGTCTACATGCTTCATAGGGACCCAACAAATCAAGCATGTACGTATTTTGGTCCTAGGCTATTAAATGTTTTGTTGACGAGCAGTAGTATTTTATAGTCTATCCTTTGACTCACTGGAAGCCAGTGTAACGATTTCAAAACCGGTGTACTGTGGTCCAGTTTCAATTCAATTTCAAACTTTTATTTGGACTCTGGCAGCAGCATTTTGTACTAGCTTCAGTTTCCTGACTGATTTTTTTTTTTTTCCACACTTGTAAATATACCGTTGCAGTAGTCCAATCAATTGAAAATGAATGCATGCATACGTTTTTCCATGTCTTGTTTAGTCAGAAGCCCCTTAATACTGGCTATATTGTTTAGGTGGTACTAAGCAGATTTAGTGACAGACTTTAGATGGCTATCAAATTTTAGGTCTGAGTCAATAATTACGCTAAGATTTCTGACTTGATTTGTAGCTCTAAGTGACATTGTGCCAAGGTGCGTGCTCATCTTTCATTTTTCGTTTTTTTGGGCCCAAAAATCATCATTTCTGTCTTCCCCACATTTAGCTGGAGAAAATTCTTAGATTCAGATTAGTTTTTTTGTGTTTTTTTTTTTTTTTTAAGAAGAGGTTTTATCACTGCAGTTTTAAAGTCTAATCAAATTAATATATTCTTTTTTTAGAAGTATTTCAAATTATTGAGTTTGAAACAAAGATATTCTGAAACAAATGAACGATTATAATGGATTTGACTTGAGTTGATCCCTTACCTTAATTTTGTTATCTTGTTTCCACAAGACTCTGAACTTTGTAGCTTTGTAGAAGGCCAGGATGTCGTTGTTTTTAATCCCTGAGCCATTTTCAGCTTTTGGAAGTGATATGTTGATTTGAATGCAGTTGTCACATTCAGTCAAGATTACTTTGGGTGGACCTATAATGGCTAGGAACAGAGAACATTACAGTTATGATAATAGCAGTTTTTTCCCCCCGAGTCAGTGAACCTAGATTTAGACCTAGACCAGGATTTTGCCGATTTAGGAGTATTTTAGATAAAAAGTTAATTAGGTTCGCTCGGAAGGTTCGCAACAACAGCCTTCGAGAGAAGTCTACTGCTTTAAGATAGCGTCAGTTTCCTGACGCCGGCGAGTCTGTCATTTCGCATTTAGTTTTCTATACACGTGCTGCTAATGTCGCCGAGGCTGTCATTTCGCATCTAGTTCTTTATTCATGTGATATCTACCGTAGCATTATGTGGGTGTAGTTTGTAGCGGCTGTCTGCCGCAGTCAGGTATTATTGTTTTTTTTTAACTAGCGGCATGAGTTGAGCCAGAGCTGTGTTTTGAGCATGATGTTTACTCTCAGTCCGTTCCTCAGTGTGTCCCGAAGAGTGTGCCGACTGTATTTTAGTTCCGCTTAGCGTGGCATATTTCAGTAATCTGAATTTGGATGTTTGTGAATCGTGCTCGAATCTTCCACGGCAGAATGGCAAATAATCGGAAATTTTGCACACCTCTAGTAATCGGTAACAGTTACGTTTTTAGACCAAGCCAAAGGAAAAATTATGAAATCACCCTGTAAATTTTTAATATCAAACTTCTTAGAGAAGGTCAATCATCATGTGGTGTTGCAAAAGATGTTGGTTGTTCAGAGTCAGCTATCTTTAAACCAAGTACAAACAACATGGGAAGGTTGTTCAAGGCAGGCATACTGGTAGACACAGGCATCGGAGCGTTAAGACACAAGACTCAAAGCAATATCTTGAAAACAGAAAAAGCACAACAAAACAAATGAGAAACAAATGGGTGGAGACTGAAGTCAATGTCTGCGATCGAACTGTAAGAACCTTCCTGACAAAAGACATCACTAACACCTAAAAAGTTAAAAACAAGGTTACAATGGGCAAAGGAAACAAAATCATGGACTGTGGATGACTGGATGAAAGTCATATTCAGTGATGAATCACGAATCCGCTTTGACCAAGGTGATGAGGCCTTTTGTTTGGTGCCGTTGCAGTGAGATTTCTGAAGACAAAACATGCAAATTTCCACATTCATTAATGATATGGGGCTGCATGACAGGCAAAGGCCAGTGAGGTAAAATCTCAGTTCCGCACATCATCGAAAACACCATTCCCACTGTGAAGCAGTAGTGGCAGCATCATGCTGTGGAGATGTTTCTCAGCAGCCGGACCTGAAAGGCTTGTAAAGATCGACGGCGGGATGAATGCTGCAAAAGGCACCAAAGTCCTGGGGGACAATCTTCAGTCTGCAAGAGAACTACGGCTTGGGAGACAATTTATTTTCCAGCAAGATTATGATCCAAAGCATACTGCAAAAGCTACAGAGAAATGGTTAAAAAAAAAACAACCAGGAAAATGTTCTGAACTGGCAGAGTCAAAGCCCAGACCTGAATCCTACAGAGAATTTGTGGCTGGCTGGCTGGACTTGAAAACAGCTGTTCATGCCCGATACATGTGACTTGAGCAGTTTTTCAGAGAAGAATCTTTAACAAGCAACTCCAGTGCACTGCCTGACCATGAAAATCATCAGGAGGGAGAGTGAGAGACTACGTGATAAGATCGGGAGGGCTCTATAAAAGACTGTATTTATTAATTTTTTTAATTGAAAAAAAAAAAAAAATGCGATGGAATGAGGGCACAAAGTTTGAAGCGCGAAGTAGCAAGGGATCACTGTATAACTAATTACTTAGAGTATAATATGAAATGTAAGGCATTTCGATGTCTGAGAGTAATAATTTACACATTACATATTATTTACTAATTAAATACTAAACACTGATAATTTCAGCCACAGTGAGGGATAACATTTACCGCTTGAATTCGAGATGCAAGGCAGGGAAAAAAAAAGACTGATGCTGACATACTTTGTTGAAAAGGGGTGAAGTGGACTTCTTGAGAATCAGGAGACCAAGTCCCATTGTAGAATGCTCGGACACGCAAATGATACTTGTTGTACTTGTCCAACTTCAGCTGCAAAGATGTTGCAGTTGTGATGTAGTCATTCCTTGATTGAGTCACTGATTCTCCACTTAACCTAAAGAAAACGAAGACAATTTTAACATTGCACTTTCTCATTGTGATGCGGTTCACCTCCGTCATGTCACAATTTAACAGTCAGCAACTTTACAAAAACACCTTTTTTTTTTCTTATATACTATATCATGTAGTTCCAAAATGACTTTGCACCATTGTACACAGCAAGGCAAACACATGGATGTAAAAAAGTGCCAATGTTTGTTTCATTGGATCGACACAGTATATGCCTGGTAAACGGCTATTGCAAATGAAAACTTTCCCAATTGCCATACGTAGTTATATGGAGGTTAACATAAACAAGAATCATTAAACAACAACAAAAAAATTCACATTATATTTATGCATAGTTTTTGGTTGCAATGTAATTTTAACATTTACAGCTAAAATGTTAAGGCCATAATGACACCTTGAATTTAAAGTGCGTTATTTATGAACATTTCAGAAATACTGTTACATGCTGAGAAGTTTAATAAATAAGTAAATAATTGCGTTTAATGCACTATGAACTTAATTATGTATTTATATTGTGCACATACCTGGAACACTTAAAAGTGAAAGCTAGTGATGGCTATATAACAACAGTGGTCACGACAACATGTTATATATTTGATCCGATTACTCGACAATGCTTAAAAATGAGTGATTAAGCAACTGTAAAAATAATTGTTTAATGCAGCCTTCGTGGAATGAGAGTTCAGTTTGCGACTGCAATGTGTGCAAACTGAGTTTTTTATGGTGATGGAAAGAATAGAAGTGCGTTTATCAAAATCACTTTTAATACACTACATGATCACTGTAGAGAAGATATTTGTAATACCAATTTGTCTGCAACCTTTTTTGTGCTGCACAACTGATGTGCAAAGAAATACAGTAATGTGTATACATGTATTTTTAACTTGGATTAAATCATTGCTGAGTAAATTAATTCATATTAGGGATGTCCTAATCCAATCACGTGACTGGAAATCGGGCCGACCAGGCCATTTTACAGAGAATCGGAATTGGGCGAAAAGGATTGGGTATTTAATTTATGATACATATAAGTTAAAAAAAAAAAAAAATAGGGATGTACCAAAAGCAAAAGTCTTGGCTGAAAACGAATATTGGAAATACCTGGCCGAAAAACTGCAAACCGAAAGGCAGAAAAATAGACATGCATAGATAATGAAAAAAAAAAAAAAATGTTATTATTTGCTGATTACTGCCCTTTTCATTGGCATTGGTTTACAAGCCTGGAGGCTTGAGAAATGGAGTTTGAAAGGTGACGATTCTGAAACCTCACGGGAGGGTGTGGTGCTCAATTTCTCCCAGAAAATGATTACAATTACAAATGCTTGGATAGTAATATCTTTTTTGAGTTGGCTTGCAATGAAAAAAAAAAACACAAAATAGAATGGGAAAAAAATCATTATCAAAATTCCAAAAATGGGCTGGACAAAAGTATTTGCACCCTTTGAAAAATCATGTGACACTTCTCTAATTTGTGTAATTAACAGCACCTGTTACTTACCTGTGCCACATAACAGGTGGTGGCAATAACTAAATCACATGTGTAGCCAGTTATAATGGAGTAAAGTTGACTCGACCTATTTCTTGTGTCCTTACGTGTACCACATTGAGCATGGAGGAAAGAAGACCGAAGAACTGTCTGAGGACTTGAGAAGCAAAATTGTGAGGAAGCATGGTCAATATCAAGGCTACAAGTCCATCTCCAAAGACCTGAATGTTCCGGTGTCTACCGTGCGCAGTGTCATCAATAAGTGTAAAGCCCATGGTGCTGTAGCTAACATCCCTGGATGTAGACGGAAAAGAAAAATTGACAAGATTTCAAGAAAAGATTCTGCGGATGGTGGACAAAGAACCTCTACTAACATCCAAACAAGTTCAAGCTGTCCTGCAGTCTGAGGGTACAACAGTGTCAACACGTACAATCCTTCGGCGTCTGAATATAAAGGGACTCTGTGGTAGGATACCCAGAAAGACCCCACTTCTGACCCAGAGACATAAAAAAAGAGCTTGCCAAAACTTACCTGAGAAAGCCAAAAATGTTTTGGAAACATGTTCTCCTGTCAGATGAGACAAAAGTAGAGCTTTGTGGGGAAAGGCATCAACATAGAGTTTACAGGAAAAAAAACGAGGCCTTCAAAGAAAAGAACACAGTCCCCACAGTTGAACATGGTGGTGGTTCCCGTATTATGTGGGGTTGCTTTGCTACATCTGGCACTGGACTGCTTGATGTTGTGCATGGCATTATGAAGACTACAAACAAATTTTGCAGCATAATGTAGTGCCCAGTGTGAGAAAGATGGGTCTTCCTCAGAGGTCATGGGTAAGCCTGTCGCAATATGCAATAATTCCATTTATCGCGCGATAAATAAAAATGAAGGTGGTAATTTTTCCGCTGCGATTTATCGCCTCGCGTGCACAGCGGCAGACGTGCTGTTAATAGTTCGGATTCCTCGTTACCAACTGCGCAAAATGCATCTTCGTTCCAGGTCTGGCAAAAACTAGCGCCGGAGCCAATCGTTCCCATTATATCCTATTCTTCAACGTATACCGGCCGCGTCAGTGCTCCGGAGTGACTGTGGACCATCTTCGGCGCGCCGGTGTTGTTGACGTGTGGGCGCTCCCGTCAGGAGTGACATTTCACGCGGGGAGGCTATTTTTCGGCACAACGCCGGATATTTACAACGAAGTCCGCCAAAACATTGTTACCGACTTGGCTGCTACAAACAACCTCGCTTTGACAACGAAGGGCTGAATTAAATTAAGAGCGCTGTGCTTCAAACTCGTCCTGTTTATGAAAGTCGATTGTCATATGCTGGTTTTGTGTAGTAATGAGCAGACGTGACTTCAGCGGCGCTTGCTAACTTTTTTAATGCGCGCACACACTAGATATCATGAAATGGCAAACTAGATGTGCTACGGCCCATGCCATTGGCTACGTGAGCCCAGAGTGATTATGGGACACGTAGTCCATATACTACATCGATGAATTCTAAACTGTCATGACTGAATGGAAGTTAAGAAGGCCAGATCAATCCATACCAGTGACTATAGATAATGTTGCAAATATTGTTAATTCAGTACGTGACACAGATGGATTCGGACCACAAATAGGATGTCTTGCTCATGTTGTAAACCCAGCTGCTAAGAGAGCTGTAGCAATCAGCAGTGTTGCCTTCCTCACTTTACAAACAGTAAAGATTGTTCTTAGCACTTTTATACAAATTTTTTTCAGATCAGTAAGAAGTAAGCACGTAAATATTATGCACTAAAATGCATGTTTATATGATGGCAATTTAATTTTTGCTCGTTAGCACAAAAAAAAAAAAAAAAAAAAAAAAAAAAACCCAAACAAAAAATATAATTGTTAATCTTTTTACAGAGCATTAAATGTATTGAATCGGATCGAAAATCGTGTCCCCCATATCAAAAATCGTACCAAACAGTGACTTAACTGTATCGTTGCATCCCTATGGAACACCATTGCAGGAGCTATGACGGGAAAAGTTTTCATTTGCCTAAATGCTTAAGTTATTAAGTGCAATTTTTTTTTTTTTTTTTTTATAAACACATTTGATTTATTCTGTGTTTCTGTGTGGTAACAATACTGTTGTTTTTTACTTAATAGGCATGGTCTTGTTTTTAGTTGTGATTTCTTAAAAAGTATTTTTGAATTTAAGAGTAAATATTTATTGCGTTTAAATGGGTGTACTTGATCTATTAATATATACTGTATTCTCACTGTGTTATTGTAAATTGGTTAAAAAAAAAATTGGGGGGGGGGGCGCAATAATATCGCATATCGCAATAATTTATGAGAATAATTATCGCACATTAAAATTTGTTATCGCAACAGGCCTAGTCATGGGTCTTCCAGCAAGACAATGACCAAATACACAACTTCAAAAAACACTAGAAAATGGTTTGAGAGAAAGCACTGGAGACTTCTAAAGTGGCCAGCAATAAGTCCTGACCTGAATCCCATAGAACACCTGTGGAGAGATCTGAAAATGGCAGTTTGGAGAAGGCAAAGCAGGCACCCTTCAAATCTCAGACACCTGGAGCAGTTGGCCAAAGAAGAACGGTCTAAAATTCCAGCAGAGGATTGTAAGAAACTCATTGATGGATACCGGGAGCGGTTGTTCGCAGTTATTTTGTCTAAAGGTTGTGCTACCAAGTATTAGGCTGAGGGTGCCAATTATTTTATCCAGCCCATTTTTGGAGTTTGTGTAAAATGATAATGATTTAATTTTTTCCCATTCTCTTTTGTGTTTTTGCAGGGGTGCCAACACGTTTGGCCAGCACTGTAGGATTTTTAAACCCTAACCCCGTGTAACCCTCAGAGGCCAAGTGTCGCTGCCATCTGTCCACAAGGCAATACGCAGATTATCCTGCATAAGGCGGTAAAAACATCTGGTAAGAACTAAAAACCAAACAAGTTTGTAAAAATTTGAATTTAATCATAATTTGCACACGTAAGGAAACAATCGGTGTTGTTAATAACGGCGTTAGAGTATATATTTTTTTTTTTTTTCCGGTATTGCTATATGGACATGCCTAGTTTATATCAGATAGTTTTGTAAGAAAGAACTAAGACCGAAAGAAGATGACAATCATATGTGAATAAGCTCAGCTCTTGTGCTCATCTATGCGTAAAGTGAGAAACACAGCTGATGCTCCAGATGGAAATGACCCCAAAGATAGTGGTAAAAAGAGTGCACACTTAACTTTAGTAGGACATTCACAATGCATTTCAGACTATCTAGCTAGCAGCAACTAAGTAGCTGCGTTATTTTAAAGCTGAGATGTTTTGAGTGCAAAGCAACAAAGATAAGACGTACGCAGATATTGTCTGTAGTGTGCAAGCCAAGTTTTTATTTGTCAAACACGGTGCATTTGGTTTATTAATTACATGGGACTTTCTGCTGTTAGCTGGAGCTAACTAACAGTTTGTACCAGCAGTGATAAATACTGGCTTTCTTGAAAAACCTTATGTCCATCCTTCATCTATCTATTCATACTTTGCTCTGTGTGCGTCAGAGGTACACACACACGGCGGCAGTACCGAGTCTACAGACTGCGAGCAAGGTAACAGGGAAAACGCGGACTGCATTTTCAGAGATGTGGGCGTTCTCTATATGAATAAGTGGAATGGATTGGATAGCGTCTGAAAGGGCTCTCTACCTTACTCTATGAAGTAAGGGGGAAACTGACAGATTTATGATCATGTTTAAGTTAATCATAAAAGTTTATATGATTACTGATTCAAACGAATATCCTGGCAACTTCATAGTGAATATGTCAGCATGTTTTATAACACACATATAAATATAAATATATATACATATATATATATATATATATATATATATATATATATATATATATATATAGTTTTTTTTTTTTTAATAAAACAACACCAAATTATTCATTCTTAAGCCCCCCTAAAATAGGCTTAATAACGCCACTGTGCTGAGGTATCGGATCGGGACTCGCAGATCTACAAAATCAGGTGCGTCAGACTCGGATGCAAAAAATATGCAATCAGGAGATTCCTACTCACAAGATTGCACTTTTTAACACATTTGTTATCATTTTTTCTTTAATTACTTGTACCACCTGCACAGCTTTTGGTTCATGCATCTTCCTACTCTGAATTTACTGACCAAGCTGTTATGTTGCTGGTGAGAGTTTAATCAAAAGAATTGAGATTGTACCTCACTGAAGTTTGCCTTATCATGTTAATTGCTTCCAATGGCAATTAAAAGAGAGAATCTGAAATGCTCGCGTTTCAAATTCTCCGAACAGATAGTGAAACTACCGGCCTGCGTTTTAGTTATCTTGAGTTGTGAGAAAATGATGAAGTTACCTCTGAAAGATCTTGTACTGTACTCCTGGTGGGGTGTCAGGCCCCGGATCCCAATGCACGATGTGAAGGAAATTCACTGATTTAACCGACAAGTTAGCTGGTGGAAGGAGGACACCAAGCACTGTGCAAAACGTAAGGGGGTATGGCGAGGTTTGAAGTTGATAGAACATTGAGTTGCACAACAAAGACGTTAACTGCTGTATAGTAGATTGGAAGCTTATAATTTACTCACCAGAGTCAAGTAGGAAAATCAGATTTAGATGACTTGAGGGCCAGTTCATCTTGCCATTTATGTTTATTCTATCGTGGTGAGTGATGAAATGCACTGTTTATTTGTCCAAAAAAGGGCAAAAAGGCGGGGTATGTTATATACGTTAAGATATTTCGTGTGGTATAGTTGTGCTATATTCCCTACCCTTTTAGGGAATATACTACTCTACAGTGCGTTAGTATTATCAATTACTTCAAGGGTAATGCTAGACTTGCTAAAAAGCTGATCAATTTCCACTCACTCGGTTTCTTGTCAACCTGGTACTTCCGTCTTTCCAAATAGTAATTCAGCAGTTGCTTAATTCGTTGCTAAACTAATGTTGCTGTTAAAAAAAATACCGTGCATTCAAGGTTAGCGGTGTGAAAACATCTGGCTGTCACGTTCTTACAATAAAAGTGTTTCCTTTGCTGTCACATCCTGAAGTGAATCAATTTCCCGTCTCTACCAACCCGACCATTTTCTGGAAGCCTTTCAAAGTAAAAGCTACGATAGGAAAACATTCTTTGTTCACATTAGAAATAATGAATGTTACGCACCGCAATTAAATATTATACACATTTTGATGTAAAATTGTATAAAAAGTGAACAAGAATGGCTAAAATATTTCTATTTAATGAACAATAAAACCCTCTCTATATTATTTTCCGGCTTTGTTGTGTCAAACTGTCAATTGTTAAGCGGGCGCTTTTCAAACGTCATTCGGTGGTTTCCATGTTCTAAACAGACTTCGGATGTGGTTGATTTTTCAAGTAAAATTAATAACCACTGGGCGAAAATCTCGAAACTGAAAACTTTCCATTGTTTAGAGAATTCAATGTCGAAACAACTCAATTAAAGTACTGCATGGTGAGCCCATGTCTCTTTAAGATACAGGGTATAATGTTTGGAAACAAATAAACAAACGAAAAAACTCTTCTTGTTTGATTTTTGTGTTTAAAAATATAAACCAACCGCCAACAATAAATTTCAGCTTGATTTTTTTGTTTTGTTTTGCATTACTGGAGTTTGTCACCAGAATGATCGTTGTTCTTGGTGACAAGTAGATGGCGACAGCGTGTAGACTAAACACACCGTCAGACTTGTGTAAGTTATCTTTTGAAACAAATTAGTGAATTAAAATTGACAACAGTTAACTTCAGTTAACGTTAGTTAACCTTTTAAATGTAAAGTTTAAATGGTACCTCAAATGTAGTTGAAACAAAAAAGTATTTTCATTTAAAATATGTATTCTTTCAGTACATAAGAATACAACTTCAATGAAGTTGGGACGTTGTGTAAAACAAGTGAAAAGAGAATGGCGTACCGCAAGCAACACGTCACTTCCGCTCATTAATATTCATGACATTAGCTACTGTTGCTAAGTAAGGACAAGTAACCGCTTGTCCCTAATAGGAAATGAATGGAAATCGTGTACGAAGGAGATGTTTACAGAGTTAAACCTACCAATTCTCTTCGAAAATGATGTGCCTGGTGCCAAATTCACTGGCAAGGATGTGGAAGAACATTAAAATGTTCAGTTAAAGAGATGGCTTTAGCGTCGAACGCTGAAAAAGACTGAAAAAAACGAGCCGACCTAAGCATAGCTTTAGCTTTTTCATCGACGCGACTGACAATGACATTCTCCTGTTTCAACAAGCTATCCTTTACCATCAGCCCTGTCTTTCTTAGATATCCTCTGGTTGTCCTACGTCTCTTACCGTTCTTGGGGGTAATTTAGTTAGCTTTGTGTAGCGATCGCAAATGCTACTCAGTGGCAGCCAACGAACAAATTTAATGTTTTCATTGATAACACATCTTAATCGTATAATTTATTTACACTTTCCCCTTACTAAAGTATTTTTTTAAATATATATAACAGAAACGGTAACAGTGGCAGTCAGATACCATTGTAATTCTTTTCAGGTCATTCATTGTCAGACAGAAGCAGTACGGCCCAACGTTACGCTAAAAAAATGTTAAAAATATAAAAATGGCTTACCTCTTTGTCCTCTGAAAGACCATGCCAACCCAACATAATGTTTATTGCATATGAAACTTGAATGGATTCGCCGAGCTGGTGTTGAAGTTCGCGCAAGTTGATTCGGTCTTCACATTTTTTCCTCTCGAGTTTTTGGTTTCCGGAAACGTATGAAGAAAACATCCTTCATGTGTCGTGATGTCTAGAGTCGTTTCTACAAGTTCCAAAACAGCAATGCGTGATCGGCATGTTCGTTTTTGAAAGATTACCGGAGAAAAGTAGCACTTTTTACATTGGGTCTATGCGAGGGCGGGTCTATAATGTCCCACTTCGGCTTTACTTCCGCTTTACGATGCGACGCCACGGTCTAAAAATAGCCTGCGTGCGGTACGCCATTAAATGTTTTTCAAATTATGTTAAACCTATATTTAGTTGAAACAAAACAATTAATTTTCAAACTGATATACTTTATCATTTTTGTTTGTTTATTTGTTTGTTTGTTTGTTTTAGCAAATATTCATGAGCTTAGAAACTTATGGCTTCACCACAAGCCCCAAAAAGATGGGACTGGCGGCAAAAAAAGACTGGACATGTCTAGACGTAGTCTACGGTTTGGCCTATCATTGCACACGCATTTTTTTGGGCATTGAAAACGAGGGTTCTTAAAAACTACCACAGTGAAAATGTGAAAATTCTGCATTTGTAGGGCCATCATACGGACACTGATAACTGAAAATTTAACAGTCACTGTCTGCGGCCATGTCTACACTTAGCAGGTTTTTTTTTTTTTTTTTTCAACCAAGGATCCTGCCTTAACACGTTGGGAAAAAATAATTACGTCCACACCAGCACGTTTGTAGAAACAAAAAGCTTCCACAGTAATTAATTTTTAGAAAATAATTGACCATAATACCCTCATCCTTCCCATGTCTTCTTTAATATGAAGCACTGCAAAAGTTTGCAAATAAATGGAAGCAAAAAAGCACCTGTTTAATTTACTCCAAATGTAAACGTTGGTCTCATGTATGACGTACGGACAAAGGCCATGTCTACGTGTAACAGGGTATTTGGTTTATTACTATGGTTTGGCCTATCATCCACACGCACACGCACACACACACCCACACACACACACACATACATTTAAACAAATGTTCTTAAAAACTGCGTCCAAAGTGAAGATGTTCGAATTTTGCGTTTGTGGCCCCATCATGTGGACACTGATAGCCAAAGATTTAACTGTGGAAACGGCACATATTCAGATGTATAAAAGCTAAATTAAAAATGAGAACCTCAATATACCAAAACCATGTTTGTTTAGGAATACCTGGAAAAAAAGGAACAGATCCCAATCCACCAAAAATATAATACATATATTATCGGTCCTATTAATAATGTTATTGGTCATTTTTTAATGACAAAGATATCTCAAGGAAACAACCTCATCGGTCATTTTTGACCCACTTATGCATCTGAGGGCACGTTCACACTAGCACTGTTTGGTCTGTTTTAAACGAGTTCTTTTTCTCAGATAGTCCACTAATGTGAATGCGCATCTGAACGCTAGTTTGGACCAAACAACCGAACTCTGGTCTGCTAAAAAATTGTGGGTCTGGTGTGCTTTAAGTGCACCTTGCTTTGCTTGTGAATGCTGTGATGCTCTGGCTTGTGACGGTACAAGCAGGGCATTCTTGGGAGCAGAGGTACTGCTCAAGTCTTCAGATGAAAACCAACAAATCTAATACGGTCCGCAAATGCGGAAGCAAGGTAGGCCCCAAATAGCAGACAACCATTACAGAGGGAGTGAGTACAAGGGTTTATTGAACACACAAATAATGCGATGACGAAAAGGGAGACAAAAGAAGGTCTGTGACAGTTGGTCAGGATCAATTAAAAAAATAAAATAACATAAAAAAAAACAAGGGAAAACCGAGGTGAGAGGCAGACAATAAAAAAAAAAAACAAGGCAATGATGCAATGAGCAACGAAGGCATATACAAACTGTCAATTGGCCGCAAGGCAATATCTCGGCAACCTGCCAAGGATCGGTTAAAGACACTGTTGATGAGCTGGAATTGGATGCAGGTACGACGTTGGGAACTCATCCACAGCTCAAACAAAACAATCTCACCAGCAGCAGAATGTGACAAAATCATGCCAGTCGTCATACTAGCTTCACTTGCTAGCTAGCACAGCTATTCTCCCAGTCATGCCTAACTACGTCATCACCCCTAGCGTCCATTGCGCATAAAACATGGCGCCCTCCATAGATCAAAACATATACTAAATATTATACTTTTTTTTTTTTTTTTTTAATCAAATAGCAATACTTTATGTTTCTCATAACATATTGTAGTAAAAGAGAACATTTGTGGTTTATTAGAGCAGACAAGTCTTTCTAAGTCTGAGGTTGTCTTTTACACACATGCTCAAAAGTCTTAGTACCCCTCTGATGAACCCACAGGGAAATGTGGCTGAGTGTTTGATGTGTTGGGGCTGCTTAGATAAATCTGGCACAGGCTTTCTTGATTATGTCCAGGGCACAATGAATACAATACAAATGTTGTTGACTACGTTGGATATGAAGTTAGTTAAAATATTATTTTGGGGAGCGAAGTTCACTAATTGAAAAACACTCCCCATTGGAGAAAATACTGGAATTTAACTATCTCATAAATACTTAACCCCCCTCTTCCCAACTGAAGGTTCCCATGTCCCTATTGGGATTAATCTCTGAACTATAGCTGTGATAATCCCAAACAGAATGGTCCAACTGAACAATAGACTGACATACTCAGGCCCCATTCTGCTTTGATCAGACTCTTAGCAGCTATGTTCCTTTTCAAAAAGTCCATTTGGACCATTCCCGAAAGAGACTATGGGTCAAAACAAAGCACATTTGAGAATTTATTTTGTAAATGAATTTTTTAAATGTTTTTTATTTGCAACTTTTTTGGTCCTTGTTCCCAGTGTTGTTAATAACGGCGTAAAAGTATAACGGCGTTATGTTTTACAGTTGTGAGTAATCTAATTAATTACTTTTCCCATCCTTGCAATGCCGTTACCGTTACTGAGGATGCAGGGGCACGTTACTACAATTTGGTTGAATGAAGCGCAAGTTGTCTGATTTATTTGAAGTTGTCTGTGTGCAGAGCGGGAGGGGGGTGGAGGGAAAGGGGTGGTGACGCTGTTGCAAACGCGATGATGTTTAGCTAGGTGGCTCAGAGCGTTAGCAGTTAGCATAGCATTCGCGTTCTTGTTAGCATTAGCATATAGCGTGGCGAGCGTCATCTCTCGGGCAACTTTTTTCACATACAGTTCATGGCGTCCAGGTGGGTACAATTAATTGAAAATGATGTACTTTTTTCCTGCTGAGTGTGCATTATCATCCACAAGTTGGCATTGTCCTTGTAGACGCTACAATATAATATTTTTTTCTTTATTACCAAAAATAGTAACTCGCCCTTAGCTTTTCTTGAATGTCGTATCCATGAACCTTCCTTACATGATGTTCTTTTAATCAAAGCAACTAGAGCAAAGCCAGCAGAGGGAGGAAATTCAGAGCCTCACCTGCATATTGAAAAATATATACAGTATATATTAGGTGTGTGACGATACACACAAGTCACTGTTCAGTACGTACCTCGGTACAGGCGTTACATTTCAAAATCGGTAACATTGGTGCCGTGACCCGGATCGGCAGCGAAGGTTTTTGGGGGGTGAGTGTGACAGGTACACGCAGGTCCGCGTGTGTGAGGCGGGGCATGGAAAACCTTCCCTCCAATGCCTTCGCACAGGTTCGCGTCCCTGCCTAGTCAGAGAGGTGGGAGCAGATCATGTCGGGGTGCGGCGCGTTTCAAGACCGATTACATGTAGGGGTAAATTTTAAGTTACTTTTTAAAAGTAGGATCAAAAACACTGCACCATAAACTTAATAATGTAATTGACGGGACACTGGGCTTGGGGCCGATAGAAAGGGGGCCTGCATTGTTGGCGAGGCCGTCAAATCTGAACGAGTGGAATCACAGACAAAGAGCTTTTTTTGTTGAAGATTCTTGTAAATAAATGCTTAAATCCCTGAATTCCTCATGATATAGACGTAAAACAGTCTCGATTCTTGGTTAAAAGCAAAAAAAATAAATAAACCATGTTGTGTAACATTTATTTTATGTAAATATGTCGAATGTGTGGCTCGTCTTTTATTTCCCTGTGGCACCGGCTTACCACAACAAAGAGCTTTTTGCGTTGAAACTAGTGCTGTCAAATGTATCACGTTAACGGGTGGTAATTATTTTTTCTAATTAATCACGGTAAAATATTTGACGCATTTAACGCATGCATGGAATGACCTGCCCATGCATTGCCTCAAACAGATTACAATGACGCCGTTTTTTGCACATTGAGCGCTAAGAGGCAGAGAAAGGCAGCGGACACAGGCGTTCATTGGACCACGCCGTTTATTGGCATAAGCTTCGGCAACTCCTTCACAACAAAAATAAGTATCATTTAGTGAAAGTACAACAAAAATAATATTCCTATCCCTCCAAAAAAATAATGTTCACAAAAAGAAAAGCTGGCATTCCCAATCAAAATAGCTATGCAAAATACACATAAAACTTACTCAGACTTTGGTCAAACTTTATTCAAACATTTCGTTTGGCTCAACAAATACACTGGATGGCAATATTTAGTCACAATATACAAACTATTAGTGGTCTCGTTCGTTGTGAAGCCAGCACTCAAATGAACGTGAATCACAATAGACCCAGTTTAAAAAATATATATAACAGGGAGCTACGGTGTCAGTCGAGGGACAAAACACAGTCATTGGCTTGATTTCTAAGTAATTTAAAAGTCGCCATTGACACCTTGTGGTGTATTTCAATCACTATCTTACGTAGTTAAAGACACTGTGGAAGAACAGCTGTGACGTCACCACTCAGCAACGTCAAAAATGGCGAGCTACTAGTTTATTTTTTGATTGAAAATTTTACAAATTTTATTAAAATGAAAAAAATTAAGAGGGGTTTTAATATAAAATTAATATAACTTGTACTTACAATTATATTTCAAGAACTACAAGTCTTTCTATCCATGGATCCCTTTAACAGAAAAAATGTTAATAATGTTAATGCCATCTTGTGGATTTATTGTTATAATAAACAAATACAGTACTTATATACAGAATGTTGAATGTATATAACCGTCTTGTGTCTTATCTTTTCCTTCCAACAGTAATTTACAGAAAAATATGGCATATTTTAAAGATGGTTTCAATTGCAATTAATTACGATTAATTGATTTCTAAGCTGTGATTATCTCGATGAAAAATTTTAATCGTTTGACAGCCCTAGTTGGAATTCTTGTGAATAAATGCTTAAATCCCTGAATTCTTTATAGATATGGATGTAAAACAGTCTCGATTCTTGGTTAAAAGCAAAAAAAAAAAAAAAAAAAAAAAATGCAGGAAGCATTTATTTTACGTAAATATTACGAAATATGATGTGTCTAATTTCTCCATTTTTTTCACGTTTCAAAATGCATCCACCACTAGTTTGCTGCGTGTGTGTGTTTGTGAATAGCTCCTCTTGATGTGGGCAGCCTCCTGCTTGAAGGAGTTGCAGTGCAGTGCATCGCCGAGCTGACCTGTCAATAATGATGATGTCTATGACTGCTCGTTATTGATTACATGTTGGAATAAGATATGAAAACCAATGTTATTTATAATGCAGGTCGATTCATATAGCCAACTACATCCTCCGACCACCCGAGCCAGACCGCTGGGTGGAAAAAGCAGCTTTGCATTGTTCCTATATAGGCATAATCCGTCCGTCCGTCTGTCCGTCTGTCCATCCATCCAAACAAACAAACAAACAAACAAACAAACAAACAAACAAACAAACAAACAAACAAAAATGATAAAGTATATCAGTTTGAACATTAATCATTTTGTCTTGAATTAAATATAGGTTTAACATAATTTGCAAAACACTGAATTCTCTTTTTACTTGTTTTACACAACGTCCCAACTTCATTGGAGTTGTATTCTTATGTACACCATCTATCTTTGTCAGGGTCATGGGGTGCTGGAGCCTATCTAAGCTGACCTCAGGCGAAAGGCAGGCTACACCTTAAACTGGTGGTCCTGATGCTGATAGTTTCACTTCCGATCTGATTTTTTAAAGGTATGTTTTGCCGAAACTGATGTGATGCCAATCCGATCCAAAATCCATCTTTTTACATCAGTAAAAAAATGCATATTTATGTATTAAAGTGAGCCTTGTTTGTACCTCGTCAAGAACATAAATACTGGATCGGATGCGATTTTGTGACCAAAATCCGATACACAAAAAATAGCCGCATCGGGCGCCGATACTGAGTATTGGATCAGGACATTACCAGTCGCTAGTCCGTTGTGGGGGACACACAGAGACAGCACCCGTAATCGGTAATATTGTGGGTGCGAATGATTATCTTGGTTGAGTGGCGGTGTTCCACTGATTGAGAATGAATCAAAAATTGCCTGCATCGCAGTCAGGCAAATGCTCTACTGTACCATAAGTGACCTATATACCTATATAAGGCATACTGTATTTTCTCTTCTGTCGACACGGGACAGTCAGTGCTTATAAAAAGATAATTGAGTCCTGTCAGGCATATATGTAAAATTTGCCTCAATTTATGCAGTGGTGTTCAGTGATTATTAATGAATAATCACTGAACAGGAATATGATTGTTTGTAACTTGTTCGGGGAATATCGCTCTGGGCAAAAATCTGACTTTTCATTTTGGAGGTTGCAGCGGCAGTGGTGAAATGGTTAGAAGTATACATGTAATTGTAACATTTGTCCTGTAATGAGATGGCAAAATGACGTTATTTAGAATTAATTATGGAAAAAAAATAAAAAAGCCCAACAGTCAAGCGAATGAAGATTGGAGGAGCCTTGGTTAAGGCCTTCAGTAGTTTCCGCATCACCCTTTAGGTTTGCTAGTGTCCACTGGAGGGCAATCTTTACTCAATATTCCTGCTAGTTGCAGGAGGTGGTGCCTTTCTCTCTTTCTCCCTTTCTCTCGCTTTCTCTTTCCCACTCACCTCTGAAATCCTAGTTGACATGAATTAAATAATAAACTGCTCCTGAGCCTCTCCTGTGTCTTTAGTATTCATTGGACTGCTTCAATATGTCTTAACTAGCCAACAATACACGGTATGGAGCAATATCCAATATCCTGTAAACTTTGTTGGTTCCAAAAACATAGTTTCAAACAAACAAGATTTTTATTGTATGGGTTTTTAAACAAATTTGAACTCAATTAAAATGTTAATCACAATACATTACAGCACATTAAAATCTGAAACAGAAATGGTAAATTCATGGGCAAAACAGTACACAAAACATTTAAACGCCTATATTCTACTTTGGTTACCCCCCTAAAAAGTTAATATAAAAATATAGAAAATTTATAAAAATATATAAAATTTTATTTGAAGCTAGACTTATGCACAGCATAAATTTTGATCAGCTTTGATATGCAAAAATTTATGCTATGAGACTCGGTGAGAATTGAACACACACAAGTTTCTAATGTTTGCCCTTTTGATTTCTGTTGAGCTATATAAGTTTTTGTGTTGATAAAACACATTTCACAAGGCTTCTCTCCAATTTCCCCAAACTCTGAATTAGGGCTGCGGCTATCGATTTTTTTAGTAGTCGATTAATCGGTGAACTAGTTAGTTCGAATAATCGAGTAATCGGATAAGGAACTTGAAAAATTAATATACCTGAGGTGAGCCACAAACTGTATAAAAAAAGAATAAATAAGGATCTATGTATAACAAAAGAACAACTGGCTAACTTGCATAGCAAAAGTCCGCTAGCTTAAATGCTATAAAATACTAACGTTTTTTTTAAATGCTCCTAACAAATGGTTCAGACACATATTCCCACAAAAAAACGGCTAAATATACCTATAAACTAAATTACGAATGCATTAAAAAACATGAGCTCAAACAAAAACTTAGCTTACATTGGTCTGAACAGGGAGCAGTTGGATTCAGCCATGTGAAATGAGGCAGACCAGAGGAGGGTGTATCCATCCTCATCAATAAAACGAAATGCAAACACTTTCAAAATAAACCATTACAACACCACTTTAATTAAACGAATACTCGAAGCAACAAAATTTACTTCGAATATTTTTTTCTAATCGAATACTTGTGATAATCGATTAATCGTGGCAGCACTACTCTGAATACCGCAAGCTTTTTGGAAGCTCGGTGAACAAAAAGCACACCTTGTCTCTTCAAAACTCAAACTTGCTCAAAGCCTGTGAAAGGTGAAACACTATACACATAATCACAGATGACAACATAACAACTGTAAACACAATGTTCAGTGTTTGGGAATGCTTTTATTTTCCACCACTGTCAAAGCACATTTTTAGAATTCTTACAACAGGTATGCCCATTACGTCGATTGCGATTGACTAGTTGATCGCAACGCTAGTGTGGGTAGCTCGGGACATAAAAAAAGAAAACAAACAAAAAAATGTATATGCATTTTTTTTTTTTTGTGACCACACACATGCTTGCAGTCGAAAGTCCTATGATCACGCCGGCCTGTTCAATCACGTGACATCTTTAAAGCGCAGTGAAAAATAAAACATTTTACATAGAGCGCTGCCGTCAACATTATTCGAAAAAGTAGATTTCAATCTCCCTCCCAGTTTTCATTTGAAAGCAACATACCACAGAAAACCGGAAATATGATCGTTTCCATTTCATGGTAAGGAAAATGTATTATCCACTAGAGGGCACTCATGCCCTTTGGACGGGTGATGTTTAATTTCTGTAGATTTTTCTAGTGATTGACAACACTGTCCATATGGAAAGTTCAATGTGTTGTTGTGTATGTTCAATATGGAACTTGTATGTAAAGCATGTGATACTCAAACCACATATACTGTAGGTCATGGATATCCACCTCATAACTATCGCCTAAATGTATTTTTTTTGTTACTGTCGCATTTTCCTCGATATTTTAGATGGTAAGTATTCGATCCAAACAAAGAAAAAAAAAAACCTTTAAAAGGGTAAATATTTGAAAAAGAAAATCTCAACCACTCCTCGATGTCTGCGATTTCTGCATTGCGACTCTTATTATATTACCGTGTTTTACCCATAAAAATCCCTAATTCACAGCTGTGTCATGACTCTCGGTGAGACATGCTACACAGAGTTTATGGATCGAAACAAGGTAAGTACGCGATAATATCTTGTTAAAATTATGGTGTCTTTAATTATGCTCCCTCAAGCACTCACCTTGAGTTAGGGTTAAGACGATTAACATTTAAAAAAAAAAAAAAAAGCCCTCGTATTCAAAATTTTTCTTTCCCCAGAAAATTGAGATTTTAAGCTTTCAAATGATGTATCACACATGCATACAGCAAAATTTTGAAATTTGACCAAATTGGGGGTCTCAAAGCGGAACTTCAAGTCACCTGAGTGATTTCCGCCATATACATTCATCAGATCAGTTCTGTCAGATAATGCTCAATTTCTCCCAAAAAATGATTGCAATTAAAATTGCTTTGGTAGTAATATCTTTATTTATTTTGCTTGCAATGAAAAAACACAAAAGAGAAAGGGCAAACAATTAAATTATCATCATTTTACAGAAAACTGGGCCAGATAAAAATATTGGCACCCTTTGAAAAATGATGTGATGCGTCTCTAATTTGTGTAGTTAACAGCACCCGTTACTTACCCGTGGCACATAACAGGTCGTGGCAATAACTAAATCACATTTGCAGCCAGTTAAAATGAATTAAAGTTGACTCAACCTCTCTCCTGTGTCCTTGTGTGTACCACATTGAGCATGGAGAAAAGAAAGAAGACCGAAGAACTGTCAGAGGACTTGAGAAGCAAAATTGTGAGGAAGCATGGGCAATCTCAAGGCTACAAGTCCATCTCCAAGACCTGAATGTTCCAGTGTCTACCATCCGCAGTGTCATCAAGTAGTGTAAAGCCCATGGCACTGTGGCTAACCTCCCTAGATGTGGACGGGAAAAAAAATAATTGACTAGAGATTTCAACGAAAGGTTGTGCGGATGGTGGATAAAGAACCTCGACTAACATCCAAACAAGTTCAAGCTGTCCTACAGTCGGAGGGTACAACAGTGTCAACCCGTACTATCCGTCGGCGTCTGAATGAAAAAGGACCTAGGAAGACCCCACTTTTGACCCAGAGACGTAAAACAGCCAGGCTGGAGTTTGCCAAAACCGACCTGAGAAAGCCAAAAACGTTTTGGAAGAATGTCCTCTGGTCAGATGAGTCAAAAGTAGAACTTTTTGGGAAAAGCCATCAACATAAAGTTTACAGAAAAAAAAACGAGGCCTTCAAAGAAAAGAACACAGTCCCCACAGTCGAACATGGTGGTGGTTCCCTGATTGTTTGGGGTTGCTTTGCTACCTCTGGCACTGGACAGCTTTACCGTGTGAATGGCTTTGTGAAGTCTGAAGACTACCAACAAATTTTGCCGCATAATGTGGGGCCCAGTGTGAGAAAGCTGGGTCTCCCTCAGAGGTCATGGGTCTTCCAGCAGGACAATGACCCAAAACGCACTTCATAAAGCACTAGAAAATGGTTTGAGAGAAAGCACTGGAGACTTCTAAAGTGGCCAGCAAGGAGTCCAGACCTGAATCCCGTAGAACACCTGTGGAGGAATCTGAAAATGACTGTTTGGCGAAGGCACCCTTCAAATCTCAGAGACCTGGAGCTGTTGGCCAAAGAAGAATGGTCTAAAATTCCAGCAGAGCAGTGTATGAAACTCACTGATAGGTACCGGAAGCGGTTGTTCGCAGTTATTTTGTCTAAAGCTTGTGCTACCAAGTATTAGGCTGAGGGTGCCAATACAGGCTCTTTATCGGCAGATTCTCAAAATCCGGTGACTCAGACGCATGCACAAAAACATGTGATCAGGACATCCCTATTTTAAATAATATAAATATAAATTCCCCGGTCTGAAAATGAGTCCCACTCTGGCCCTGGTCAAGTTTCTTCAATTTTGTATTGTTTCAAACAAATGAAGCCAGGTGTGTTCATTATACTGAAGTTTTGCTGACTGTGGCAAGCATTTTGCATTGCATTAGCTTTAATTTGAGAACATGAGCAAAGTTCTTTTGCAACTTGTGCTTCAGTAATGCAAAATTTGTTTAGATTTATGAGAAAGGAGGATTGTGTTTTGTGAATTGAGTCTTCATGTGAAACGCGTTTGTGGTATTGACAAGGGAGGAGCTAGTTTCATGAAATGTGTTTAGATAACTGCTCATTTGGTTTAGTTAGTTGGTTGAGTTGGGTTTTGGGTTTTAGTAAATGGGGAAAATACTGACCAACAAACAAGCAAGCAAACAAACAAACAAAAAATCAGCAACAACAAAAACAGACGGAGTTATTTATGATTTGCAATACCACTTCAGACATAGCATTATATGTCCAATTTATTATTTATGGATTCTTTTCATGATTCCTTCCTCCGCTATTATTTTTGTTCTGGTCAGAGGTATGACATTTAATCCGGAAAATATCTAAATTATCAAGGGATAGTAACATGAATGTGGAAAATAAGTGTCAAATTAATTATTTATTGTGTATGATTATATTATTCTTATTATTAATTTGTCAAGTTGGTGCACAAGATGAATGAATGAATTTTACATGTGTTGTTATGTTTAATTTTGTATGTTGTAGTTTTTCTCATTAAAAAATGACATATGCTCCAGCAAGCTGCCGTTTTCCTTAAGTTTTAATGTGAATTAGTTAAGGATGGAAAAGTTGTGAAAGCTTAGCTAAAACTGAGTTGACTTACAGTCAATAGAAACAAAGCCACGCCTCAATTTCTTTTTTGACTATGAATATGCAGCGCAAGTTCAGCACACTCATGCTTAATTCAATGAAATCAGATCAACTCTTCTGGATCTGAATGATCTTAATGATTTTCAAGGGTAAATCAACTCGGATTTTCAATGTGGATTAGGAGTGCTTTTCTGTGCCATTGCATATTTGCCCTGTGTATTGTAGACTCCTGGCAACAAAGAGGATTGTGATTTATGGCTCATATTCTGAAAAACAGACCTCAAACTGAGCTGTCCTTTAGCCAGTTTCATAGACGAATGACTAAAAGCACTTCTAATGACTATTTTACGGTGCAATAATATTCCCCCCTGCAGAACCTCACAGCCAGAGTCCCAGTCATGGCCAACAACACTGACCTGAGATGTGGCCGATGACCTTTTATGAGTCAAGATCGATACTGGCTGACAGCTATGTGTTCAATGGGGAGCCTGGTTAGCTCCCAGTTGAGCATTTGTGGAAAATGATACTCACACCACCCTCCTCCCGCGCTCTAAGTAAACATAGTAAGAATCTATCAGTCCGAGTGCATCGCTGTTAACCTCTGTAAAAAGGATAAATCTACACAGCTAACCTCTCTCTTTTTAGGGCCCATGGAAGCGTCTTTCCTCCTACAGACACAAACATTTTTCCTTTAAAATATCAACTTTAAATTTGACCCACTCAGTGTTGTTTTCTTTAACAATAACGAAAATATTTTGTTGACGAGCATTTTTTTTCATGACGTAACGACGACAAGCTAAAAACGTGTCTAGGATGTCTGTACGTTGCCAGTTTTCTTGTGAGGAGACGAAAATATTTTCTGTCATCCGTTCACAATGCATGACAATTGCTCATTGTACCAGTAGCCAGCCTGCATCCTAGCCCTGGTGATTAACCCTCTAAAGCAGAAGTCCCCAACCTTTTTTGCACCACGGACCGGTGTTATTTGGGTCTTTTTTTTCATGGACTGGTGTTCTGACAAATTTTGCAACCCATCAAAAATTGCTACGATGCGGTTCTGCACATGCGCGTAACGTTAAACATAGCCGCAAAATGCGCAAATGCAGCGATTCCAAAGTAAACATTACAAACTTTCTTGAAAGAAAGGAATATTAACTTACGTTTGATCATGGAATGACTGGTAGAAAAGTTCTCAGATTCATCCTGCCATGTAAGCTGCATACAACAGCTGCACACCGCGCTCACCATTAACGACTTCGCCTTGTCGTTAAACATTAATTAAGAAGCCCGCTTCACAAAGATACTATGTTGGAAATTGTAGCAGGGTTTTCAATGCTCTTGGCGCGATGTCAGGATATTCCAGAATGACTTTAATCCAGAACCTTGGTAGAGTTGTTGTCTCGAATGTAAGTTTAATAAGGTCCCCGTCATTTGCGATCTTTCTGTTTATTCACAAACGGGTCACGAATCCACTCCTTCGCAGTTCGTGGGTCTTCGAGGTTGTAGGCTCGTCAGGTGCCATTTTCGCAGTAAAAATATCCTTTTCGCCGTAAAAATATCTCCAAAGACGTCTGTTTTCCAGTTATCTTCGCTCGTGTGGGGGCTAATTATTTCCGGGAACAAATGTGCTGAGCCCGCGGCCTAGTAATACATTATTATCGAGGACAAGCGCTCATAGATATATTATATACACAAACAAGATGTACTGCTAGCAGTCCAATCACTGGACTTCTATGACAACTTTGTAATCCATCCCATAGTATTATATCTAGAATAGACAGAGATATTGGTGTGTTAAGCAGGGGCACAGGGTTAATTCGGCGAGAATGCTGTCGTTATTAAATTATTATTTCTGTGCGGCCCGGTAGCAAATGCGCCATGGACCGGTACCAGTCCGCGGCCCGGCAAATGGGGACCCCTGCTCTAAAGTAGAGGGATGCGCACACATTTTGGCAGCACCCTTATTGGTCGGGGCCCCAAACAACAACAACTTTCCTGTCCGCCAGTTTTGGTTTAGGAGAGAAAATTTGGGCATATTTTACTACGCAGCATGTGCTTTACCTTATTTGCAGGGGTAATTTGTGCCGGATCCTGCCGGAACAAGATACGGCACCTCTTGATTTTGGCCTCCCTGTGTTCCGGGACTTATTTGGGCAGATCCTCTCGTTTATAGGAAATAATAATAATACTTGGACCGGCGATTTCTGTGGCTTGTTAGTTGATGCTCCTACATCCGGTTCTTTTTTCGGGGAGGTGGTGTAGTGTATAAAAACACAGACACGCCTCGGATGGCTGTTGCATGGAGTCAGCACTGCGCTCCCGCACCTCTCCTTTTCGCTCCCTCTCTCTCTCCCCCTTACGCACGCCCATTTCTTCTTCTACGCAAAATTGGCAATGCCGGTCACACTGAAACTGGACAGTGGTAATGTTGTTCATAAAAATTTAACGTCATTTGAAAGAGTCAGAGATTTGTTGATGCACTGAAAAGCCGGACCAACAAATCACGCCCCTGAAATTAAAAAAAAAAACTTTGGAAATTTGCGGCATCTGGGGAGCAAGCAGCCAGGATCAAACAGTATTTCAACATGCCAAAAAGACAGTTGCGTTTACTGTCTTTTTTCAAAAAGAAGGAAGATGGTTCAACACGAGTCAGAAAAGCACCAACCGGCAATGAGGGCAGCTGCAGCTATCATGCTAACGGGTGCAGCAGGAGGCTATCGCTGCAGCAGCAAGCCAGGTTCAGCGCCACCTGGAGTGGGGGCCAGCTACAGCGCCAGCAGTCAGCCAGGTGAACCACCAACAGGCGAAGCAACTGGCCAGTACCCTTATGGGAAATTCGGATTTTGGGTGCACAATTTGTAAGGGGGTGGGAACTTTGGGGCCAAAGAAAACGGGGGATGAAACTCGCAAAATAATGGGTTTGTGTTATTTATTGTAATGTCTGATTTTTTAAAAAATGTTTTACAAGTTAGACCTGTTGAGAAACTAATTACTGCCTGGTACTCTAAGTCCCACCTGTGGGTATGAGGGCAATTGCCCGTGCTGTGCAGAGTATAGCCTAAATAATCTTAAATTGTTGTCAGAAAATGTATACCATGGATATTATCTGAAACTAAGGCTAGTGGGCATTTGCTTATTGTTTTCAGCACCATTTTTTGCATTTGTTCCGCGACCTTCCCGTTTCGTCATCCCTCTGTTGTCATATGTACTTTGCGTACCGGCACCTTATGATTTACAAATTAAGCACTGCTTATTTGGATTGTCTTAAACAGGGGTGTCAAACTCATTTTGGATTGTGGGCCACATTTATCGCTAGAGTTGTTCATAAAAGCATTTAAAAATGAAATCGGATAATATTGACATCGGTTTGTCATGATCTGGTTTGAGCCGATATGCATATGGCAGTGCTGTCATGTCCACTTATTGGCTGCCTGTGATTGTAGTGTTTTAACGCCCCCTGCTGGCGCTACGTGTAATCAGTTTTGAATCGTCCCAGCCCTTTCTGCTGACGTCATCATATGTGAGCTCATTGCGAATAGGGAGAGAGATCGTCTGCAGCCAGTGCACCATATAGCAATTCTACCCATCTCACCATGTTGTCTGCGCCTTATACCCTGTACAAGCATAGCTTGTAAATTATATTCATCTTTGTTTTAAATTCAAGAGCATTGTGTAGTATGTTGAAGATGTGTGTATTTCTTTTTGTTTGCATTTGTGGTAAAATGTTACATTATTTCATTGCTTGCAAGCTGTACTACCAGTTGCTATTCAAATTGACACGTGGTGTATACTTTGCTTTATTTGTGGCTTCATTTCATATCATATTGACACAATATTTTGTTGTTTTTAGTTTTACAAAAAAGTATCAGTGCGCTTCTCAAGAGTAAGATAACCACAGTGAAGCCAATTCAACGTCATCCATCCAGCCTGCGACTTCTCTTGCGAGCCTGATTTGTTGGCTATCTGTCCACACACATTGAGGACAGAATAAGAGCCTTTCTGGCACTTTGCACTTGCACTTGATCCAAAAAACTGACGTTTGCACTACTTTGATTTCAACAAGATATATAGTGATACAATATAGGCACTTTTCCCCATAACTTCAGTTGACGTCTTTCTCTTATTTTTCACAGAATGTTTATTTTATTTTATTTTATTTGGAAAACATTGTTGTTACATTATTAAAGTGTCCAGTGGGGTGTTTTTTTTTTTTTAGTTAGAAAATGTCGGGATATCAATTAAAAAAGTCATTGTTGGACAACTCTATTTATGGCAGTTAGATCTCATGTGGGACGGGTAGTTTACGTTTGGACAAATAAGTTAAAGGTGCGCAATGTAGAATTGATGCCCAAAATTCGTACTGCAGCTAGATCAAAATATTAATCGCCGCAAAATGCTCCCAAGCCTTTGGGTTGCCAGAATACCGCTTCACAGTGGAGAACCTGCAGGAAAAGAACTTTAATTGCAAGCAACTAGTCCTCTGCAGAAGGTATATCTTATTTTTAATTTTCATGCAAAGTGTTTATAATGAAATAATGCCAACATTTAGTAATGACGATTAAAATAGCCGTATTTAATATGGTAATATTACCCTACTTACTCCATTTACACATTCTGCACATGGCTCCTTAATATTGTAATTTATGCATGTAATTTTGACTGTAATAGGCAAATGAGCTGAAACTTCCACAAAGCACCGCTGGGAGAAATGATGCGTTCATGTATGTCAGGAGATCTGAGTTCCCGAGTTGGAAAATTGTTCTGATGTGTTGGAAAGTCATAATATGGGATAAAGACATGGTTGCTACAAAGCAGATTGGCCTATTTTCATGCTATTTTAATGGTCCAACGATACATCACAAGTTGGGTGACTGTTTGGCACTATTTAGAGACACCATGTAATAGATAATCTTTTTTATTTTCCGATTGCTCCAACAACACGTGAATGCAGCATTAATATTACAGTGTGTGTGCTGATATGATGCAGGCGACGGTGCAAATTACATCTTCCCACCTGTAGCAGGTTAGCGCCATATAATCTTCCCATCCTTGTTGTTTGTTTATATACCCGTGTTAATGTTTGTTTGGTTGCCTGTTCCCATATTTTGTGAATTTAAATGGTTTAACTTTACTCTTTACGTATCAGGCAGTTAACTTAACTACTCTGCTCTCAAATTGAAGTTAGCAGATTGGCTGCCGCAATTAGCTAATCAGCTGTTAATACAATGACAATTAAATGCGATTTGAGTGAAAGGCTGTCACTCAAGAACTTTGTCTAATGTTGTGTTATTATATGTGGTATTTGAACTATATCAATACTGATGCAATTTTCCCTTTTTTTTTTTTAAATTATCAAAGTGAATAGAATCAATCTGTATGAATTAATTGCCTATCTATGAGATAACCTCTAACATTTTTTTATGTCTGCTCATCCATAGACTTCATAATGATATTGACGGGTCAAATTCAAACTTCAGTGCGCCACACTTTCAAGTAGGGGGACAGCCCATCCGCTTGAGTTATTCGCAGTCGGTCTTATCGACACATGCAGTGATCCAGCGCCGGATTTAAGTTGAAATGTACGAAAGCTGTACCGCATACAAACAGGAAGGACTGTCTCAGGAGTGATTTGTTCGAGGATTCAAGGTAATTATTATATTTTTCATTTTTTCCACAAGAATTTTCAACGTAAAAAGCTCTTTGTTGTAAGGCTGCCGACACATTGTCTAACAGACTAGCATCATTCTTCGCCATGTTTACGTAAAAAAAAAAAATGCTAACTCCCGTTTTTTTTTTCTCTTTTAACAAAGAATCGAGACTGTTTTACGTTCATATCTATAAAAAATTCGGGGATTTAACCCTTTAACACCTAAGCCTATTTTGGCCGAATTTGCATGCATTTGACAAATACAGCTCATCCTATTCCTTGAGTTGATGAAAAAATGCAATAGCTTGCGCTAAAATTAGTTTTAGATTCATTCTGCACGTTTCAAAGTCGCTCGCGCAATCCAACCGGTGTTTATGCCTCCTTTTCCTTAGTTGGCGCCTAGCTGGGCAATTTATTAAAAATGTTCACATTCGGTTCGCCGTTTTTAACATTACAACGGATCTTGGGATATGTAGTCTTTTGTGCTGCTTTCGGTTTTGAAAAAGGACAAGAAATGATGGAAATATGGAGATAGATACATGGTACATGCAGCGTTTTAATGCATATTTATGAGTGCAATAAAACTATAAAACTCAAATGACATCATCTCCCGTTTTTCTTGGTCGATTGACTTCAAATAAAAAGTGGTGTGGACATCAACTTCCGCACTTTCAAATGAGACCAACCAGCGGCACGTGGGTGACGTAATTACAGCGTGACGAAGCTTCAAAGACGACATGCGTAAACGCGTCACTGCCGACACGTTCGGTGTTAAAGGGTTAAGCATTTCTTCGCAAGAATTTTCCACGTAAAAAGCTCTTTGTTGTCAGGCGGCCGGCAAATTGACTAGCAAACTAGCACTAATAAATATGTACTTCGACATATTTTTATAAAATAAATGCTAACTGCACGTTTTTTTTTTTTTTTTTGCTTTTAACCAAGAATCGAGACTGTTTTACTTCCATATCTATAAAGAATGCAGGGATTTAAGCATTTAATCACTATAACTTTCACCGGAAAAGCTCTGTTTACATAAGGCGGCCGCCACATTGACTAACAGACTAGCATCGTACTTTTTTTTTTTTTTTTTTTTTTTTTTTTTTTTTTTTTGCTTTTTACCAAGAATCGAGACTGTTTTGCGTCGATATCTATAAAGAATTCAGGGATTTAAGCATTTATTGACAAAAAATTTCAAAGAAAAAAGCTCTTTGTCTATGACTCGGTCAGCTTTGACAGCCACGCCAACAATGCAGGCCCCCTATTAATCGGTCCAGCGCCCCGTCAATATCATTATGATGCCTATGGCTCAACATCATTTCCAGCTGTTTTACAAGCATTGTATTTGTTGCATATTGCTTTAATACAGTGCTTCTCAATTATGTTCTGTTAGCCTCGACGCACCCCCTCCCCTCACGACGACGTAAATGTTTCGCGCCCTCCAATTCTCTGCCGCCACTGTAAATAGTTTGTCTATAAAATCATGATTATGACAGTGTCATTGGACAGAGGGACAGTTTTATTTTTGCTGCAGGCATTATCAGCTCCTTCGCTTCGGTGTGGGGTTATTTTACACTGAGCATGCCACCTTATATGATGCTAATTGTGCTCACTGGTTTTGTAATAATAATAATAATTATTAGGGCTGTCAAAATTATCGCGTTAACGCGCGGTAATTAATTTTTTAAATTAATCACGTTAAAATATTTGACGCAATTAACGCACATGTCCCACTCAGACAGTATTCTGCCTTTTGGTAAATTTTACAGCAAGGCTTTTTGTGCTGTCTAACAGTGAACTCTTGTGGTCGCTTTGCGACATGGTTTTTTGTTTTCTTGCCAGTTCAATATGGCTGCACGACGTCTCGGGCTGACACCTACGTTGTAATGTTGTGCTTATATGATCCTTGGACAAGATTTGTCCGTAAGTATGGTTGTTGTAAAGAATGTACATATTATGTTAGTAAGCGAAATGTTATATTTTTTGTACGAGACGCTTTTTGTTTATGTTTAGTAAACCTGTATAGCGTGCTAAGCTAACGTTGTTGCTAATGCAATGCTTGTGTACTTTTTTTTTGTAGTTTTACGATGGTCTAAAGAGGACAATGGTTTGAGTCCATTTTATTAATAAATCAGATGAAAAAGGAAGAAGTCTGATTATTAAGGCGTCGTTCACTAGCTGTCTAGCTTTGGAAAAAGTAGACGCTTTGGAGTGAGGACAGCATAGACAGATTTAAATGACAGTAGAGTGAAATGCCCACTACAGTCCTTATGTACCGTATGTTGAATGTATGTATCCATCTTGTGTCTTATCTTTCTATTCCAACAATTTATATATATATAATTCACAGAAAAATATGGCATATTTTATGATGGTTTGAATTGCGATTAATTGCGATTAATTACGATTAATTAATTTTAAAGCTGTAATTAACTCGATTAAAAATTTTAATCGTTTGACAGCCCTAATAATAATACATTTTATTTCTAGAGCGCTTTTCAAAACACACAAAGACGCTTCACAAGAGACATGGAAACACAGTACGATAAAAAGGTATTAAAAGGATGAAAAATTAAAAGCACAATAAAAAGAAGTAAAAATATAACAGCTAGGGGTTATGGTGGGTAGGAAAGAGTGAACGGGTGTGTTTTCAGTCTAGATTTGAAAAGTGATAGAGTAGATATGCTGCAGAGATCAGGGGGTAGGGAATTCCAGAGCTGGGGGGCGCAATGACTAAAAGCTCTGGAACCAAAGGTGGAGAGGCGGACACGGAGGATGGAGAGGGGAAGAATAGTGGTAGAGCGAAGTGAACAGGTTGGATTGTTTAGACGGAGAAGATCGCAAAGGTAGGGAGGGGCCAGGGCATGGAGTATTTTGAAGGTGATGATGAGGATCTTGTAGTTGATTCTTTGTTCGACGGGAAGCCATTGAAGTTGACGGAGGATGGGGGCGATGTGGTGTGTTGCGGGGGTTCGAGTGATGAGGCGTGCCGCTGAGTTCTGGAGGAGCTGCAGTTTCTGGAGGGACTTGTTAGGGAGACCGAAGAGCAGTGAGCTGCAATAATCGAACCGGGAGGTTATTACATTACAGACCAATTTGTGATGTAACAGTCACAAAGCAGGACAATTGTTGGCAATATTCGGCATATTTTCGCTGAAAAATATCAAGCGGCTAATTTATGCGATTGGAGTCTAATGTCTTTGAGAGACGTCTTAATTGATTTGTCTTCATGCTGTCCGCTGCCAATTTTTTAGACACGGTGGCGTACTGGGCTTTCCTCGCATCCAATTGTATTAAAAGTAAAGCCAAATTTGTTCTGAATGTGATTTTGAAATGGAAATTTTCCATTCATAAGTGTAGATTTTTTTTTTTTTTTTTTTTTTAAACCTTTTAAACCGAACAATGTCTGGCTCACTGGAAGAATGATTTCTCTCTCTTTTAAATAGCACTGAATTTGACTGTAGATGGGAAGGCCCTTCCTGTATTTTCTTTATTGAAATAATTTAAGTTGATAATGAAAGTCCTCTTAAAAAACGAAAATTGTTTAGATTTGTTGTTGTTGTTGTTGTTGATATTTGAATGCGTTATTTTGTTTGTATAATGGTTCAATTAAAAAAAAAAAAAGCTACATACGCTTTGTCATATTTCCTCATCTTAGCTCTTCATGTTTCCTGCACTTTGCTCTGCGCTCTTGTTTGTTTCAAAAATACTGCGCACACTGAAAATGAGAGTACACCCACTGAGTGGATGTACAATTACACTATATTCTAGAACAGCAAAAAAAAGTATCTTCCCTGGGGACACAAGCTCCCCCCGGGATTGCTTTGGGCGCACTGGGGGGCAGGGGGCGGGTTTTGCGCCCCACTATTTAAGAAGGACTGCTTTAAATAATGTCAGGAACAGCCATCTCTAGCCCCATCTTGTACCTCTTATTTGATTCTTATGAAGATATGTCCAAAAAAAAACCAGGCAGATATACAGATAATATACAAACAAATTTAATCAGGCCTAGTTACTAGTGTGCAATTTTATTCAGAGCCTTTTTTCCCCAAGGAAATACATGTGTGCGGTTAATTAGGGACACTAAAGGGCCCTTTTATGTGAATGTGAATGCTTGTCAGTCTCTACAGGCCATTCGACTGACTGATGATCAGTCACAGCTGGATCCAACCTTTCACCCATTTGATGAGTAGGATGGCACTCCAGTGAACAGAGTTGGGATCCTAGAGCTATTTTGGATTTTGTTTTGAAATATCGCTATGAAAAATAATGTGTGTGTAATCTGTGCTCTTTGTATTCAAAGAAAAATGCGCGTATGCGCCTCAGAAGACGTATTAGTTTAGTTCTTGCCCAAGAAGTTCTATGAGTTTTAACTTATCTCATAAATAATGTGTTGTCTTTTCCACATTCCTTTGGCTATCACGGTAACCTTTCTTTTGTAATTTATTTAGTCTGACTAATGCCATCCCTGCGTGATTCACAATATATATATTTTCTTACAGTTTTGTATCAATCTAAAATAAAAGTATTTCAATCCAGGTACTTACAGTGTATCACAAAAGTGAGTACACCCCTCGCATTTCTGCAGATATTTAAGTATATCTTTTCATGGGACAACACTGACAAAATGACACTTAGACAGAATGAAAAGTAGTCTGTGTCCAGCTTATATAATAAAGTTGTACACCGTACACAAGAAAGCCTGCAAACAGTTTACTGAAGACATGTCAACAAAGCACATGGATTACTGAACCATGTCCTATGGTCTGATGAGACGGGCAGGCTTTCTTGTTTACAGTCTTCAGAAGAGGCTTCCTCCTGGGGTGACAGCCATGCACACCAATTTGATGTAGAGTGCGGCATATGGTCTGAGCACTAACAGGCTGAGCCCCCCACCTCTTCAATCTCTTCAGCAATGCTGACAGCACTCCTGTAATGAGTCACATGACATTTTAGAGGGAAAATGTCAAGCAGTACTCAATCTGGACATTTAGAGATGTACGTTTTTTCAAAGGGGTGTACTCACTTTTGTTGCCAGGGTTTAGATATTGATGGCTATATTGTGAGTTATTTTGAGGGAAAAATAAATGAACTCTATTATATAAACTGCACACAGACTACTTTTCATTGTGTCAAAGTGTCATTTTGTCAGTGTTGTCCCATGAAACGATATACTTAAATATCTGCAGAAATGCAAGGGGTGTACTCACTTTTGTTGCCAGGGGTTTAGATATTAATGGCTATATTGTGAGTTATTTTGAGGGGAAAATAAATAAACTCTATTATATAAACTGCACACAGACTACTTTTCATTGTGTCAAAGTGTCATTTTGTCAGTGTTGTCCCATGAAAAGATATACTTAAATATCTGCAGAAATGCGAGGGGTGTACTCACTTTTGTGATACACTGTATGTACTGTATCTGTGATACAGTATATGTCGCCTGTTCTCATCCCATCAGCTGGGAGGCAGCTAAGGCGTCATTCCAGCCTGATCGTACCGGGGAAGGAAGGGGATAATGCCAATAGTAGGAAACGGACAATAATGGGCAGAAAACTAATGGCTGGTTGATAATAAGAGGAAAACTACGCACTCTGAATGTGGTGGATAGATATAGTAGCTTTGACACAGTAAGTCTTTGGAGATTCCAAATCTATTCATAGTTAGTATGTGTGCAATCACCAGGGTACCAAAACCAGGGCTTCATACTGCGACCAAATGGTCGCATTTTGTGACTAAAATTAGTTTCAGTGCGAGTATTTTTTCATCAACTGCACATGTGCGACCAGTAACATTGCGTTTGATGACGAGAATGGCAGAAGTGTGCAAAAAATGTAATCAGGGCAAAGGGTGGCTATTATAAATATACTACAATATTATACATTTTTTTTGTTATTTCGCCTTTTTTTTGCTAAGTTCATTCATAGTTTTATTACCTTCAGTGAGAATTACATTGTAAATAGTCATGAAAAAAAAAAAAAAAAAAAAAAAAAAAAACTAACGAATAAGGTTTGTCCAAACTTTTGGCCTGTGCTGTATATAATATTAGTGCTCTCAGTTTAGCACGTTATTGATAGGACAATAAATAGGAGCATAGTGATTTGTACCTTTTGTAAAAAAAAAAAAAAAAAAAATCTAGTAACCGAGGCTCAACTCAAAACTCAAGCCACAAGTATCACATAGCTGTCAACCTTGACCCAAGGTAGCCCCTATGAAATATTGTTGTTTTTTTTCCCCCCGTAAAACTTTTTCATCAATCTGGTTTAACTAATGAAGAAAGAGAGGGGAACACGATGTTGATTTATTCATTAATAATTTATTTTATTTTAGTTATTGTTTTTAGTTTATTGAATTTAATTCATTATTTATTCATTAATTAATACGTGTTGTATTTTGTTGCTGCTATGAATTTATTGACTAATCTGAGTAGCGATTTGTGTACGTAGCCCTCTAGTGGTTGGCTTCCAATACTGGGGTGTATACACACACAGAACAGCCCAACGTCTGTCAGTGTAAACAGTAACGTTAGCTGCTGTTGACTGTGTGATGCGGGTGGCACACCTAAGCAATGGCGGACGAGGCACTTGCGGTAGTTTTGCTGGGATTAGTCAATAACTACAAATGTACAGTATATATGTACAGTAGCTATACATTTTAAACCATTTTAAACCACTTCATAATTGCATTGATGGGTCACCACTGTCAGCCACTGCGCAACGCCTTTAAGTAGGGGGCTGTCCTACAGTCCGCCTCAGTTATTCGCATTCAATCGCAGTTAGTAAACACATGCAGGGAACAAATGCCGGCTTTAGGTTGAAAAAGTACGAAAGCTGTATCGCATACAAACAGGAAGGATTGTCTAAGAAGTGATTTGTTCGAAGATTCAAGGTACAGTAAATATTATATTTTTCGTACCATGTATGCATTTCGAAATGTTGTGAAAAAAATCAATGGGAGAAATTAGCCGCTACAGCATTGGAATTATACTTCGCAATATTTATGTAAAATAACTGCTAACTGCACGTTTTTTTATTTTGCTTTTAACCAAGAATTGAGACTGTTTTACCTGCATATCTAAAAAGAATTCAGGGATTTAAGCATTTATTCACAAGAATTTTCAACGGAAAAAGCTCTTTGTGTATATATGGTGGCCGCTAATTTCCTTACTGACGAGCCTCATTGTTCGCAATGTTTACGTAAAATAAATGCTACCCGCACGTTTTTTTTTTTTGCTCTTAACCAAAAATCGAGTGTTTTACATCCATATTTATAAAGAATTCAGGGATTTAAGCATTTATTCACAAGAATTTTCAATGGAAAAAGCTCTTTGTCTGTGTTTCCACTTGGTCAGCTTTGACGGAGATCGGCCCCTTATGAATATGCATCGCACCCCGTGTTCCGTCAATACATTAGGAAGTCTATGTTTAAACATTGTGGAAATAATAGCTAACTGTGGCACATGCAAACCGACTTTAAAACAACACTGTAAATTAGAGTTTAGTATACTCGTTGATTAATTTCTCTTTAATATTCACTCAAATCACTCTCCCTTCACACACACACGAACACACACGCGTGCACACACAAGAAGCATGGTGCATTTGCTGACACTGTACAGGGTTTTGTGTGAATAAACGTGAGTTATGATATATACTGTATTATAAATTTTGCCACATCAACTTGTAGGCTTTCCAGCCGCGTCTGTACTCTTTCCACCTCTCATTCAATTCCGTCTCAGTTTTCTGGGGGCGGGGTGAGCAGAGCACTGACATTTTTCATTGGACTAACAAAAAATGGACCACCAACCGAGAAACCCTTTCTTTTTTTTATTCAATAGTGTCACCGGCCCAAAAATAAGGCCATGTCTAGGGTCAAGGGTGAAGATGTGCAAATTATGCGTTTGTGGCGCAATCATGTGGGCACTGATAACCAAAGATTTATGACATGGCTGTCACCTCAGGAGGAAGCCTCATCTGAAGACGGTACACAAGAAAGCCCGCCCGTCTCATCAGACCATAGGACATGGTTTCAGTAATCCATGTGCTTTGTTGACATGTCTTAAGCAAACTGTTTACAGGCTTTCTTGTGTACCGTCTTCAGAAGAGGCTTCCTCCTGGGGTGACAGCCATGCACACCAATTTGATGTAGAGTGTGGCGAATGGTCTGAGCACTAACAGGCTGCCCCCCACCTCTTCAATCCCTGCAGCACTGCTGACAGCACTCCTGTAACGAGTCACATGACATTTTGGAGGGAAAATGACAAGCACTACTCAATCTGGACATTTAGGGATGTATGTAGTTTCTAAGGGCTGTACTCACTTTTATTGCCAGGGGTTTGGATGCACACAGACTACTTTTCATTGTGTCAAAGTGTCATCTTGTCAGTATTGTCCCATGAAAAATATACTTAAATATCTGAAATGCGTGTATCACTCTTGTGATACACTGAAACTGTTCTTGGTTTTTCTTTAAAAAATGCGACCTATACTCAAGTGCTATTTACAGTATATATGTTTTTTTTCCTTCTTTATTATGGATTTTTTTGGCTGGTGCGATTTATACTCCAGTGTGATTTAGACTCTGAAAAATACGGTAATTTAACATGCAATATATAGGCGCTGTACAGTACAGTGTGGAATCATCTGCACACACAATCAGTCGGGATTTATGTAGTGCTTGTGGCTAATAATTTGTACATTCAAAATAAAAGAGGAACAAAAGAGCTCCCTTCAACCATCCCACACTGAAGTATTTTACAATCAGAAAAACGTAATGTTGAAAAGCTTACTAATGAGAAAGTGTATTTATAGTAGCCATTTGCATTCTCTAAAGCAGGGGTGTCCAAACTTTTTGCCAAGAGGGCCAGATTTGGTGTGGTAAAAATGTGGGGGGCCGACCTTGGCTGACGTCCTTTATGCAGAACAATATATTTAAGCACATTTTAGCAGGCCATTCTGTGTGTCACATTTGTTTTATTATATTTTCTAGATTAATAATTTCAACAATCTCGCAACTAGCGTTCTCTTTCGACTCTCGGGCTCTTGCGAAATACTGCTGCTGTGAAATTAAACTAGCTTCAAAAGTTGCTTCAATTTCTCACTGCATATCTTCCCTGTAATCTTGTAGTACATGTTAGCGTGTCATGTTTGGTAATATCGCCTCACATTGAATTCTTTAAAAACAGCGACTGTCTTTTTGCAAATGAGGCAGACACAGTTGTTGCATATTTCATTGAAGAAATAGTCCAATTTCCACCTATCCTTTAAGCGTCAGCCGTCGCAGTCAACTTTTTTGTTGTTGTTGATTGTCGCCATTTTAGAAAATTGGAAGTCAAGGATCACACGGGGTAATGTTGCTTAGAGTGCTGCTGCCTTTTAGTGGGTAAATGAGGAGCAGCATTTAGTGTGTAGGCTACTTCATATGCTGGTAGCAGTACTGCTGACCAATTTATTAAGTCTGTGTGCGGGCCAGACAATATTGATCTTATGAGAGAGGCTGGGGGCCGGATGAAATTTGACCACGGGCCGCATTTGGCCCCCGGGCCGCACTTTGGACATGTCTGCTCTAAAGAGTGGCATCATGGTAGCCTCAAAACAACTGAAATGACCTAAAAGATTATTCAACATCATGGGTTATTGGAAGGATACTAAAAAGCTAGCTCAGAGAAACAAACTGTAAGTTTTCACTTTGAGCAATATAGTGAGGAAATGGTAGACCAGAATTAAAGTTCAGACATACAAAGGAAACACATCTATATTAAACCCTGTAAACGTTATCATTGCTACACTGAGGCTAATGGGGAAAAAAGACGACCTATTTTAGCCTGCTATAGACCCTACTCACGTGACGTCACAGCCACGCCCCCGCGCCATGTTGTCCGGATACTAGTCATGTTAATGCATTAGCGCTTCGTAAATTCCTCCTATTATGGCGTGTTTTTCTGCTCGTTAACATTAATAATCAAAATGGTGAAGTCGTGTGTGGCGGTCGGTTGCAAAAACAGAGAAGATAGACGGAGAGACTTGAATTTTTACCGTATTCCGAGAGACCCGAAGAGGAGACCGAGATTGACTGCTGCAATTCGACGAGAAAACTGGGCTCCAAACGACTACCACAGATTACGTAGTAGTCATTTTATATCTGGTAAGATGCATTTAATATATATTTAGAGGGTTTTGGGCTGACAACCACAATTAAGATCATTGCTAGGCTAATCGCCGACAACATACACTCAGACGTTGTGAATGAACTACCTGAAAATATATAATTATAAGGGGATAATCAGACAGTTGTCATACAATTAATTTACAATTTCACTATTGAGGTCAAAAGCCAAAAAATAAATTCAACTAGGGACGATCTGGAGTAGTGCTATCGCACTTCATATTTATTACGTATTATATATGTATACAGTGAGAGTGCTATCGCTAAACCATATAAACATTAAAAGCCCTAGCTCCATTGACAAATGATATGAAATACATTAGACTTGACAGTGGATGTTAGCAAGAACAAAAGATTTTGAATTGAAAATTTCGTAACTCACCTTCCGAGCACAAGATTCCTGCCGAATTTTAGTGTACGAGGACCTGTTTCACCCAACCAGCAACGTAGCATTTATAAGCCTCCAAGCTCTTAAAGTTTTTCAAACTTTCGTGAGAATAGGCTGATTTTGTGTGGACAAGATAGTTGTAAATATCAGGATATCAGATGTCAGGCGAAGCCAGCGGGTCGAAAAACATCGATTTAGGCATCAGATACGGATCTGGCGAATGGATAAACTGAAGCTTTTCCACGTAACGCCTTTTATGCAACGGATCCAATGAGTTTACAGCGTCAGATAACACCGGGGCTTCCATGAATTGCTCTATAACTTGCTCGACTGATTGAAAACAATGAGAATAGGTCTGAAAAAGAGGTACAATATGGCGGCCGGAAACAGCGACACGCCCATTTTGTGACGTAGGTGAGTAGGGTCTATAAAACATTGGCAGTCTACTCAAAAATGCAAACTTGGGGTTAAAAGGTGACACTTCCAACATGAAAAATCGCTGGATAACAGCATTTGCAAACGAAAAAATGAAAAAAATAAAATCTATGACTAACACCACATGCGATGACGAAAAATGCACTTTTTATGCGGAGTGTAAAGCTTACGGTTAGCGGTTTAGCAAACGTACAGTCCTTCCGGTGAACTTTTCAAATAAAAGCTCGTCATATTCAACATATAAATAACAATTTCTGGAGTTAATTTCATAAGCTTCAGAATTCAGATTCTACACTAAGAGTAGCTTTAAAATGAAACCCTTTATAAAAAATCTGACTGGCAATGAATTATAATTATTATAATAAAACTATTACACATAATAGTTACTAAAAAATCAATGCTAGATTTTTTTTTTTTTAAGAATTGTTTAGAATCATGTTGGAAAGACGAAGTCAGTGTTCTGAATCTGTTTATATTCCATTCTTTTGCACTAGTAAATGCTATCAGTCTTTGACCTCATTGTTTATTTGTGATTTACTATTGTTATTTCCCGTGTTTGTTTGTACTTTAAAAAAGAATTTAAGTGTTCAACTATTTTTGTGTGTGAATTAATAAGTGTCAACAAAAGTTTAATTGCTAGATTTGTAAAAATAAATAAATAAATAAATAAATTACTAGACGATTACTAGTCGACTGATCGTTAAAAAAAAGTCTGCTGACTAATCAGAAGAAAAATAGTCGTTTGGGACAGCCCTATTCCATTTACACAAAAAATGTGGAAAATGCATTTTAAAAATATAACAGACTCTTTGCTGAATTAAATTGTACGTCGATGATATCTTAAAATATAGTTAATTGTTACAATTTACCTTTGGATAAATATCAGCGTGGTGAACTTTCAGGTGCCGCTTCAGATTAGTGGTACTGTGGCCACCATGTTTGTCCTCAGTGGTCTCCCCACCTGGTCATTGCATTCTGTCCTTCTTTTGGTCTATATATGCGTATTTGAAATTTGACTACAGTATATATCCTTGTTCTGTTGCTGCTATTGTTTATCAACTGTCACTTTTGTGTGCATCATCTCAGGGGCACATGCACTACATGTCACATGAATGACATGACAATAACCAAATGTCACGCAATTGTGAACATACTGTATGTATGACAGAAACTTAAAATCTGGCGATGTTACAGTCATCCAGAACGGGAGGCGGGAGGAGGCAAGGGGGTGGTGACACCGTTGGAAACATGATGATGATTGGCTAGGTGGCTCAGAGCATTAGCATAGCAATTCTGTTCTCGTTAGCAGTGTTGTAAATAACGGCGTTAGAGTACAACAGCGTTATTTTTTCATTAGTGAGTGATTTAATTAATTACTGTTCACATATTTGCAACACAGTTACTGGTACTGAGGATGTGAAGGGGCGCGTAATTTGGTTAGAAGCGCATTTGTTGGATTTTGTCTGGTGATGCACGTTAATGCATTTTTCAACCGATACCGATAACCGATAATTTCCTCCTCATTCCAACCGATAATGTGAAGCTGATAATTGTATTAAAAGATTTATGTAAAATTTTAAAGTATACACGAGAAAATATTACTGTGAAAAAAATATAGTGTATTGCTCTTTTTTTCAACATCAAATGTGAACAAGTAGTAAATTCAACATCTAAATAATGACAGATTGTCTGACATTGTGTAATGGTAAACCTTTGGCAACAATTACTAACAGAGTATATACCTAAGTCGCACAAAAATGCCTTTGAAAGTAAGCCATTCCTAACATATATACCATTACCACACTGCAAAAACACACCTCCTTAAAACTAGTCAGTTTTAAGTGTAAATTTATTGGTAATAAGTGAAATTATCTGCCAGCGCTTCAAGTGTATTTCTGTCAGATTTCTTGGAAGAAAAACAGCTAATAATAAAATAAGCCTAAACCTTATTTTAAGCAATAAATTATTAGACTTAATCCTAAAAAAACTTGTTTGTCAGAAATGCTCTTTATTCAAGAATAGGTATGGTTCAAAACATTATTTGAAAGCATTTTTTTCCTGATTTAGGTGAAAAATGACCATTTTTTACATTTATTTTTATTTTTTTAGATGTATGGGCTTAATAAGAACAAATGGCAATTTTTACGTACTTCAAGTTAGTGGAATAATCTGCCGCATTCATCTGTTTACTAGTCTTTAACACTCAAAACAAGATGTGGAAAGTTATTTGACTAGATTTAAGAAAAATGATCGGATTAAGACGTCATAAATTTACAGGGTACTGTTTCATGTATCCATTGTGCAGCGCTTTGTACATTACAAAAAAAAAAAATAAAGGGAGGGGGGTGAATTTTAAAAAGTTTTTTCATCTGTGTTGCCCTATAATGTTTATTACTGGTTATTGCACTTGGAAGGAAGAAAGAAAGATTTTGAATAATATTTGTGGCTACAGAATATTATTGTTATTTCATTACAACAGGAATGTGCATTTTTAAATTGAGATAAGTGCCAATAAGTTTTGATTATCTACTATGACTGTAATTGAGCAGACAAATAAGTTAAATAATTTGAAAAGTGTTGCACATTGTGAAAATGATTAACTCAAAAGAGGGAGATGTCATGTAGCCATTGTGCAGCGCTTTGTTTACATTTGTGGCACCCACGACACTTGTTTTACGGCAGCTAGGCTGATACACAGCAGTACTATTAGGCCTGAGTTGAAGCTCGCATCCCCGTGCGTGTTGTATTGTGCCTTAGTTTTGTTAAGTCGAAAATAAAGGCAGCGTTACAAAGTCATCTGACCAGGAGGCGGTGGTGCTGAATTCTTCGGTTGCGCACATTTGGAGGCTAAATCAAGTATATAATTATCGGATTGCATTATCGGTTGAATTTTTTAAATTTTTTATCTGGATTATCTGTGTGACGTCATAATTGACATTATCGGCCAATAATTATCGGTAACCGATATTATCGTGCATCTTTAATTTTGTCACACGTCTGCCTGCCATAGAAAGTGCAGAGTGGAAGGGGAGAGGAGGCAAAGGGGTGGTGACGCTGTTGCAAACATGATGAGGTGGCTCGGAGCGCTAGCATAGCATTCGCATTCTCGTTAGAATTAGCATTTAGTGTGGCGAGGGTCATCATAAACTCTCGGGCAACTTGTTTTTTTTTTACATACAGTTCGCGGGGTCCAGGTGGATACAATTAATTTAAATTATGAACCCTTTTCCTGCTGAGTGTGCAATCGCCAAATTGTAATTGTCCTTTTAGATGCTACAATATAATGACATACAGTATATATATATATTTTTTTTTAAATAGCCAAAAATAGTCACCTGTCCTAAACTTTTCTTGAATGACGTATCCATGAACCTTGTGTGATTTTTATAAAATCAAAACAATGAGAACAAAGAAAGACAGGAGAGGCAGGAGATTTAGAGCCTGATCTGCATATTGAAAAATATATCTATATATACGGTTCCCTGCGGGTTCAGTACAACAGGAAAAAAAAAAACGACTTTTTCCTCACAGCATTTGAAAGTTAGTTATGTTATGTAATTTTATAGAATTTATAATAACGTGTAGAACATGAGAAGTAATGTCAGTTACTTTGCTGAGCAACTCTTACAATGAGATAACTGAGTGACTAACTCAATTCCTTTTTGGGAAGAGTAATTTGTAACTGGAACTAATTACTTTTTAAAAGTAAGATTAACAACACTGCTTATAACAAATGTATTTATTTATTTTTAAAAAATTTCATTCAAATTTGGCAGGCTAGTTAACCAACAGTCTTTACTTTCGCCCAATCAAACAATTTATAATTTTTTACTTCTTCCATACATACCTTTTACCAAATTGCCTTGCTGATTTGTTTGCCAAGCAATATGGAATGTTCATCTGTTTTCTTTGTGGTGCACTCTGTTTGTGATTGTGTTCTGTGTGCTGTTCTCTCTCGGGGGACAATAAAGATCTGTATCTATCTATTTAACTTGAAAAATCAAGCTTATACCATGATTAATTTCTCACAATATATTCAAAGCCCAACAAAGGCCAGACGGATGACTCCTACTTGTTCACAAGCATTACTTCTGGAATGCAGAGGAGGTGGAGGCAAATTTCTAAGAGAAACAAAACTCGAGTTCAACCCCCTTTTCTTGCCAAGGCAATCACATCTCGTTACCTCAGCATGAGAGTAGAATAGAAAGAATATATTGCTTTGCGTTGATAATTGTTGGAATGAAAGGAATGTAGTGATGAAGTGGTTCTTCTGGTAAAATGTGTCAGTCTGTGCTGTAATAAGAATTATCTGATAACTGCATATTATGTCCTAAAGTTGTGAGGGAGTATTTTTTTCGGAGCAGTAATTGAGCCATGTCTCTTCCGGGTAAAGAAGTGTCCACTGCATTATCATGTTCTCCAAGTTGGTCCACTTTTATGCTTCCTTTTCATCATCAAGGCTTACCACAGGCAAGCAACATCCAATGTCAACACTGGCCTCAGCTGCTTCAGCAATGGAGGCACAGCCAAGAACTTTGACCTCTGGGACTCAATGTCCCCCACCTCGCCCAGGAAATAGACTTCTTAACTAGAAGTCTAGACATTACTTTCTTGTAAACATACTAATTTTGGAGAATGCACATCACACCATGGACAAACAGGCTTCCCCATATCAAGAGTCAACCAATGTCACTTGGATATTTCACGTCATTTGCGTATGTTTCATGATTTGAACCAGTGTTGTTTTTGGCACCCCTTTTAATTTTTCTCTTGGTCTTTTCAATGATAATATTTATTAGTCTTAGTCATATTTTAGTCATCCCAAAATGTGAAAAAATCAAAATTGTTTTTTTCTAAAATTATTTTTGTCTGGAAAATGTAAAAATTTTACTCTAAAAATAAATAAATACATAAATAAAGGTTTCCAACTATTTTGAATGAAAATTGGCAGACGAGCAGATATTCTAGCCATCTTCATGATAATAGGCACTCTGCAGGAAAACAGTACGAGTCCCAATGAATTATACCCACCTGTCCGAGAGTTTAAGATGACGCTAGCCGTTAGCATTAGTCTAATGCTAACGTGAATGTTACGCTAATGCTACCAGTTACATTTAGAGTGTGATGATTACTCAGCACAGACCTCTAAAGGCTGATGCATCATTGCATTTTCTCTCTGGCCAAGCTAAGAAAACAAATCTTACCGTGTGTGCAAGCCTGGAGTCTGAGGACACTGGTTAGCAGCCCGTCACATGACACGTGTAACAGACACTGACAGACGTTAGCCTGTCTGCAGGCTAACGACACATAAAATGTCACACATTGTGAACGTGATGGAAACTTGCGCATATTCGTCTCATTCTCATCTCGTTAGACGAAAACTGGCATTTGCCTTGTTATGTTTTTATCTTCCAGAAAAAACCCCACTATGAACCATGTCATACTCATGACTGGGGAAGAATTTCCAACAATAATTAACCTTGTGTTATCTGTTTTTGTCGGAGAAAATTGTCAAAATGTTAGGTGAACTGCTTCCATCATTAAATAACCACAAAATACTAGTAAATTAATTAGTATATCAGATAAACAACATTTACATTCTGTAGTAGTAGTCTGCAATAATCAATGCCATCAGGGGTGAAAGTGGGCCGGATCGGAGTTCTGCCATGAACGATGGAGGCGGCACGCCGTTCCGACATACGGTGCTTTGATCCCGAAAAGATGACGGCAACTGTCAAAACTCCATGTTTAAAAAAAAGCCTGCAACGCTGCCACTCACGGATCTCCAAAAAGAACAATCTACTGACATCAGATTTACATACAGAAGTGTTAACAACAAGCCTAATAAAGAGTTTGTGTTGCGTCATCCGTTTCCACTGATATTTATTCTTCATTTATTGTACGTAGTTCTTCCCAGTGTCTCTTTGTATCTGACAAGTCGTGTCGCCCTGCACACACAGTGCACATGCACTGCAGGGCACGTAGAAAAACAAAGGACTCTGTTGTCCGCTCAATTGGCTGATATACAGACATGTGATCAGCATGGATAGTTAGCTGTGATTGATTCAAATGCACCTTTTTTTGGAACAACAAATAGAGGGGGGGAAAAGCTTGTTGAATTAAAGGGGCAGTGCCATAGAAAATTGATAAGAGCTTTAAGAGAAGAGAAGAGTTGATGAGGTTTATTTTATTTGAGTGGTTCAGAACATCTTACATCTTAATGTGCACTTTGAACTTAAATTTGTTCATTTATGTAAGGCTACTTATTCATTTCCTCATAATTTAAAAAAAAGTCAATGCTTGCTTTGTCTTCAAAATATATTCAATTTCACTGTGGATAATGTAAGTAATTTGTACTTAAAAAAAAAAATTATGTTACATGTCTTTATTATTAAAAAAAAAAAGTGTTCATATAACCTTTAATTTTAAAGTACATCCTATGTTCTAGAATAGTTAAAATTGAGGTTTTGCTTTTAGATTTCAGGAAATATAAAAATTGGAGTTTTAGATGGAACTTTGTAAATTTAAAAAAAAAAAAAAAAAATTGAATGGAAATCAGTTTCTCATTTATGCCTTGTTCCAGTGTAATGCAGCAGCCTAATGCATGTGTGAAACCTATTAATTCATTCATTCGTTTTCTGAGCCGCTTATTCTCCCGAAGGTCACGGGGGCACTGGAGCCAATCCTATCGAACTATGGGCAGTATACGGGGTACACCCTGAATCGGTTGCCAGTCAATCGCAGGGCATAAGGAGGCGCACACAGGCATACCTAGGGACAATTTAGAGTGTTTGATCAGCCTACATGCATGTTTTTAGGACGGGGGGGAAACAGGAGTACCAGGAGCAGGCATGGTGAGAACATGCAAACTCCGCACTGGAAGACCAGAGCCTGGGATTAAACCCTTGATCTCAGAACTGTAAGGGGAACGTGCTAACCACTGTGTGTGTGTGAAACCGGTTGTGTTTTATTGTTTGTTATATTTATAACTGTGCAAAAAGCGGTTTTAGCATTTCAGTGGTTTTAGGAGGTTTAAGCCCCTCCACCCAAAAAAAAGGGCTCCATCCCGAACTTTATGTCAGGGAGTTCCAGCAAGAAATTCTAGCGACTTTCACCCCTGGGTTTACTACATACACGCACAGCCGTACAAGGGGCTCAGTGGAAAAAACAATTAAGTGACTTGGAAGTCGGACACGTCAACAAGACATATCACACCCAGCCATCTTTAGTTTGGTGGGGAAATACTCTATGTCAAATAGGGATGTTGCGATCCGATCGCACCATTTTTCAGAGGATCAGAATGGGGTGAAAAGGATCAGGATTTTAATTTTATATTATATTTTAAATATATTTGCTTTCTACTTTATGCTCGTACAGTCTCTCACCCTCCCTCCTGCAAAGCAGTGCGGCCAAACTGTTTTTCTTGGTCATCAGTGCAGCTGGTGTTTGGTACTTAAAGTTAACGATGATTGACAGGTTTGTAGCTTTGATCTGGCCAGAGAACCCTTGGTAACTCTGCGATCAAAGGCACAAATGTGTTAATCATCGTTAAGTTTGGTACACAGTTAAAAGTTAACATTTAAAGAAACACTAAGGAGCTTTCAGTTTTGATCGATCTTAGCGGCGCAGGTGGACAAAAGCAAGAGTGTTTTGCTATAAGGAAGACTGCATTTCCCATGAAGACCAGTGCACAGTATAGAAAAATCCTAATCTCCTGGATGCCTGCAGTTAGATTGAACAACATTTCTATTTCCAGCGGCTGTGTGAAGGATGAATAGTGATGAGGTAATGAATCCAGTTGTGGCTAAACAATATCATATGACAATGTTGAAAAAAAGAAACGTTTGATTTTGTACCGTATTCCCCCACCAGCTCACATGAAGTTGCTGACGACTTCGGGAGGGTTTACACCAGCGATTGTAAGCCGGGCCAGTATTTCTTCCTGTTATCTTCCCCTTTTTTGTCTTGTTGAACAAAACTTTTCATCTTTTTTGTTGCTCTGCCATCTTTGCAGAATTTGCGCGAAAGCGTTCGCATCGACTTCCGTCTTTATAACGAATGGGGGAAGGGGGAAGTGACGGATACCATAAAGCAGTCAGTTTTTTTGTGTGGCAGGGTTTCTGCCACCCTCCTCCAAGTTAATTAGGGCCGGTGAAAGCGATAAAGACCCCCTCAGACTACAACAGAGGTGCCATTCAAGTAGTTGTCAGTTGACATATCATCAGAAATGCTATGAAAATAATTCATAAAGGTTGGAAAGTTTGCTAGTGTTGCTTTTGGGGAGTTCCCGATCCGATCCTTTATTGTTCAATGTGCCCGTTTTCACGCAGCAGCCTCTCACTTATGCTTCCGAGGATGGTAAAATAGCGTACTTTATTTGCTGCCTTTGGCGCCCCACGTTAGAATAGGGCACGGCAACATGGGCGGAGCTCTCCGGCCTGCATTTCTTATGACTCCTTCAAAAAGGTGTTGCATGGCCTAGTGCATGGGAGCAAAGTGTCTCATGTCGCTCCAACAAAGCTCAGACAGTGTGGCCGAGTTCGCAATCATCATTTTAACTTTCTAGCCAAATTGCTTTTTGAATGGCAAACTGCCTTACCATATAATTTGCTGTATGCTTTTTTTCCCCTCTCCTTCTATATAGAGACACATGGTGAGGTTAGCATGTAGCATGCAAAAAGACTCGGTTCTGCAATGCGGGTTATGATCTCATTTAGTGGCATTTTGATGTGGAATTTTTTTATGTTCTCTGAGTACTTTGGCTTACCCCACTGTCTAAAACATGTTTGTCAGTTACATTAATCATGGAGGCTTTTTCCGCTTGCCTTTGGTGAAAATAAAAGAACATTTGTCTCTATTCTCATGGAGAATGTACTCGCAACATTATAATAGTTATCACCTCGCATCCGCCAATCCATTATCTCCCGCTCATCCGAAGTAAGGGCAGCAGCTTCAGGAAGGAAGCCCATCCCTCTCCCCAGCCACTTCATCCAGCTCTTCTTGGAGGATCCCAAGGCGCTCGTAGGCCAGAAGGAAGACATAGTCTCCCCAGCGTGTCCTTGGCCTCCTCCCAGTGGGACGTGCCCAGAACACCTCACCAGGGAGGCATCCTAATCAGAGGCCTGAGCCACCTCGTCTGGCTCCTCTCGATGCGAAGGAACAGCTGCTCTACTTCGACCCGCTCCCGGATGGCCAAGCTTTTCACCTTATCTCTAAGACAGACGCCCTATTGAGGAAACTCATTTCTGCCACTCGTATCTGGGATCTTGTTCTTTCGGTCACGACCTACAGCTGGTGACCATAGGTGAGGGTAGGAACGTAAATTGGCCGGTAAATAAAGAGCTTTGCATTTCGGCTCAGCTCCATCTTCACCATGACGGACCGATGCAGAGTCTGCATCAGTACAGATGCCGCACCAATCTGCCTGTCGATATCCCATTCCATTTTTCCGTCACTTGCGAAAAAGACCCTGAGATACTTAAACTCCACCTCTTGGGAAGGACCTCTTCCCTGACCCAAAGAGGACATTCCACCTTTTCCCAACTGGGGATCATGGTCTCAGATTTGGAGGTGCAGATTCTCATCCTGCCCACTTCACTCTCAGCTGCAAACTGCTCCAATGAGAGTTAAAGATTGCGGCTTAATGAAGCCGACAGAACCACATCATCTGCAAAAAGCAGAGATGCAATACTGAGGCTACCAAATCGGACTCCCTCAATGCCTCAGCTACGCCTAGACATTCTGTCCATAAAAATTATTAACAGAACCGGTGACGTAGGACAGCATAAACGGAGTCCAACCGTCACTGGGAGCCCATCCGAGTTACTAAAGTCAGTAAAACTATGGACCAGTCTTAGGTGCAACTACTGAAGCAGCAAATACCTAACCAAATAAATGACACAGACCAAGTAATGGGTTTGAACTGCCGGCCCATTTTTACATACAAACAAACAAACAAACAAACAAACAGTAGACATACAGTTAATATAAAGAAAATGAAAAATAATTTTAAAACAGGGATTTTTGTTTCCTTATTGAATAATGTACAATTTCTCTTAAAGATAATTGGGGATGGCGTGGCAGACTAGTTGTCCCCCAACCCAGGGGTTGTGGGTTCGATTCTCTGCCCTGATGAACTCGCCTAAGTATCCTTGAGCAAGATACTGAACCCCACATTGCTCCTGGTGCTGCGTCAAGTAGATGGGGGTAGATGGCACTGTAGTGTAAAGCGCTTTGAGCACCTTGTAAGGTGGAAAAGCGCTATACAAGTATTTCTCTCTTCCTACCTTTTTTCATATACTTTGGAATATTTGCAGGATCTATTTATCAATCCGTTTTTATTGTTTTTTTAATCAATTGTTTTTTTTTTCCAATTTCCTCAATTTTATGAACTTAACATTTAGTTTCTATTTTGATTTTCAATAATTAAATTTTTCCTTTCATTTTTTTTTTTTTCAGTAGTCCCATAGCAGGACGTGCGATTGTTTTTGTTTGTTTGATTTATTTATGTTTTTTAATGTAAACCTGTTTTTCTTCATAATAGCAGCAATTGTGCAGAGACATAGCTTCCTGGATCTTTTTTATAAACACCAATCTTTATCATTCACAGATAAACCTCATTAGCCTGGATTAAACGGTATTATTTGAATACTAGGGATGTTCCGATCGCATATTTTTGTTTTGATGCTTCTGCACATCTCGGACTGCGAGTTAGTGCGCATGCGTAATACTTGATGCATGCCAAAAACACAGATATGACAAAAAAAATTTGAATTGTACATTAACACTTGCGGTATGAGTTTAGCCCTAGTAGACTCGTCACTTTCCTTTTTCAACCAGGTATTACAAGAGCGGTGAAGTTGTGCACATTCTACCGGTTTCCATGTCAGGGCATTCCATCAATTGAGATTTTCAAAATTAAAGTCTAGCGGAAAGTTTTTCTTTTCAACCAAAGAATTTTTAGGATATTGACTTTATCAGGTTTTAAATAATTTTTAAAACTGGATTTTTAAAAAATGTTCATTTTAAAATTTAAACAACTTATTCTGTTAATAAATCTCTTTATCAATGGGATCATAATTTTGTGAGGATATGTTAACCCGAGTTGCATGTGATCCCTCCACAGCTGAAACACACCCTTCGGTCCCAGTTCTTAAAAGGGGGACCACCATCCCAGTCTGCCAATCCAGAGGCACAGTCCCTGATGTACACGCAATGTTGCAGAGGCGTGCCAACCAAGCCTTTAGAAAAGGCAAACGCCCACATAGCTTCTTGGATCATTGGGATCCTCCATCACGATTAGGTGAAGTCTCACAGAGGAGGCTTTCTGACCTCATTTTTCAATATCTCATTTTGCTGCCTTTTTCTGAGATATTATATTGGTTCTAACCTCCTCAATGATAGTCATGGTGTTACTAATGTTAATGTTAGTATTCACATCCAGTACATCCCGATCATAGTAATTATCTGCCAGAATTCTTTTTTTAAAAACTGAATAAGTACTGAATATTGCCAAGAATCTTCGAGCACTTATTCGGTCTGTACTTACCATTTTATACACAAAATAGGAAATGCAATTTCTGGACAAATTGCATGGGGATGCCTTGCTCTCTCTTCCATGGATCACTTCTTGTAGATTTTCAGTAACTTCCTCTTTTCAGTAACTTCCTATTCGTCAATGTCAGCATGGACTGGACGTCTGGCGCCATCAATGGCAATTTTTCAGGTCATTTCCTGTACTTATGTGCATTTTTGCATATCTGTACTTTACTTGAGTACAAATATGAAGTGGTACTTTTTACATTTACTTCGCTACATTTTACAGCACGTACAGTGGGGCAGATATTAGAGAGGCCTGTAATTGTCAACATGGGTAAACCTCAACCATGAGAGACAGAATGTGGGAAAAAACAGGAAATCACATTGTTTGATTTTTAAAGAATTTATTTGCAAATTATGGTGGAAAATAAGTATTTGGTCAATACCAAAAGTTCATCTCAATACTTTGTTATGTACCCTTTGTTTGCAATAACGGAGGCCAAACGTTTTCTGTAACTCTTCACAAGCTTTACACACACTGTTGCTGGTATTTTTGCCCATTCCTTCATGCAGATCTCCTCTAGAGAAACTATACCATAACTGAGCACGAGAGGCAGCAACATGAGTACAAGCAAGATAAGGCAGGTGAACAAGATATTGATATTGTGAAACCACCACTTTTGTACAGTAGGTGGCGGTATGCACCTGATAGTTGCCTGCAATTCGCCATTAAGCTAAGTTATGGGGGTTTTGAGCTTGTTAAGCCTCTGTTTACTGTGTAGTCAAGTTTATTTCTTGTTTTTTCCATTTTTTTTATTTCCAAAGTTTTTAATAAAACTGAGCAGTCAATGAATTTACTGCTTCTTTCTTTGAATATTGAATCAGATCTCTGTATGTATGTTTATGTATGTATGTATGTATGTATGTATGTATGTATGTATGTATGTATGTATGTATGTATGTATGTATGTATGTATGTATGTATGTATGTATGTGTATGTTAAGGCTGCAACAACTAATTGATTAATAAATTAGTTGCCAACTAATTTTATGATCGATTTTAATCGTTTGGGTCCTTGTTTGCGTGTAATGTGAGGCTGCGCATGCAGACCAGTGATAGGAGCAAGTGAGAGAGAGTTCAGTGCTGCAACTGCAGCTGTTGGGTTGCTGAATCAATATTATTATTATGTGTCAAGAGTTAAATTGTCTTATGTGTTGTTCGATCCATTTTGCCTCAGTCAGAGGTGAGTATATGAAGCCATTTGTATTGTTTCTATTCTTTGTTGCTGAGACTTTAACTACTTAGCATGGAGCCCTAAGGTAGTTAGCGATTATGCTAATTAGTGTCCTAAGTGTTGTCTCCTTTCTTTATATTCATTCATATAACAGCTTAGAGTGTCCTTTTAACACAAACTCAAAACTGTAAATTGTCATCCAAGAGTGTGCTTTAAAATTAGATTTGGATTGTATCAATGGACAACTGACACTTGATAAAGAAAATGAATTCATTACTCTCTGCCTCCTTATTCAATTTTGTTGTTTTATAACGCAAATAAATGAGTCATTGACACAGTTTATGTCAGCGCTTTATCCACAAGAAAAATGATGTCAATCAGCTGCACTTTTTTTGTGATGAACAGGACTTTTGTCTGATTTGTGTACTGAGAAATCCTTATCATCTTTTATATTCAAAACCTTTATTAAAAACGTTAATACTTCTTATGTACTTAAAACAGTTCTACACTATAGTTAAGTCAGGAAGCTGTAATGAAATATTAATTTTGAAGGAAATAGTCATCCATTTTCTCTTCATTGTAACTTACAACATGCCTAAAACAACTTCAAGTTAAATTTTGAAGGTACTTGAAAAAAGTGATTCATTGAATTAATCGATTGTTTAATTAATCATCCGATTAATCGATTATTAAAATATTCATTAGTTGCAGCCCTAGCATATATAATATAGCTATATATAAATATATACGTATATTACATTTTTGCAGAATAATACTTTTACTTTTTACTTGTACAATAAATTTTAAAGTACTTTTGTACTCGTACTCAAGTAATTTGTTACTTTACTTTTTTACACCTGTATTTGTACTTTTACTTGCATAAAGAAAGTGAGTACTTCATCCACCACTGGAGAGAGAAAAGGAATATTATGTGTTTTACAATGCATCCCCACAATGATATTTAAAGACATGGCAGAGAAGGGGAGGGAATATTTTCCTCTGTCCTAAGGGGTGTGTAACAGAAAACAATTAAGAAGAGCTGACCTATATGACCAGCAATGGTGTCTAAAGTTAAGCACGTTGGCCATTCTAAATGAGTCCTCAGTATTTTTTGTCCAGAGGACAGATGTTAACTTTATTGTCCCTTCGGGACAATTTGACAACACTGTACAAACCACATCAAATTTTACAACACATCACATTCAGTTAGGCTCGCTGATTACTTAGTTCAGTGTAACATTCCCTGAGGGTAAGTGTGAGGTATTCATGTAATGAGTGTGCCATTTAAATTGCAATGCACGTGGTAGCTTTGCTAGGGAGTTCAGTGAGGCCGATAACAACACAGAATAATTTGGGAAGATGATTGCAAGCCTGTTAATTAAACTACATTTGTGCTACATTTTGCATGATGTAGTCACTTGTGAAATTTAAATGTGTGCCTCATTTTGTGTTATCTGTTAACATTCATTTATTCCCCGCATTAGGCTATGCATGTCAATTACCACCTGGTTGCATTTTCCACAGTGGGTCATACGTCACTCTTCCGCCACTCTAGAAAATAACTAAAGCGTGAGGAATTGCCATGATAAAAATGCAATAACAAGACAAGCATATTTTCTTTGGCCTGCCCCGTCCCTTCTCCATTTCAAAACAAAGAGGTTCAGCCCTCCTCCCTTTGCTTCTCATTGCTTTCTGTTACGGCAATGTAACGGGTGTGTGGGTGAGGGGCAGTGTGTGAAACGGAAGAGGAGTGGTCCGAATTTTCTAGCTGAGGGGTGGGAGGTCTTAACCCTCCCTTCTGTTGAGGGAATTGCATCAGTCAAAGGCCCAAAAAAGTCATGTGGGGGTAGGCTGATTGAGGAAAAAAAAAAGACAGGAAGGATGTAAGCAATTAAGGAGGAAAATAACCATCTCAAATGTGGGGTTTTAGGCTATGCTGAACATTTATGCTAAAACGTATAATTATTTAGCCAATCCCCCATGTCAGAGTCGCTGATGTTGTAGTGGTACATTTGCCTGATTTAGCGCACACTGAATGGGATCAATTTCTGCTCAGTGATGGTTTGAATGTGTGTATATAGTCCGCCTTTCACTAAAATCAGATGGAATAGGCTCCAGTTCCCTGCAACACTGACCAGGATAAGCACTGATGATAATGAATGTATGGATCCCCCATTTCATCAGCTCTAACGTAACATAGCATTCTTACGTACACATATGTTTCACTGTTAAAGGAGCAATATGTAAGATAGGAGGCCAAAATGGTACTGCAACCAGGATCAAAATATTGAAGCACACAACATCCACTTGGGGCAGTCAGATCAGTGCTTCGCCATGGAGAATTAAGCTGCCTTTTTGTACTAATGGTGCATTTCAATCAGAAACTAGAAAATGCTATTTCTGGAGAAATTGGGTGGGTAACTTTTCTGTGCTGGTTGGTATACTCGTAATATGAGTACACACAAGTGCTCGTAGTACGAGTAGACGCTAGTACACATGCTCTTGTTACATACCAGTCAAGTTGTACGTTATCGGTGTAATTTGAACAAGTGAACACTGATTTTTAAAATCTGTACGCCGTACGTTCAAAATCTGTACGTTTTTCATGCATTATGTTTTTTTCTCCGTTCGGATTTTGTCACCGTTTCGGCAATGAGACAATGTGCGTTACTATACGTTACTACGTGGGTTGAGTGACGCGAGAAAAGTCAAAGACACGGAGAGAGAAGAGTGTTTGTTGTGACGCTGTAGAAAACGCGATGCTAGGATAGGTGGCTCCAAAATTTCCTGACTGTAGTCAACAGCCTACAATCTACACCTAGATATCACATGCATATACACCTACATGCGAAATAACAGATGGCGACGTTAGTAAACAGCCGCCATTTTAAAGCAGTAGACTTCTCAGAAAGGCTCTGTTGTAGTGAACCTTCCTAGCAAACCTAAATAACGTTTTATCTAAAATTCTCCTAAATCGGCAAAATCTTGAAATTGAGTCTATCTTTAAATGATGAAACAGAAAGTAGACAGAAGGGAACTAATGCAAAAACGGGAGCAATTTCAACAACTTTAACAGTTGAGTAACAACATTAAATGACTTCCAAACATAGCAAAGGTTACTTTTTTTTGTTGAAAAAAACAAAACAAAACAAAACAAAACAAAAAACAACAAAAAACTAAAAAAACATGAAAGATAACACCAGTTACCTTGCCAAGTAACTAATTACTCTTACATTTAGGTAACCGAGTTACTAACTCAATGACTTTTTGGGAGAAGTAATTTGTAACTGTAATTAATTACTTTTTAAAAGAAAGATTAACAACACTGGTCATAAAGATGAAGTCTGCAGAATGAAAAGTGATGAAAGCTGAGATTTTATTCTGCCAATTTGTTGCCAAACACAATTTGCTCGCAACTATTGCTGATCACTTCTCAGAATTATCAAAAGAAATGTTCCCTGACTCAAAGATTGCATTGGTAGATTTCATTTTATCAATTGACTTTTTAAATGTATAATTGGACACGCTAATGAACTACCTTCACGTCAAACTGAATTGCGAGCTGAAGTGCCATGAAGTGCATCAATAAAGACATGACAGAAATTGCCAAAAGTGCAACATACAATTATAACAAAAGTTAGTGTTAAATATTAGTAATCATGATGTAGCTGAAGATATTGATTTTTCTTTTATTGCACCAGGTTATATGTTACAATATTACTAATAAATTCATATTATTTTTAAAAATGAGTTTTATTTTTGTTTATCTCAGCATGTCACAGTTCCAACACATAACAGAGGGCACATACTGGACTTAATAATATCCAAAGGTCTTAACATCTCTGAGGTCACAGTGAATGATGTTGCTCAGTCTGATCACTACTGCATTATGTTTAAAATGACCACCCCTGTCCATCCTCTGAAAAGGGAAACAGAGATGATTAGGAAGCGTTACATAAGTGATAACACTTGTGCGTGATTCACACAGGCCTATGCCTCACAATTAACCCCTACAACAGCTCCAGTGGAAGAACTTGTAAATAGTTTCAGTTCCAGTGTGATGACTGTAATTGACACTGTTGCCCCGGTTAAGACAAAAACTTTGTCAAGAAAGAAGAGGTCACCCTGGAGAAATGCCATACTAGCTTTAAAACAAAATCAAGATTGTAGACGAGCAGAACGCAGATGGCGAAAAAACAAACTCCTAGTTTTTTATGATATCTACAAAGAGAGTCTTCGCAAATACAACCAGGAACTGGAAAATGCTAGACAGTCATATTTTTCAGAGCTCATTAGTAGAAACACCAACAATACTCGAACACTATTTTCTGTTGTTGACAAACTGACAAACCCACAAGCATCAATACCATAGGAATTGGCATCTGAGTGTCCTGTAATGATTTCGCAGCATTCTTTACACACAAAGTACTAAAGATTAGACAGACTGTGTGCAACTCCAGATTAACAATTGTTACACTAAATGCCTCCCAAAATGTCTCCTACGTCTTAGACAGTTTAGCCTCTTGGACTATGCCACTTTAACAGAAATTGTGCCAAAATTAAAGCCCACAACATGCTGCCTTGACATCCTTCCTTCAAACTTTTTCAAAACTGTTTTTCATTGCATAGCCCCAGACATACTTCAGATTATAAATACTTCTCTCCAAACAGGAGAGTTTCCACAGACTTTAAAAACTGCAGTAATAAAACCTCTCCTAAAAAAACCTAATCTGGATGCCTCAACCATTAGCAATTACAGGCCAATATCAAATCTTACATTCCTGGGGAAAATTATCGAAAGGGTTGTGTTCGAACAGATCCAGACTTTTATGATGCAAAACAATCTTTTTAACTCATTTCAGTCTGGATTTCGGCCACAACACAGCACCGAGTCCGTGCTTATCAAAGTCCTAAATGATATTCGTCGGACTACCGATGCAGGCAAATCATCTGTACTGGTACTATTGGATCTCAGCGCCGCATTCGACACGGTTGATCACAACATACTACTCAGCAGATTGGAACAGTGGGTAGGGCTTACTGACACTATTCTTCAGTGGTTCACATCCTATTTACATGATAGGGATTTCTTTGTGTCAATCGGAAACTATCAGTCAGGACGAACCAAATTCACATGTGGAGTCCCTCAAGGGTCAATTCTTGGACCACTCTTATTTAACATCTCTATGCTTCCGTTAGCTCAGATAATGGAACAGTATGACATCTCCTATCACGCCTATGCAGATGATGCACAACTGTACATTTCTGTGTCCCCACATGATTATGGTCCCTTAGTCTCCCTGAGTAAATGCATTCATCAAATCAATGAATGGATGTGCCAGAATTTTCTCCAGTTAAATGTGGAGAAGACAGAGGTGATCATTTTTGGGCCAAAAAAGGAAAGGTCAAAGATAAGCAGGCAACTTAGCACAATGTCACTTACAGCTACAAATCAAGTCAGAAACCTTGGCGTAATTATTGACTCAGACCTAAAATTTGATAGCCATCTAAAGTCTGTCACTAAATCCGCTTATTACCACCTAAAAAATATAACCAGAATTAAGGGGCTTCTGACTCAACAAGACATGGAAAAACTTATGCATGCATTCATTTTCAGCAGATTGGACTATTGCAACGGTATATTTACAGGTCTTGATAAAAAATCAGTCAGGAAGCTGCAGCTAGTACAGAATGCTGTAGCCAGAGTCCTCACAAATACAAGGAAGCTGGACCACATTACACCGGTTTTGAAATCGCTACACTGGCTTCCAGTGAGTCAAAGGATAGACTATAAAATACTACTGCTAGTGTACAAAACACTTAATGGCCTTGGACCAAAATACATGCTTGATTTGTTAGATTCCTATGAGACATCTAGACCCCTAAGGTCATCTAGAACCGGTCTTCTGCATATTCCAAGAACAAGAAGCAAGCAGGTTGAGGCAGCATTTAGTTATTATGCTCCTCACCTCTGGAACAAGTTACCTGAACGTCTGATGTATGCTCAAACTGTTAGCTCTTTTAAATCAGGGCTAAAAACGCTTTTGTTTAGCACTGCATATCCATAACTGGCTATATATTTCAATCTACCTGCTTTCTATTCCTCTTGTGCTTATCTCCATTGCTGATTTCAATTATTATTAGTAGTAGCAGTTTTTGTTTTATTTTTGTTTTATTTTTATTTATTTTTATTCCATTTGTGATTAAATGCGATCTTTTGTCTTGGTTTTTACGTTGCATTGATTTAAATGTGATTTTTATGATCTTCATGTGATGTAAAGCACTTGAATTGCCTTGTGTTGAATTGTGCTATATAAATAAATTTGCCTTGCCTTGCCTTCATATTGCAAGCTATATACAGCGTTTTAAGATTAGTCACCAATTTGTAAGGGCATTCGTCACTATTTGTAAGATTGCCAATGGCCTCGGGTTGACAGGTATGTTGTTACAAGTACAGGTGCTCATAGTACAAGTGCTTGTAGTGCAAGTGCTTGTAGTACATGTACTCATAGTACATGTAAATGCAAGTACATAGTACAGTGGTATGAAAAAGTATCTGAACCTTTTGGAATTTGTCACATTTCTGCATAAAATCCCCATCAAATGTGATCTGATCTTTGTCAAAATAACACAGATGAAAAATCAGTGCTTTAACTAAAACCACCCAAACATTTATAGGTTTTCATATTTTAATGAGGATAGCATGCAAACAACAACGGAAGAGGGAAAAATAAGTAAGTGAATCTGCCTAAGGAGACTTAAAGAACAATTGAAACCAATTTTTACCAAACAATTTAAGTCAAGTGTGTGCCCAATCACTGATGAGTGGTTTAAAGCTGCCCTGTCCAGTATAAATCACACACCTGGTATGAATTGTCTAGATGAGAAGTATTGTCTGATGTGCATCACGGCTCGGTCAAAAGAGTTGTCTGAAGAATTGTGATCAAGGATTGTTGATTTGTTTAAAGCTGGGAAAGGATACAAAACCATCTCTAGAGTGTCTGCTAAATACTTACAGAAATCACTGGCATAGTCCAATATCTCTGTGCACACATCAACACATCAACGCTATGTAAAACTATGGCCAAGAATGTTGTTGTTGGGAGGACTCCATGGATGAAGCCACTACTGTCTAAAAAAACATTGTTGCTCGTTTAATGTTCACAAAAAGGCACTTGGACACTCCACACAAATTTTGACAAAATATTTTGTGGATTGATGAAACCAAAGATGAATTGTTTAGGAGTAGCACACA